>NW_027464592.1:6867875-7540750 GCF_043290135.1 Rhipicephalus microplus
CCGACAGCTGGTTGGCAACCGTCAACGCGCTAGATATGCGCGCGGCCTTGACAGAGAATCAGAAATGGTATGTGGCCATAGACCGTCTTCGGGAAGGTGCAGCGGCGTGGCACCGGTATGAAGGTTGGAAGCAGCAGTCATGGGCGGAGTGGAGCTTCAAGCTCATAGCTGCTTTCGGTCCGATTCCCTGTGCCACCTGCCCATGTAACTCGACCTTCTCTCAGGACGGAACTCGGAACTTAGTCGTTTCAGTCGCAAAATAGACACAGTTCCTTTGAGCGTCTTCATATATCTACTAATGAAACTTGTGATTGCCACATATTAGCGCCTAATAAATAATGAATTGGCAACAACAGTTAATTTCTGTTCTAACTCAGTTGATGTATCGTACCTAGCATGAGGAATTCATTTAAAAAAAGATGTATTAGATATGCAATAAGCATGAAACAAAACGAATATTTCAAACGTTTTGGTGCGAATTGGAGCTTGGGTTTATCTTTTCTTCTGTTGAATCATTTTGTTTCGCTTTAATATCAATTTAGTAATGTTTTTTTCAGCTACTACAAATTATCACAGTTACAGTGCACCTAGGTTTTTGGCCGTACTACGGAGAGTGACCTCATTTTTTTCGGTTTTGGTAATGCATTTCATTTATGAGAGAAGTATAAGTTTATAAATTACCATGAACATAAGGCGAAACAGAATCCAAATTAGGCACAGAATAACAATTGCAAACGGTGGCCAGACTTTTTAAACTGATTTTTCCAGGAAACCCTTTTCTGTCTGAAGGGTTGCTGTGAGTGATCCTAATCGCACACGTTTCTTCTCCAATTGTACATCCGGTCTCCACTGACAGTAACAGGAATGTCAACATTGATTCGAAAATTCGAAACACAAAAAAGGTACAAAAACCCAGGAAAACGTATGATCACCATTTTATTACCACAACATTTCAAAAGGTTACTATCGTTTCGGCTCTAAGACATCTTCACTGAATACATTCATTGGCAATGTCACGTGGGAAATTGACTTCTCAAGACCATTTTCTCAAACATTTTTGCCACAGTTTGTCGGACTATTCCTGAAAATGCGTCTTGCGGCTTCTCTTTTTTTTTCTTCAAATATAAAGAATGCCAAGCTCAAATGCCCGCATAACAACTTTAGTGGAGTTCAGTAGCATTGGTATGCAGTCAGCTCACGACGCTCTGTGCCAACGTAGAAGCCACAGTCGCTCGCTTTGTAAGCTTCACGAAAGAATGACTTCGAGAGGCTGAACATGTATGGTATGTCTCCTTATAGTTGGTTGCTTTATAATCATTCTATGGCGAAGTTCTGAGTCTAGGACTGATCCCGTGGTTCTCCACTTAGACTTCACTGCAGAGAAAGACCCGCTACTCGAATAACTGTGTCTCAGTGACTTCTCGAGTCGACACCGTAGTACCATCCAAGCTAACATTAAACTACCAAATTTCACACTCCTGACAACGTTTCAAGTAGAATCACACGCTTCGTACTTTCCCGAAAGCCATCTCTGCGCAAATTATTTCTATGAACCAAAGTTAGTACGAACGTTAGCACAATCTCGTGGCGTACGCCGTAAAACAATTCTCGCCCGACAGCGGCTCACACTCGAGCGCGGATATATGGGCCACTGGTATGTGGGTATGTGCCATACGTGATAGGCAGTTAATAAGTAGCCGAGAATGGCGGGAACAGACATCGGTAATATAAATGTGAGAGCATCAAGAAAACCAAACATTGCCAGCGTTAGCCCAACGAACATCACAGTCCCAGCAGAAATCGAACCCTAGCGTTCTGCGTGGCAATCAAGTATTCTACCACGAAGCCATGCCCCTTCTTGGTACTGCTTTGGGAATACACACCATTCAGGTGCAATGTTGGTGAAACGTCAACTGTGTTTGCAATGTTGGCTATCGTATTTTATGAACATTACTTATGTATTCCTACGATACAGCCGTCTCGTCGGGTTAACGTCAGTCGTACTTGGGTGCCATTTACAGAAGTTACTATCTGTAGCAGCGTGAACAGCTACCATGCTCGCGAGCACATGCATTACATGGCAGATTACCACTTCTCGTGTTATTATTACTTAGGTTGTTATTGACATCGTCACGCAAGTGTGAACAACTGGTTATATGAAACATGTGTAGCTGTGCAACATATGTTTGTGAGTAGAACGTTTTTACAAATTTTTAGTGTTATAGTGCCACGTGCATCTCAACAACAAAGGTAACAACACGCTTACCTTCCATTCGCATGCTTCGTATAATGTCGATTCCTAAGGTATACTCTAGAGAGAGAAATAATTAAAAGGAAGAGACAGGGAGGTTAACCTAGACAAACTGGTTTGCTACCCTGTAATGGGGTGGGGAAAAGGGTCGGAAAGAGGATATTTATAGAGAAATATAAAATAAATTGAAAAAAACACATGCGCACACATTCGGGGAGTTCCGATCACAGTCGTTTGGACAGGCCGGTTGAACGCAAGAAGCGCATGAGCGCCTTCACAGCCTTCTTCTGTGGCATAAAATCCTGTCGGCAGCGCAGGAGTCTTTCTTCCGAAAGAGGCCGATTGTCCAGTTCATGTAGTGTATTGCAGAGTGACTGCCTCTGCGAGCAGTATAGTGGGCATTCACACAGAATGTGCCAAGTTGTTTCATCACTGCCACAATGGCTGCATGCAGCAGTGTCAGCCATTCCTATGCGGAACGCGTACGCATTGGTAAATGCAAAGCCCAACCATAATCTGCACAGCATAGTAGGGTCTCGTCGGCGTAATTCCGGAGGAATTCAAAGACTGAGAGTTGGGTCTAAAGTACCTAACCATGCATGGAAAAAATGTGACTCGTTCCATTGTGACGTGGTGCGCTTGCGAGCAAGCATGCGGAGTTTCCATGCAGCGTCAGTTCTGGAAAGCGGAATTGATATTTCATCGCTTTCAGTATGGGCAGAACACGCAGCTCGGTCGGCCCGTTCATTGCCAATTATTCTACAATGACTTGGCAGCCATTGCAAGGCTATTTCATGTCCTTCCTCAATGAATTGGTGAGTCTTTTCTGCAATCTCAAACACCAGCAGTTCGTACGGGCCGTGGCGTAAAGGGGATAGAAGGGATTGCAAGGTATACTCTAAAAAATACATTGCTTACATAAGCTTGTGTTTGAAGTTTTTTTTACACGCCTAAAGTATGCGTGATGTTTCTCCACGCTTACCGATCACGCCTTCTAAGGGTGATGAGCGCCATACCCTTCACGCATAGCAGGCGTGACATATAAACCACTTTTCCCGTGCTTATCATGCCGTGACGGCTATGCACGCTTAAAAACGGCGCCGATTATCTTCGCCAAAGGAGGAAAGAGACGGGGCGCATGGTGGAGTGACGCCATTTCCTCTACCGTTTCTCCCTTGCGGTCTGCTTGAAGCACCGGTCGATGCCGGCGTGGGCCACTTCTTCAAAGCAACCTTTGCCCAGAAAGCTGTTCCTTCCTCTCCACCTTGTGAAATTGACAAGTGCTCAATTTACCGCAGAGAGAAAGCGCGAGAGGTTCTTGAACAGGACGAAACGTTCAGCCTGATGCATGCTATTCCATAGTGAAACCTAATAACGTCGCGACAAGCCACGAACTACAAAAGAAAAATATACCTAAAGTGCTGCCTTCCAAAAGAGAACTTGTCAGTAAAATCGCAGATATCAATGAGCGAGGACGCAAAAGACATGTGCGCAACACAATACTGACACAAATAAAAAAGCACACATTTTCGAAAATAAAGTGCTTTAACGCGCTGTTTTTTTACTTGTCCATTCGGTAGTTCACCACAACATAGACACCTCTAAGGAATTCACTGGTTCCGCCTTGCAACTGTCTACAAAAGCATCGTAACAATTATAAATTTTGTTTCGAACCCAATAATTGCTTCCATAGGAAGTTCTTGCAAATAGGCACATTTTGGCAGATAGGCAATAAACAAAAAATGCACATTTTGCACAACCCATGTAATAAACTGACACACGATACCACTGCCAATCCCTAATTTTTGCTTTCATTGAGTACGACAGAAAGATAACTAACGTTCTTACCTATATACTTCAAGCGTCCGTGAATCGCAGGTGAATGGTTGCAGTATATACACACTATGCGTGGAGAATGACTGCTCCAGAACCATCAGACCATGGCGGGGTTTCTTGCATAAACTCGGAACAAGCACAATACGTGTGCTTGCAACGCCTGCGTTGCACGCCTAGGATGTCTACGGAAGTAAACATGGCAGAAATATCTGTCTTGCAGTACCTAAACGGTGTTAAAACCCTAAGAACCCACAACAAGCGCAGTCTTTCAGGAGGGCGCCCTTCGAGAGTCTTCCGAAGTAAAGTTCCATGTTCGCCGCAACAGGCGCGGGAAGAAGGCGAGATGAATGCGCATGCGCCTCTTCATGTTCATCGTTGAGAGCGCTTGCCCTTCGGGCATGCAGACGGCGCTGCTTATAGCGGCTCTACTATAAAATTTCTATGTGCGTGACGGCAAATGTTTACGCGTGTTCGCTGCGGCATTGTAAGCTTGTGACATCCGTTGCACACGCGTACACGGCTCCGCTGCGCTTGCACGTGACAGACCCACGGCACGCAGCCTTGCCCTCACGCTGATCCGAAGGAGCGCACGCTTACTTTTGGTCACGTGGGGCTTCAAACGTCATCCACGGCTCATATTCATGTGCATAACGCTTAAAAAACAGTTTAGCGTGACATCAAGCATGGTATTTTTTAGAGTGTACGTAGAATCTGCCGAATGTTTCATCGGTTCTTTAGTTTAGACCATCTTTAGCACAGTTTCAAGCATTTATTATTTTCGCTCGCTTTTCACGCTTAGCATGACTAGAAATTCTCGCCAGAAAGAGTTCTTAGAATTGGCTGTTTATGTGAAGCCCAAAGTTAATTATTGGTATTGTAGCTATAATTTCCTTTACAAACAAATATTTTAGTAATCAAGTTAGGCTTGTACTTTTAATGCATGATGAATTGGGACGCGAGGGAAACAATCTCCTACCACGCTGAAATTGCGCGAGTGGTCGAAGAGAGTGAAGCTGTGGAGAGGTGTCAGGGCAAATGAAATAGAATATCAAAAGAAAGCAAAATGGGATGTACAAGTGCCTTTTTCTATGTTCGGAACCTACATATTCGCAACTTAACTGTTCAGAAGTTGCCGACTGCAAAGCAGTCAGAAGTGACATTACGATGACATAAATGGCGACGGCCGGTTTAGGAGAGCGGTCTTTTGATGATGAAAAGTCATTTTTAGCAGCTTCCTTCTTCGGCCCGCGGGTTGACTGATGTCAGTACCGTGTGCATTAGTGTTGCCTGTAGATTTCTGTGGTCGCGCTGGAGGTCACCTCTCCGGTGATCTAACAATGCTGACCTCATAGCGTGCCACCCCCCAAGAGGTGAAATCTATATGGCAGCAGTTTTAGATAGTCTGCGTAGTGTCCTCCTCCAAGTAGATTTGAAAGAAAGGGAAGTGAAGAAGATGATGATCAAAACTTTATTACTCCCGAAAGAGGCGACCGGCCGGGAAGTGAAGAGAAAGGTGTGTCGTGCTAACTGCTAAGGTAACCTCAACGGCGTCACATGGGAGATTGGTATTGGGACATAGAAAAAATGGTTAAAGAGAGAGGAAAAAAGAAGGTGGTCAGTAGTGTTTTGTGTGGCCGCACTTGAACGCATGTTGCATAGAGTTTCATACAATACTACCGAGAGAGGAACCCGGCGCTGCAATTGTGTACCTCTATGGGAATTATAGAAAATACAGGCTTCGGATTAGATAGGGTTAGCTAGCGAACTCTCTACGGACTTTTTGTACAGTTTCAGTTTAGTTCTTCGCGCATGCCGGTTGGTGGGGTGCGGTGAAGCAGTGCCTTTGTTGTTCGAAGAAGCACACGACCACTAGGTCTTCTGATTTACTGTGTCGTCAGAGTCTTACCAGTCGTATTTGACAGCTTCAACAAAGCATCGTCTACTCACCACAACGCGTAGATGTAGCGTCCCATGCCAGTGCAAGCTATTGCTTGAAGTTCATGTTTTTCACGAGCGCTTCTTCCCTAAACTCGTTTTAAATCGACTGGAAAGTGGTGACGAAGCTAAGTAGACGCACCGTCACACTCCGCTGACTCGACTTCACAACAAAACCAGAAATGCGTTGGGGACAAACCACTAGGACAGACAAACCTAGCGTCGGAGATGAGAAAACAATAAGTGTGTGTCACTTAAGACTGTACTGTTATTTCCATAAATAGATGATACATACTTTTGTGAGAAAAACATGGATGTTGGTTTACAAGTGTTGTAAAAAATAATTTAATAAATCTTGATGCGAACTCCAGAACGCAATGGCGGAGTGATGCCTACCCTGATGGTTGAATTTACCCAGGTTTACTTTTTGCAGCCTGGTCAAAAAACAATTCGCAATAAAGTTTCCGCGCAAATAATTGAAGCAAGTTTCAATAAAATCCAAGTTCATGTCACTTTTTCCTACACTCTGGTAAGAAGCGTCGCAAATATTAAGAGTTTAATTGATTCGAAGCAGATCCGAAGCCTGTACTTACCATTATTCTCATGCAGCTACAAGCGCCGCTGAAGAAGCTTGTGTAGACACTAGAGCCAGATTCACTTCTAGGTATTCTTCTACGAAACTCGGTTTTTCGGTATTTATAAAAATGCTCACTTGATGGCGCACCATTGACCACGGGGGGGGGGGGGGCGCACCACTTTCGGCACGTCCGCTTCCTTTTTCTCCACCGGGAGCTCACGCTATGAGCACACGTCGTCACCGCTCGGCCGCATATACAACCAACAAGCCGATGCAGCAGCCCAGCTAGCTCGCTACGTAGCTTCAGCTTGGGCTCCTCGCTAAGACCCTGCGGTGAGAGCCCGGAGGCCGAAGCTAAGAGGGCTTGCCTGTGAGCAAGCCTGCAGCTGTGGGCGAGCAAGGCAGCAGTGGTGAGGGCTCTCCGTCAAGCGAACACTGAGCTGCCGGTTAGCGAAGCAGCAGCGAAGAGGGCTCCCCGTCAAGCCAACCCGGAGCCCTGGGCCAGCGAAGCAAAAACAATGTGGATGCGGCGGCCGGATAACCCAGAAGTTGGGGGGGGGGTGGAATGCCGCGGCCAAGCGCAAAAAGCGGTCGCCACCGGACGTAGGCGGCGCCGACGCGCGCTTCGAACGCGACTTCCTCGACAACATATTCGGCCACAGCTTCAAAGTATGTGACTGCTTGTGGTTCAACAACAACGCGACCACAATTGCTTGCATTTGCCTCCAGCAATACCGCACCAATGCCGTCGCAGTCCTTCAACAAGAGTTCCCGGTCGATGATGATAGCAGATATCTATGGAAGATTCGCGGATTACCCGATCATACTCGAGCAAGGTCCTCTAACATCATTCACTTTGGGAATCTGGTAGAAAAATTTTTCTCAGCTCAGGTGCAAGTAAAGGAACCAATCTTCCTTGACTTGTACCCGAGCTCAGAAAAATTTTTGTCTAAAGGTAAGTACTTCGACAAGTATTCGCTAAGAACACAGAAGTTTCTTCGCTCGCATGAGTACGTAATAGCACCGATATTCAAATTATGAAATCAAAACTCACCACATGAAAACAAATCAACGAAAAAAAAGAATTCACCTGTAAGTGATTCCTTGTCAATATATTTGAGGGGAGTACCAAAAAAATGTCAGAGTTGTGGCTACTACTGAGGATTTCATGACATCAACTACTGCACTGGGCGTTGCACATTTGAGATTAGACTGTCTAAAGTGTAAAGGAGGCGTTTGTGCTTGAAGTGTCCTAGCACTTTATTTCGGCTACATTCAAGTCACGCTGTTTTCGGTTTTCATACCTCAAGACACTTTGAGGGACAAGAAACGTTTCACTGATCAATAAAAGTCAATTTATTGCACTGAACTGGCAGCTGCTATTTTTATACCTTCTGGGTCTGCTCTTTCAATTAAATCACTTAAGTATTTGCACTCAGTTAACATGGCATCTCACTCCTTACGTTTAAGTAAGCGTATGTATCTTAATATATGTGCCCAGTAAGCTCTAGCTTGAACCAGAACCATCTATAGCGTAAAAGTTTTATATTTCAACGCACATTGCCTAAATATTCAGGTAACGAGGAGTAAGTGCTTGAACCGAAGTGCTCGAAACAGAGATAGGAGCGACACTTGTCTCCAGTGCCAGTAAAAAACTAACGTACAGGAACAGGTACCAACGGTAAAGGAACTGAAACCAAACCAAAGGAACTTTACCAACGGTAAAGGAACTGAAACCAAACAGTCTTCTTGCACGCTGCGTCTCAAACAGTCTGGAAACGACAAATAGGCAAAGAGAAATACAGAAACAGGGCTTTTGATTTTACCTAAGGAGCGAGAACAAAACGACTTTCGGCACCTGTTATTTAAGCGGAACATCAGAAAAGGGCCCATGATAAGTGGCCATTCACGTCCAAAACCTTTGGCATCGGCGGCAAGATGAAGAAACCGTGCTGAAAAGAAGAATATGCAGTAACCAAACCACTCGCACACTGAGTTTTTTTAGGGATGCAATAAAATTGAGCAGCGACTCACTGGGTGTTTTTCACAAGGGATACTCCAACCAGCTTTGGTTGTACTTTTGTTCTTGGTGTTACGATGGACGAGGCTGCCTGATGGATGCATTCGAAGTTTTGTATTAGCTCTATCAATATATCTTTCTCACTTTTGTGCGGTTGTCGACGCTACGTCGGCTTTTGTTCACATTCTTGATACGTACAAAAGACTGAGAGAACGATAGGATCATGGTGGGGAAGAAAATCGCGCTGCCTTTGGACAGAGTGGCGCTTTATTACCTCGGGGTGTCTTTGTGACAAGCAGTCGCACCCAGCCGCTCAAAGCGAATGCATCTATCTTAAACGTAACTTATAGACGCAATTCTCCAGATTAACTGGGGTAGAAGTGGGAGCCTTATAAAGGTTTGGCTCAAAAGAAGGCTATTGTTTTCAGCTTTAAGGGAGCCCTCTACAATTTTCGCGCAAGTGCGAATAGTAACACTGTTTTTGAGAGTGTCTGTAAGGGATTCTATCCCTTCCTTGGTGAAATGCCATAATATCTAGGAAATATTCAGATTCAGCTCGTGCCTGTTGGTCATTTAAAGAGATAACTTCTGTTAAGAAATTGTGAAAATAGCGAAATGTCAAACTAAGTACGATGGGTGATTCGAGGCATGCAATACTTGCCCATTTCTATTATCCAACACTTGATAGATAGCGGTAACAGCTTATTTGATTTCTTTTTGAAAGTCTACTATTTAGTAAGACTCGGTTTCGCCTTTAATGCCCCCGTGTATTTACACGTATGCACTGCCTAAAGCTAAATAAATGTTTGAAACGGGGTGGACTTGTTTCAAGCAATGATTTGTTCAGTATGAGATGCATTCAGTACAATTTCAGTACTCTTGCAACAGAATAGCGCACATTCAAGCATACGAAAGTGAGCAAATTAGGTTATGCAAACTGGCGTATGGAGCTACATGGCAACAATAAGGGCGATTGTGTGAAAGAGTTAGTATACAAGGACACTCAGAGGGGTGCACAGGAAACGTGCCTGCACTGTGTGCCCCTCGTCTGCGAGCTTATCAACATTATTATTTCTCAGTTAGAATAATATTCGTTAGGCTGTCGCGCTCCAGCAGAACACTTGAAACTGAGTAAAGCCCACACACTTCTCCATCACTGAGCGTTCATGTTGAGGCTGAGTCACGTGTTAAAGCGAGGATTTCGGACGTCAAACGTCGTGGAATGCGCGAGGTGAAAAAAAGTAATAAAAAAGAAAATTCATTTTTTGCTTGGATAAATCTTTCAGTCGTTGAATCGTAGTCCGCCTGATTTTTTCAACCCTTTTCCATGCGCAAGAGTCGTTGGAATTTTGTCAACTGTGATTTCGATAAACAAACAAAGGGCTCAGTGATTTTGTTAGGCTTTTAAATATGTATGTGTACGTTAATGCTAAAATGCGCTTTCTATATTAGTTGCTTGCGCAATGAGTTGCGAGCTCCCAACCACTTTTCAGAAAAAAATTATTTCTCTTCGTGGCTTTGGAATTCGCCATGACGTCAACGTTTGCCTTGACGACAAGATGCCATGCACTCGTTATCCACAATACATTTTCATCAACTCCCAAGTATGCCAGCTAACTGCTCTTTCTTCTCGCACAGTGAGCAGAGTGCTCAGCGAAGAGATACAAGCCTACAAAATAAGCATAACGAAGGAAAGAGCAAATCGAACAAGGGCATCTTTAGAATCATCAAACGCATGTAACTCCATTGTTATTAAACCAGTCCTGATAATTCCCAAAGTAATGTGATCGTTGTGAACTAATGAATAATTACGACATTACAGCTAAATCTTGACCTCTGGACAGTTTAGCTGTCCTTTACGGGGCCGTTCTATACTCGTCGACAACGTTTGTTGGCACTCGAGCGAAGGCTGCATGGCCAAATTGCGAGCATCCAACCACCTGTAAATGTATATTCACAACACCGACCGTATTTTCACCGTGAAATATAGAAGTTCCCCCTTTATTTTTTACGTGAAGCTGTTTGAGACAAGTTGCAGTTCCAACAAATAGGATAGTCGTACTTACTTCAATTCATTCGTTGTGACTTCGCGTTTTTGAACACGCGAGATAGTCCCGCCTTTTTACGTGTACCTCAAAACGCTAAGCGGTGTCTGCGTCTACTTTAAACGCTGATGGTGCACCCCCGGCACTTTCCACAGCGTTAGGAGACGCGCGCCTGATTAGACAACTTTGCTTAGTGCTACACATGCAGAAGCTCCACCTCCGTAGCTTTCCCTCCAGTGCCAAGAAAAGTCGTCGCCGAGTTTAGATACTCACGATCGCTAGAAAGAAGCCGTGATATCAATGCTTTTTGAAAACCGTGATTTCGGAGGCGCCATAGGTTACAGCGAAGCCCTCCGTTAGCGCACTCTTTATGATGCCATTCATTCGTATATTCGCAGCATTTTCAGTATATGGCACTTTTCCTGCTCCATCCAGAGCGCTGGAGAACTCCACCAGAGTGAAGTGCTCGTGCGCAGAGTTTGTTGGCCACTACAAATCTGCTAATAAAGTTTAGCATTGACCAACTACCAAATTGCGTTTACCCCCCCCCCCCCCCCCTAGCTCCACAAAACTATCTTCAACAAGTGGAACGTTCTATATTTTTATAAGGTACCCTAATTTTCATGTCTTTTTCATCTACGATTCGCGTTCACAATGCGCTTCCCAGCGTGACTGTAAATTAGCGATAGTCCTGAAATATGATAAGCAAGTGTTTGTCGACATAGCATGTAGAAGAGCATGTAGGAGAAAACAAAGCTCTAGAATGATGCTAGGCCGTATACTGGAGGTGGGGACACTGCTATAGCTTTAAACAAACGCAGCATACTAGAAACACGCAATTAAAAGCATGACAGGATTGCCTAAGACAAGATTGTCTTAGACACATGTAACAATCATCCATACGCATGTAAAATGTAAACAGTAACAACGACACACTGGAACATTCGATGACAGGCAAACTTTCATGTGGGACATAGACACGGCTCATTTCAGTTCATTGAACCATAATCAAACATCCCTATGAAACAAAGATTAGGTCTCTCGGTGGTAACTAAAGCTGCGACTTTTGCAGTATACGCAAAGCTGTACCCATATCGTACAGTTTGACGTCACCATTTCTTCAGGGCTATGAAAACACGGCATCAACTGGTATGATTCCATGTCAGCAAGCCATATGATATCAGAACAACCATCTTTCACGATTGATAAAAGATTGATGCACGAAGCAAAACGGCCTGCAGGGAAAGCTGCTATTGCTAGGCTCTAGTGAATTATGGCGATGTGAATAACAGATTTTGCGGGTTCATCCGGCCCTCAAGACGCTGTTACGCAGCTATAGTTGAATGAAGATTGATTGATTGATTGATTTGTAGGGTTTAATGTCCCAAAACCTTCATATGATTATGAGAGACGCCATAGTGGAAGGCTCCGGAAATTTTGACCACCTGGGGTTCTTTAACGTGCACCCAAATTTGAGCACACGGGCCTACAACATTTCCGCCTCCATCGGAAATGCAGCCGCCGCAGCCGGGATTTGAACCCGCGACCTGCGGGTCAGCAGCCGAGTACCTTAGCCACTAGACCACTGCGGCGGGGCTAGTTGAATGAAGGCAACACATTCAGCGCGTGAAATATTTAGGCTATAAAAAAAATTTACGGTGCCCGCCATGGTAGTCTAATGGCTATGATGTTCGGCTGCTGACCAGCAAGCAGCGGGATTTAATCCTGACCGTGGCGGAGGCATTCTAAATAGAGGTGAACATTCTTGAGACCCACGTGCCTAAGTTGAAGTGAACATTGAGGCACTGAAGTCTCCGCAGCCCTCCACTATAGCGTCTTTCATATCGCGGCTTAGCGACTTCAAATTAGAAAACTTTTTATTATCAAAACAATCACGGTGCACGATAATTATGATCAAGCTTTTGTTACTAAGAAGTTAAATATCTGAGAGCATTTGTAAGTGAGAGCTAGTATTCAAAAGATAGCCTAAATGATCCATCATCTTTAATCTAATGTTTCTCTCATGTGAAAAGGACAACCGGCAACGCCTAAGCGCATCAACGTGCGAAACTTTAAAAAAACTTCCTGACAGCTAAATAAAATCTTTGCTCGCCGTTCCTCACGCTTGCTCACAAGGTGAACCTTGCTTTCCAAGTGTTCCTGGAAGAGCCGATTGATTTCCTCATACAGTTGTCTCGCATCATCCAGGCAACCAGCATTGACGCAAAAAACAGCGAGGTTGTCTATCACCTGTGGATCCGTCGCAACAGCAAGGGTCCTGTTCGTTAAAGAAGACAAACAAAATTAAGAAGCTGATTAAGGCGGTAAAACGTCACCAGCTGCATTTAATTTGAGTCGTGCACATATGGGGCTGTTCAGCAACCTACGATATATGGTGTTACTTCCCTTGAATGCAACAGTTTATTAGAGAAGCAGAAACTTTTGGTATTCTATGCAGCGCCTTTACCTATATAGGGTAGGCGTCTCCCATAATCATATGGTGGTTTCGGGCCGTTAATCCCCACATATCAATCAACTCATATACGGTAAAACAACACTGTGAGAGGTGCTACAGCATAATAAAATGCGAAGCCTTTCGCATCTATCTATCTATCTATCTATCTATCTATCTATCTATCTATCTATCTATCTGTTGTAGAGCTAACTAGAAAGCCGCCGAGGTTTCGGCCTGTCGTGATCGCGTCCTTTATATATCTTTAACAATAACTGGTAAGAGACGTCAAGAGGGTCAGACAATTATTACTCGGGTAACGACATGAGTAAAGTGAAAATCCTGTTGCGTACATCATTGCACCTTCCCGCGAGATAGCTGTGGCACATATCTGTATTCCAGAGTCCAGGTTTTTCAGGTAGGTGACTCGGGTGATAGGCTTCATTCACTTTATGTACCAAGCAACGGCAAAAACTGACTTGGGTTACGTAAATGCACGAGTGCTGAGACAAACGTATAATGAAAGCATTCACCTGACGATAGCAAAAAGTAAGAAAATTCAACCAGCTCCGCTTCGTGGCCCCTTATAGAACAGAGAAGCTGGTGGCCTTTCCTCAGCGAGGCTATTGACTTTTTATGTTTTGGGAGTCTTCTGGACGTGATATATTAATGCGCTTTATTCCATGCTCTTAGTTTAACTTCGAGGTAGTAGTACATATTTAATGCATCTTTGCCTTACCCCACTCTAATACACAGTTTTACAGAGACGCCTTCACTTAAGGTACAGCTCAATGGCCAGGTCGTCAGTAAAGTTTCTGGGCAGGCAATCTACAGTTCTCAACATCCACCAGCACATTCTCCACCTGTCAACTTATGCTGGCCATCAACGTGCGTCAGCCAAGTCCAACGTTAGTTTGTTCTTACGATCTTACTGGCTGGTCTTTTCTCCAGAGAGAACGAGTAAACTCGAGCGTTCTGAAAGTGCAGAAGTCGCAGAAACGAAACGAGAGGAGCTTCTTTCTATGTGAACGAAAAAAAAGTTCTTTTTTTCAACGAGACAGCGTTTTAATACGGGGTTCCCCAAGACGTCAGTGACGTGTTTTTGTAATAAAAAATGACGCAGAAAAAATATGCATGGTCAAAACAGAAATGTTTCGTCGTCACAAACTTATGACTACTGGGTCAGTGATAACACGTGCCAGCCATGCTATCTACTGCGGTATGCTGACATACTTTATAGGCTAGAATAATACGCCTTTTATATTTCCTACTGTCTTCTTGCAGCGCACCGGATAAAGTGCAGCAATGAATCATGACCTCGACATCCGCAATTATTTGCGGATGTCGAGGTTATGACGCGTCGTTTCGAAGCGGCCATTCCATTCGGCGCATTTTCAATAGAATAAGGGCGATTTTTTCTACGCCCTAACATATCTCCATGTGGCTATCTTACCCCAAGCGTGGGCATCGCTTATAGCATTCATGCATACAAGAAATAGCTATGCGACGCCCGCTATCTTCCCCTGGCTTTAACTCCGCGTTTCCCACTTACGCTTGGCCCGCGAATAGTCGTGGCCTGCGAAAGAAAGAGCACGACGTTTCTTCCATTTCCTTAAGTCAGCAAGTGGTCTTCAATAACTCCAACATGCCGCTAGTAGGTGAACTTAGCCCAAGTTTGATGTCCTATCACTCAATCTTCTGGCCGTCTCATCGCTTTCTCTGGTTCAGCTCTCACCATTAACTACTACAGCTACCACGAGAATCTCTGACCTCAAGGGTTTGTTTGTTTGTTTAATCAATAATGACAGACGCTAGTTGCTGGAATGCAGATATGTGTCTAGACGTCAATGTCGACGCGTCCTCATTAGGCGTTACAAGACATAAAGAGAGGGAGAAAGAAACAAGAAAAAAAGAAAGGCAGGGAGGTTAACCAGGTACTATTATCTGGTATGCTACCCTACACTGGTGTTGGAGAATAGGGGGTTCAAAGAAAGAGAAAGAGAGAGAGAGAGATAAAAAAACAAATAGGAGCACAGCACGGACACACACGCACACACAAAATCAGTCCACGCAGAGGCGTTGCGACAGGCCCGCAGTTCGCAAGAAGATGACAAATATTATCTTGTCTCTGAAGAAAGGCCGCACTAAAGCGCTCAAAATCCAAACAAACAGATAGTGCGCAGTGCCCATATTACAGCAACAAGGCCGGCTATAACTGTATTCTGGCAGCTGACCTCTTGTAGACGCTTTACGCTTGTATATTGGGGCTTACGCTGCGAAGGCCCCTAGCTGAGTTCTATAGCACCACAGTGTGGATTTGCTAGATGTCGAGAGCTTGTTGGTGCTGTGTTATCGCCTCTTAAAGGCGTCCTGCCCGGAAAAGGAAACAATATATGTTGAAGAGGTGCAAAAAAGAAAATTGGCAGATCCCACGTACAGTGGGAATCGATGACATGCGAAGCAAGAATTAGAAAGTTTAAAATCAGCACAACTTACGTTATGATGTGGACGTAGATTATGCCGTACATGATTTATATATCGTGATTATCATATTTGGACTCGTTATTTACCTTCGTAGTCTATTCTCGTCACATGATACTAAATTTGGTATATGTGGGGATACCAAAACAGCCACGAGCGTGCTATGAGCGTAGCGTGCAGTTTTGTTCACACGACACGCATTCCATAATTATCATGTTTGCACGTGTCATTTACCTTCGTCGTTTATCCACGTCCCGTACAACCGAATTTGGTATATGCGAAGCTTGCGAAACGGCCGCAACCACACCATGAGCGTGGTATGTTGTCATGTGTTTACGTGACACGTATGTAATGGTTACCATGTTTGCACCCCTCATGTACCTTCGCCATTCATTCGTATCATGTAACACCTAATTTGTTGTATGTGAAGCTAGTGAAACAGCTTCCAGGGCATCATGAACGTGGTATGTGTTCATGCTGTTACATGAAACGCATCTCATGATTATGTTTGCACCACTCCTATACCTTTGTCATCTATTACCATCCTGTGATACCTAAGTCGGTATATGTAAAGATAGCAAAACGGCCGCGAAGGCAACATGAACGTGGTAAGTTGTCATGTTCTTACATGACCCTCATATCATAGTCATCATGTTTCCACCAGTGATATGCCTTTGTCATTCATTCACGTCCCGTAATACAAAATTCCGTATATGAGAAGCTAGCAAAACGACCGTGAGTGCACCATGAGCGTGGCGTGTAGTCATGACTCATGACTTACATTACACGCGTGTCATCATTTTCACGTTAGGGCCTGTCACTTATGTTCACCATGCAGTCATGTCATACCATACCATTTGGCAATAAGTCATGTGAACGACACTACTGCAAGAGCAGTCAGACTATGATTCGTAAATCGTGACACTTACCGCCCAGACATCATGATTTTCCGGTTATGAATGGTCAGTTATCTTCGACATACAGTCATGTTATCTCATAGCAATTTTGGTATGAAGGCGGGAAGCAACAAAAGGGGGAAGGCAGAGAGGTTAACGAGAAAGACATTCGGTTGGCGGTTGGCTACCCTACATTGGGTGAATGTGGAAGGGGACAACAAAGGTGAGCAAGTGGAAAGAGAGGAAAAAAAGGAGAGACTGACAGTAATTTCACTGCAGCATGTAGATTTGCACCACATATCAGAGGCATTCACGAAAGCCCATCCATCTCAGGAAACACAGCAGGGCTTTTACTGAATGTGGGCTGTCGAGGGATGTGGACGTTGCTCTAAAGCACCTGCACAGATAGAGGCCGATCATACAGTCACCGCATTGCTTTGGCAAGTACTTGTCTGTCTGAGGCAAATCGAGGACAGTGGCACAGCAGGTGTTCGATATTTTCATCGATGCCGCAAACATTGCATGCCGCACCGTCTATTATTCCAATTAACGTGGTATAAGCTTTCGTAAAAGCAACTCCCAGCCAAAGCCAAGGGTACCGACACATTATCCAAATGGCCAGGAGAGCTAAAAGCCCTAGGCGGCTAGATAGATAGATAGATAGATAGATAGATAGATAGATAGATAGATAGATAGATAGATAGATAGATAGATAGATAGATAGATAGATAGATAGATAGATAGATAGATAGATAGATAGATAGATAGATAGATAGATAGATAGATAGATAGATAGGCAGACAGACAGACAGACAGACAGACAGGCAGGCAGGCAGGCAGGCAGGCAGGCAGGCAGGCAGGCAGGCAGGCAGGCAGGCAGAACGTCCTGAGTTCAAGTGTCCCAAGAATAACTATCAGCCTTTAGGAATGCAGGAATTCAACTCACTCACAGAGGGCCTCTCCAGAGACCCAGGTACCGTTCCGATCCCAGGTGCCTGCAGCAAATAGCAGTACTAGCATGAAGCAGAAGGCCGCAGGACACAACCGCAGCGCCTTAGAGCACTGCGTGTGAAGGCGGAACAGCCTTTCAATAACCAGCAAAGTAACATCGATGCTGAAATGAGGAGCATTCCGGTGTATAAAAGGTAGCAGCATTTAATAGTTGAATGGTGCACAATACGTAACATACATATAAGCTCAAAATACATGCAGCGAAGAAACAAGAAGCAACATTTACTTCATGTTTTTGGGAACCTCAAAAGATGAAGAGCACGTATTTATATTCAGTAAAAGGTGTTCGGTTTGCATTAAAAAATATTACAGCGTAACGACCCTATTTGCAAACAATAAACAAAATCAGAAATTAGCAAATCAATGACAATGCCAAACACATTAGTATAGGAGGCTCGTTATTGCCAATCTTAAAAAGAAGAAAAAAACTACTGACTAATCATGGGATAACAATTTATGGGCGATTACGGTACTGCCTAAAACTAATTTGGAGCGCCACTTTGAAATAGAGCAAGGACAACAGTTGTTGATGTTTTGGTTTTTCTGCAAGCCAATTATTACGCCATACCTTGGGTAAATAAGACAGCACCTACTTCGTCATTATTCCGCTTTCTATGGACAGTCAGGTACCCGCTACACATGTGTTAGGCATGAAGTGCACATTGTTGATGCTGCATTTGGGCGATGACGAAATATTGCTGAGCAATTTTCAGTAGGCTTCAGCATTTTTCAGTATGGCTGAGCATTTTTCAGCATTTTTCAACCACACACTTGTTGCGAAATTAGCAATGTGTCAAGATTGCTTATTATTTTACTCTACCCTTACTTCATACCACATAGGCGAGCACAATTGCTTGAGCGACCTAATGCCTTTATAGGGCGTTTTTCTTGTTTTTTTTTTTTGCTTTGTGGTAGAATACTCGACTGCCACGCGGAAAGCCTACGCTCATAACTTATTCGACCCTGTTTTTTTTTTTCATTCTTTTGCTTGTCTATCGGTTACACCACCGACGGCGTTGGTGACGTCGATGAACGCAGGAGCGAACGCTGAACAGCTGCGCTTTACCATACTCGTGCATGTTGTCAAGCTGCTGTACGAATGACTTTACATCATACTAATTTTGCTAAGGAGCTATCAAAAATTATGAAATGGTCGTTTTATTCGTGTCCTATAGAATAAAAGAGTGTGACTGATAAAGTTTGTGATGATGCACGTACGAGCACATGCTAAAAGTCACAGCTGAATACTAAATTGTTTCACAAGCTGGCCGAGGTCTGCTTTTACGTGGGACAGCAAGCTGCCATCTGAGAGGTGAACAATGGGCTTTCTAAAAATCCTTATAAGAGAACAGAAATCGCGTGATGGGTGATTGTCGCACTTAAATAACAACAATCTACACTGAGTACACGTCACGCTAAGAGAAAATTCAAAAGTAATGATTCACGAAAATAGTGATAAAGAAGTGCCCAGCAGCGATAGCGTGAACTGAACATTTTGGAAATTTTCTGCAAGAGGGATGCAAATATCTGATAATTGACACCATGCACAAACCAGTTTTCTTTAGCCCCTCATGCCGAGTAGCGAGAAAGAAACACCTGAGCAGAATAGTTCACGTTCGCTTTGTGAAAGCTTTTTTATATAGCAATACGCGACTTTGTGCAGATAATAAGCGTCAGCAGCACAATTGCCACATCAACACAAAGTACTTACGCAAAAATATCATCGGCCTATACAAAAAACTAGCACACTCTAATTCGTCAAGAGGCACGGCGGAAAACGTTCAACGCTATTCCTTGGTCTGTAAATCGTAAACAGTTTTCCGGAATTCAGCATGCACGTCAACTCAAGACAACACGTTACACTCAAAGGAACGAAAATGTGCAAAAATGAGTTTGAAAAGAGGACGTAATAGAGGAATAGTATGATATTCGCCCAAGTCAGGAGAACCCACAAGGACCCATGCTCCAACATTGAACGCAGCCGCCTCCAGTCTAAACTACGGCGTTTAGATGCAAGTCTAAACAATTTATTGTCGTAATAAGCCAAAAAATTGCAGCATGTTTACGGAGTGAATAATGGAGGGTGGGGCGAAGCAACCATCAGTCCATTCGTTCTTGCTTCCGTCCGTCCATGCGTGCGTCTGTGTGGCCACCCGTGCGTCCATCCACACGTCCGTGCGTGCGTCTGTTCGTGCGTACGCACGTCCATCTGCGCGTCCGTCCCTGCGTTCGTTCATGCATCGACTCCTGCGTCCGTCCATGCGTCCATCCGTCCGTGCAGCCATCTGTGCGTCCGTCTATGCACCTGTCTGTGTGTCCGTTCGTCCCCCTACTTTACACTCCATGTACGACCATCTCACATCTTTTCATCATGTATTCCTCATATAGAAGCACCGCCAACCAGCGGACGTTCCAAGGACTGAACGAGAGGAGGCACACGCACACTTTCTTACGGCTTGCGATTCGTGTCTACTTCCCACCATTAACCACCTTGAGTTCATGGTATGTACTAGTTTACTGTATTCAAGGCACTGCGGCCCAACGCTCGCTAAACCTTTCTAAAACCAAGGAGGTTACACCCAGCGAGCAAAACGTAGCAACCCTTTCTTGACCGATAGTGTTCATGTACATGCCAATGGCTGCTAAGGGGGATTGAGAGACAGGAAAATTTGGCTTTTAGTTAACGCGCACGTTGCGATTTTTCTATTGTTTAACAACGCACAGAAGAATTCTCCCACCAGCACCACCTTTCAGGTCAAAATATAAGACTGGTTACACACTACGACTACTACTACTACGAGGGACGAATGGCTGCCGCTTCAAGGAGCTTCGCCCCTAAAAATCCCTGAAAACTAGCGTGAGTTTGCCATTCGGAAACTCTGTGACCACTAACCTAAATATGTATGGAATTGACAAAGTAAGCAAATGATATCAAAAAAAGTGAAGTGAAAAATAATGAATTATCATCTGACAATTTCACCCATAACGCGAGGTGCCGATATTGATAGCAATCCATGAAAATAATGAATCAATACGAGTGTCGTTCTTATATCGGCCACTTTTATTGGCCCATTGTATCTTACCTTATCTTGTGAGCCTCGCGTACCACGTAATACTTGTTTTTCAGGGCCGAAGCTCCTTATAGCGTGGGTCTCTACGTCCTCTGAGGTGTGTTTAATTGCAGTAGTAGTAGGTAGCCACCTCCAGTTTAGTTATTGAAGTGTCCACTAAATGGCAACAGTTGATGCGAAATGTTATAGCGCTAGATGGTGGTACTTGTATTTAATGAATAGATGCGATATGTTATAAAGCTAGGTGGTGGTACCTGCCGTTGAAAATGAAAGGTGCAAGATAGTATAATAGGAATGATGTCACCTATAGAGCGCGTCATTGTAAGAAGGCAATCGTTCGATTTAGTGCGGTGACGTACGGTGTAGGGGCAGCCTTGTAATGAAACTCGTTCGCTGTTGGCGCGCCATAAAGCTGCGCGGCGCCGCTACCAAGATCCTGCCGTGCAAAAGTGGCAGGCCCAAGCGGCATGGCATACACCCACAGCGTTTCTCACGTCTTTAAATGATGATCGACTCGGCGAATGACACGGAAGGTGCACACTTTACCGATGATTGTCTTAGGAGCTTCGCCCATTCATCATCATCGACCCCGTGGATATGCTGTGATTTTTTTATAAATTAGGGAGCCATGCTACCTTGCTAACTCGCTATCGCTCGGAGTGCGATATCACATTTCAAAGTTAGGGCTTTTTTGCACACCACCCCTCTGGGATATTGTGCGCATGGCAGTGTTGCCTGTAAAGGGGGCTCTGTTCAGCATCGACTGTTATTGCGGCAAAGCCATGAAACTCACAAGAAGGTATCTTTTATTGAGAATAAATCGCAACCTTGTTTCGTAGATTTAAGTAACTTCGTTTTGCCTTCATGTGCTTTTTATATAATTAATATTTATGGGCGAGCTTCTTAACTTCTTTACAAAAATTCCTGCTGCGGGAGATAGTCAAAATCTCACATCTTCATTTTAGCGCAAAAACGATGAACACATGAAACATTAGAATGAAGTGTTTGTCCTGTCAGTCATCATGTGTCTTTATTGAGCGTTAGAATGAAGGTGTATGCTTCATACAAATAATGCCAACTTTATAACAGCTTCAGACATGATCTACGTAAAACATTAGGTGGACTGTATGGAAACATTATCGTAATTTTTGATCAGCGAACTTGTTTAGAAAACTCTTCCGTTTTAAGTACATCATAGAAAACTATCATCATTATAAACACGTATCATAAACACAGATTAGATTTACGCAGGACGTTATTCAGCACTTGAAACTAAATATGATAAAGTGAACAATTTAAGCAATGAATGACTGCGAAGCGATGGCGCCGTGGTGATCACCCTGAGTATGTACAACAAGAAAATGTTAAGGAACGCGCAAGGCGATTGCGGTTACGAGAAGATTCTGCAGTTACGGAAGGCCTACGGTGCTATGTGAAGTGCAAATGTTTGGAGCCAGCGCGAGATTCTGTCTCTAGAATTCGGAAATCCGTGTCGTGTACTTACCCTAATTCGAAGCTATCTGTGTTGAAAATCAATGTGGAAAAAATCGGCAGATTTCACGTACCTGGAAATCGAGGGTATGCGGAACATGCGCCAGAAAAATGACCGTGTTGTTTTTTTTCCTTGAATTGACGCTAACTATATATACAAATGCTGCATGCAAGAACTTATGTTGAAGAGTTGCATATATATATATATATATATATATATATATATATATATATATATATATATATATATATATATATATATATATATATATATATATATATATATATATATATGTAATGTAAGAAGGTAGCGATGGTTAGGAGTTAGTAATAGAAGCAGGGAAGAGAAGGAAGAAGGAAGAAGTCAGAAGAAAATACACATGGGGTATGAGCCAAGCCACGTCTCCCAGTCATCATAGCGTCACACAAGTCGACAGGATGGAGACCTGCCTGCCCCTTCATCAGTCACTCATCATCGAGGCAGTTCCCCAGAAGATGCCCTGACCGTACATCGACTACCGAATCATCGCCTAGGAGGACAACGACCAGCACCATGACAGAACCATCGGCCGACCTCGGCATCCCCAAGTACACCGGATCAGCGGACGACGGACCCGTACAGGACTGGTTCAACCTATTCGAACTCCACGCTACCGCTGCATCTTGGTCGGAACGGGAGATGGTTACGAACTTCAGTGACTACGTCACCGGTGAGGCATTCAAATTTTACCTAATTCCCATATTCGAGAATGACGAGTCATAGCAAAAAATAAAAAAATAAAAAAACGACAGTCGACAGAATCTACCGTGCCCTTCATCATGGCCACATCCGAGAAAGTCATCAACATCCCGAAGTACTCGGGAGCATCTACGGACGTCCCCTTTGACAAGTGGCTCCGGCTCTTTGAGGTGAGGACTGCGGCCGCAGCATGGACGAAGCGAGACAAGCTGTGCTACTTTTCCGATTACTTTGAAGGTGAGGCTTTCCGGTGGTTTTTCACCGAGGTTTTCGACACACACGCGTCTTGGGAGAGCTTATGTGAACGCATGAAGGGACGCTTTACGAGCGGCGTCGCGGATCTTTTTCGCCAATTCATTCATTGCCGGTTGCGAACAGGCCAGAGTTTGAAGGAATACTATAATGAAAAATTGTCTCTCGGATACCTCGCCGACCTAAAGGCCACGCACCTTATATCAGGGCTCATCGGTGGCCTTCCTGCGCATATGGAGATGGCGCTTGCTGGGCTTACCTCGTCTACACCAGAGGCATGGCTTACAGCTGCACTTCGTGTAGAGTCAACCATGCAGAGAATGAAGTTACATCGCTTTCCACCAGCTCGGAATACACAGATTAACGTAACAAGTGACAGAACTAGTCAGCGTCCACGTAATTCCCCGGTACGAACACCCGTGGGTGAGTGCAAACACTGCGTGATGGATGGCTTACCCCGACAGATGCACTGGCATTATGAATGCCCACGACGCGCAAGCATTTCCGCCCTCTCCACCAACCAAGGAAACGAGGAGGGCGACCTAGAGTTCATGTAATTCAGTTTGATGCCCTCAACAACGGGTACCCTGTCAGCGCTACACTTCATACTGGAGCTACGATTACCTGTATCAACGAAGCAGTGCTGAAGGCACTTCACCTGCAAATAATGAGGAATTCATGCATCTCAGTTCAACAAGTCACATCATCTACCAAAACTTTGGGTCGCGTTATTCTAAAGGTACAGATAGGAAAAGTGACAAGAGAAATTCAGGCTCATGTTCTACAAGGCTTGAAGAGCAACTTACTTCTTCGCTTGGATAGTGCTTGCCTCTTTAACTTGTCGCTGGACCTTGACACTATGACTCTACGCCAAGGGAAAGACATCCTCCATACTCGTACACAGAACCAAACCACGGTTAACAAGGACGCGTCTTTGCAAGGTGTTGAAGTTTGTGAAGTGCTACATCTAAATAAAACTCAACAGTTGGCATTGAAGCAGCTTATCCACGAGTACGATGACATTTTTTCCAAGTCACAGTCAGACATTGGGTTCATCAACGGCGAAATGCATCGCATTCATCTCAACAACAATGTTCCCATTCGTTGAACTCCCTATCTATGCTCAGAAACTGACAGCGTTGAAATGGACAGACAGATCAATGAGCTTTTCAAGCAAGGTGTCATACGACTATCTACCTCCCCATACGCTGCGCCAGCACTTCTGGCAGAGAAAAAAGGGGACAGGAAAAAGGCGCTTCTGCATCGACTACCGCAAGCTGAACGAATTGACGGTGCCTGATTATCAGCCCATCCCTCGCATCGATGACGTTCTCGATTCTCTGGGAAAATCTACGTACTTCTCGACATTAGAAGTAACGTCAGGTTACTGGCACGTGAATATTCACCCTGATGGCATTCCGAAAACGGCGTTTGTCACACGTACCGGTCACTACGAGTGGCTCGTCATGCCTTTTGGCCTTCGGAATGCTCCGGCCACCTTCGAACGGGCTGTCAAACTTGTATTGGCAAAACACCGTCTGTAGAACGTCACGAATTACTTCTATGACATTGTTGTCTACTCTGACACGTTTCCAGACCATCTGAGGCATCTGAAGGGCATTTTGAAAGCTTTCAAAAGCGAAGGCGTCAAGCTTAAATTAAAGAAATGTCAATTCGCTCGAACCTCCATTGAGTACCTGGGACACAAGGTTTCGCATATCACCTTCACTCCAAAGCGAAGCAACGTGAACGCAATCCTACGGTTTCCGCCACCTTCACGCCCTAAGGAGTTGCAGCGTTTTCTCGGCACTGTCAATGTTTACCGGCGATACATCGACCACTTCAGTCAAATCGCTCACCCACTGACGCGCCTGCTCAGCAAAGACGCCACCTGAAACTGGGATTCGGAGTGTGAACTGACTTTCACTCAGCTCAAGAAATGCGTGACAGAAGAGCCAATCCTTAACATCTACGATGCCACTAAGCCTTGTGTGCTATACTGCGATGCGTCCAACAGAGGTATCGGCGCCGTCTTGAAGCAGGCTGACCATGAAGGTAGAGAGCACCCAATCGCATATCATTCCTGGAAATTACTAAAACACGAAATTAATTACGCCATCACAGAACTGGAATGTTTGGCAATTATTGACGCCATCGATAAATGGCGCTGCTATCTACACGGGAAATCTTTCACTGTGATCACAGATCACGCAGCGTTGCAATGGCTTAAAAGCATCAAGAATCCCCGAGGCCAACTTTTCCGGTGGTCCTTGAAACTCTCTATGTACGACGTGAACATCAAACACCCAAAGGGCATTGACAACATTGAAGCTGATGCACTATCTCGAAGCCCGGTAGTTCAACTCCTATCTGTGAGCAACTGCGAGAGTATGACAACGACAAACCACCCGGAAAGCATACCATTGAAAACGGACTGAGTATAGTGACACGCAGGGGAATACGAAAAGTCTACGTGCCATTTGCCCTCCGGTCTTCTCTTCTCCAAAAAGCTCATGACGCTTTCGGTCATGTCGGGGTAAAGAAGACGCTGCGGCTTCTCTCTCCACAGTACTATTGGCCCGACATCATCACCGACGTGAGCGAGTACATACGCCACTGCGATACCTGCCAGCGCTGCAAGAAACCAAAAAACAAACGATTTGGTTCCTTGGAGTCTTTGCCACCAGCGGAACAACCATTTGATCTTCGGCCCATGGACACTATCGGAGGTTTTGGCAACTACGGCTCATCCAAAAGATTCATTCACTTAGCCGTTGATCTTGCCACCCGTTATGTCTGGGCTTTCGCACACAAGAATGAGACTTGCGACGCGTACATCTCTTGCCTGAAGAGTATCTTCGCTGCTGGAAAGCCGCGGAAGTTCCTTTCCGACTGCGGCACAGGATTCACTGCCGGCAAATTTAAGCAGTTCCTCAAGCATAACAATATTCATCAGCTTTTCACAAGCTCACAACGCCTGCAGTGTAATGACCTAAACGAGCGCACTAATCAGACGATCGTTACGCGCCTCCGATGCAACATCAACGATGAACCCCGAAAACCATGGCCACGTCTCCTCTCGAACGTTGTCGACGAGTACAATAAAACGTCTCACGAAGTCACAGGCTACCCACTCTGCTTTCTTATGTATGGCACACCATCGTATCCCTATCTTCTTCCAGGCGTTACCGAAAATCTGCAGGAAGCTCGTACTAACGCAGTCCGCAATTCAGTAGCATATCACGAGAAAAACAAGATCATATATGACCAGAAGTTCCTTCCATTAGACCTTCAAGTGGGAGACTTTGTTCTATATGAAACACCCTGGCACCCGAACCGCGGCAAACTCAGCGCAATCATAGAAGGACCCTATACGATGATACGCAAGATTTCGGCAGTTAACTACGAGATCGACCGCAGCGTGGCTGCAATCGGTCGCCAGACTGACATCGTTCATGTCGGGAGACTTAAACGATATTATACGCCCCTGCATCTACGTCTCTCTCGGGGGAGGGAGGAAGCGTGTGACAAACCACACGAGAACGATGTGGTGGAATGGTAGAGAAGGAGGAAGACGAAGACAAAATGAATGGTTCATCGTACAGCCATCACGCCTCCTGCGTCACACTAGTCGACAGGATGTGTGACGCTATGATGACTGGGAGACGTGGCTTGGCTCATACGCCATGTGTATTCTCTTCTGACTTCTTCCTTCTCTGCTTCTACTACTAACTCCTAACCATCGCTACCTTCTTACGTTACTTATATATACAGTTATTTGCACTTTTGCAACGATTCCAACTGGAACATGCGTATCAGCAACACCAGAAGCTGATATGAAGCGCTGATGCTCGCGAGGATGCCGGCCCTGGACACTCCTACATAAATCAACTTCAGCGCATGCCAACTAACTGCAATTGACGCTAACACGACATTATGGCTGGATAAAAGGTGTGCACATGTAATGTTTAAAAAATTGCCCCGCCGCAGTGGTGCAGTAGCTAAGGTACTCGGCTGCTGACCCTCAGTTCGCGGGATCGAATCCCAGCTGCAGTGGCTGCATTTCCGATGGAGGCGGAAATGTAGGCCGGTGTGTTCAGAGTTGCGTGCACGTTGAAAAATCCCAGATGGTCGAAATTTCCGGAGCCCTTCACTGCAGCGTCTCTCATAATTATATGGTGATTTTAGGACGTTAAACGTCACATATCAATCAATGTTTATAAAATTGAGTAGGCAGCACTGCAACCACCGTTCACGTCTCAGGAAGATTAGTGTCTGTTTGAAAAGTAGTTCCGAGATCTAGTGTTGCTCCGTGGTAAAATGCGTCATTGCCACGCAGAACGCTCGGGTTCGATTCCAGCTGAGACCCTGGCATTTGTTCTTTGCCTTCTTCGGGTTTACGCTACCGATGTCAGGTATTTCTTAAAACTCGCGCGTTAAAATGGTCCCTGTGGGTTCTCGTTGTTACTGAGTAGATACTAAGCGTCAATAAGTTTGGTACATACCTGCATACCAGCGGCACATACCCACTTATGGGTATGTGCCACTGTCTGGCGGGAAGTGTTTCGCGACGTAGGCGACAGAATTGTAACATTATTCATGTCTTGACCAGCGGATCATAATCATAAACCATCTTAACCTCTGTTGCTGAGTTTGCCTCACGCTAAGTTAAAGGGGTGACCACAATATTACCCAAACGTAAACGGTTAGTTAGATAGATAGATAGATAGATAGATAGATAGATAGATAGATAGATAGATAGATAGATAGATAGATAGATAGATAGATAGTCTGGTGGACCTTCGACGCGAAAACTTTGGTCTGTCTGTCTGTCTGTCTGTCTGTCTGTCTGTCTGTCTGTCTGTCTGTCTGTCTGTTTGTCCACCCTTAACGTGAACCGGGTATTCTAAACAGCACCAGCCAATACTTTGAATGGCCTACCCCATCCGCAGTGCCCACCAATGTTTCTCAAGGTTCAGCGTTCATACTTGTGCGCTTATCAGTTAAAAAGAAATTATTGCGCATATCTGAGGCACCATACTAACACGCATATATTCTGCATGTGCGTGTTTTACTAGAAAAGGCATACATAATTCATTCTAAGGACCGTAGCGTTTATCACGCTGCGTTGATTATGCAATGCTTAAGCGAAGAAGCGAATGTTTTCAACGCTTTGCTAAGACAACCACCTACCCGTCGTCTTGCGTTCTACACCTTATCACCTTTAAGACGGGCTCGCACGCCTGTCTCAGGGCCACGCGCTTCGTTTTCCAAAAGAAACTGCCAGATGGCGCTCATGTCTCACGTGTGACGTGACTTGATGCACTCGTTTGCTTCCGCTGCACGCTCGAGGCACTCTAACGCAGCGCCTCCGGAATACCATTCACTGATTTCCTTGTGCAGAACATCAAATGAATGTATTGTTCACTTTCTCCGCACGTAAGACTATCGTCTTTCGACGACATTTGCAGATTACATGCAGGTACGGGGCCTATTTCTTTTAGTAGGCATCAAACTCGGGGCAAATATAAATTGGAGATTAAGTCACCCATACTTGTCTCTGTAAGTTCTTTTATCAGAAACAATTATCTTTTTTATTTATGTATAACGTGCGCGGGTTTCCTCTCAATTGAAAAGGGTGCGCGCGTGTCGCTCGTCTAGTCCGGCCGTACAGGTGGTTTATTACCACATACAACGCGGACGCCCAACCCATGGCTTAGGGAGCATCGCTCCAAACAGGAGCATTACTTATCTAAGGCCTAGCGGTAACTTCGAAGTTCCAACAGTTAACTAAGACCTAAAAGCAACCAAAGGGAACCATGGAAATCCCCAGAATCGTATAGTTTTGTTTTTCAAGGTTTGCGCGTTTTAATTGAAGTTTCAGCATTTTTGTTCTAAAAGAAGCAATTTGCAGGGTTGTATCATCTATGAACAGGTATTTTTACGAAGCCAATTCGATCAAGCCTTTGCACTTGTCGAACACCTTCCGCTTTCTGCAAGCGTTTACGTACATTCAACCACTTTCAGTCCAATTTATATGACGCATGCCTCTTTGCAGAAAACTATTGCCCACCTGGGAATGTAGAAAACTCTCTCCACTACCACTAAGCCCACGGTCACGAAGAGATTGCGAGCTGGTAGGAAAGGCAGCACAGTCAGCAGCAGTGGCGCAAGTAGTCTTAACGAAAGTCCGTCCAGTTGCTTGAAAATATTGTGACAGTAGTGCACTCTTGATTCACTGGAAGTCTTCATGTGATGCCCAAGAATGTATCGTATGTTAGTTTTCATTAGGAAGGTACCTAGTCACCTAAATAATATCAAACCTCACTCGCATACCAATTTTGATATGAGTTTAGCACACTGTGTTTGAGTACGTTAAGTTTCGTTTGATGACACGCACGAAGACAGTAGTGACAGAAAGTTGAGTTGGTGGATAAGGGCTGATCCTAAAACTATCTGATGCTTGCAGAGACAATAATAGCGTGGGAGTGCTGACGTTGTTTACTGCTGTCAAATTTTCCTATGGTGTGCCCGTGTTCTCACACAATGCCATCGTTAACAATGAGTACTTCAAGCTAAGTTAAGTTTCGTGCCAGCAGAGAGAGAGAGAGAGAGAAATAGAGGGGAAAGGCAAGGAAGTTAACCATGCTTGGCTCTGTGGGCACCATCATACGGACTGTAAGTCCTAACTAAAGTTCATTATCGTCAGCAGCAGTAGCACCAGCAGCCTGACTACGTCAACTGCAGGACAAAGGCCTCTCCCAAGTTCCGCCAGTCAACTCGGTCCTGTGCTTGCTGCTGCCAATTTATACCCGCAAACTTCTTAATCTCATTTGCCCACCTAATCTTCTGCCTCCCTCTAACCCGCTTGCCTTCTCTAGGAATTCAGTTAGTTACCCTTAATGACCAGCGGTGATCCTGTCTACGTGATATATGCCCGGCCCATGTCCATTTCCTCTTCTTGATGTCAACTATGATAACCCTAACCACGGTTTTTCCCCTAATCCAATCTTCTCTTTTCTTATCTCTTAAGGGTACCCCTATTATTTTCGTTTTCGTCGCTCGCTGTGTCATCCTCTATTTAAACTGAACCCTCCCTGTAAGCATATTACTATGTCCTAAACGATATTCTTTCTCCAATTCACCATATTTGAACAATACAAAAACATAAAACTGCGAATGCGAGAAGTTTTACGTGCTTCATAGTAGACGGAAAATAATAGTGCAAACGAAGGCACGCAAAAGTTTGTATCTTTGGAGATGTTTGTTGACAGCAGCATATCTCTATTATTTGGTTGCCTTCAGGACAAGCTGCTTATTGTGTATACTAGTGTGTGCGCTTTTAAACACTCTGTACGTAAAAATGCTGCTGAGTGAGAAAAGGTGAATTTGGGTTACTCGCACCGTCATAATAAATATTCCAGGAAAGCGAAGCCATAAAGCAGTTTATATATTCCAAATTTTAATGCATTGAATAAGCTGCGCAATAAATTGATAAATAGTAAAATTTTTGATAGTTAAAACCTAGAGCCAGCTATAGGCTTATGATTCACTGCGACAAACACCCAGAGGTAATATTCTTAGAGTACGAAAAAAAGAAAAAAATAACTAGAAATAGCTGCGACATGACAGCTAATTTGATAATTCATGCAGGAACGGTAGCTAGGAAATATGATCGTGACTCACGCTGTCCTTCACGTTCGATGTGTTCAAAGCATGCCAGCCTAGAGTCAAATAGGAGGCAAATACCGTCAGAGTAGCCACATTCCTGAGTCAAATAGTGATGGCATGAGAGGTACTTTGCTCATCTGCCAATCGCATGACAGGGTGAGGGGCATAACACGAGCCAGCCGTTGAAGGCACTCAAGTGGCTGTAGCTGAGAGCCTGTCATGTAAGAAATGAAAAGAAGCCAGGGTGGGAGGGGGTTGACACGCATTTGGAAGATTTTAGTAGGAATAAACGGTGCCAGAAATTTTTGCATGCGCAACGCGGTGAACGTGCTCTATTTTATTCTCGAAGTAAATTTAGCAATGTGTTCAATATGACTAATGCGCCAATAAAAGAACATTATCATAGATTAAGCCGCATTATTGTCAGTAAGTAAAGAAAAATGATTGCATGTCTATTATCGAAGACTATGCATACATAAGTACGTCAGAGAAGCAGTAAGAGATGCTGCGTACTTAACATGTATCAATGAGGAGTAAAGGTTATTGGAGTTTATTTGGCAGTTCTTGCTTGCAACAACCTAACCTTATTTTACCTCACCTGATTTCTTGTGTTCGATTTTTTTCAAGTCTATCTCCTCAGAAAAATCACTTTCTTTGTACGGGATGTCAACAATAAACAAAAAAAGATATGACTCATACCCTGTCCTTCGAATAGTTGGAAAAATTCGTAAACTTCTTGTTTCTTTTCTTGATTCTCAAAACTAACTCCTCCATCCAATAGTTGAAAACTGCCTTTTTAAATATCACCTTTATCGTACGGACGTCTCTCCAGTTGCTTAACTTTTCCGAAAACCAAGCTCTCTATACGGTGTTTTAACGTGCAAACAACGTGAAATAATCACGTGTTTCAATTTTTTACCTTAATACTATTGTAATCTCGTTCCTTTCTAGGTTCTTCAAAGACTATTTTGTCTGTATTTTGAGAACTTTTTAAAAAAGAAGGGTTTTGTGTGTGTGTTCACCACCTAAAGCAATTGATATGCGAACCGCAACTTGCCTTTTGTGAGGAAATACCATTACATCCCAGTATTTAAGCACGGATGAGTATCTCAATTACTTCGCCATGCCGATCCAGCTGTCGAGTCGTCAGTACAGTAAATATATAAAAATCATTATGACCCTCAGATTCAAACCGCACAATGAATTTATTGTATAGCTACTGTTACTTCTATTTCAATGACGAGGTCACCTGGTTGTGCGACTCGATCAGAGGACGAAGGGTTGTCCATGTCAGAAAATTCTAGAAAGCTTCCCTCTAGAATCCATAGCCTGAAGAATAGGTGCATCATCTTCTGTAAAGGGAAATAAAAGACAAAAAAATCACGTGATACAACGCATTGTCATGTTTGTTTGTTTTTGGTCTATAGTTTTTGATTTGAAAGTGCAATCACCTTGTTCAATTTATGAAAAACACTGACTCCAAGCAGTAGCAAGAAGATATGAACTAAAAAAATACGTGTTTTCTGAAATGAAATGATTGCGGGAGGAGAATAACTTGTCATGAATTGCATTAATTGAAGGGACACCTCATTGATAACTCAGATTCTGTTCGGTCTGGGTGGATCATTTATGAGGTAGATATTGTGCGTATACTAACAGAACTATCACCTTTGCTAAAGAATTCGACAGCTTCCCTGTGAAACAAAAACAGTTAACCATTTTGTTGCTTGCTGCCACTTCACTGACATTTCTCATAGTGAAAGCTGTGCAGCTTAATGCACAGCGCACGTAGAAATAGTACTGTGGTTAGGTATACACGCGCTTTTAAGACCTCACATGCATCATCAAACACAAAAATTAGCCGTCGACGTCTATGTGGCGGTGTCGGTGTGAAGACGACTTACGAGAAAAACTATTTACCATGCGAGGACATCAGAGTTCTACGTAATCACAGCACAGATTGTCAAAACTTGTGATATACTAATCTCATGACGTCGTGACTTGATCTGACGTGGGCCGATTTCGGGGGCAGTGCTAAACTACGTTAGGTGTATAAGCCCCTCCTAATGAGGGTGTTGCGAGGGAGAAAAGAAGAAGATGGTGTTCGTCTTCGGGTAGCGCTATACAGGGTCCCCTTGACTTCAATCTGCCCACCAGCGAAAAAAATAAAAAATGATCACAGGCCCTCACTATATCAGATAAAACGACAAAGTTTTTTGTATTTCCCTATATGACGAGTCGCGAGACATTTTTTTCTGAACATAAACAGCTAGCAACAACACGTGAGTGCACACGGGAAAAAAGGGCGAGTGAGATTCGGTGCCGGAACTAGTGCTCTGCGACAAGTATTAGAATAACATCGCGCCACTCTACAACTTTAGAAAGATATTATGCAGCACGCGCATGCATAGCACATGCGATGAAACAAAAAGCAGAGTATAAAAACAATCGTGGACGCGCTTGAACTCTTCAAGAAAAAGGGGACGAAAACAGCAGTCTCTTATTCGCTTTATTACACCCCTTCTCTAGATGTATCAGCGGTGATTGTTCTAACAGATTATCTCTCAGTCTGTACTGCTTTAAGCTCACGAGCATTTTCGCGTACCATAGAAACTTTCTAAACGCTCATTCCTAGACATGTGCGACTCGTTCGACTAGTTTGGGTGCCAGGTCATAGAGGTTTAGCTCTCAATGAGCATGCAGATGCACTAGCTCTATCTTCCGTTGATTGTCCTGTTATACCTATTTCGCCTACTTCGGAATATATCACAGCAGTGCGCTTTGAAAAACGCACAACGGCCAATCACTTCGAAGAATCTACTTTGTTTTTATCAGACTATTCACAGCTAAAGTTTCCTTGGAAGAACAAGTGGTGTTCATCAAGAAATGAAGAAATAGTATTTACAAGGCTGTGATGTCGAGTCCCTTCATTGAACTTTTACCTTCACAGTTCGGGTCTTGCACAGTCGCCTTTGTGTCTTTATTGTAATGAGAGTGAATCTTTGAAGCACTTCTTTTTGTCATGCCGAACATTCAGAAGTCAAAGATAAAATCTACTAGAAGAACCCCTAAGAAACTTGGACTTATACTTGACACTTCCGGTGATTCTTTCATTCGGTGCAGTCGCATTTGATTTCAGCCACAGGAGCGCTTTTACCGCTGTTAAAAAGTTCTTACGAGAATCTAAAACAACGAAATGCTAAAAATAAATACCTTAAGTTGTTTTATTTATAGATTTTTTCTTTTTGTGTGTTTATTATGTTTTTAAGGTTTTCTATTTGTTTAGAAATCCAACACCTTTAAGGATTTACCTATACTACCTAATTTTTCCAACCCTCTCTTTCAAGAAGTGAATTAATTAAAAAAGCAAAGCACCGTCCCATTCATCGCCTATCCCCCTAGGCGATGAATGGGACGGTGCTTTGCTGGAGAAGGGATGGTTGGTTGATTGGTTCCTCAACACATTGGCGCAACCCTAGGTGGGTTGCGCCAATGTGTTGAGGAACCAACCAACCAACCAACCCTTCTCCAGAGTGCGGCAGCCCAATCGATGTGAAACGAGATGTAAGAATTTGCACCTGGTAAAATACTAAGTCGAACCCCATGAGGTGAAAATTTCTGGAGCCCTCCACTACGGTGTCTCTTATAATCAGATCGTGGTTTTGGGGCGTTAAACGCGCACTAAAATCCATTCTTCTGGTTGAAGAGGTATTTATACCAGAGCACAACTTAGTAGAGAGACAGAGAGAGATATCGTAGGAATAAAGGCAGGGAAGTTAACCAGAAAGCAAAACTTAGTCTAAGATGCATTATTATCTATCAGCATATTTAATGAAAAGTAACATGATGGCTTCATTAGAAGAGCACAGTGTTTTCTAGTCAACTTTATATCGCTGTGACACTTTACGAAGCGGATCCCAACCACTTGCTTCTTCCTACTTGGCACTTGATATACGCTTTGGTAGCGCAACAAAACGCGGTCGCTCCTAAAATGTAGTGCAGCATTTTGGTTCATTTGACGGACAGAGTTCTTTTCAGAAATATTTGAGGAATCAGAATGGGGCACATTATTAACAGGTTAGATTATTTCTTCTACCTTTTTAAATAATGACGAACCTTCTCAAAAGGAGTCGCAATCCTTGTCCTTGTTCTGCGGTCTTGCCATCTGGCACAAAAGCACTGGAAGTCAGGAAAAAGACTAATCAATGCTTTCATTTTGCATTATGCAAGTATGCTCTATGCTACCTATCTACTGTAAGGTGCATGCAGAGGATAGTAGCGCTTAGAGGCCGCGCTCAATAAAATCTTGTTATAAAAACCATTACATTGGGTGCTTTTTGCCGTTAGCGCTAATCACTGTACTATTATCCGTGTAGCTGATTCCCTTTAACCAAGCAGCCACGTTGATTAGCAGCCGTCGTCAGAAGCTAACCCTTACATGATGTTTTGCACGTGCGCGAAATATCAGCCAGCATGAAAATCACGTGCGCGTCGTTATTATAGAAATCAGCCACCTTATGTGCTTTCACTGTTCAGTGAGGAGCACCTTGCGGTGCAGCGTCGCACGTCGTGTTCGGTAAAGTGGTATAGTGTAAATCAGTGGTCGACTGTGAATACTGTGTCAGCCCACCGCGGTGGTCTAGTGAATAAGGTACTCGGCTGCTGACCCGCAAGTTGCGGGATCAAATCCTGGCTGCAGCCGATGCATTTCCGATGAAGGCGGAAGCGTTGCATGCCCGTGTGCTCAGATTTTGGTGCAGGTTAAAGAAGCCCAAGTGATCAAAATTTCTGGAGTTCTCTACTTAGGCGTATTTCATACTCATTAGCTGGTTTTGGGACAATAAACTTCACATATGAATCAATTGTTACTCTGTAGGTATTCTCAATATTTTATGCAGTACTATGTGCACCGTTTAGCTCATCGTGTTGAAAGTGGTGTTTAAAGACTTTATATATTCATTCGCTAAGCAAACTGTAAGAAACGTACTGACGTCCATCACTATGGTACAACAGTGCATAATAAAAAGCCTCAGGTGCAATCGCAGCCATGCTCCTCTGCCGACATGAAGTTCGTGTGTTCGATTAAAAGTGCGGTGGTAGCGCTTCGATGGACGCAAAATACTCGAGGCCTATGTACAGTGTGATGTAAGTTCACGTGAAAGAATGCAAGAGGTTCCGGGACACTCCTCAACGATGTGCTTGATAAGCGTATCGAACACCAGGTACTAATATTACTCTTAATATTAAGGCACGTAATAATATATTTATAGGAACGTGCTATGAAATCACATAAGTATGAGCATCTGGGAGATGAAAATTAGAGATTATAGACGTCAATCCATGCACGGGCCACACGTCCACAAAAGAGCCGTCCAAAACCGAATGTGCATAGTACCTTCCGCTAAAATATACACACCATCGCTTTTCCTCTTTTCTGTTTTTATGCCGGCAAGGTTTCACGAAAATCAACAAAAAAATCTTTTTCCGCCAAAATACGTCTCACAAAAGTAGGAAATGTATCTAAGTGAGCTGCGGGTACAATGCTTAAGAAGTTAGGTACAGACTAGCATGACGCGACATCTACATCAACGGAAGCTTTCCGACCTACGTTCTCGGGCGCAAAAATGCACAAATTTATTTAGTCGTCATTATCATCATCATCATCATCATTATCAACATTCTCACTACGCCCAAAGCAGGGAAAAGGCCTCTTCCATGTTCCGCCAGTCAACTCGGTCTTGTGCTTGCTGCTGGCACTTTACACCCTCAAAGTTCCTAATCCTCTCTGCCCACATAAGTTTCTGTCTCTCCCTCACCCACTTTCCTTTACTTCGAATCCAGTCAGTTACCCTTAATTACTAACGCTTATCCTGCCTACGCGCTGCGTGCCTGGTTGCATGATAATGTAAAAGCGATGAAGTACACACATAACCAGTTCAGTTAGCTATCTCACAATACGATCAATGCTACAGAGCTCACTTAATGAGGGATTTGTTCACCTCGTCATTTCCGCCTTTTCAGTTGTGTGCCTCCTTTGGCCCAGCTGCTAAAGAACATCCCCCCCACCCACCTTAGCTTCAGAGCTTTCTTTCACTCTTTTTTTTAGGCAGTTAAGTTTTTTCTTTTCGAACATCATTCCAGTTCGTAAAACCCGAGTACTTGATAGACATCATTTGAAAAAAAAAAAAGCCACCATCTTTGTTTTTTAGTATTGCAACCGTCTGCAGATGATGGCTGTCGCGTCTCTTTCGCACCCTTCCTTTTTTTGTATAGTAGCATAGTGCCGTAGTAACCTTGTCTTTCTGGTGTCTAAAGTTCAAGCCCTTTCATATTTACAGTAAAGGCACGCAGACGGCTACTGCTACGTTATAACGTTGTGGCCGTCTCTTCTTCGAAAAGCGTTGGCGACTGCCTGAAGCCACACGTACAAATATCAACAAATCGTTTCTAAGCACCTCCACACACACAATATGTAATAATTTTCTATTCTAAACAAATATATGAAAGCCCTGCAAAACTAACTGCGAATGTCAGGGAACATGCAGAATCTCAGTTCTGTCCCGTTGTTAACCTGTTTCCTTATTTGCGGGCACGTGATTTACCACTAAGCCTGCAATAGCAGTGCTAAAAATTATCAGTAAAACGCAGCCAAAAATACTTCCTCAATTACCCGAAGATATTAAAATTGAGGAAAACTTTACTGAATCTCAAGAAAGAAAGTACATAATTTAAAAACGTTTCTATTCAAGTTTTTTTCTTTATTAACTAATGCTCAACAATCTAATAACACTGAGAACAAGTACTACGGCCATTTAGGTAAGACAGTTTTGTAAAGAAATGGTAATGTAATCGTTCCTTTCCTGGTGCTCAAAAAACGCCAGGCCTGCGCGGAAGGCGCAGCACTGTCAGACCGAAAACTAGAATAACTGCCTTTCAGAGCCTTTTCTAAATACTCATTTGGTAACTACTGCAAGTACACTTGCTTCATACCTACTAGGTCAATAATATTATTGTTTTGGGGGTAGTAGGCCAGCATTCGCTATGCTATTTTTCATCATTATTCCAAGAAGCGTGGTATCCAGTAAACACTTTCAAGGAATTTTGTGCCAATTGTTCATGCAGTGGCTGACGACAACGAGGAACTATAGCTGAAATGGATATGTGCCACAGTTAACAGGGGAACGACAACACTTTTTGTGATGGGTTTGAGCATTGGATGACCCACTAATTACGCTGATAGCATCGTGCGACCGCTGGTTGTTCTTTCGCTGTTTCGAAACGCTTTCTAGGTCGTATTACCACAATTGCTTGCCCAACATCAAGCCTGTGCAAGAGAAGTTTGACAAGTCACAAGCACCCGTGTTACACAGTGATTTAATACTGGGCTGGCACCCAGCGGACCCGGGTTTGAGCCCCACTATGTCGTTGGTGCCAGGTTCTTTTCTAATTTAGCGAGATGTGGTTATGAACACTGTCGGCAGCGGCGGTGTACAACTGCGCGTGGCGCGAGTTGTGATCTCATAACAGCTTCCGCTGTAAAATATTTAGTGCGAATCTGTGCACTTATAGAGTTGCTTGTTTGCATGGAAGTCACGCACGAAAGTTCAGTAAGTCATACCTATCCTATACACTAAGGACATGCTCAAAACATGATGGCAAGTCTACAATGTTTAACGCTTTAATTTTCATTCCTTGTTTTACTTTCGTATAGAACAATCATTCTTTTTACTTCTTCTGACATCCTTCGTACTCATGAACTTCAAAGCTAAAGCAGAATTGTTGTTTCAAGCTAGCATCCGTAACCTTTCTTGAGAGTCCGGAGTCTCTGACGCCGAGAAGCCTCCCGTTTCTCAGCGTCAAGAAAGCAAGGGGGAGCCTCCTGCGAGGGTGTATATGTGAGCACCGGAGGCATTGAATAATCTGTGGGCAACTGCTGTAAACAATGACGTGGTTCATATCGAAGGCTTGACCTACAAGCACTTTTGAGTTCTGCCCTTCATTCTTCTCCCTTAATCTGCGGGTGAAAATTAGCCCCCCCCCCCCATTCATTCTTTCGTGCCCCTTTCAAGCTCTAAAGCACTCTGTTCTCTTTGTTCTTTTCATACCGGGACACTGGCGACCAGTTCACTAGAATTTTGTCCCTTACGGCTAATACCTTGTAGGCAAGCATTAAAACAAGAAAATCATTTGTAGACTCGGAACGCACCGGTGTTCGCAGAGCAAGCTGTTAAACTGTTGAACGTTCGATGTCGATTCTGTTTGTGACTTTCCGTCGTCGTGTCTACACAGAACGTGGCTTCCACTGGGAGGCAAATTCGAAGTCACCTGCTCTTCTTGTGTACGATGTGCACCACATGAAAATCTGTGCACTGTGTTCTTTCAATAGCATGGACTGTTAGGAAAGACGTCAATGTTAGAGGTGCAACGCAATAGGCCCACGAAGCGACCGCCAGGTACTCCCTGTCAGTTCCTACGTAGGAGACGCCCGCTACACCCTAATCGCTTCTTGGAGGGTTAAAAAAGTGTTTTTATTTAATTTCATACACAAAAACATGGTCTCTCAATTATTTGCACAATGCAGCTGGTGGTCGAGAGTGGTTTCCTTCTCTTTGCTCGAAGCTGATCATACTTGAGGCTTCCGCATCCCCACCCCCAGTCTTTTAACGCTTCATTCATTCAAGGCACTTCTTCGCTACCAACGAAATTGGGTCACCTTAATTAGGCGATGATAATATAAAACGACGTAATCACATAACGTCACAACACGTCACATCACGTCACTGGGTTGTCGCGATAACATCACGAATGGGATAAGCAGTCACGTATTCGGTATGTCATAATGAAACATTTTTGCAACATTCTTGTTGACGACGAAGGTCGGCTTTTGTGATTGATTGAGGGCAAAAGAGGCTTTCGCTTGAAAATCAAGCAAGAAAAAAGAAACGCCAGGCCTGTGCGGAAGGCGCTGCATAGTCACCGCAGAAGCATAAAGAGCAGCCTGTCAGAGCCTTTTCTAAACGATATTTATGTAAACACACTTGGTGGGTATCCAATATACGCCATAAATATTCATAATTTGTGCATAGTAGGCCGTCAATAACTACGCTATCCTTCAACAGTTTTCAGAGAAGTGTGGTATCCGTCTCCTGGGGCCGTTAGTGAAAGCAGGCGTTTGGTGTGTAGCAACACCACGTACCCGAGCTAACGGGGGTTTCGACTCCCTCCTGTGCCTAGCCGTGCATGGTTGAGCCGTGTCCATGAAAATTGGGATCCTGGGAAATGGGACCCCCCGCAGAGTCAACACACCGCTTTGGCCCCTGCTTCACGTAGACGGCAGGTCTGGGCCTGGGCTGACGGACCCAGGAAAAATCGGCAGTCGCCTTTTAATATCTCTCTCTCCCTACATCTTTGTCTTTATCCCTCCCTTTTTATATGTCCTGTCTTGTACTCTCTTCTGTTTACTTCCAAACTTCCTGGCGGCTAGGGTTAACCCTGAGCAATAGCCTACCTTGGTCTAGGCGCATTGAGCTATAGTAGCACTGTACGGCTGGCGTCTGCAGATTTCAGCATCCACAAACAGGTAGCGTCCCCTCGTTGGCCTTCGTGGTGGGTGGCTGCCATTGCTTGAGAAGAAAAATAAACAGGCATGCATAGAGATTTTCCTCTGTTAAGCAATCGTACCTCCTTCAAGCGCATACGCACCGAAGACATTTAGTTTTTTCAACCGATCAAATGAAAACTTCCCTCTTTTCATGTCATACATAGTGAGAAAAGTGGCAAGCAGCCAAGTGCATCCCGCAAACTTCTGGACTGCCCGGCAAGCGACGCACCCCATGGTGAAACACTGAATGTCTAAAAGCGCGAAAAGAGCAGAACAGGGCAGGGGGGTTGCTGCAGAACTCACCGACAGCGAAAAACCTTGACAGCTTTAAGAAAATAAAATCTCAAGGCAGGAGAACGCGTCATCTAGCTAGAAGGAAAAGTTGGCAAAACTGTTTAACAGGGATCAACTCTTATACACAGGAGACGTAAGCCCGGAACATTGTTAGTAGAGCAGCAGGAAGACAAGTACCCTCACTCCCACTCGTAAACACCGAGGGTGACAGCATGGAAGATGATGATGATGATTATGAATCCACAGCCTTGGTTTGTACCCACTCAGGTGGATCGGCCAAGAATCGATCACCTAATTCAGTAAGAGTTTTTTTATTCATTATCGAAACTACCCACCGGAGAAAAAAAGAAAGAAAAAAGAAAAGACACCCTAGACAGAATGAAAGAAGTGCAATAGTTGTTTGTCACTCGTTCAGATCAGACAATCACTCATTACCTTGAATAGGAATCAGCATGGTTGAACAAAGCTCCTGTGTATGTAGGATTTTTTTTGCAGGAATAATAATCACACAATTAAAAGCTTAAGTCTTTTACTTTCATTAAGGTACTTGCAGACTGCATCGAAAATTTTGAAAATTAGGTGAAGTGTTTTCGTTCATTTTGTTCTTAGAACTTTGTCACAACGCCAATTTTCTGCTGCATATTAGGCATCATCTTATTCACAATGTGTTAGGAGGTCCCCCCAACAGTTTTTATCCAGCGAGGGTGTATATGTATGGCGCTTATCTGTTCATTTATATGTATGCTTACTATTGAATAGACTTCAAACTTCAAACATCAAAAAAATGGTTCTCGTAGCTGAAGCACAGATCGGAAGAACCGAAGGAAAGTATATAATATTTTGTAAAGTTCAGCCCCAGGCTAGCCAATGGGAGGACTAAGAGTGTTTTCCTGAGCAACTTATAACGGTGGCATGATAAAAAATAGTGCTCTATGGTTTTTGATTCTGAACAAAAGTTGCATAGTGGTGATATCGCCAGACCAGCCCTGTGTGAATAGAGATTTAACGGGATACACGACATAAAAATCTGGTTAATATGATTTCCGATTAACTTCTAGAACACCAGTGAATTTTTCACGGAAATATTAAGTAAGTGAATTCTGGTGTCGATAATATTGCTTCCATAGCGCCTGCACGAAGCGCAAGTTTTCTGTATCTTGTCGCAGTTAGAGTGGTCATTTCGGGAAGGACTGATAGTACTGGCCCTTCCAATACTGCTCGAACTAGAGAGTCGGCGATTTAATTTACTTTTAAGCCGCAATGACTAGGTACCCATACTAATTTCAGTAGTTGCAGCCGAGGAGGAACTAGCATAAGAAGCGTCTTTAAGGCCATCGATTTTGTTGACGCCGTAAGGACGTACATGCTGACATGGAATCCGTGATTATTATCGCGTTATTGGCATTCATAGGTAGCGTTCGCAGTGCTAGAACTATGGCCAACAGTTCAGCTTCAAAAACTGGGGTGATGTCCGGTAATCTTAATAAAAAATACCAGTCAAGCAAATGGGAGTATATACCTACACCTGTCTTTTCATCTATTACTGAAGCATCTGTGCCCGTAATATTATTTGTTCCTGCGTGTACAAGATAATCCTGCAGTCATCAATTTAAAGCCCCTAAGGATTTTAATTTTGGCCTAGAGGGAAAAATCTGATCAAATTCTACCTCAAAATTTTGATTTGTAACCTGCGTTGCAATCACATCTCGATTCTTTTCATTAATCCTATCTAGTTCTTTCTGGACAAAAGCAATCTGAGGTGTTCGAAACCGTGGCTTGGAAGACCGAGCGAACTTCGTTGCGCTCTTCAAACGGGTGTCCAGCTTGTCAAACCATACTGACGCTTTCCGAAAATACGAAGAAGAATTGAGAAGCAGAAATGAGAAGCCAAATGTAGAGAATACGAAGCGTACAACCAAGCTTTCAACTTAGCTGAGCTCCAAGCATAACTAACTTCCTGCAGTAATTCCGCCCCAGGTTCTCACGAAGTGGTGTACGAAGTGTTGAAAAACCAACCAATCGAATCGCAAAAAAACGCTTTGCTTGTACAACGCTATATATCTGGTTTTGAGGCACTACCCTACTGAAACGTTCCGTATGAAATCTTACGGAAAATATATGGACTCTGTAACATTTCCTTATGCTACATACGGAAAAAATATGGAGTTTTATGGAAATATACGGAAGTTGTATGGCATATACGGAATGCTTCTTATGGAGTATATGGAAAGATAAGGAAATTGAATGGCGTATACGGAAAGGTTTTTATGGAGTATACGGAAAAATAAGGATAATGTATGGCATATATGAAAAACTTTTTATGGAGTAAATGGAAGAATAAGGAAGTTTTATGGCGTGGATGAAGTGAGTTTTATGGAAAATATGGAAAGATAAGAAAATAATGGAGCATACGGAAAGTTCATTATAGAAAATATGGAAGGATAAGGAAAGTGTATGGAGTGTACAGAAGCTTTCATAAGGAAAACGCGGAAGGTAAGGTCTTATGGAAATATACAGATTTTGTAAGGTGCTTACGACAATGTCGAATAGTGTATGAAAGGCATTTGGATTGTTGCAAAAAATGTGGAAAATCTACATTTGTAGTCACTTTTTGAGCAGGAAATCCGAGCTCTATATAGTTATAAATCAGTGCACAGTGAAATATATAGTACAAAAGAATGACGCAGGCTAGTCTGTGTTGTCAGTCACCGCTGTTCGCCCCTTTCCAGAATGAATACAACTTCTGCAGATGATCAGGTGCTAAAGTATGTCACACGGAAAATGTGTCATTCACAAGGAATGACAATTGCTGTCATTTTACTTGCATGCTGTCACACGAAAACAAATCAAGCAAAAAAAGCATAGCTTCAAGGGCTCGTTTTTTTGATAGAAACAATATTAATGAGAACTAAATTCAATGCGAATGAACTTGTCAATATTAATGAAACTGTTCTCATTTACATTGGCAAAGAGAAATGTCATTTTAAAATATCGACCATGAGCTTAGCTCTCCTGAGCAACGACAAAAGAAATGAAAACCTATGAAAACTAGTTGCATGTAGCCTAAAAATAATTTTTTATTCATAGCATGTGCTCCTACAATATAAACACAGCTATACACAACTTTCCACAGCTTCACGACAGAAACGAGGTAGGGGTAGAGGGAGTGGTCAGAAAAATAATTAAATATGAGAGCACAACTGATATGTACGGACACATAATGGTGCTTAGCATTGATGCTCGGATGGTCGTGTATAGAGCTGGGTCGTTTTGAGATTTTCGAAAGCATTGTTTCAGACCACCATGCAGATTACACTTCAATTGTAGTGCTACATATGACACAACTTATGGGCCAGCTTTAATGAATAAGATTATAGGTGAAACAAATGCTTTAAAATATATCACGGCTGCATGGACGCATACAAGCTATGCAAAGCGCAATAAAGTGAGGACGCATGAGCTTCTCTTGATGCTTCAGTTCTACATATATGCTTCAACTTTGCTGCAAAGAAATTTAACCAATGTCTGTGTGTGCAACATTGTCCATTTTAAACTATCTATACGTATATATAAAATTCCTACTGTGAGTTAAGCTACGTAGCACTCCATAACTTTTCCTTTTATTAAGGGCAATTTTTCAAACAATGAACATCATTCATTTTCTGTCTCATGACTTCGTGCCCGCAATTCTTGGTTTGACTCGATCACAATTGTGCAGCCCTTATTTTGGAGGAATCGAAAAACATCAAACAAAGTATATTTCGGAACTGCTTCTCGGTGATATTGCCTTCCCTCAACTGCCACAGCTTGAGATGAGTCATATAGCAAGTCTCGCGCATACCTAGGGCCTACCCTTGAAGAAGCTGGTCCGGCTGTGAAATGCTCAGTTTTTTCTCAAATAAATTTTTTGGTTTGAGTTTTCTCACTTCTTGAGTCCCTTCACAATCAAGCAGACCCAATGTTCCCCTTAGTCCTTAATTTTGTTATATTAAGAAATAAATAAAAAAGTGTAATAACGAAAATAAAAATACTAATAACTGTTGCGAAAAAACACAGTCTCACATACGTACTTGAACGCAATATTGCTTTTATTTTGTTTTAGTACCTAACGCATTAGAAAAGATAGCAGTACATAAAAACATTGAAAAAAAAACTAAAAAAATTGAGCCTTTGCGGGAATCGAACCTGCGCCACTTAGCTGGGCTCGCGTACGTGAACTGAGTGCGTTAGTTTGCTAAGCTATTCGCGCAAGAGGGTGTGTAAGCGTTTAAGATATATATAAATTTCTTGTTTACACGCCATGTGTTGGCATATTTGTGTACGATATGCGATCGTATCTATTGTTGTGTGCATATGTTTTGTGACTGTATATACGTCACATGCTTTTTGCATGTCTTTCAACTATAGATTGCCGCCCCGTCGTGGATAAAAACAAGTATTTTTACACCCACACACAAGCTTGAGCAGATGAAGGTTGTTTCCCGGGGCTCTCTTGCGATTGAGTCGGCCACCAAAAGGAATTAGAGTGATACGTCATTATTCCCTGCATCTAGCTGTATTCCACTTAGTAGCTCTATCGCTTGATGACAAATCGAGCGCGGGGCGCGACGCTATTGCGCACGACCATGCCTCGCGTAGCGGCGACATCAGCTGATTGCGCGGGCCGGCTTGCTTCTATTTGCTTCAGAGCAAAGAAATGTCATACCTTGAAAGATTGCGTGCTGCATTACGTCAAAATGTTACTGCTTTGTAGTCATCCTATGATTCATTGAGAATTGATAACTCTGATATGACTACTATAGAGCTTTGCGTCGGCGACACGCACCGAACATAAAACCGCACTACGTCTGTCGCAGAAGCAGTAGGAGGCTGTCAACTGCTAGAACAAAAACAAAACAAAGACCTGCGAAAATGTTCATATGTTGTAACTTGTTTTTTGAATGACCGATTATCACTTTTAAATTATTTTGCCAAATGACATACATTTTCTTTTTCAGTTTTAGCAGCGATAGATGTTTTTTTCCCTCACACAGATATCCAAGTCAAATCCATTCACAGCTAAAGTCACATGTTGTTTGTCTTCTTTGTTTCCGTGGGCATGCCGTTTCGGTGCGTCTCTCATGTGTTCGCGCTGCTAAACACGAGAGCACGAAATGTTGATTTTACGCAAGGAAGCGCCGTTCCTCGTTCGTGTGATGTGCTAAGATTGCGCCCTATTGACGTGGTTGTTCGAGTGCGGATCAAGTGCGAGTCGTCCAAGGAATCGGCGGGTTGTGCGGGCGCTCGAAGGACTCCGAGCTGCGGCTGACGCCTGTGGTCGCTTCCCTCAGGACAGTGTGAAAGAAAGTAAAGGTAAGGGGGACACTTTTTTATGTAGACTAAGTATGCCACTCAGTGCAAGTGTGTGTTGCCGCACTCGAACGAGGCGTCGTGAAACGGCAACCTTACGCGCCTTTGCGAGTGCGGTTGCCGATTCGCTTTGACAACGCTAACCCCAGCAGAGCCATGGCGCATCGGCGCGGCCTTACTGGAGCTAATTCGCGACAACTGCGGCAACATCCATGTGTATGGTGATTGATTTTTTCATAAGTGCAATGTAGTGAGGAGGACGCACACGGCGCTTGCTACGTTGTTGATTAATGAAGCATGCGGTGCCATTTGATGCAAAGCAGCATCTTCTTCACGTTCGCGGGCGATACAATTTGTAACTTGGCTCCATTCACCTAGCCAACCGCCTAAGTGGGTTGATTAGCATACGTTCACAGTAGAGCGTTATTATATCCCTAAACAGTGGCGTATGCTTGTTAAAAGATATAATGTGTGTGCCTAATGTAGAGAGAGAGGTGTTCGTGTAATCTGTGTGTGTACCTGCAAGACGCCTTTGCTTGTAACTAATGATGTACCGGCCAGCACCTACATTGTACGCCTGACTTTGAAGAAAACTCGCATGCACAATGTGAGATTTTGTTATCTGCCAGAGTTGCTTTTTATAAAATAATACATTGTCAGTATGTTCAAAATATGTTTCGCTGCTGTGTGGCAGGGGTGAGGTTATCACGCTGTTGTGTTGTCGCTGATGCAAGCACTTATAGTTTTCATGCGTTAATATTTCTCATCTAACTCATCAGGTGTTTGGCTGTTTCAGCACAAACAAGGCAAAGAGAGAATGAAGACGGGTAATGACAGGACCAGTGCCGACTTTTGTTTGCAGGAGAATACACATGTTGGTGTATTTATTGTGACAGTCTTTCTGTGTTGCTTTTTTGCCCAATTTATGCAACGACACAGTTCTCAGCAATATGAGAGAGAACACTGAGATTAGCTTTTAAAGATCATGATCACTAAATGCCTAGTAATTCACAGCACAAAGTAAGAACAAAACACATCGGTATGATCAATGTGGGACGAGTACAGTCTTGCATAAAAAATGTATTGTGCAAAATGTTGCCTAAGTAAAAATCCTCTCTATATTTGCAAATAGTGTGACGTCACTTCGAGTACCCTGCCAGCCATTTCCTCCCTCTGTGCAAGAACTGGTTGGCAAGGAAGTTGTTGGTGGCGTTCCCGATAGACCACTGATATGTATGCGATTCTAAACCTGTAGCCTAATATATACGTAATCTTTTGTGCAGTTACATCTCTGCATCTGACACCTACAACCTATTTGCATATATACATTGCTCCCTTAGGATCTAACACACAAACTTGTAGTGTGCATTGTCACTTCATGAATATCGAGCGGTAAAGGTACTGAGTATATGTGAAACAAGAATCTCTGCTTATTACATGAAGACAGGTGTGGCCTTCGATAAAACGAGTTATACCTTTATTGGGCTTGCGTGCTCATCGGGGCGATTCATACATGCAGCTTCAGCAAATGGTATCTTCCAGCCCGTTGACCATGCAATTTTTTTCTGCACATAGCGCAAAGACTGAGCTGTACCCACTCGCAGATGGTCGCGTCAAGTGCATATTTACCTTGACTAAAATGTCCAATCAAGTTTTTTTCAGCGACCGGTCCCTGCCACGAGTGCTAACGTCTTCGAAAACAAGACACCCGCGAGTGCTAACGTCTTCGAAAACAAGACACATTGTTATTGACACTGCACACACCATATACAATATTCTCAGTTGAACCGATATTCTCAATACCTTTCAATACACTCTACATGCCGCAATCAACAGTGCACATTTTTGAAGACTGTGCCGCTGTTCCTCACACAGGTCACCACGTGTGTTCATTTCATCAAGATAAACAGACAGCGTGGCAAATATTTTACCACACAGCTAGATGTTTGCTGACACATACTACAGCTAGTGTCGACATTGTAACATGAAGTGTAAGTTTTGAAAAATTAAAACTTGCCCCAAACACCGCATGTTTGTACCTGGCTGAGCCACCAGTGGGAGTGTTTTTCCAGCCACGCCTTTTACGTGTGCCAGTGACATCATGCTGTGATGTACATCGGTAAGAGCCTATCGTTGCATACTTCATGTGAATGAGGGTCCTGTTAGAGAAAGCAGGCATTGTTGATTTCGTAACTTGCTCATTTCCAACTGGACCTTCATTTACACGAGTTGTCTGACTGATGTTCATCCGAACTTTTGTGCAATTATTTACAGTTGGCAGTCTATGCTTGCCCCATACTGTTGTTACTGGTGTTTCTCGGTGTTACTTTGCACTGTTCATTACTGCTCACCTACAGAAACTAGCCTAGCTTGCCGCTGTTTTGGACAAGACGCAGCTGGCAAGTGCGGTAGTGTTCATAACTCGAAATGCTCAAGCAAAAATTATCGTTTCATATTCAGTTAGTTACATTCATATCAGTACATTATAAGTAATCATTGATTAAACATGAATTCGTGTTCTTTCACATAATGCTCACAACTTTTATATCAAATTGAATGGTGTTTATAAAAAACATGGGTTTTAGCTAAACTTCATGCTGTTTTCTTGAACAGCTGACAAAAGGCTATTGCATGCTTACTTGCCATTTGGATTTTGTTTGAAATGCATTGCAATTCTTCACCGGACTGCCAGTACACTTCACAATGGGGGAACATTTATTAACCATAGATTGATTAATTTTTAAGAACGGAAAGAAAGAAGGGGCAGGCTGGGATACTTACTTGATATTGGCATCCGTTTTGCTACCCAGCGCATTATCATGCAAACTTCCTATAGAGTGGTTATGCGTCTTGCATGTGTGTCTGTAAACCAAGAACTTTGTGTAGAACTATATTTGTCTTACAAATGGTTGCAGGACTATGGAGGCTGTAGGGCTGCTTAGCCAATATGAATGGTGGAATCCCTGGACATGTGTTCAACCATGCTGCATCAGCTGCTTGGTGTTTTCATGGCATCTTTACACATGTGTTGGGTGAGTAAAGCAAGCAGATTTCAACACAGGGAAAAGTATAATATGGCAGCACCTCTTGTGCGTGCCTTACATCCCATGTATATCAAATATTTATCTTGCACCTTGTGGCCTGTAATTTATTTTTTTAAAGAGACAATTGGCCCGTGTGCTCAGATTTGGGCGCACGTTAAAGAACCCCAGGTGGTCGAAATTTCCGGAGCCCTCCACTACGGCGTCTCTCATAATCATAGGGTGGTTTTGGGACGTTAAACCCCACAAATCAATCAATCAATTAAAGAGACACTTCTTTGCTTTATATTTGAGTCTTGATGCTTCAACAGCAATGTACTTGTGTTTGACAGCAAGTGTTCTTGAACAAATAACTGATCTCAATAATGACAAAACACCCTTCATACTTGGTCCTTAGCATAAGCTTGCACATATCTATAGCAGATTCAATTGTTCATTTTTTGCTGTGATGATAATGGGCAAGTAGCAAAGGCAAGTTCAGATTGGAGTGGTCGGTGACGTCTGTTTAGGCTGTGCCATATTGCTTTGCAACCAGAGTTACTTGTGGCCACATATACAATGAAGACATATGACGTGCAGTCTAAATGAGATTATCATATCACATTTCACTGCATCTTAATATGTGTCGAACAAATGCAGATATCTTTAGCTTGCCACTATAAAGGGATCCTAAACCAACACAGAGTTGAAATTTAGTCGTGGTGTTGCAGCTGTGTATGACTCTGCAATGAATGCATAGCCGTGATAATTTTTCTATATGTTGTCGCAATAGTAATGTCACACACATTAGACGATTCAAAAGAGGTCCTCGCTTATTTCGCTTTTTTTCGCTATGCTTCTTTCTTTTCTCTTCTTGCCATGTGCTCCTCCTCACTGTGCAAGGAGCAAGAACAGTGGCCACACAAACAAGTATTTAAAAAAAGTTGTAAGGTGAGCACTGAAGGGCTGAACACTTCCAAAAGGCTCAAAGAGGTAAAGGTATTGTTTCTAGCTACATTTTGGGCACCCATAAATAGTTGTGCTGCTGCAGTTGTCATTGTTGATCAGGACACTATTCTGAAGTCGTAGCACACATTTGCTTGAAATGTTAAAAAAATAATTGGAGGTGGTTTGGCACCCTTTCTTGCAGTTACATACAGAACTAGGTTTCAATGCGTAAGCAAAATCTGTTCACTGTAAATCAATCCCAATGATATCTGAAATTCAAGAAATATTCACAGAAAAGCTCAGAAAAAGGCTAAGTGGTTGCCCCTTGAACGTGAAGGAGATACTCTTCTTCTAAAAGGTCAATAGACAGTCTAGTAGTCTCGATATTACATGCACTATAAATATTTTTATGCATGTTATAATGAGAGCGATTTTTAATACAACTGTTGTCACTTTGCCCTGCATTGCTGAAATTGTTCACATACTTATATTACATGAATCACTTTATGACTTTTGATTTTAAGCAATTGGTAAATTTTTTTATTCTACAGCACGTTTATTTTTAAACTACGCGGCCATAGATGTGAACGCAGTTGGTGGTGTGCTTAATTAATGCTTAACTATCACCACTCTAACTACACCTGCTACAATGCATAGTGTGACAAAAGTAATGGTACTTAACATTACTGGCAGCATACACTTTTATGTCTCAATAAGTGTTAGAAAGCCTGGTTAAAATGTGTGTACGTTTTTTTTTCGCTCCAACTAAATATTCTGGTTTACTCAAAGCAGCTTCCGCTCTTTTAAGGTCCTCAAACTATTAGGTGTTCAAAAGAAGTATCAATGCCTTATCGTTTCTTTGTCAGCCTACTTACCACTCTAATAATAAGAATTAGCCGACAGCATTACCCAGGAAAATATAGGGATGTTATAAAAAGTAATGTCAATTCAATTGTCAAAAAATGGCAACCCATTAGTAACTTGCCGCCAAGTTACGTGTTCGTTCACTGTTCTTTTCACAATTTTGTTTAAAGTTATTTTTGATAACATCACCTATAGTTTGTTTGGCATCATTGTCTGCTAGTTCTCATTATAATGTGTTCAACAAAGACAACGAACCCTTAAGTTTATAGTTCTTTCCTTCACTCATGAATCTGAAACAGTGAATCTCAGTAATCTTAGCGGTGTGTGACTTGTTTTTTATCAGTTGTGCGTGTGTTCAAGTACATGCATTTAGGTGGGAGGGCGAACCATTGCCACCTCCTGTGACTAGCAGATTTTCTGAGAACTAACAGATGCGTTATGCTGCCAAAGAAGTATAGGGATATTGGAAGTAATCGTAATGCGATTGCCAGTAGGCAAAAAAGGTGTCCTATACTCGCCATAATGGTAACAGGCAGCGCTGACCGACTCTTCCATGATTAAATACACATATATACCGTACAAAATGGAAGGGGGATAGCCGCCATGGTAGCTCAGTTGATCGAGCATCGGACATGTTATTCGAAGTTTGCAGGCTCGGTCCCTGTCGGGGGCAGGTTATCTTTTTTTCTTCTACTTTTCTTTCTTCACAATTACAACACTTCTATTCTTCTTGCAGATTTTCTGGTGTAAAAAGGTACCTTATAATCTGAAGAGACAAACAGAATGTGCCAGTGTGCGAGTTAGCTCTTGTAGTGGTTACAAGTAAGATATGTTTTGAAGTATAAATCAATCTGCCACTTGCCTAAAAAATGGCTACAGGACATGGTGCTGGATGCACTTTGTTATTTTTGAATCGAGCTATCTTGAATTCTATTTTTATAAATTTTATGGGCTACTCTTGACGGTATTACACACTTTAATGCCACAAAGAATATGCAGCGAACAATGTTATAAATGCGAAATTGCATAAGGATAGGGTGAAAACTGCACCCTCAACGAGAATGTACGGGGAGCACAAGGTGCAGGCGTCATTCCTTCTGCCCGTGCTTTTCAAGTGCGAGCTGTTTTCACCTCGTTCTGATCAAATAACTAGATTGAGATGTGTTGTTATAGTGCATAAGGATGCTTCACGGGAAACTAGGTTTGTCTCAAACTCAGTGTGTCTTTCAACCTATATGGTGCCAAGTTCAAGAGTTCATGCAGACCAGATCGTGTAAAGCAGGACACCCGTTTAACATAATAACATGGCTTAATGCATAAAGCAGTTAATGGGACCGAATATCAATTTTCATAGTAGCTGTTTTTTTCTGCAATAGAAAGCTTACTGGTCTGATCGTATAAACATGCAGTGAAAGAAGAGAATTTTCGGGGCTTGTTTCTTTTTGTTTGACATGGCTTTCATGAGTACATCTAGTGGTAACACAGAAAGTGCTGGAAAAATTTTAAGAATTTTTGGGTCTCTGACTGCTATGAAGTGTCACACAACACAGGCAGCAAACAGTGGGAGGTCAGCATAACAGCTTTATATGTTTGTGCATTGCAGTTTGCTGCGAAAGCATGCATTTCATGTGCGTGTGAAATGCACTATATTTCGCACTGTTTGCCACGATGACAGTTCTGTTTTTTGAGGGTTGACTCCTCTGCGTAGGCAGGAAAGAATAATGTTGGCACAGGTAATATGGATATATGCTGTAACTTTGACCACAAATCTTTTTGCATGTTAAAGCATCAAATAATTTGCAGTAAACAAACAGGCCGCATGACATACTGATTTTTAGGCTTTTTAAGTGCAATCTTAAAACGAAACGCCACTCAAATTTCAAAAAGAATGCAGTTCAATTCACATTTTTTGATTTCCACCTCCAATCACACGTTCTGGTGACTTGTCAGTCTCTTTATCGAAGAAATCCTAATCAAAATTTTTAGCTGAATGGATTGGTATTGATGTTGAATTTTGTGCACTGCATTTTTAGTATCGTTGGACGATCAGAACAAGATATTAGGCCACCTTGGTGCCATCTGGACTGCCCAGGATGTCGTCTGGTTGTTGTTTGTAAAAAGTAATAAGAAGTATTTCAAAAATACTTCGTTTTCTACACCAAATTTGGTCTAGGCATTAAGGAAAGGTGATTGTGTGTACTGCATGAAGCTCAGTAATATTATTGCAATTTTTTTGCCACATCAAAAGCAAGAAAATAGTTCTCTTTACATGGCAAGTTATATGATTACACTTTGTTTTAAAAAATAAATTATTTTTGAGGTTTCCTAATGATTGCTGTTTTCTGCATTTGATATACGACAGCTTTTGTTCCAAGTTCCCCATGGCCCTCAATAGGAGACTTCAAAAATCATTTTCCTCATTGAAACAAAAATTGTAATAATAACACTTGCCATATAACAAGAACTGTTTATATGCTTTCAACTTACACATAAGAGTAATTTTTCATAAGACAAACACATTGTTCAAATTGCATCTCAATGTGGACAAAATTGATTATACAGTGATATTTGTAATCTGGACCTAACATTTTTTTTCGTGAAATATAACTTCTGTGGAGTGAGTAATCGATACCTCGACCTGAGAGAAACGCCACTCAAATTTCAAAAAGAATGCAGTTCAATTCACATTTTTTTGATTTCCACCTCCAATCACACGTTCTGGTGACTTGTCAGTCTCTTTATCGAAGAAATCCTAATCAAAATTTTTAGCTGAATGGATTGGTATTGATGTTGAATTTTGTGCACTGCTCATGACTAGAACGAAAAATTCGTGCCCTACCCTTCAGTACTGCCTGAAATCGATCAGGCAATCTTTGCATATTTTTAGTATCGTTGGACGATCAGAACAAGATATTGCTATGCCATGAAAGCGGCCCACAGCGACCAGCTAATGTTGTTTTCGTGTGCAACTGTAGTTGTAGTTGCGCTAAACGACCTTTCTTTATATACACTACATAGCAAACTTACTCCTTTAGAATCAAGTGCATCTTCAGGTCGATTGTAAATGTTTTCATATGCGAGGCCTTAAGTTTTATAAGAAGTTCCTCAGTGTGCCACGAGGAAATGTGTGTTCAGCATAAATTTGTATATCATTATATACAACTTTTAAAGCCTCGTCTACAACTTTGTGCAGGTTGACCTTGAGCAGAAAACAAGGAGCGGCAGCAGCCCCCAAAAAGAGCAAGCACCCTCCAAGCTCCCCAAGCTCTCTTCGACAGGAACAGCAAAGTCACTGTGTGGCATTGAAAACCATTGCAAGGAAGGCCTTATCAGGACACTGTGCTGCTCTTTCATCGCAGAACACGAAGTTGACCACTCCACAGGAACTTCACGCTGTGTATTGTGAGTGCGTCAGTGGTTTTGTTTTGTCCAGCCAGCAGTCAAGAAATCTTGTGTCAGATTTAGCCGGGATGGCTAAAGAGAGTCGGGAAGGCATGTTTTGACATTTGGCTAGCCAAGTAGAGCCAATTTTCGCGCTGGTCCTGTTGGAGTTACTGCCGCAAATGACAGAAGCTTCGTCACCTCTCTAAATGTACAGATGTGTCGGGGAAGTTTAGCTGCATTATTTTTTCTATAACTGATAGCTGCCAACATTCTTCATTGTACAGAAGTTTTGTTTCTCACCTAAGGGTATAAAGCCCTCCACAGAAAAAATGCTACACGTCTTCTTACAGAAGGCCCCAATGCCCTACTTGTAGGTTTTTTCGGCTTGTATGTTAAGCACCTCAATAATTGTATGATAAGCTATCAATAATTTTTTGACACAGTTGCTCAATCTGATGAATGATACATCACTAAACTTTCCTGCATATTCATCAATGTAAGCTCGTCTTAGTGTTATCCAAAATAAAAATGCGAGTCGACATATAGAAGCATCTAGTCGGGTAATCAGGGTGAACAGTGGAAGTGCCTCAGACAGGCTGGCCGATGTTGCGATAGGAGGACCTATTTTTTAGAAGTCACCATGTCATCCTTGGCGTGTTAGTTTATATGGGGTTAGTAATGACATCATCTTTTGGTGTAGGCGTGTGTGCCTGTTGGAAATGTTTGTCTGAAAAAAAAGCTATAACGCAGAAGAGTGCAGCCCTTGCTTTCTTTCAAGTTAGGTTGCGATGATACAAAGTGTTCTTCTGTCGGAGGGTGGGGGTAAGAGAAGCAAAAAAAGGTAAAAGAAAGAAAAGAAGAAAAAAGAAGAAAGAAAAGGGAGATGCAAACTAAAAGTAGTGTGCTACACTGCTCCTAATTTGCATCCCCCCTTTTCTTTTTTTCCTTTGTTTTCTTTTTTTCATCTTTTTGTTACATTTGCATTGTCCCATCTAGTGCATGAATCAATGACACATGGCTTTGTTGTAACAAAGATGCCTATGTGGTGTTGGATTGAACAGTGCATTGTACTTCATTCAGTTAATTACAGGCTGATCAGTCTTGCAATAAGCACTTCCTGTCTATGACCACACATGATCAAATGAAAAGTTTGCGCTTGGCTCTTAGTATACTGGTATATAGCTTGTGTCGTAGACTACTCAAACTGAATGTTATTTTGCTGCTGTTTATGGTATTGAATTTATCCAACATGAAAATATCTTGCCTTGTGAACCTTGCCAGACCTGCCTTTATTTTTTTCTATGCAGGCATTGTATGTAAGGAAGGTAGAAACAGAGATGTGATAGCTTGAGCTTCGAAGAATAAATGCTGGCAGTGAGGCGATTCCACATCAAACATTCCAGCCATTTTGCCAACCATCCTAAATGTGTTTAAAAAAATGTGCTCGTTTACTGTATTGAAAACTGCAAAATTCTAAAATGTATCGCAGAGAACAAGATATTAGGCCACCTTGGTGCCTTCTGGACTGCCCAGGATGTCGTCTGGTTGTTGTTTGTAAAAAGTAATAAGAAGTATTTCAAAAATACTTCGTTTTCTACACCAAATTTGGTCTAGGCATTAAGGAAAGGTGATTGTGTGTACTGCATGAAGCTCAGTAATATTAGTGCAATTTTTTTGCCACATCAAAAGCAAGAAAATAGTTCTCTTTACATGGCAAGTTATATGATTACACTTTATTTTAAAAAATAAATTAATTTTTGAGGTTTCCTAATGATGGCTGTTTTCTGCATTTGATATACGACAGCTTTTGTTCCAAGTTCCCCATGGCCCTCAATAGGAGACTTCAAAAATCATTTTCCTCATTGAAACAAAAATTGTAATAATAACACTTGCCATATAACAAGAACTGTTTATATGCTTTCAACTTACACATAAGAGTAATTTTTCATTAGACAAACACATTGTTCAAATTGCATCTCAATGTGGACAAAATTGATTATACAGGGATATTTGTAATCTGGACCTAACATTTTTTTTCGTGAAATATAACTTCTGTGGAGTGAGTATTTGTGGCTCAATTATTCATACAAAGTGCAGTATTGCCATGCAAGAAATGCAAACGATAAATAGTTTGGCTGAATTCTTCAAAGCATTTGTAGCGGATAAATTGCACTATGTTACTCGACTTCAAATACTTTAAAGAAGCACCTTCACTTAATATGTAGATCAAATTTGATATGGCAAGAAAAAGCGGTAGTTTTAAATTTTTCTCACAAATAACACCAGCACGACATTCTGCGAAATTCTGAAGCTACCTTTCCTTGCATCTTTATCTCTTGTCTGAAGCTACCCACGTGACCACTACTTTCTTTCTCTTCAAAATAATTCTGCAAATAACTATTTTCAAAAGAGTAAATTACCATCATTTTTAAAACTATATATCTGTGATGGTCGCCAGGCAGTATGGTTTGGATGTTTGGTGTAGAATATCCCAGTGGGAAAAACAACAAATGTCTGAGCACCCTTTGACGCTCGGGCAATTTCGAAAGCATTTGTTTGTTAGCAGCAATTCAATTAAGTCCTTGTCTTCATGCTTAGGCCCAGAAACAAAACACAAGTAACCAAAGTAGTTCTAAGAGTCATGCACTCTCGCTGTTCCTAGGCTTGTGGAGCCTAATTTAGTGCAAGCTTCACCATTTTTTATAATTCAGATTCAACCAACAGGTTTTAGAGGCACAGTGCATATTCAGCTAAATTGTTTCACACTAGTTACTTAGATAAAAAGCGGCAAGTACAGGTAAAAATACCATTTTAAAAGCATCGTAGGTAATAACAAAAAAGTCTGCTTTCTTTTTTTGTATGGTCCTTTGCCTGAACGCTGTGCTTTTTGTGGTATAGTTCATTGTCATAGGCCTTAGAAACTAATATTAGCCATGTTGAGGTCAATTTTTTGGTTATAGTCATAGTAGCCATAATAAAAATTATGACTTCAAACTTGATTGTTCTTTTGAAGATTTTTTCTTGCATAATGATATTTCAGAGTCTTAGTCAATTTTGTTATAAGAAAACGTGATGTCATGATAGGGTCACTTTTTATAGAGTCATTCAGTTTTACCTTACCTTTTACATTCCTAATAGAGCAGTTATTTTCAATATCGGTATTCAAAATGGAATGAGCATGCTGTATGTATTAAGGTGTTTGCACTTACAGATAGCACATGCACCCAACTTTTCTGTTGGCAGTTTATTTCTGTTATTCTTGATTGATAGGTGGGGTTTCACGTCCCAAAACCACTATATGTATATGAGAGATGCCGTAGTGGAAAGCTCTGGAAATTTCGACTACTTGGGGTTCTTTAACGTGCACCCAAATCTGAGCACACGTGCCTACAGCATTTCTGCCTCCATCGGAAATGCAGCCGGGATTCGATACCTCGACCTGCGGGTCAGCAGCCGAATTTCTGTTACTCTTGCTCCCCTATTTCTCAGCAGTTCGGTTATAGTTGTCTGGCTTGCACAGATTTTTAATGGCACCTGCCTCATCCTGCTTGCTTTCATGGTGATTTTAACCTTCATAATTTGCATAGGTTTACCTCTTAAAATTGTTCAAGATGCCAATTTTGTGCACAAACTGTATAGTATAAAGGCAGCAGATGTACATGCACACACTAATAATGTACATTGAGAGCTTTCACCGGTAGTTCCTAAAGTTTTACTGTGGAGGAAGCATTTAAATCATAATTATATAAGGGCATATCAATAGATTATCTCTACCATTGAAAATCGTGACAACCTAATTATTTTCACTGTGATAAGCATACTGGTTTCTTTATTGTGGCAGAACTAATTTATACACTTATTTCTTCCTTTATTCACATCTGCATAACATGAAGGATTGTGTGCCTTACATTTTCAGTTTCATTCTGTGTGTTATATTTCTTGTGCATGTGAACTAAGGTGCTAACATGTGTCTCTGACATTATTTGTGCCAATTATTTACATTTCCAGGTGCCTATGAAGGCCACATAAGTTCTGTGGCAGGGACCTTCCAAATCTACAGTGGTGCCGGAGCCTCAAGCAGCATTTCGCTGATCTCCACAAGGCGTTCATGAGATAAACACAGCGCCACACTTTCACAGTGCTATGATTATTATTTATGTTCAAAAATTTTATTCCAAAATTGCTGTTACATTTTGTTTTGTGCCACCATCCTGTGGCTTAGGTGGAGCTTGTGAAATTATGGTGTAGTCACCTCATTTGTGTACCATCAGCACTGCAATGTCCCTATTCACAGCTGAAGCATACAGACAAATAAAAAAATATATTGATTGTAGCAGAGCTGATGTGTATAATAATGCTTCTCTATTGCAAATAATAACTTATTAAGTTCTTTAAGTATTGCATAGAACACTGCATTATTGTGTTGCAATGTAACCACCATTTATGATCGCTAGCATGTTAATTTAGTAGCTTTGTAACGTATTTTAGTTAAAAGCTAATTTTGCTTCCGCAACACGACAATTAGAAAGATGCCGATGATTCAATCCCTCATCATGCATATTTAAGAAATATTGGGATTTGTACACAGTATTGCATGTACTCAAGATGTGGGCGTCTGTTCAATTTACACATTATATTGCTTTGCACTATATTCAGACGTAACATGCACATATTTCAGTTTTTCTGCATGATACGTCTTTCCATAAAATGCGGAGTCCGCATCATGCGTCTCTCCATAAGATGCGGAGTCCGCATCATACGTCTTTCCATAAAATGCGGAGTCCGCATCATAGTCTTCCATATTCCAATAATTTCGTACTTGAGCTCTCTGCATCATACGGAACGTTTCAGTAGGGTTGTTCTACCTTGGCATGTGTGGCAGAATGTTTACGATAATCAAACGTTACTTATAGAATCAGATATTCCGTGCCCGAGTGGGCAGCGTTCTTTCCCTTACATTTGTCCAAGAAACATGCGTGCCGCAAGGTGGTATACTTAGCGGCACACTTTTTTCTAACAAAATGAATTATTTGCGTTTGTCAATCCCTCGAAGTATGTTTTACTGCACATATGTCGACGACGTCCACCTTCGTTTTAGGTCTTGTTCTCTGGCCCTGTGGGAGTGGCAAGTTCATCTTGGTTTTAACAATGTCTCCCATTGGGAAGACGAAAACGAGTTTTGAATGAATTCACAGAGAAGCAAGTGTGTTTTGTTTTCTAGGAAGAAATGCACTAATTCTGAACCCAATTTTCAACTGCAAGGGCGACGTATTTTTCTTAATACTGAACACCTATTCTTATGCCTAATCTTCAACACCAAGCTAACCTTCATACCACACATCATGCTTCTAAAAAACAAGTGCATGAAAGCCATGAATGATCTAAAGAGTTGCCACGCACTACGTGGGAAAGTGACAAGGAGTGTCTAATGAATATATGTAAAAGCCTCATTGATACCCGACTCGACTATGGGGCAATAGCATATCTGTCTGTGACACCTAATGCCCTTTACATGCTGGATCCTGTTCATCATCTAGGCATCCGCCTCTCTACGGGTGCTTTTCGCACTAGCCCCGTAGAGAGCCTGTACGTGGAATCGAACGAATGGTTGCTCCACCTACAGAGTTGTTAACTATCTTTAAATTATTATCTTACTGTAAACGCAGACAAGTATGACCCATAAAAATCCACAATAACGACACGTCAAACCTTTCTGTGTTTGAGAAATGGCCTTCTAATAGACCGCCCTACTCACTCCATGAGAGGGGCCTAGCGAAGGAAACTGGTGTGCCACTTGAACACCGTTTGATGGCTCCCGCAGAATGCCTGTCACCGTGGCAGTGGCAGGCAATTGATTTCGACGTGTCTTTCTTGGAGGTTACGAAGCACGCGCAAATTAAACGTATTCAGACATACTTCCTAGAACTACAAAAGAAATACACATGTCCTGAGGTCTGTACAGATGCCTCAAAGTTCAACACTTCTGTCTCGTATGCAGCCGTCGGCCCATCCTTTTCGGGAGCCAGCGTTCCGCACTCTGATAAAAGCTATTTCACCAGCGAAGCTTATGCGATACTTGCGACTGTTGAACACAATAAACAAAAAACTTCAAAAGGCAATAATATACAGATATTTTCTAAGCCTAGTCAAAGCTCTGAAAGCTTTTAAAAAGCAAAAAAACGTGGTCCTTGTGTCGCTTTATTTGCTTTAATGCACAGTCTAATCATCCAAACAGCATACTTTGTAGTCTGCTGGGTGCCAGGACACCGCGAAATACAAAGCAATGTTCTGGTGAACCAGCTAGCTGGATCCGCCAACAAAACCAGTACCAATTTATCGATACCGATTCCTGTTCTTGACTTGAAACTTTTATCTAGAACGGAAGCTCAAAGGTTATTGGCAGAGCACATGGAACACGCACACAGGTAGTGAATTGCATGTAATCAAGCCGCGACTTTGTCATTGGCTGCTTGTGTCAAAATTACGCCACACGGAAGTAATACTTACCATGTTAAAAACAGGATACACATACACAACACATTCATTTCTTTTATTTGATGGCGATCCACCTTTGTGTGATAGATGTGCAGAGGCGCCCACCGTACTTCATATTTTAGTCTAATGTAAACATTTAGACACGCTGAGAAGACAACACTTTCTATTACCCTGCCGACAACAGGCACTTCATCCAGCAATGTTTGCCTGTAGGGAACCACTTTTCACGCATAAATTGTTGTCGGCTTTTTTTAGAGAACTAGCGTAACGAGTCGGCCGTCTAATGCTTCAACTCATTAGAAAAGCTTGTTCTTTTTCCCCTATGAACTTTGGCGCATACCCACTTCAGCCATATTTCCTCATCGTCGTCAGCCACTGCATGAACGATTGGCACAAAATGTCTTGCAAGTGCTTAGCGGATACTACGCTTCTTAGAAGAATGACAAAATATAGCATAACAAATGCTGGCCTACTACCCAAAGGTTTATTAATAATGTCATAGTGGGTATCAAGTACCTGTGCTTGCAGTAGTTATCCAATGAGTGTGTTGAAAAGGTTCTAAGGCCGCTTTTCTAGCTTTCGCTGTGGCTGTGCTGCGCTTTTCGCGCAGGTCTGGCGTTTTATAATTTTGTTTCAGTACTTGCGACATCCTATACCCGGGCCACGGGATAAAAATGCCTACGTAACCACCCAGCGGCGTTAGATGCACCTACTGTGTACAGTGTGTGCCCTGGGTTGAAACATGAAAAATAAAGTTCGCTTTACTTGAATGCGCACTATTGAAGGAAATGTTCTGCCGAGATAAATCATGATGGTAAACGAAAATACACGCAAACCAAAATGGCGGGATTGGGTAACATCCCCGAAAAACCGGAGCTCAGCAGTCTAGACAAACTGTCGAAGTCAGCACTTTCTTCCCTGTAGGGACGCTGCAGCATGTCCTACAAAGAACGCGGACAAGCATGCCCTTTCTTTTTCTCAAGGAACACGCCATCTGCTGCACATAGGCAGTTTATGTTATATTTTTCTTACATTTCACTCCCGAATTGTCTCACCACATCAATTCCCTTCGATGGTTTATACACTTTAATTTTTTGCACTCGTAAGGGAAGGCGCATTTCAGGCATTTTTTATACACCGAGAACTGAGCAGCTTGGAACGAATAATCACTGCACAGTCTTGTAAATGCCAACGTGGCAATAAAAAAACAGCATTCGGAAACTCTTGCAATAAAGTGCCCTCGCTAAATACTTTCCCAAAAAATCGATACTGCTATTTTTACCTTTAGGAAAAAGAGAGACACGAATCACGACAAGCGTTTGCTTGAAAAGCCAAATTCCCCCCCCCCCCCCGCATAAAAAAACCTGATTTCACTTTATTGCTTGTGTTTGTGCGATGGTGCTTCAACTCCCATGAGGCAGGTGGCGCCGCTTTGTCGGTCGCGTGGTAATCCCGGGGCCCTCAACACCATGCTATTCTTCTAGGGATTTAGCATTGCACACCGCAAGTTCGACTGAACACCAAACAAGCATAGACGCGTAACATGTGCCGGCTACAAGAGGAAACATTCAGTCATTTTCTCCTTGCGTATCCTAGCATCGTCATATGCACAACATTCGTTCGCGCAAAACTGGGACAAATATTTTGAAAAACTTTTTCTTACCTGGCAAAATCTTTAGTGCAATACTTTCCCACGTCATTTCATGTCATAAAAAAATTAAAGGAGCGTTCCTCGGGGCGTCTGCAATATGACTTGGAACAGTCACTGTGAAGCGCTTTTTTTGTATCTATGAAGTACGATTTCATCAAGCATCAATACTTCTGCACATTTACGCCTTACGTCACGTGTTTGATATCTTCACAATACTCCACTCCAGTTTCAGCTCGAAAAAAACACATGAAAGAGCACAGACTCTCAGCACAAGCGGTGCCCTCTCAAAAGAAGCCGAAGAGAACAACCCACTAGAAGGCGATGAAGAGAATGGCCAAATAGAGTTTCAAGGATTTACTACAACTACCCTAGATAAAAACAAGGGAGCTGCCCGGTGACCTACATGCTTGTCACTATGAGAGTGTCAGAGTAGACCTTGAGGAACTCATGCTGACAGTGTTTCAACCTCGACAGTACAAGTCCAAAGATTGTTCAATGGTTTCAATCAAGTAGTTAACCAGAGTGTGTTTGTATGATGATGCAGTAGAGGCCTTTCTATTTGGGCAGAAGTTCTGAAGAGAGGCCACTTAGTCGTATAGGTCTGAGATATAGCTCCAGGGAGCAACGGGGGCGCAGTATTGGTGTCTCTACAAGTACTATTCCAACGCTCTTCTTCATGCACAACAAAGGCCTTGACATGCTCCCGATGCTATTCAACAAGTGTTGCGTGGCAGAAATCGGTGCGCACTCGGATGTTTTTGGCTTGCATGGAAATTTCATGTCGACTGTGTGCAACGGGTGCCTGCCATACAATAAGAAGCCAGGTGAGCCACCGAGTAGTGCACTGTGCGGCAATACTATAAACGTAGGTGATGAAGCTCTGAATGGCCTCCAGTTTGTGTGATCTGCGACAATGTACATAAAAAGCATGTCGCCTAGCGAGCGTACAGTTAGACTGTTCCATAAAACCATTTGTAGGCAGGTTGTAAGTGGTAGTCTTGTGGTGCATAAGATGGCACTCTTTGAGAATGGCTTCACGAAGAGACTTCCAACAAAAAGACACGGCCTCAATCGCTGAGCATCTTCTGGGGTCACCCGTGGTGTATGAATCCGTGGAGCAGGCAGGTGGCAACATTGTCTGCTATAGCCACTGGAAGAGTGACCTATTGCGTCGCCCAAAACAGTCGTAAGACATGGAAGGTCTTTCGTGAATTGACAAGTACCCCTTCATCAGGAGTGCCAGCGGAATTAGAAGTCGATGGCGTGAGGTATTCTGGGGATTCTTTAACAAACTTGTTAAACAATTATTTTACTAATGTTGGAGCTGCTGAACCCCTCCATACTGTGCACCCAGAACGAAGTTATATGACTTACGTGCATTGTGCTGTGAAAGACACTTTATTTACTTGTCCTACTTCAGAAGATGAAATCGTGTCTATTCTAGGTTCTCTTGATAACAAATCAGCTGCCGGAGAAGACGGCATAAAAGCTTCACCAGTTAAGGCCGTGGCACATGACATTTCAAAGCCATTAATGCACATTTTTAATGAAATGATATATCTGGTATCTATCCTGATAGGCTAAAAATTGCTCGTGTGACTTTACTTCATAAAGGCGGCAAGTGTAATAAGTTGCGTAATTATAGACCAATATCTGTACTATCAATATTTGCTAAAGTTGCAGAGGAAGTCTTGTGCACGCGATTTAATAAATTTTTGTCAGCGAAAATTGTTATTGTAGAGCAACAGTTCGGAATTCAAAAGGGAAAGTCTACAGAAAAGGCACTTGTACGAATAAAAGATAAAATCATCCAAAATATTGAAAACAGGTTATTTACAGTCGCTATATATCTAGATTTCCAAAAAGCATTCAACTCCATCAAACACAAAATTTTATTCCGTAAACTTGAAGCATACGACTTTAGCGGTAAAGCACAAAATCTTATCCGTAGTTATTTGCACAATCGACTACATTACATTTGTCTCCAGGATGCTCAATCTGAAGAAACTGTAATCAAATATGGTGTGCCCCAAGGCTCTGTACTGGGCCCTCTACTATTTATAACATATGTGAATGATATTGTTAATATCCCTTTTACTGGGGCGGTATTAATGTAGGCTGACGATACGAGTGTTTTCTTTTCTGGGAATGATTTGAAGGAGCTAGAGGCGATGTCAAACAACTGGTTGAAAGAGCTTAATCTCTGGGTTTCTTCTAATAAACTAAAAATAAATGTTAAAAAGACAAAGTTCATGCTTTTTTATCCTAAAAATAAAGAAGTAGATTACATTATGAAACTATACTACGACGATTCGCAACTAGATCTAGTACACAATCATTCGTTTCTAGGCGTTTCTTTTCAATCAAATTTAAGTTGGTCAATACACGTGAACAATGTAAGGATGAAGGTAGCGAAGTCTATAGGCATGTTGAACCGTTTACGTAACTTTTTAACAACTAACTTAAAGAAGGAATTGTATTTTTTCATAGTACATTCTCATTTTAGTTACTGCTCGTTAGTGTGGGGAACAGGAATTAAGACTGATAATGAAAAGCTTTCTTCTTTACAGGGGAAAGCAGTTAGACTACTTAATTCGGGGTATTATATAGATGCGTCAGCTCTGATGTTAAAATACAGAATTCCACATTACTGCCTTGTTTACAAAATAAAATTGTCGATGTACATATATTGCGAAGTATCGGGAGACTGGGGCTCATTTAGCCGTCGCTATTTAAGCAGGAACACCGGCCACGACCTTCGTAAAACACACATAGTTGTGGAAAGAACACGCACAAACTATGGAATGCAAACAATAGACTTCCAAATTATGAAGTTATGTAATGAGCATCCTGCAATAATTGAACTAGCACGATCGTGCATCAACTCAAAAAAATTCAAAATGAAAATTCGGTCCCTCTTTAACACTTACGATAAATGCACTCTCAGCACGGTAGGGTGAGCTACAGTCTCTCATACTATTTGTATGTATATATTTTTGTATATATATATATATATATATATATATATATATATATATATATATATATATATATATATATATGTCTATGTGTGCTCAGCAATGAATACTATTGTTATAATGGTTATTTCTATTGCTCTCTTTATTTGTACGTATATATTTTTGTGTATGTCTATATGTTATGTGTGCTCAGCAATGATTTCTATTGTTACAATAGTGATTTATTTTGTTCCTTTTTTTATTTATATGTATATATTTTATGTATGTATATATGTTTATGTGTGCGCATTGCAATAATTTATATTGTTTCTATTGTTACTGTTACGCCCAGCGCGAGCAGGACCATGTCAGGGGGCTAACCACCTCCTTTTGTCCTGACCGCGGGCAATGCTTTTTGTACTGTCCGAAAAATGAATAAAATAAAAAATAAAAATTACAGGGTTCCGAGGCTTCTCTACAACTGCAATAATTTCATCATTAGGCTGAAAATTATTTTGGTTTTCAACAAAATTCTATACTGTTCGATGCAATTTTGTAGATGCTGTGGGTGTTTTACAGTGCCTGTGCCATATCTGCTCTGCGCCATTTCCTTCAATATACACTGAACTTCATATTTCACTTCATTGCAACAGAACTGTTCTGCATACAAATGTTGTTTCAATTCAAGTAAAACATGGCAGTCTCTAGTTAACAAATCCCGACTATATGGCGTGTTTGTGATGATGTTTTATCAAATATTTGCAGAAGATGGCCAGTTTTACAAAAGATGTGTGAAAAGGCACACCCATGTATATTGTGTACACCTTTGCTCCTAACTGTTCTTCAGTTCTGTAGTTTTTTTTTCAGTATCTGTCAGCATTTGTTGTGCCAACAGACAGGAAGACGACCCAAAGTACCCTTTTATAGTCTCAAGGCTGTCGTGATGACTTTACCCACACCACAGACTGTTTGAATTTTTCTGGCTAGGGCAAAGAGGGATGCCACTACTCTTATGACTGTTATGTTTTAGATGTAAAGTGAAATGCCTGGGTTTCGACAATTATTGAAACAGAGCACAAAATGTCCTGGGCATTTCCACAGTGGCGAAGAATCAACTCGTATATAGTCGTCTGTTAGAGTATGTGCAACCGATATTGTGACCACTTTTCGATATTGCAACTTTTCACTACGATACTATAAATGGTGCCTCAGGAAACCTTAAGAACTCCAATACAAAAAGCATCAAGAGTGGTCCTTCTATTTTAACGCATAATTTCGTCAACCTTTGCGGCTGCTTCATCGAAAATGAACAGCCTACTTCTCCTTTCATTGCTGCAAATTTCAATATAACTGCCTGTAAATACTCTACACCACTCACAAATTTTGTCTTAGCACAACTATTCATACACCTCCATCAATGAGATTAATCATGTTTGATGCAAAGCCTTTGCAGTTGATAACTGAATAAGTTGGTACTTGGCGGTAGCATTCAATGGGGAGCTCCAGTCTTAAGGCTCCCAGGGCTGAGCATTGAAGAGAAGTGTGCACATACTGATTTCAGAGTGCAGGAAGCACCACTTGAAAACAGTGTGGCCAACAACCATGAAAATATTATTGTGCTTGTAAAATTGTTACAAGCAGTGTTAAAAAGCTTTGAATAGCTGCGAAAAGAATAAAAAATACAGTTCATGGTTACAGGAAACACAGTGCACTGCTCATGCTTGTAAAACAAAAACACACAAATAAATGCACACACCTCAAGCACATTAACAGCAATGAAAAGCTAGAAGACGCTGCTTTCACAGCAGTGCTAAAAACAGACAACTGCAAGAGAAATACTCACACCAGTAAAACCAATTGTAATTGGAAAACAGTTTATGGTAGAACTCGGAACAGTGCACTTTTTGCACAAATAAAAAAAAAATAAAGTTGCATGACACTGTACAGCAAAACTTATGTCGTGTAAATATGAACATATTTGTGACGAAGGCTGCAGTCAGATGCTGCATGAATTCATTTTTATCTGTTAGTGGCCTGTTCTGTTAGGAGGCGAATTTCACAACTAAAGGTTCCTGACAAAGCCAAGAAGTTAGATGCATCAGTAATTTGGAGTGGCCAGAGTGGCTGAACACATGAGGGTGTGGTTTCCCACTAAAGTGAAAGTCTCAAAAAAACAAGACAACTAGCAGAATCTATTTTCGTCAGAACAACTCACGTATGTCTTCCTGGGGCACACGTGAACGAACGCGACGGCGCAGCTGACTGCCGCACAAGTGCTGATCAAAGCTTTGCTCACTACTACATCCGTTTGACAGGATCGCCAAAGCATGTTTTTTATTGTGTTCACTGCCTTTAATTTAGCCTTGCGTTAGCCGCGTGCCTTAAGAGCTTAGAGATCGCTGTCGTGTCACCGCGGCGGTTGCGGCAAACGCGTTTCATATCACAAACAGCGGATCAATCAGTCCGGTATGCTTGAGAATACGCAACAGCGCATTCGTTGCCTTTCGGGACTGCGATGGGCGTACAATGATCCCAAAATTTTCTCGACTGTGAAAGCGCTTCTTATGCCATCCATGATCGCAGCTGATGCGGTTTTGTTCGCAGAGTTTGTGGAAAGCAGCATTGCTTTGACTGGTTGAGCGTTGGACGCGTGCACACTTTCGGGGTTCTGTAAGTTACGTCGTCGTCATACATGATCCTGTCAAGAACGACTGTGGTTTCGTCCACAGAGGTTGTGGCAACGACAATTACATGCACTGTAGAAGACAGTGCATGCACCAGTCGCTCACATATTTCCGAAGCTGAGTAAGCTGCTTTCAGCATTCGTTCGACAAATTTTGCACTAAAAATTGTTTTTTGTGTTTAAAAAAACTAAAATTTGTTTTTGTGCCACCCGCTGCAATTACTAAATGTGTTCGAAACATCAGAATTTAGGCCCATTGTATTCTAGGCGCTATACAAATGGACATAGTGTAATTCGGCTGGGGAAGCTCACGAATTCGGATTCGCCGCGGTTTCGCATCACTGAGATTCTGCTGTACGTTTACATAAACGCCTCTTAAACTCATTTATAATAAAACGCGGTAGGTTTGAAAAGCCTGGAATGAATTGAGCTGTTTTTTTGTCAATGCGGTCAGATCACGCACAGAAATTTCGACTTCCAGGAGATTTTCATGACAACAGTACAAACGCAAGAAACGGTCGAAATCTGGGAGTCTCCTGGCCAATCCCGGAGACTTGGCAGGTATGCACTGGGCATTGCTCTTAACTACAATATTAATTGGTCCGTAGGTGATGTAACCAGTCCCAACCAAGATGATTTCTATGCAATGACACCATGGACAATTTGGAAACAAGCTTAGAGGAGAAGCCGGTAGCAACAGCAGGAACTCCAATTCACATACGAGAGTTTAGCAGAAGGTGAGAATACCAGTGGTCATCGTGCCATCGAGATTTTCGCTATCATTGGTTTAGGGTTCTTAAGACATTGGCAAGCAACAGCATTCTTTGATGTGGTAGGCAGTTTGAGAAATGTGCATATAGACTCGGATGAATGGGTTGGTATGGCACATTAGCGTCAATAGTGGTCAAAGGTTCATGGTCATATAAAAGTCTTATATGCTGTGCAATTTCAGTGCACATTAAAAATCACAAGTGGTCAACCTTACTGGCAACCTCCAATGGCAAGCCTCATAGTCATATCGTGGTTTTTGCATTGGAAACCCCAGATATCATTAATAAACACACAGGTAAAATCTTTCTGGGGTGATTACTTGACCAAATTGTAAAGAAGCTTTCATTTTTTATGGCTTCACTATGCATATGGGTGGATGGCAATTTTTTTATTTGTGAAGTTTCTTCCACACAGCTTCCTGCAGAACTAATCTGCTGAATTTAGGAAATAGGAATGCAGCTTGTTCATCAGTGAGGAGCAATTGTGATAGTGCTCAGCTTCTGACTCGACGGTCATGGATTCAATCCCGGTTGCAGCAGTCATTTATCGGTGAAGGCGAAATGCCAGAGCCCCGTATGCTGCGCAATGTCAGTGCACGTTTATTATAGAAAACCAAATGGTCCAAATCTGGCGAGAGCCTTCCACTATCTATATATTGTCACGAACAAAACAAGACCTGCAGCCAGGAGTTCACTTGAACCAGAGCAACGAAGATGTTCTCTTCTTCTTCGTGCCCAAAAACGCGTATGAGCCACAGTGGCTCGTTCATCAATGGTGGCATTACCCCCTCTCCCAAGAAGCATCGTCTCGATGCTGTACATGAAGGCAAAAAAAAGAAAAGAAAATTAGATGAAAAATAGCATGCGAGCAAAATGAATGGCGTAAGGCGGATAACGTAGTTGGTTGTGGGGACAAAAGTTAAATGAGAAATAAGAAAAATAGGAAAAATGTAAGGAAAAGACGAAACAAAAAGAAAGACGCGAAGTTACCAATAAAGTCAGTCACTCACTGGTGATTCACAGCGCGAAAAGTATGGTTTGAGACGTGAAACGTCTCAAACCATACTCGGCAGTACTCGGCATACGTCTCAAACCATACTCGGCATACTCGGCAGTTCGGCAGCGGTGCTTCGAAGGACGCACACGTTAGGGAAATTCACTTTGTCTTACAGATATCGCAAGACGACTGGTGTGGTTTCCGCAGCATCTTGCAGCGGGAGGTGGGCTTCGTGTGGCCATTGCCGGACATCAAGGACGGTACCAGCCCAAGCGACTAGCGAACCTGCGTGACGGATCTGCGCAGACCCAACGGACACAAACGCCACCAGGGAACCGTCTGTGATATATACCTGCAGCAACTCGTCTATCGCTCAGTTCGGCAGCGGTGCTTCGAAGGACGCACACGTTAGGGAAATTCACTTTGTCTTACAGATATCGCAAGACGACTGGTGTGGTTTCCGCAGCATCTTGCAGCGGGAGGTGGGCTTCGTGTGGCCATTGCCGGACATCAAGGACGGTACCAGCCCAAGCGACTAGCGAACCTGCGTGACGGATCTGCGCAGACCCAACGGACACAAACGCCACCAGGGAACCGTCTGTGATATATACCTGCAGCAACTCGTCTATCGCTCAGTTCGGCAGCGGTGCTTCGAAGGACGCACACGTTAGGGAAATTCACTTTGTCTTACAGATATCGCAAGACGACTGGTGTGGTTTCCGCAGCATCTTGCAGCGGGAGGTGGGCTTCGTGTGGCCATTGCCGGACATCAAGGACGGTACCAGCCCAAGCGACTAGCGAACCTGCGTGACGGATCTGCGCAGACCCAACGGACACAAACGCCACCAGGGAACCGTCTGTGATATATACCTGCAGCAACTCGTCTATCGCTCAGTTCGGCAGCGGTGCTTCGAAGGACGCACACGTTAGGGAAATTCACTTTGTCTTACAGGTGAGACCTTTTGTATCACGGAGTTTTTTTTTTTAGTGTTAGTTTTTTAGCACTGCTGCCGAACTCAGCGCAAAGTGTTTGTGATGCCAAAGGGGGCTGCAAAAGACACTGGTGGTGATGCTGATAAGGATATGTTGGATGGTAAAGACCTTCGGGAATTAATTAGAGCGTTCGACACTTTCAAGCGAGACTACCGATCGGACATGAGGGAACTAAAAGACAGCGTGTCGTTCTGTACGGACATTTGTAATGACGTAAAGGGAATAGCAGAAAACATAAAACAGCTCAGACAGGAAATGCATGGCATTGTAAACGAGAACAAAGCACTCAAAGCAGAAAATGAAAGGCTTGCGCAGAAGTGTGAAGAATTAGAGCAATACCAGCGCCTCAATAATGTAGAAATAAAGGGAGTGTCAGCTGAAGATGATCCAGTACTTACAATACAAAAAATTGGGAAAAGCGTGGGTGAGGCTGTAGAAGCAGCTGATCTCGACACGTGTCACTGGGTACGTAGCTCAAAGCAGAATGCGCAAAGCATTATCGCTCGTTTTGTGCGACGAAGCAAACGAAATGCGTTTCTGTCAAAATGCAGAAAACAAAAGATAGACAGTTCAGTGCTTGGAAGTGAGGCGAAGACGCCTATCTACGTAAACGAGAATCTCACACAGGCTAATAAAGCACTGCTTTCAGCCGCAATTCAAAAAAAGAAAGCTGCCAACTGGAAATTCGTCTGGACGAACAGCGGAAAAATTTTGGCTAGAAAGGATGAAGGCTCATCTGTAGTTCGTATCGCCACACAGGCCGATCTTATTCAGATATGCGCTGATACTGCTTTGAATGCCTAGTGACATACTTCCTAGCGCAACATCTTTTTTAACATCTTTGCCCTCATTTCACCATGCCTGAGCTAGAACATGGTACAAACTATTACACGACTGATGCCTTCAATTCTGAATTCTCACTTCCTGCAAAACGTTTTTCGCTTCTACATATCAATAGCAGAAGCCTTAAGAACAAAGTTGACGCGATTACCAATTTTCTTCACTCTTGTACCGTATCATTTGACGTGATAATGTTCTCAGAAACTTGGATTCACGGAAATGAAGTGCCCTATATATCTGGGTACCATTCTGAGCACCTGTGCCGCAGCGCTAAGAAGGGAGGGGGCGTTGCTATATACTTCAAAGACACGCTTACTTGTGAAAAGTTGCCTCACCTTTCCGTCATAAATGATGACGTCGAGTGCTTAGCTCTACGCATTGGCAAGGTGCTCGCAGTGGTTGTGTATAGGCCACCTCTTGGAAAGGAAGTAAACTTTCTTCATTTCTTCGAGACGCTACTGTGTGATAATTCTTTCACTTTGGGTTCATTTGTTATTATGGGTGACATAAACATTGATCTGAAATCATCACACACGTACTCTAGGGAATTCACTACCATGTTGGACACGTATGCCTGTAAAAATTACGTAGATATACCCACTAGAATCACAACACACAGTGCCACGTTACTGGACGTCTGCATTACAAACCTTTGCACAGACTACATAAAAACGGGCGTTTTCTCTTCCGATATTAGTGACCACCTGCCGGTATTTTTACTGGCCACCTTATATGAAAATAAGCCTCAAGAGCAAATGTGTTCTCGACGTAACCTAAATGACATCTCGCGCGAAGTATTTAGAAACTTAGTCCAAGGACTTGACTGGAGCATTATATTAGACCAGGCAGACGCCAACACTGCCTATGACATGTTTTTCGAGATGATCCATAAATGTTTTGACAATGCATTTCCGCTCAAGAAAATCATGGTGCAGCGAAACAAAAAATATAGGAAACCATGGATAAACAAAGGTCTATATCAACGCATAAAGGCTAAGAATAAATTATACCACGAATTCATTAGTTGTCGGGACCCTGAAGTGTTTTGTAGATACAAAAAAATTCGAAATACTCTGAATGCTGATTTAAGAAAAGCCAAGAAAAATTACTACACAGCAAAGTTTGAGAGCATTTACGATAACCCAAAGAAGGTATGGCAAATGGTAAATGCTCTAACTAATAGAATGGAACAGTGCAGTGATATAAAAGAAATGACTATAAACGGTACAACTATATATGCTGAAGATTTGGCTAACTCAATAAATGCACATTTCATAAATGCCGGTTGTTATGAAGAGCCAAATGACATTGACCGTGATACTAATATCCCGGATACACCTATGATAGAACACACAATATTCTTACAACCAACATCTCCTGCTGAAGTGGAGGCATCAATAAGGCTACTGAAAAGTAATGTCGCACCAGGCATTGATGAGATTGGTGCGAAAGAATTAAAACAAGTATCCCACCTTATTTCGGAGGCAGTTGCTCATATTGTTAATCTCATGTTGTCAACTGGTGTTTTTCCACAAAAACTCAAAGTAGCACGGGTGACAGCTATATTTAAAGGTGGCCTTAGAAATAATTTATCAAATTACCGACCGATATCGGTCCTCCCCATTATGTCGAAAATATTTGAAAGTGTGATTAACCAAAGACTGGTTTCTTTCTTTGACAAACACAAAATTCTTTCTAATAGCCAATATGGTTTTCGGAAAAACAGATCAACTGAAAAAGCATTGTGCTACATCAAAGATAGTATACTTACGAACATAGATAGCAAAAATTTCACACTTGGTTTATTTCTAGATTTGAAGAAAGCTTTCGATTCCATAAAATATAATATTTTATACGACAAACTATCTAGGTATGGGGTGCGGGGAGTAGCATTAGAGCTCATTAAAAACTATCTGAGTCACCGTTCTCAAATTGTGCAAATACAAAACGCAAAATCATCGAAACTAAAGCTAACACAAGGAGTTCCTCAGGGGTCCATACTGGGGCCATTTTTATTTCTTGTTTATATTAACGATATTGTAACTATAGCAAACTCTCCTGAAATTATTATGTATGCCGATGACACTAATGTTTTTTTTAAATCCACAGACTTAACTGATTTGGAAACTAAGGCCAACGAGTACCTTGCGTTGCTCTCGACTTGGCTAGGCCAAAATAGACTGCAGCTTAATATAGCAAAGACAAACTATGTCATATTTCGTGCTCTGAACAAACAACTTAGCCGGGAAATAGTTCTAACTTTCCAAGGGCATGAGTTAACCAGGGTTAAAGAGCAAAAGTTTCTTGGTGTCTGGTTCCAAGAGCATCTTTCGTGGAACGTTCATGTTAATAATTTAGTTGTTGAACTCTCCCGAGCTGTTGGCTGCTTGTATAAAATTGCACCCTTGATACCTATCTGGTTGAAGCAAAACCTATATAATTCATTGTTCTACTCTAGACTATGCTACGGAATACTGGTCTGGGGTACCACTACAAAAACCAACTACAATAGGATTATTCGTCTACAAAAAATGATACTGCGCATTTATGAAAGTTATCAGGGGCCATGGTACCAATTAAGCACGTCACCGTTATTTTTAAAATATCAAATGCTTCAAGCAAACAAAGTTTATGACTTCAAACTACTGCAGTATATACATTCCAATGCACTATATCTAGACGACAGCAGCAGTAATGAAGTCCCATACGACATGAGACTGAAGAGAAGACGAACATTAAAAACCAGGACTAACTATGGTACACAAACAACCAGCCACCAAGTACTAATGATCCTGAATAAGCTAGAAGGTCATATTGAATTCTTCACGACTAGAAATGCATTTAAAAATAAGGTGAAGGAACTGTTACTTGCACAGGCTTTGAGAGAATGACTATTGCAACACATGTGTGTGTGGGTATATGTGTGTGTATGTGTGTATATATGTGTATGTGTATATATGTGTATGTATATGTGTGTATATATATGTGTGTATATATGTGTATGTAGGTGTATATATGTGTGTATATATGTGTGTGTATGTGTGTGTGTATGTATATATATGTGTGTATGTATATATGTGTGTATGTGTATATATATGTGTATGTATATATGTATGTATATATATATATGTATATATATATGGATGTATGTGTATGTATCTATGTATACTATTGCATTCCATGCGTTTGATTGAGCTTGATTGTGTGCTGATATCAATACTCCTTTTGTTATCTTATGCCTCTGTCTATTAAAAAAAAAAAATAGCACAGTAACTATGTGGACGTACGAATGCGAAAGACTTTGTATTCCTAACGCATTGTATATCAAATGTGTAACGATTTTTTTATATTTTTGTTTACTGCCAATGAACTACTATTATGCCATGTAATATGATGTTGTAACATGTTACGGGTACCGGGGCCCCTGTCAGGCGTTGTTCGCCTTTAGCTCCTGTACCTTTCTTGAAGTTGTCAAGATCAAATAAATCTTATTCTTATTCTTATTCTTAAACGTGAATGACTTCAGTTTGCGGGGTGAAACGGGAACGTCTCGAATTGCCTTGTGGTAGAACCTCGTAAGCGACGTCGCTGAGACGTCGCACAACCTTGTAAGGGCCGAAGTAGCGGCGAAGAAGCTTTTCGGAACGTCTACGCTGTCGGATAGGGGTCCACACCCAAACTTCATCACCTGGCTTAAAAATAACTTCACGGTGGCGAAGATTGTAGCGGCGCTCGTCTGCGGTTTGGTGACGTTGAATACGGTGACGAGCAAGTTGACGGGCCTCTTCTGCGCACTGCGCGAATTTGGCGGCATCCGTGTGGTATATTCCTAAGTTGTCGGGCAGGAGCATGGCGTCGAGCATCGTCGTGACGTCGCGACCGTGGACTAAGCGAAAAGGTGTGAAACCGGTACTTTCTTGAACAGCAGTATTATACGCAAAAGTTACGTAGGGAAGTATGGTGTCCCAGTTCTTGTGATCGATGTCCACATACATTGACAGCATGTCTGCAATTGTCTTATTGAGTCGTTCAGTCAGCCCATTTGTTTGAGGGTGGTAAGCCGTTGTTTTACGATGTTCCGTGCCACTTAATCGCAATACTTCCTGCAGCATCTCTGCGGTGAAAGCTGTCCCACGATCAGTTATGACGACAGCTGGAGCACCGTGACGTAAGACGATGCTGTTAACAAAAAATTGGGCGACATCTGCTGCGGTGGCTTTTGGAAGTGCCTTGGTTTCACAGTAGCGTGTTAAGTAGTCTGTAGCGACGACAATCCACCGGTTTCCAGACGAAGACGTGGGGAATGACCCCAGCAAGTCCATGCCAATCTGATGAAAGGGCGCCTTTGGTGGGCCAATTGGGTGCAGTAGTCCCGCTGGTCGTAAAGGTGGAATCTTACGTCGCTGACAGTCGCGACATGTGCGAACGTAGTGCTTCACAGTCTTCGCGAGACGTGGCCAGTAGTAGGAGCGTTGAATCCGTTGCAGCGTGCGCGTATAGCCGAGGTGTCCGGATGATGGCTCATCGTGACATGCACGTAAAATGTCACCACGAAGCGTAGTTGGCACAACAAGCAGATACATAGCTTGTGCAGAATGAAAGTTCTTTTTATAAAGCACTCTATCACGGAAACAAAAGGAAGATAGTGAGCGCGCAAAGCTTCGAGGAAGGTGGGAATTGCGTCCTTCCAGGTAGTCAATGAGCGGGATGAGCTCCGAGTCGTGACGCTGTTGCTCGGCTAAGCTGGTCGCTGATGCGGCAGAAAGAAAAGTGTCGTCGTCTTCAAGGTCAGTGTTGGCATTTTCGACCGGTGCACGTGAGAGACAGTCGTCGTCGGTGTGTTTCCGCCCAGATTTGTGGACGATGGTGACATCGAAATCTTGTAGCCGAAGGCTCCATTGTGCTAGACGACCTGAGGGATCTTTGAGATTCGCGAGCCAACAAAGGGAATGGTGGCCGCTAACTACCCTGAATGGGCGGCCATACAAGTATGGGCGGAAATTTGTTATGGCCCAGACAACAGCGAGGCATTCCTTTTCGGTTGCAGAATAGTTTTTCTCCGCTGGGGATAACGTTCTGCTCGCATAAGCGATCACGCGCTCGACGCCATTTTGCCACTGAACTAATACCGCTCCTAGTCCAACGTTGCTGGCGTCAGTGTGTAATTCCGTGTCAGCGCTTTCGTCAAAATGACCTAGTACAGGCGGAGCCTGGAGGAGGTTTCGGAGGGTGTCGAACGCAAGGCACTGATCGAGACCCCAAACAAACGAGACACCGTCTTTTGTAAGCTTGTTGAGGGGTTCAGCAATCTTCGAGAAGTTTTTGACAAAGCGCCTGTAATACGCACAGAGCCCCAGAAATCGGCGTAGATCGCACTTATTTGTGGGCACGGGAAAGGTGGCAACGGCGCGGGTTTTCTCGGGATCTGGGCGGATGCCAGCATGGCTCACAACGTGACCAAGGAACTTCAGTTCTTCACATCCAAATGACATTTGTCGGGTTTGAGAGACAACCCCGCTGTTCGAATTGCCTGAAGAACTGCATGAAGGCGTTGGACGTGTTGTTCAAACGTGTCTGCAAAGACCACGACGTCATCAAGGTAAACAAGACTTAATTAGCATTTGAGCCCCGTGAGAACCGTATCCATCATTCTTTGAAAAGTAGCTGGCGCTGAGCATAGACCGAAAGGCGACACTTTAAACTCGTACAGACCGTCGGGAGTAATAAACGCCGTCTTTTCGCGGTCGCGCTCGTCCACTGCGATATGCCAGTAGCCGCTACGCAAATCCATGGAGGAAAAATATTTAGCGTTGCGTATACGGTCCAACGAGTCATCTATCCGGGGTAGAGGATAAACGTCCTTCTTGGTGACCTTGTTCAGTTTACGGTAATCAACGCAAAAACGCAACGTACCATCCTTCTTCTTTAATAGCACAACTGGCGAAGCCCAGGGACTGGTCGATGGCTGAATGACGTCGTCCTGAAGCATCTGCTGGACTTGGTCACGTATAGCATCTTGCTCTTTTTGCGACACCCTAAAGGCATGTTGTCGGATGGGTCACTGTGGCTCATACGCGTTTTTGGGCACGAAGAAGAAGAGAACATCTTCGTTGCTCTGGTTCAAGTGAACTCCTGGCTGCAGGTCTTGTTTTGTTCGTGACATTACTGGTGGAGACGCTGGGTACGTGTACTTCGGCTGTGTCGGCCATCGTGGAGACAGCTACATCTCCCAGAGCAAGAATCAGCCGCCGCCTGCGTGGCAATATACACGGTGTTTCTTATAATCTTATCATAGTTTTGGGACGTAAAACACCGCACCGCATATTGTTATGTAAGCATGCCGATGATGGCACTGTCATCAGCTCGGCTTCATCTTACTACTGATGATTAGTAACTATTTTATTGGCTTCAATGCCATAGTTGGGATTATATGTGCACAAATAAGTTCTCTCAGCACAAATCAGGACTACATATTTCGTCAACTGGGTCACTCTGATAGTCTCACGTTTTTCTGTGTCCACAGCTTGAACAAACTGTAGGGAAGTATCTCTACAAAATGTTCTCAACACCCTGCGGCACACCGTGTACAGCTGAACAGTTAGCATCACTATTGTCGTGCATGTGCATTCCAGATGTCCTTCAGCACAAATTAAAAATATGTCGGTAATACGACAGAAACGGCCATCCACAAGAACAAAAGAATTAATTCTTCGAGCCTTATCTACTTTAGCAGTGCAGAACATGAAGGAGCCAATGCCCATCTTTTTGTAGTATGACCGATTGGCCCTGTGCACTGGCTTCCCATAGAATATGATGTTGTTTTGCAAGAACCAATTTTTTTCCCGTTTGTAGCCCTTGACAAGTATCTTGAAGAGCTTGTCAAGATTGCCAACGGCTTTTCTTTTTGTGACAGTGCTGGCACATCCTGCACGAGACAGAACTTTTCAATGACTTGTTTTTTGGGGTGGCACGTACGTCTCACTATTTTCACAAGCTTCCCATTCATTGACTCAAATGGAAACATTGAATAGGTCCATAGAGGACCCCAACGCTTCTCCGTGTCAACAATGTGAAGAAGAAGGTGTGAGTTAAAAGTCATGTTGTTTATGCCATACAGCTCTTCATACTCTAAGAAATTTTATCATTCGTACCTTCAGGCTATGCATCTTCTCAAGTGCAATGCACTCACCCAACATGTCGACAAATGTCAACCAATGCTTCAAGTTCCTTGAAGGAATGTAGCCTGCCAGCATAACAGGTGAATACAGCCACAACCAGTTGCGCCAGTCTGCCGATTTCCAGTACAGTCGACTCCCGATAATTCGAAGTCACTTAATTGGAATTATCGGTTATTCGGAAGTGGAGTGGTGGTCCTGTCAGTTTCGCATGCAGTTCAACAGGAAGAAATTCTCGGTAACTGGAAGCTAGAGGTCTGAAATTTCGGTTAATTAGAATTTATTTTCAATTGAATTCCTAGAGGAAATCGTAATGTTTGTTAAATTTCCTAGTTTTGGAGTGCTAAACAACAATGCGTGTCCGACCGGCACCCAAGGGCATCGCAGTTGACCACAGTGCTGCAGCTCAAAGCGTCAGCTGATGGAATCGCAGTTGCATGCAGCGCCCCAGATTCCGGTAGAACCGGCCCGGAACCGGCGGTTCCTGTTCATGGCCTCATTGTTGATCTCGTTACGGTCGTGTGCGGACTCAGCGTTTCCACGTGCGACGAAGCTCCACGTGCATTTACTATGGCAACTCGCCAGCTTGACGTTGATGGTCTCCTGCCAGCTCTCAGCGACGTCCCTTTCGAAGAGTACATTGCCACTGACAGTTCGGTAGAAACGTGCAATGCACTGTCGCACGCTGAGATCGTGGAGATGGTTCGGTCGAGCGAGCCTAGTCACGAAATTGAGGTTGACGACGACGACGCCGCAAGTGAGCCACTACCGCGGGCTGCTGATGTAGCCGCAGGCGTTGCCCTCGCGCAGCGGTTTTTCACTTCTGAGAGCAACGCCGAGGAAGCACTCGGGCACATATACAGCCTGCAGGACTTGCTTTCTGCTGCAAGATTCAGCAAACAGAAGTGAACGGCAATCACAGATTTTTTCTCATAAACTGCTTTGAAATAAAGGTATTTTTTGTTCATTGTGGTTAATTGGAATTCCGCCTAATTCAAAGTTTTTCACAATCCCCGTGAACATCGTATTAACGAGGGTCAACTTTACTTCACATCTCGCAGTGACCGTGGCAGCCTTGACATTTCCCACACAGGACACATGTTTTTCAGCTTTTCATCAGCATCTTCAAGGCGATGGCAGAGGTGAAAGCCTTGGCTTCATTTCGATTTGAGCCATAATAATCTCGTTGCCTTCGTGAAGCTAGAGCAAACAGCATCCATATAATCTACCACAAAGCCAGAACAGAAGCTGAAGTATGCCATGAGAGTAAGAACGCTTGTACCTTTCACTACACAGATTTCTCCTTTAACATCTGTTCTGGCCTTTAAAGCATGCCGACAGAATGATTCCTGCGTGCGCATTTTAGGTGTGGACCTAGGTGCAGGATAAACACGGCAGTGTCCATTGTCTTGGGCAACAACCTATCCAGGCATCTTTTACCAGCCACACCCATGCTTGCCATTGAATTGTGCCATGCACATCAATTCACACCTAGCCACACTGTTCACAGTACATAGCCCTGGGTACATTTTTGTTGTTCTGAAATTACCTTCAGTGTCGTGTCATGACAAACCAGCAGCAGAAAGCTCGTTCAGGGCTTGCACAAAAGGCAAAAGGAAACAGTTCATATTAGGCTTGTGTTGGCCAAACCATAAGCCAGCAATAAGTAATCTTTGAACTCGTTCTTTATATGGAAGCTCATTATTCTGGGCAAAGACTGGTCAAATCCCAAATGCACTGCTTTCAAACAGAGCCACACCATCAGTGTTGAAAGTCAAAGTAATATCGTCAGGACAAAGGGGCAGCTTCCTATAACAGACACTATTCGTTATGTCACTGACATCAAGAGAATCGGATTGCTCAACTGCTTTAACAAGTCCCGATTTTAGCACATCACATAAATGTCCAGCTAAGTCAACTACAAAAAAATGATGCCGTTTTCAAAAGGTCAGCCACTTGAAGTTGAATGTTGCGCGTGTCGCGCACGACATTTGCGACATCCCTTAGAATCCCCAAATAGTTGTTGCAGCTGCTGCAATAAAAGTGCCTCATTTTTTTACTGTCAACACCACTGAAATGTCTGAAGAACAAGTACTTTGATGTTGGCAGTGACGTTCCTTTTGGAAGGTGAGCATTCAGCAAGTTCAGTAGGCTTTCTGTGGCTTCTCTCGAAGCATCATGATGGAGGCTGTGCCCCAAATTCAAAAGAAGGCTTTCGGCCACTGTTACCCTGGACCCAGCATACAGTGGTTGATTCTGCAATAGACAAAAATCTGGCTTACGTTGATAGCCGCATTGTAAATTTTTATCGAAAATGCTGCTATCATTAGGATGTCAGTTTCAGCTGTTAAAGTTTGTGTAATAATATAAGCATTATTCACATAAAAACAGTGCCAGTAACGAGAGTTAAGGAAGAAAGAAGACAGACAACGGTATAGGCATGGTGTGAATTGAGTAGCCTTTCCAGAAGCGGACAACTAGATGTTGTTCTGGTTTGCCTTGCACATCAATTTAGCAGGAAGTATTGTTTTATACAGAATGAAGCTCAAAGCACGAGTAATGCTAGAACTTTGCGGCATTTATCTAGAGAAGGGACCTATGACTATAAATACATCGCCAGTAATATTTGTATTCAGTTCTTTATGTAATGGGCATGTATATCTCCCTATTTCAAAACACCGAGAAATTATATCCTACTTCCGGTCCCACCCAATGGTAATCGTCTGATTTTTTTTTCTGTTATGTTCAAGAGGCGTCACAAAGCATACCGCACTTGTTTTACTTCAAAATTTACTTATTGTGTGTGCGTGAACATTCTTTTTTCTGCCCATCCTGCTTGGACCAATAAATTGGTCTGCAGTATTGTATAAATAAATAAATAAAACACTACATGCCTGAGCCAGTCACTTGTTTTATATTGAACCCAATATCACAGCTTTCAATGATGCTAAGTTGTTTCTAATATCACCATAAAGTTTTGCAGCACACACTCCCTTTGTCTCTTATGTGTCTCACGAGCTACACTCCTTCACCGACATTATTTGGAATTAAGACATTTCAAACTAGAACATGCTATGTGAACTTCAATATTGTTCGTCAAGTCAAGGTGACAGGTCAAAGGAAGTGCGTAAGTAATTCTCACAGGGCATTGGAACACCTTAGCACAAAGGTCTTCATGTAACGCAGAGGTACCACAGCCCCTACATGCCAGTATGGAGCTTATCTGTAATGCTCAAGGTAATGAAGCCCACCGACGCAGCTTCCTGCCTCTTTTTTGTCATCCCACTCTGTGTAGCTTATATAGAGCCCTATGCAGGATAAAAGATGATAGAAGGCACTTGGGGCCTGAGACAAATCATCGTAAGCACCACTAGTAGGAGAGAAATTAAAAACTTTAGCGGTAAAATATTACAAAGGCAATAAGCTATCAAAGTAAAGTCATTCGTTTATCGCTTCGAAAGATGTTATAGGACTCTAGTGAGGGCCGTCACTAGGGGGACTCTAGGGAGTTTTGACAACTCCCGAAATCGGTTCATGCTTTACCATTTGGGCGACACCAAAGTATTTGGTATACCAATTTTGGGCAATACCAAAGCCTTCACATCAACAACCAGTAGCCAAAGTTGGTTGTTCGACAAGTAAACACTAGTGGCCTGCAAATAGTGAATTTTAGAACCGAATCAAATACAAACCAGTGATGACACTAATTCTTGTATGAATAGTATTTGACTAAAAATACTACAATTACAAAAACTAAGGTAAGCCTGCATACAACAGGAACTAGAGCTTTCGTAGTATTTTATAACTTTAGGTTGAAATACAGCTGTCACTTATGTTATCAACGTGAGACTCTTGTCTGATTTTAAATAAAATTGAGACATAAAACTCTCTCATTTTGAAGTAAGCACCATGGATACAGCTAAAGCTGTAATGAAGTCGACAAGAGTGGCGATGTGGGCTTGTTGGCGCTCTGTCTTCTCAGTCTATTCTTTCCTGTATTTGTTTTTTCGCCTCGCGATACATAAATTTATGTAATGAAGCAGCTTAACCTGTCTTCACGACATGGCCTCCTCACCAAAAGCACATAAATATTGGTGTTTAAATCTGCATCTGCAAGAACGATTTATGCAAATGCAGCACGAGCACTTGTTAGTCATGAAGCTGCAAGCAGTTGTCTCCAGCTTCAGTTATTGCAAGATGAGGACAGTAGCTGATTAATGCGATACCGCTTCAGCAAAGTAAAAAGTGAGCAAGAGTGCAGCTCTCACAAAAAACACGTCATCCGGTAATCACTACAGTGTCAGCAATCTCTCAAAAGCTTGAGCTACTTGCAGATCACTATAGGGACTAAATAAGAAGAATGACATTTAACTGTGGCAATTTTTTTTTTGGGGGGGGGGGTTCTCTCGTTGGTGCGGATTATTCAAAAACTATTCAGAAAAATATTTTCTTTTTGAAACATTCTTGAATATCTATTATATTTTATTCGAGTATCTACTGAAATACAGTGCTATTCATTTTATTATTCAAAAGTCTTTAATATTTGCACACCACTCGTAAACACCCCCCAAAAATGTTCCTTGTTACAGCCCTGATATTTGTAATGTCCTACACTTGCCTTTATACTGTCGTCTATAATTAAACAGTTGAAGTGTTGAGTTTATAAGTGAACTCAAATAGCAAATCCTCCCTTTCCATTATCATTTAATGTGTTGCTAGTACTATTGGAATTAAGGCAATTACCTGGAACTCGGTTATGGAATGCTACGGCTGCTAAGCCATGATGAAAACCAGTGCCGCAAATATACAAGGTTCTGTCGCACTTCTTTGACTTCCTCTATTAGCATACGGAACAATTTTGAGGGAATTCTGTTATGGCGAATTCCACTCGTTGAGCGGGACCAAGTTTTCTTGCTCCGAGGCCAAAAATCTGCATTTCACTGACAGGTTCGAAGCAAGTTCGCGTGTCCCGCTGGCATCAGTGCCTGCATCATCTGTGTGCCCTCTAGCATGGGGTCTACAATATAACTAGATAAAACTTTTTAGAGGTAGCAGACATTGGGGAATTTGTCAAAACAGACAAATTTTCACTTTTTTTATTGTTTTGACAACCTTTACGGCAGCTTTTTTTGGAACTAGAACTATTTGCACTTAACCCAAGCATTCTTGTTTAGACTGCTTATTCGGCCGTGAGCATAGGCCATATAGCGTGCGTGCGAGCTGTCATGGCATGTTGCTTCAGATCTGGCAGCGACGAGTGTTTCGGCGCCTTCTTGATTTTCAGTGCGCGTTCCCGCACTACGCACATTGCCAAGAATAATATCCGGACTGCCGGACAACCACACTGATAATTGTTCATACATAGCATGAAAAGTACATAGCATGCAATTCACGAGCTGGAACATTCGCTAACGAATTATTTGAAAAACGGAAAAAAACAATTACCAGTTCATTGTTGGAATCTTTTGACGGGCTCCTCAGCGGTTCATCCCTTGTATATTCCTCGGAGTCGCTTTCACTGCTGCTGCTGTCGCAGTCAATGTCGCTGGGCTCCGAGCATACTTCGGCTAAAAAATTGCGGTTGTCATGAGCACGTCTTTTAGCAGGTGACATTCCGACACCAGCTGCAGCTGCAGAAGCGACGCTTTCAACAGCGGAGCCGTTTTGTTTTGCAAACGTTTACCCGACGAAATCTGTCGTTCAGATTCGAAATGATCTGACGCTGTCGACGATGACGACTGATTATCGGCAGTGGCTTGTGTCCTCACACGATACTTTGTGCGAACGGGTATCTGAGCGTTGCCATTCCAGAGATACTGGTTATATTTTCTTTTATTAGGCCCCATGCTTACACAACCATTGGAACAGCCAGCGTAGCCAGTCAAAGAAAAGTTCACGTAGTGCGACAACAGTAAGAGTGATCGAAAAGTACTCACAGCGCATAGGGCACTACGGAAAACTGCACATGCTAAATACGCGCCACATGGAAATGAAAATAGAGAAATTAGCAAAGTACGTATGCACTTCCGTCGTGGCCATGGTGCGGCAGCACTGCGGTCGAACTTTCAGCATAAAGTAATATATGCTCCGACTTCTTACCGTCGCACACGCCAGTTCTTGTGCGTTAGTTTTTTATAGATGTATATTTTATGCGTATCGTTACACTCACCAAAGTCACACTAACAAGCGCAGGTTGCAGGTTTTGTGCTGATACAGTAATTATTTCATGCAGATTATATCAAGATTACATCATACGCCGGGTAGGTATGCTGGCTGCTTGATGTTCTACAGGTGTTACACCGGTGTTGCACGTATGGTTTACTGCCGAGCCCGATTTTATTAAAGTTACCCCAAAACAATTGCTTAGTTTGTGCAGAAATACAGCACACAGCTCACGTGCGTAGATGGAAATAACTGGATTGAGAGGCCGTGCAGGTTTTAGAGAACCGAGCTCTGGTCTCACGCGATGGGTCGTCGAAATCGTGATACAGAATCGGGAGGTTTCGAAAAGCGTACGCAAAGCTTTGCGTTAGCGCTTGTCGCCACATTTGTGCATGCGTCGTTCACTGGCCCGCTGGACAGAAGAGTTGCACATACCATACATACAGACCATGTTGCACATACATGGTCGAATGATTACATTTCATCATGTTTCTGTACGTGTATAACCGCATAGTCACACTTGCCTCCAAAATTAAATCAATAAGTAACGAGGAAAAAACAAAAAAAAAACTGAGCAGTCATGAAGCTTGACTGACGGTCTTCTAATTCACTGCACCTGGCAGCCTGAAAAAAAAATGCTGTGTGCGTTCCACTGCAAGCTCGTCACTCATATGTCTCTAAAGACTTACTAAAAAGCAAGCAACCAAGAAAAAAATATAGGTTACCAATGTATTTACAATGTCACATTGTGAACGACTCCAAGCCTGTTTCAGTTGTGTTTCTGGTGAACTGGAAGTCACGAAGGAATCAAGTGTTTTTTTTTATGTTACCAGCTTTTAAAACTTCTGGGAAAAAATGGAAACGTTAGAGTGCTTGTAGATTTCAGGTATGTATTCTGTGTAAATTTATGGTACACATGCAGAAGTCGAACTGTTTCATATGTACTAAATGCTGCACGCCTTCAGCTGTCGATTCATATGTGCACATCTTGGACGCGTGCTCACCGGTAGGTCATACTTCACGCAGGCATGGCAATAACTAATTTTCAGTCAAATTAAGTGAAAGTTACGAGTAGAACTAGCACGCTTGATCCATTGAGCATGCAAACACATTGCAGGTGTGTTATTTTTAACTATAAACATGTATACACATGTTTGCATCTTGCACTTCTCGGTATTTCACTTCTTTCATTAAGGGTGCTGATAACTGATACCGCATACGACTACCCAGGCAATCCTGCCAGCTAGCTGTCAAGAGCACAAACGATTAACTTGATTGAACTGTGCATACCACCCCACCTGAAAGAAAACAATTATTGTGTCAGTTTGTTGAAAAAGCGTCGAGATATATATATATATATATATATATATATATATATATATATATATATATATGTATATATCCCCGATCGGTTCACACTTTCACATGACGGGCCACGATGTCAATGAATTGTAAAACTTTAATAATTGCCTGAGAACGACACCACGTTTCGACTGACTGGCCTCAGCGTCAACAAGAAGAAAAAGATGTAGGGAGCGCAGTCCGTCTAGGTGCTAGCAGAGAAACCAAGTGATACCACATTGAACCAGAGAAAAGAGCTTTTCAACACCAACTAGGTGACTCACAGCTGGTGGCGTACGTCGAGATAATTCACAAGGGGGGACAGATAGACACGAGTCAGTCTATGGGAGCCATTTCTTTTTATATGGAATGATGCTTTGGAATAAAACTTCCAAATCGAGCATGGTGTCCTAGCTGAGCAATTGCGTCCTCTATTCAATCTTTGTTAAACAGGTCGAGCGGCGTTTGCTTTTTTCATTATCTCACACAGCTTAAGGGTATACACAGGTCACACAAATAACGAGCCTTCAAAGATAGTTGAACATGTAACTGTCAAATAAATGGAATGGAGATAACTTTATTTAAAACCTGCAGATTAGCGGCCCAGCCTAGCTCACCCGGATGGTCGCGGTAAGGTTAAGCCTTTCTGCCGAATGCCGGCCCTGCTGGGTGGCCCAAATTTGGTCTCCGAATTCTGAGCTAGCCATGATTGATTGATTTGTGGGGTTTAACGTCCCAAAACAACCATTTCATTATGAAAGACGCCGTAGTGGAGGGATCCAGAAATTTTGACCACCTGGGGTTCTTTAACGTGCACCCAAATCTGAGTACTCGGGCCTACAACATTTCCGCCTCCATCGGAAATGCAGCCGCCGCAGCCGGGAATCGAACCCGCGACCTAGGATCAGCAGCCGATCTGAGCTAGCCAGAGCGTCAAGCCAACGCGTCTCAAGGAGGCCTGGGTTTCCGCACTATAACTCAAATATAGTTGTTCTTATGCTGAATCTCAAGGGGATACCTCCCCAGCCTATACGGGACGGTCTGGACCCCCTCACCACGCCATCCACGACTTACGCCAATGTTCGCAGCGCAGTAATGCATTTAAAATAGGATGATTGGAAATTAAAATATATAATGTGAACAAACTAGGGGTTACTGGTAATATAAATGGTGTCCAACTCCGCATTTCATACAATTTGTTGAAAGACAAAAAACCAAACTCAAACGTTATACTTATTTAGCAACACGCGCTTTAGAATATAAAACAAAACTTTGAAGTTGAACAAATCTTGGGGACTATGCTTATATACGTTACTATAGTCTAGAGCGATGTCACTGCTGGTCAGTCATCATCATCGTCATATGCTCAAGAGAATTTGTCTTTGTTTACCTGTTTGCTCGCGCGCCATTTGTGATTGCTCACAAGTGTAGTAAATCATATCCAGTTGAAGATATTCATGATGACGCATGTTCTTGTGAAATGGATCACAGAAGAATCGTGGGATGTGTATCCAGTTCGCGCGATCAAAACTACTAGCGTAGCCTTTCGGCTCCTCTCCGAAACTAAAAGTATCAGGAAGCTGCGGGGCACTGTTGTTCTAGTTGACTGGGATGACAGCCAACAGCCAGCGGAGGCGAAGCTTCTGGATTTTGGTAAGTGCGTTCTCTGTGCGGAGACATGTAGTTTTAAGCAGTTGTTCTTGCTGAGATAGTCAACGCCATAAATAATTGCAGGCACCCAAAAAGCCATGGAGCAGAAGCGTTCCCGGCTGGCAAAAGCTGCCGTGGCAACGGCGAGCAGTCGCACCGAAGAAACGCCAGCAGAGACGCAGAGAGAGGTAACTTTCCGCGTTGCACGCACTTGACGAAAAACTTGTTACCAATTAGTTTGCACATTGCGTTTTGCACTGCCTTGTGAAGTTAGCCGCTCGTACAGGACAGCCTGCATTATGTGGCAGCATCAACATTCCACCGTGAGGGAACAACTTGGGGGTAAAGAACATTCAGTAGGAATAGCTGTGGCTTAATAGTGAATAAATGTCAGGTGAACGACTGATAGGCATGTATATTTATGGTTCTTTTTTGCAAAGGGCATGCAGTGAGAGAGCATGCAGAGAGATTGCACTAGCAGTGGCGCGGCCACCACCTTTCGTGCACCACCCGCAAGGCTTGAGTTACTGCTGTAATGACGCGAGGGCATAAATCGTGCGCAACTAGTGCTTATATGCTTTTCGTTTCTCAAGGACCATTACGTGTTATAGGTGTGATATGCACCGAAATAACACTTGTGATGTACAGCACATGGCCAGTTTTATTTTTTAGAGTAGAACAGCAGTTATCTAAAGTCCGAAAGAGTGACTGCTAACACGATTCCTTCAACTTATCAAAACTGTATGCATTTTTATTGGCATCTTCTCACACAGCAAGCACTGAATAGTAACTGCTACCTTCTCTATGCCTATTGAGTTATCATATGCGTGCCCGTAGGGAGAGGAGGGATGAGAAAGGGGTGCTGAGATGATCCTCCACCCCTGCACACGCCTGTGTAAGTTGTAACAGGTGTCACATTGTCATATCCCTGTGACTGTGGCATATAGCTTGTCTCTCAGCTGATTGGAACATGCTGCTTTATTGAACCATATTTGTGTTGTTTCTTTCCTGTGCTGATTCCTTAGTAGTGCAGTAGCTGAGCCACATTTCCTGCAGAGATAGCAGAGCTTACACTAAAAAGTCATGCAAGTGGCCCTTGTGGCCGCAGCACGTGTAACTATTTTGTGTTCAAGGAGGTGCTCAACATATAATCAGGGGGACCCCTACAGCTGATATGGGCTGCTTGTATGTTTGAGATGAATTTAAAGTATCGCTGGAAATATATTGATGAACAGGAAGTGGCCGATGTCAGTAACAGCTGCTACACCGTTTGCAGAAAGGAGATAGAATATTCACATGTCCGACACAAAATATGAAATTCCCTACTGCATACACCGCACTAATAGTTGGCACGCATGTTCAAAGGAGTATTGACTACATGTCAGCAATGTTGTCGGTGTTATCGAAAAGACTTGCAAGGCGCTTTAAGCCTTGCATTTTGTTGGCTTCAAAGTGTTTTTTATCTCTAAACGTTGTTGACAAAGTAACTTCTACTAATCTTGCTTTTATAGCCTCAGAATGGCAGCGATTGCTGCTGTGACTTAGCAGTGCAGGTCCGGGTCCTAGAAGACCGCATCCAGGACCTTGAACAGAGGCTGCAGGAGGCCAGGAAAGAGTATGGTAAGTCACATATTGATACGTACATTAAAAAGAGGGTGCAGTGTGTTTGTTGTCGAGATAACATCCTTCTGCGCAGTTTCGCAAGCTGTGCTAACTGTGTAACTGCGGAAAAAATTTTCAGGTCATTTAGAATCAGCCCGGAAAAACTTCGCGACCATATTTTAAATGCGAAGAATTTCTTAGTCGCACGATGTCGTGGATGCAGCGTCGGCAACGCCACCCAGACTCCCACTGCGCATGCTCGCGTCACTTTCCAGCCCAGGAAGACACGCAGAAAACTGTCGCTCTAGAAGCCATTAAGGAATAAGACACCACTAAATTTTCAGCAATCCCAGCATGCGCAGTGGGGTTGCAGACTTCTGCCCTTACTCCTCTTCTTCGAAGGCAGGCGGTGTGTATATACGGGATGAAGGGTGCTTTCAGAATTCAGTCATCGGTGTCTTTACTTGGCTTTCGCTTGACTTGATGCTTTGCTTCACTCAAGTATATGCGATGGAAGCAACAGTACCTTCAACCAGTAGTGAGGCACAACCAAACAGCAGCGTCCCACTACTCGTTAAAAGGAATGCTTCTCCTTCATTCGATAAATAAGAATAATATAGATGAAGTAACAATTACGCATTCGAAAGCCATACAGATTTACGCAACATTCACATATTACCCCCACCACTCTGTGATGCATTTACTAAAGTTCCTGCCGGGGGAAGATGTGGGCGACTTTTTTTTCTTACTGCTAGTAGAAAAATTTTATCTGTTTGCTTCTCGGAGAGAAGCGTGCCGTGTATGTTTGCCCTACAGCCTGAACCCAATATACCGAATCGTCCCATAAATATCGGAATTGATTTGTCGTAAGGAAATATGGTAGGCTTCTCTAACTATATTTTATGGCTGATGTACAGAACTCATTATGTCATTGTCCTTGCCATCACTCTCGTTCTAGCTTGAGACCACCTCTTATTCATGAAGAGATTCACACTGCAATACATATATCATATTTTTTCACCTATAACCCACTCTGAAAAACACAAAATTGTGCTTAAAAGGTGGGGGTGCAGGTTTTAGACCTTTACCAAACGTCTGCCTACGCACTGCCATTATTTTCTCTGGGCGGGGCTGCGCTCCCCCGCAAAATGTTCTGTCAAGGCAGCAACATCACCCTTTGTATTCTATCATGCAGCCCAGTATGGCGACATTTTTATCTTTCCTGTGAATATGCCTATGATCAAATGTTATATGCTTTTTTTTTCATTTTGCGGAATTAACGCTGGGTATGCAGGTTTATGCGGGGGCAACTTTATACGCGAGCAATGATGGTATGTAGTCTGCAGATGCTCTGAACTTCTTTCTGGGTCACATTCAGTCTTCAGCAATGCAGTCAGAACTGTAATAAAATGCCAAGAAATGCACCACGCCCACCCCCTTCACTATGAAAGATAACGCGATAAGATTTGGAGGAGCAGCCCTTGCAAAATCATGGATCAGAATCTGCCTTCCCCCCCCCCTTTTTTTGTGCTGCCCTCTGGCGCAGTGGTAGGGTTTTGGTAGGAACCGGGACAACCAGTATTGTTTGACGAAAAGCTTGTGAGAGTCAATGGTGTCATGTGACTATCTTGTTGGGCAAGGGTGCATGCACCATGGCATCATGAAATATGCAGGTTCAACATGGCGACAAAAGAGCCGCTAAATATAGAGAATGTGTACCCGTGCTTTTAATACAATGCTCCATTAAGTACACATGCATTACTATTTTTATTTGCCCTCTTCAGGTAAATAAAAACTATGAATGAAACAGTGCCCCGCCGCGGTGGTCTAGTGGCTAAGGTACTCGGCTACTGACCCGCAGGGCGCGGGTTCGAATCCCGGCTGCGGTGGCTGCATTTCCGATGGAGGCGGAAATGTTGTAGGCCCGTGTGCTCAGATTTGGGTGCACGTTAAAGAACCCCAGGTGGTCTAAATTTCCGGAGCCCTCCACTACATCGTCTCTCATAATCATATAGTGGTTTTGGGACGTTAAACCCCACATATCAATCAATTATGAATGAAACAGTGAAAATTGTGGAAGGAGAGAAAGGGGCGCATATTTGAAATCTGTCGAAAAAGAAATGGGGTACTTGCTCAGTTAGGGGTGATTGCTCGGAATCTTGCAGTACTCCAGCATCTTTTTTTTTTAAATATATCTCGGCTGATGGCATTCCTCACGTGTGCTGCAACTTTTAAATGGCTGTTACCAGGTTAAGGAAACGGCCGAAGTGCCAAGCAAGTTTCATGTTTATCTACCACCCTACAGAGAACAAAATGTACACTTGTTTGCAATATAAGTTGGGAGATGCAAGCGGCCACAATCAGATATAACTGCATCGGCGTGCTGTCTGACATTAGGTTGGTATGTGGGGTTTAACGTCCCAAAACCACCATATGATTATGAGAGACGCCGTAGTGGAGGGCTCCGGAAATTTCGACCACCTGGGCTTCTTTAACGTGCACCCAAATCTGAGCACACGGGCCTACAACATTTCCGCCTCCATCGGAAATGCAGCCGGCGCAGTGCTGTCTGACATTAAGCGTCCAGTGTCTAGACAGTGCAGTGAATGCGTGTATTCTTTGATCCTTGCAGCTTTGTCTTTATACTTTTTCCGATGGAGGCGGAAATGTCGTAGGCCCGTGTGCTCAGATTTGGGTGCACGTTAAAGAACCCCAGGTGGTCGAAATTTCCGGAGCCCTCCACTACGGCGTCTCTCATAATCATATGGTGGTTTTGGGACGTTAAACCCCACAAATCAATCAATCATTGTCTTTATACTTTCTTGTAGCATACTAGCTGCACACATGAAGCATTTAGTGATTGGGGTGCCTTCTTTTTTCAATCCATCTCGTGTTCCATGGAAGCGCACGGGGTTGATGTGAAGCGTATGCTGCTCGCATTACCGTTTAAAGATAACTTACGACGTCTCAGTGACAAAGCATTGCCACATACAGCATTCGATGCCCTCTGTGCGTGTTCTTTTTGGTGAAAACATACTGTATGGTGCTGAAACATGAACAAGGGTATTGAATTGGAAGAAGCATCGTGCTGAACAAAATTCTTCAGATGACGCTCACAAAGTGAAAAGATGCGGCTGCTGCGTGTTATCTGTCTGATAAAGGTAAAACAAGCGGTGCATCCCTCCCCACTAGTGTGCTCCCGTCCTTGTGGCTTTGTGCTACAAACGAGTGTTTGTCTTCTTTCCCTTTCTGAGCAAATGGTTGTGTTTTGTTTTCAACTGCAATGATCACATGTCCATAGTAGTGAAATGTTAAAAGCGAAATGTTGATTTAGCTGTAGGTTAGAGAATGCCAGATGGTCAGAATTATAGTCTTTCACGATAGTGCTGACATTGTATCAGAGGTGTCAATGATGTCCTCATATTAAAAACTGATCTTTTAACACTCGGGTATGAACACAAGGGAAGCTGTGCTCGGGAACTAAGGAAAGTCAGTGAGTATGATGCCGGGGTGTATGCACATTTGCAATTTTTTCTGCAGCTGATATGGTGACAGCCTTTTATTATATCGGCAGTGGGGCTAATACATGCATGGCTTTAGAATTTTGTTTTACATAGGATCTGTTAGTCATTTTATTTGGCACGATAATCATGTTTTTGAGGAAAAATAGCATAATGTTGGCTGACGCACACAGTAAGTTGTGTAGTGAACATTGTCTTCAGATTTTTTCATTTAGTACATCATGTTGGCTCGTGCAATGATCGCACCTTTTTTTCGGAAGAATCGCCCGACGCTTGGGAGTGCGATTATTATGTGATTAAAAATTTATTGTGAAAAGTAGAGCTGCAGTTTGCGTTATTTTTCTTCCTTCCTTCTTTCGATTTGCACTTCTAACAGTGACTAACGTATGCATAACCGAAGGTTTAGGCCTAATAAGGCCTATCATTGCATTGAAAGGACACATTCACTTGGCTTTGCTTGAATTGCTTTATAGATAGCTGGGCATCTACACGGGCGATCACGAATACTGCACAAAAAAGGCAGGCATAAACCACCATTTTTGTCACTTTATGCCGGTGCATTCTATTTCGCCATTGGAGCAACGATGTGGGGCAGTTCTGTCCTCGCCTGTATACTTAATAGTCTTTAACGGCACGTTTGATTTGTATACTGAATTTATTGCACAATAGTGCAAAGCAAGGTGTGACTTCGCTGTTTTGCACAGTGGCCGCCTCCCAAAACTGTGAACATATGGCATCATAACAAAAATAAGTGCCAGTGCCTAAGTTCGATGTGCGTTCAATACATATTTCAAAAAAAGAGAGAGAGATAAAGAAATTCCGGTGAAAAAATTCAGAGGTGCAATCATTACGCGAGTAAATACGGCAGTATTTGCTCGCAGAATTTGCCATCTGTATTTCACAAAGACGGCAAATAAAGTTATTATTATTGTTTGTTCAGTTTTACACTGGGACAATAACTTCCTTTTTCTTTTTCTGCTTGCTTCAGACTCCCTCACCATGGTAAAGAAATCTAGGAAACTGGTGCGTCGGCTGGAGAATCTTCTAGAGCAGCCAAAAAGGCTTTTGTCAAGGCCGAAAAAGTAGGCCTGGTTCTAGAAGCACATTTGTGCATACACGTACAACAATAACTTGGCTGACGTAGAGTTTAAGCATATGTGTGGTTGTAAAAGCTAATGTCAACAACTAACTTTTTTTACCACTGTTACACAGGAACTGGAAGAATGAAAGCAAGAGAATGGTTCAAAGGGCCTGTTTCTTTGTTAGACAGATCCTAATTAGGTCAACAAACCAAAAAGCCCAAAAAAGCATAAGAAATATTATTTGTTGTTTTTAACTGTAATGAAGTTTTGAGATGAATGAAAAATATTAATTTAGGTGGACAAAACAATACCTTTGCTATTGGTGGGGCTCGAATGCAAAATCTTCGCTGTAGGGGCCCACCAAAGGGAAAGGTGTCTATTGGCTACTTCAATTTAATTTTCATTTGCAGTTAAACGACTACAATTATTGTCTTCTATGCTTACGTTGACTTCATAGTTTGTTGGTATCATCAGTTTATGTTTAATATTGGTTTTGAAGACATTGAGCTTGCACTTATCAACTCTGGTACGAGTAAATATCGCAGTGATACGGTTGCTGTGCCACTTGTGCCAAACTGCACTGAAATGTGAAACCTGCTATATCCTGCTACATTGAAGCAAGAATTGCATAATTTTCACTGAATGTGTGCGAGGATGCTGTTTCTGTTGTGTTTCAGAGAGAAAAAAAAAACAAGGCAGCAGGTACTTGAAATTCTCGTTTAAATAAAGACTGCCCTTTTTAGTGGTCATTGAACCAAAAGGGTCAGTGCAGCAAAAGAGATTTCTAAAGTATCTATAATTGCGTTCTCATGTCATGATTGTTCCCTTGATTCACTGGTGAAACGAGTAAGTTGTCAACTCCTCAAACCTAAATGGTCGCACTGTAATGCTGTTTGCAACGACCACTTTGCCCAGCTGCATAGGCATGCATGCAGTCTTGTAAACGGCCACTTGAAAATTCAAGTGTGCCTTCTGCTGTGAACTGCAGCACCATGACTTTGCAGTGAACTGCTTGTCAAATGCTTCCTTCGTAGAAAGAGCTCATGGTACAAGAAATACACGGGAACTTGAACGTAGCACAATTTTATCAAGGCTGAATGCAGTTTGCATGTACTGAATAAAATGACGAGGCTCTCCAATTAGGTGGCGAGGGTTGAGAGGGAAAGTAAAAGCCCAAATTGCAGTTATAGAGTAAGGCATCACAACATACAAATCGTTTTAGTTGACGCATTAAGTTCATGCAGAGTTCATTCCAGTGTCGACTATTTATAGACAGTGTAGCTGGTAAATACTTTATTTAATCTATGAGGCTTAAAATTCAGGGTGGCCGGTGTGACAATGTGGCTGGTGCAGTGCGTACCCGTGCAAAAAAAAAAGAATTGCTATTAACCCTACTGCTTATATAATGTTTTCTGCTTACACTTGCATACACTGTGATATTACATCAATATGTTGAGTAAAGATATATTTTAGATTGAGTAAAAATAGGTATTAAAGTTTTATAAGTTAGTCATCTGTTTATATTTATAGGCTTTTGTAAGATGATAGTCTATCACTCAGTTTTGGTTGTACAATAAACTCCTAATAAACGAAACTCTCTTAAATGAAATTGCTGCCTAAATGGAACAACTGCTCCTAATATGTTTGGTTTTGTACTTGAATATTATACCCCTATTTAACTCTCAGTAAACGAAACTCCTCTTAAAGGAAATACATTTTTCTGGTCCCTTTAGGTTTAGTTTAAAAGGAGTCTAATGTATTATTACATTGAGTATGAGCACATTCTTGAATAGGCCATCTTTAATTAGTTTGATAGCTTTACAAAATGATAAGTACTATATATTTTCATTGACTTCCAGAAGGGTTCATGCAGGGCACACTAGTTTTAATATTATACAACGAGCGGTCAAAATTTGTTACCAGTTACACAGTTTCTGTGGCCTGGGGATTCGTAAAATAACACGGTTTCACATTATACCGCTGTCTGGGTGCTGCTTCTCAAGTGTGGCACGTTTTTCTCTTGGAGAACGTGTCAAAATTGAACACTAAGCCTTTATTTGGCTTGATGTCTTGGGTACATTTTGAGCAAATATGTTCAATTAATTATAAAAACCTGTATTTAATAGTATTCAAGAGAATCGGCACTTTGTCAGTTTATCCACAAAGCTATCAGAGCTGGCGCTACAGTTATTTAACTCATGAGTCGACTCACTTATATCAAGCCGCAAGTCTGAGGTAGTCCGAGGGAGTAATATTTTTGTGTCTTACTCCTGTATTCATAAGCGCTACTTGAATTGAACTTAACTTGCCATCCCCTTCAATGCAGCATGAACGTGTTTGGAACGCGCTGCTGTAGGCTCTGCCAAGGCGGCACAAACGCACAGACGTATTTAAAACGTGCCGCATTGAAGGTGGTGGCAAGTCCAGTTCAAGCTAAGGAGCGTTTATGAATACGGGGCTTAGTCTGAGTAAGTACAGTTGAAGAAAGTCTTAGCGTGAGCTCACGTGGGTTTGGCTTAGGAAAATTTTGGCAGTTCTGAGGTTGAGTGAGCCAGGTTGACGAAATTGTTAATTAGTCAAAGTCTGAGACATATTTCTTACGTGAGTTTAGGTAAGTTTTACTTTCTTTTGACGACCTATGGCAGGCACTACGTCGCACATCTAAGACGTACATTGTGCCTAAAGCACTTAGGCAAAAAAAAAAAGCAGTTGCTTTTCAATTGCTAACAGAGCGCATGCAGAATTTACATAGCTTGCGCTTGCAATACTGTAATGAAAGCATCAAACAAAGCCTGATTCAACTAAGTTACTTATGATGAGTTTTTTTTTTCAACTTTTTAACCTAATGTCAGCCCTCACATCGCAACTGAATACCAATGTTTTAGTTTTTCTTTCTGGATGCTGTGAAAAAAAAATCTCCCCTCACGTTGCAATAAAAAATATTTGGCACATTAAAAAGGAGTGGCTGATAAATTTTTCATCAACTGCAGTCATGGGAATAAATAAACTTAGTGATATCTGAAAAAAATAGACCAATAATTCAGTTCGATATTGCCGAACATTATAAATAAACATAAATAACTGAATCTTGATTTCCCTCTCTCTATAACTGTATCTGTATCTTGATTTCCCTCAACCACTCCAGCTCTTATAATAAAAATTTTTGTTTGAAGTTGTTTGATAAATAGCTTGCCGTTTAACCGGTGAAGGGCGTGGTGCAAGGTGGCTCGGTGTTTAACGCATCGCTTTCATGTCGCAGAGGTCTCACGTTCCGTTCCGCACGTCGGAGTGTTTTTCTGTTTTTTTTTCTAGCATCTTCTCATATACAGATACGAATACACGTACGGTGAGTGACGGCGACGCCGACGCCGGCGGCAAAACCCAGCCGAGAGTGTTCATATATTTGATATCGCAATAAAACAACGATATCATTATTACGCACGCCTTGGTGGAGGGCTGAAAAATTTTCTAGCATCAAGTGTTCATTATTGTGCACCAATATCTTATGCGTAACGGACCTCTAGCATTTCGTCAACATCGAATTGTGACTGCTGCAACCGATATTTTATCCGTGACTTTCGGGGTAGCAGCCGATCACCGTTATCACTGTCCAGCACGGTGGACGAGTAAGAGAGTTTGTATCAAATAATTTTGGTGTGTGTGTGTGTGTGTGTGTGTGTGTGTGTGTGTGTGTGTGTGTGTGTGTGTAAGAGAATCATTGATAAGGGTGTGAGATGGGTGATGGGAGAATGTAGAAATGTCTGTATGCACTTGCGGTAGGTGGAGTGCCGTAAGATTATACTAGAAAAAATGCTACTTTGTACTACTCACAATACGTATTCTAACACGAATGGAGGGTGTGCGCATGAATTCCCTTCACAGATTTTCCAGCAGGCCTCCACTGCTGGGCTGTACAAATTGTACATATTGTAAATTTGTTGTTGTAATGCATTCTAAACTGTATGTAGAGTGTATTTATCATGTGTTGTCCAATGTGAGGGTCGATTACCTCCCTGCCTTCATTTTTTCTCGTTTCTCTCTCTCTCTCACCTGAGCCTAAGCACTGTTAGAGGCCGGTACGGCTTTAAGGGTCTGCCATTCGTCACACCCCAAAATCGTTTATCCAAAACCACGACGAGGCCCACGAGTGTAGGCCACTCTCGGCGGTGACGTCGGGGTTCCCCACGACGGCCACCATATCATCATGCATGAAATCACCATCCAGCGAGTACATGTAACACAGCCCGGCCATAACACCGGCACACAACGCCTGTACGTACGCGGTCCAACACCACTTCCGTCTCACGCCGTAGTCAATGCACGTCGGTACTTTGGCGGAACCGACTCTGCTGTCACGCCACTCTTGACGCTTTTGCAGCGGACGTTCCCTTCGTTGGCAGTGGCATAATGATCGACGCTGCAAGAGTTGTGGTCTTCGACTTGCGTTTTACTCAATCTGGCTGCTATTAGTCACATGGAACGATTCAAAAAAGAGCGTGTTCTAGAAACTAAATATGCCCACATGGGACTTAGCGGCCCTCTAAATGCCAGCACCATGTCCGCAGCGTTGGTTATTTTACTACGACTAACTTTGTAGAATATGTTCGAATGGAAGCAGGCTTTTTCGTTGTGGTTGGGATGATGCAAAGGCCCCGTCATGTTGGACACACCTCCAGACGACTTCAAGTACGCGAGAAAAACAGACTACTCTTCACCTCCACACAGCCATCCTCGTCAAGCCGTCGTAGCACTCCACGCAACTAACAAAGTTCGGTGCACCCAAAACACGCAGGCTGACTTTACAGTGCTCATCCCTACGATACTCCTGAACTACGCTGACGCAGTCATTGAACAGCACGGACATGCACAAAGACACTAACAAGAAGACTCAAAGCGTAGCGCAACAATTCGGCACTTTCGGAAGAACGTGGTTGCGTAGGGCGACTTACTCTAAGCCACAAGAGTGCATTGAAGCGTAATTCTACCTATGACCGTCAACTTGTGCGACACTCTCGGTGTTGTAGCAGGCTTATTTTCGGTAAATCCGTTCAAGAGTTCGGATCGTCTGGCCGTGTAGCTAATTAGTTATAAAAGGTGATGTCGATGACCTGTTTACGTCGGAGGACCCGAATGTCAGCCACATGCTTACTTAACCAATGACCCAATGCGCGGCTTGAGCAAACAAACGTAACCAAAAGACTAAATGTTGCCACGGGAAACTGCCATCGCTGAGTGTAAGGCACACATCACGAACAATAGAAGTGCTGACGGCACCGCTACAAGAGACGAAGCCAGCCGCAATGGGCGAGCGGGTCCTGCATGCGCACGAGCTTCGACCAAGCGGCGAGCCCGCGTAAAGACGAAAATGACGGTGCTCGAGGCAGAGGTTGGCGAGGACTACGAATGTTCGGTTCCTTTTTCCCGCGGCTGTGTCGACTCTTCGGCTTTGGCCACAAGCTTGCCCTTATTAAAACTTGTAAATAAGACATCCTTGTTGTGAGGTTGTTATTACTGCTACAATATATATACGTAGAGATATTTGATTAGTATTGGCAAAATTCAGTGTTCCAGACTACACCTCACATCATTTTCCAAGGAGGTGCTGCAATTTTTCGGTGATGATCGCCTGCGGCACGGGTTCACAATAAACTACATCTTATGATTCTTGAAACGTAACCGCCGCTACTAACTTCTTTGCCTGACGAGCCGATGGTAAGGTGAGACGCGACACTTTGATACCGCAGCTCGGGCGCAGCGTCGGTTTAGAGGGAATGGTACACAGGGCAGGGAGAGTGAATGGCATGACAGAGCGTGAATTACATTCGCGCAAGCTCGTAGCCATGCGTGACCATGTGCACAGAACTCGTCCAGCGCCCAAGTGTTTCACCTCGTACAGGCGCGAGGGCTCAGAGGTACTGGAACGTTCTGCGAAAAGGGAGACCCCTAGTGTTGTTACTTCGTAACAAATATTTATTCAACAAAAATAAGTATTTCTCATGACTAAATTTTGCTGAAATTCATGCGCAAACCAGGTAGTGTCAGTTTGGTATTCAATCTTTGTCCTCGTTCTTCAGTGCAGTGCTTTCAAAAATATAAAATTACTCAGAAGGCATGGCCACAATATGCCATTATGTTTCAGGCTGAGCACATTGTTGAATAGAGCGACAATTTTATATGGAACGAAACTATTGAGAAACATAGGAACTCATTGCAGAATTTAGAAGATATTTCCAAAAATGATGACATTTGGCGTTATTCTCGGTTATCCTATGACAAAACAGATGCAATGAACATCGTACGTATCAGTTGTCATTGCTGTAGCACAATAAAAATGCATGCTTGGACGAATAGTTTATGAAACTATTAACACACCAGCGCCAGCGGGTCCCAGTGAACGACCTATCCTTGTGTCTGAAAAAATGGTGGCATGCGCAGTGGTGTTACTGTGTCCAGGAAATACCCAGCCCGTACCCCCTTTTAAAAACAACATACACTTACACTTTATGTGATATTCTCAAGCTGTAATGTACAATGCCTAGCTTTTCTATAAAGTAAGACTTTAAGTGAGCCAACACACCAGCTGTCTCTTTTCTCTTCTTTTTCAACACTCTCCCCCCTTCAAGCCCCTCCCTCCCCAAGAAAAAACAAAAAAAATCTTACACTTGACATCTCCGAGTGATATTGTTTAGTGTTTTATTTTCGTGTTCAGTAAAGTTTTAGAAGCAATAAAAAGTGCCGCCAGGCCTGCGCGGAACACACAGCACAGCCACAGCGAAAGCTGCCAGATTGGCCTGGCAGAGCTTTTTCTAACACTCTTCGGGTAGCTGCTACAAGAACACTTCCTGGGTACTTACTACGCCGTAATTAATAATTTTTGTGTTTTAAGCTAGCATTCACTTGGCTATTCTTCGTCATTCCTCGTACAAGCGTGATATGCACAATATACTCGCAAGAAATTTTGTGCGAATTTTAATGCAGTGCCTCAGGGCGAATTATCTCTGAAGCGAATATGCGCTACAGGTGATAGGTGATAAAAAACAAGCTTTTCTAAAGTGTTAGAGCATTGGCTGACTTACGTGTTACGCAATTCACATTTGATGACGCGTGGCTCTTCTTCTGCTGCTATAAAGCGCTTCATTGCTTGTGCTAACCCGATTCATTTCGCGACATGAAGCCTGAATAAGGCAAGTTCACAACGGAATTTCAAAAGCTGATGTGGCTCTGCAGCTTAATAGTGGGCTGGATAGCAGGGCACCCGGCTTTGAATCCCACTGTGTCCTTGGTATTTTCAAAGTTTTTTTCTATATTGCCACATTTCATTTCCCAAGTTTTTGTTATCGTCCCAAAACACCACACGATTCTCAGCGCAAACCGCGCCTGCAGTTTTCGAGAAGGTTCCGGACTGTAGTAGATGATTTTGATAAGATCACGCCCATTGTGCGAACGGTACAGATTGTTCTGGCCCCTACGCCACCACCAGCGATAACGCTAGAACATTCGACGGCAAGAGTATAAATGCCGACGCGCTTCGCCGCTTGTCAGTTGTTGATCGAAGGCCAACGCTCCGTTCGCCGCTATCAGTCCGAGACTGCTATCTGTGCGAGACTGCTGCTGTAATTGGAGTTTCCGTTCACCGGGCACAGGTTCGCCCAAATAAACAGTTAGATCGCAACACGAAGTCTCCTGTCTTCAGCACGTCACGACCCCGTGACAATATAATGCGATAGTGTTTATGGCCACCAGCAGCGGCGGCATGGCCAACTATGCCGCCACACGCGGCCCTTACTGTGATCTCATAACAGCTTTCGCTGTAAAAAGTCCCAATTATTCAGTGAGCTATCGAGAACGCTTTCAAGGATCAAGTGAAACATGAGATATTTGAAAGATCGAGTGGATAACTTGTTATCGCACCAGGCCCGGAAACTCTGCGCTTGAGTTTCAGTTTCAGGAAACACGCACGCTCTTAGCGCTTGCCGGGCATCCTAATATCTCTTTCAACGAATTGATGTTGACGTGGATGTTGAAAGTTATTCTCATTCAACAGTTTTTACTAAAAGAGTTTATTGAACTTCGAAGAAATAATAGTTTGCTTATTTCTTTTTTTATTTCTTATTTTGTCAATTTTCATTCCGGCTAAGCGCGGGAAGATTTGTGTGGAACACAATTATTGCATTGTGCTTGTGAACAGTTATGTAACTACTCATTTCACAAAGTTTTTGCGTTATATTGCAAGTACAATATTTTGCTAATAATACTACCTTGCTTTCTCAATATTTTTTTGCTGGCCTTCCTTTTCGTTTTTCTCGCGCACGCAAATAGCGAGGCATGGGGCACAATAAAATCACGTGCTTATAACGGCTCGTAAAAGTTCAGCAATAAAAAAATTGGTTTCGTGCAGTGTAGGGCAAATATGCCCAACGTCACTACCGCTTCCAGTTGTGACGTCACATTTGCCTATTTATTGTCAGTTGTCCCCTTCATACGTAGAGGATGACGGTGGCAGTGAGCCGGCAACATCTGGATACGCGGGCTTGTAGGGAAGTTACGCTACCAGCTTACAAATACTTTGTGCTCAATTGTGCTCGGTTGCCTCGCTCGGTGTGCGGGCCAACCATGAATACGGCAAAAATAAGATGCTTGAAGCAGCATGCAAGGAACGGAAGCTGCAGTAGGCCTGGTGAATCAGGCAAAGCATGCATAGAACCAAGATGGCTAAGTCGGGGCAACGCATATATTGCGCAGCTCTGTGGTATGTTGAACCGTGTATTTCCAGTTCTGCCTAGGCCTTCCAGGATTCCTAGTGGCAATGGTTGAGAATAAGTGCTTGAGTTCATTAGGTATTCATTTTGCATGATTGCATAGGTACACCCACTCTCTTCAAGCCTGACTATACTGACATAAGCGCAGTGTCACTAGACTAATTTTTGATTACCAGAGCCTGCCAGCTATCACAAGGTAATTGTATCATGAAAGGTTTGAACGCTTGTTGACAGGGCTACTGAATTTGTTCATCCTTCACTTTTGGGATGTACTGGAAGCGTTGTGAAGCAATTATAGCCTTCCTCTTGCTCACGAAAATGCCTGCAGCTAGTTTGGAACACTGTGGGCCTTCGCATATAATAGCGTCAATAAAATAAATGTAATTGAATCATTGGTGCTTTGAAAAATAATTGAAGAGGGAATGTCGCTTGAGCCAGTGTTTTGAAATGTGGGCATTTCTTTCTTAGGAAGAAATACCTCGCCTTGAAGAATCTCGCCTTGCCGTAAAACAACTCAACTAGCCGAAACATATTTTCCAGTGGCATTCACAACTTAACGGTCTAATCGATTCACGTCTCTATCTTCCGCTGAACTTTCGTCCTGTTTGGTACTCCAGAAGTGAAAGAATATCTAGTAGCTGTCATAAAAGATGTGATTCAGTAAAGTGCGACATGACCTGCTCGTGAATGGCAGCATTTTTTGTATGAGTCCAGATATTTTTGCATTATTGTTGTCTCATTTTGTGCATATGTTTGTTGTGAAATAACGCAGCTTTTGCAGATTCACTCATGTCTGTTTTAGAGCGAAACGTGTGATTTGAAAAAAAGTTTTTACCTTTACTTCTTTGATTGAGTTTGGTCATACTGAGAACTCAGTGAGCTTTCGTCCGTCCACTTCGTAACAGGTAAACAACGTTTAAAAAAATTGCCCGCAGCTTCCCTCGGGGGAACACTGAGGAGGATGCGGACCATATATTTGGTTAACGGGGTGTTAAAGTGCGACTTACTTGGGTCGATGGCTAAATTGGTTAACGTGGTTGTGAAATGGGGTGTTAAATTGCGACTTACTTGGGTCGATGGCTAAATTGGTTAACGTGGTTGTAGGAGGGGGTGTTAAATGAGTGTACACGTACACACGTATGCGAAAGGGCGGCGCTGGTCGAAGGGACGTCGATCATTGTGTTTGTGGATTCGTTGGAATTCATTTCACCGCGACCTTGGACGTCGACGCGCCGTACAAACCAACCGACGAGCGGCAACTGAGCGAGCGAGCGCCGACCTTGAGTATATATACAGCACGACGGCGCATGCACTGTCAGCTGTTGAATGTTCTCGAAGCGCGACGCCACATGCGCGTCCACTGGAGAATCAGGAGAATTGTAGATGTCGAACGCGGTGTGTAGAGGAGGAAGGGTGCACAGATGGTGGAGGAGTGAAGCGCGCGCGGTGTGTAGAGGAGGAAGGGATGCACAGATGGTGGAAGAGTGGGCTACGGCGCGACGGCGCATGCGCGCGCGTCAGCTGTCGAATGTTCGAGAAGCGGCGTGGACGGCGCGGACGACGCGGACGGCGCACTTCAAGGCGCGAGTATAAGATGCTCCGCATCTAAAATGCTTGAATGTAACGAATGTCAGCGTTGCCCGAGCAGCCTTAGGACGTGCAAGAGATTACAAACAAATTCAGCTTGCTTGCAAAGTGGGAAAGGAGAGCTTTTGCGACAACCCCTCTCCACATGGTTCGAACCTTCTCCCTGTATTTGCTGACCTTTCAAGTGATCTCAAGGTATAAATTTGTTTGCGAATTATTCGTGGTCAGATACTCGCTAGTGGTAGAAGCGGCGCTTCCGCAATGAATCACTATGTGAGAGCGCGTTCCATGGAAGGCAAAACGAGTTCCCGCCCCCTGATTAGACGCCCATATTTATTTCTTTTATTACTAAATATTATAGCCTTTCTTGGGTACCATCAACGCAAAAATATTGGTCTGTCTGTCAGTCCATTTGTCTGTTACCGCAAACTGGGTACCGACCGATACCCCGAACGGCCAACCCCATCCGCAGTGACCACCAGTGTTGCTCAAGGATCAGCGTTCATACGTGTGCGATTGTCAATTAAAATCAATTATTTCACATATCTGAGGCACTATAACAAAACGTATCTATTCTGCATGTTTGTCTTTTACTAGAAAAGGCATACATAAGTAATACTAAGGACCGCAGCGCTTATCACGCTGTGCTGACCATCCAACGCTTGCACGGAAAGCCGTGTTTGCAACGAAAACGAGACGGCGGTGGCACCTACCCGTCGCCTTGCGTTCTACACTTTATTATCTTTGAGGCGGGCACTAGCATTCGTCTGAGCCACGCACTTTGTTTTTGAAGAAAACTGCTAGATGGCGGTCATGTCTCAAGTGTGACACGACTTGATGCGCTCGTTCGCCTCTGCTGAACGCTCGAGGCACTCTAACGCAGCGCCTCCAGAATACCATTCACCGATTTTCTTGAGCAGAACATCGCATAAATGTTTTGTTCACTCTCTCCACACGCAAGACTATCGTCTTTTGACGACATTTGCAGAATAAATGCACATACGGGATCATTTTTTTTCTGTCTCTTTTTATCTCTCTCCCTCTCCCTCTATATCTCTGTACTCGATCTTTCACCCATCAGGGTTGGTTTTTTCCACAGCGGAAAAATCGGCATACGTGTTGTGTATGTGCATTTATGTATACGTATTATGCACATGTACACATACCACATAAAAGAGAAATACAAGGTAAATAGACTGAAGTGAACCGGCAAACAAGCTATCGTGTTTTTCTACATTGATGTACAAATAATGAAACCATAATAACAAAAAAAACAGCAAAACTTTGCACAACATGCAGCGAAAAAAACGTATTCTGAAGGAATATTTTCATGCCAGTTAGATCTTTAAAAAGCGGGAAGAGAAAGCGCAGCATTTATTTTCCGTACATAGTGGACCTGTCAGGAAGAAATCATATGTGAGCATGACGAGTGTTATAAAAAGTGCCAGGTGGCTTGTTCGAGCAATTGTGCAAGAAAAGTTTTCAGTTTTTGGTCTTTTGTTTTAGCGTTTTACGAATTCTCTGTGCCAGTTGTCTGGTAGGTTTAGCAGGTTCACATCATCGAAGGACGGGCAACTGTGACTCCCTTTCGGAACATTTGTAATGATAATAATAAAGGGAGTTTAACTTCACAAAACACACTACCAGTATGGGGTGTGCTGTTTTTGAGAATTTCTGAAATTTTGACCACCTGGGTTCTTCAACGAGCCCCTAACAATAAGCACACGGGCCTCAAGACTTGTTCGCTTCCATCAAGAACGCGGCCGCCATTATCGGGATTTGAACCCTGGACATTTGGGTCAGCAGTTAAGCACCAAAACCACTAAACCACCTGAACGGAAGGTTAGTAACATTTTCAATGGTGTTAACTACCCTTTTTGCATTACGTAGAATTTATGAACGTTTGATAAAGTTGCCATACCCCACACAAGATGACAACAGTTTATGTGCGATAAACAATTGCGTAGCTTAGTATATCAACAAGGTAAGCAACGAAAGGAGGGTGAGTAGGGGGGAGAAAAGGTGGAGGAAGGGGCAAGCACAACGCGGAAAGAAGAAATATGAATAGAAAGAAAAAAGAAAGGAAATACGGTACCAACGGCCAGAGGATGAAAGAGAGAAATGTATAGGAAGCAAGACATAAAAATAAACCGTGAAATATACAGAGAACCAAGAATAGAAACAGAAAATGGAAAGAAAAAAATGTATAGAGAGGGAAGAAAGATTGTAAAAATGCATAGACAAAAATCATAGAAACGACAAAACAAAACAAAAAGCGAAAGAAATAAATACAAGAAAAAAATGAAACGGGGCAAAGTAATTCCACTTGGCTTTGCCCTTTCGTTGATGCTTAGTATCAATAGTGCAAACCCAGATTGTTATTATTATTTTTTCCTAGAAAGCGCATAACTGGAATGTAAAATGGACAGTCTTTAGGCTCGAAGAGCACTCGGTATTACCTCTAACGACGACGTGCAGAAACAAAGTTCTGGCGGCCTGCGATTTCGTGTTTCCGTGACAGCTCGTCTGAATGAGATTTAGAAGTGATGACCACTCCCACCTGCCCCATTTCGCCTTTTTTCTTTAGTTGCGCGGGATCATCTACTTTCATTCACTAATCTCATTTCGTAATCGCTCTCTTGTGCGAATTCTTTTAAACTCAAGCCTTTCACGCCACATTTATAAGGCTCCAAATGGCGTTCCGAAGGCAAAAGGCACTTTCAAACTCTGAATCCCAATCTGCCTCAACGAAGACATTATAATTGCCCGTAATCGGCGTCGAAGAAATGTTCTGGCAGCTTTCCACATTGTGAAATTAAAATTAATGTCCCCTAATGGTCGAAAGTGGGCGTGAGTCTTTCACAAACGACGGAAACGGATGCAAAAGAAATAAAAAGAATAAAGTGTGTAGGTATCTTGACTAATGACTAGAAGCAGCCATCGGCACCATGTTCAAACTTTTGTATGATCTAAATAGAGATTTTGTTTCCTTTAATTTTTTCTAGACAAATATCTGTCAAATTTCTCGAGCGTCAATACGTCGGCGAGCGGCCTCCATGGAAAGGCGTGTGGTGGCCTTTTTGATATACGTGCATTTAGCAATAGTGAACAGCCCCTTTTTTTTTGCGCATCAATACTAAAACTGCTGAAAGCAAGTGCGTGTGCTGAGAAAAAGAAAGCGTTGAACACGAATGCCCTTTATGGTAAATAGGTCATTTTAATTGACTGGTTGGTGAACTTGAATGACCTAATTCCCGGAAGCGACTCAGGCTTTGACAGACGCTGTAGTGGAGATGCACGAAACAAAAAGATCTGGCATAGTCACTCGAATGGCCATTAGCTATCACCGAACACGCTTTGGAATTTGTGGAGTGTCTTCCACTTTTTTTTGTTGCTTTGGGTATAGATTCACAACCTAACGGGCTGGCAACTTGACTTCTCTTGAGTAAGTAATAAGGGATAATGGTACAGCGTAGCATAGCCATGTGAAGGGCAGTATAGCAAAGCTAGGGCCGGGGAAAGAGAAATAATGTTGACAAGGACAGAGGAGAGGTTGAGGAAGAAAAAATGAGAAAGAAAAGAACACCAGCTACACTGTTATAGTGTTGGTGTCACTGTTGCCTAGGTATTTTGTGTCTTCAATGCTAGTGCAGCCCTTTGGATAATGTGACTCGTCTTTTCTATTTTGTCACTTGGATTACTTTGAATATGTAGAAAACAAAAAGGCTGCACTCTAAAAGGAGTGCCTGGTCACATTTTGTTACTTTGTCACGCACTTGGTTCACGCCAGTTCTCGCATACGATTACTTGTTATAATTATTGTTGTTGTGTAGCAGCCACGGTGCTACCCGGAAAAGCAAATAGGGTTCATTTGGACCTCAACTAACACCTACATATCAAGCGGGTGTATTATTTGTCTTCGACACAGGTTCTAAGCTTGCCCTTTCATTACAAGCAGCTTATCGCAAGAGAGAAAATAAATCGAGAAAAGCTGACATCTCGGTTCGTTCGATATGAATATGCGGTCAACTCCATTTCGCGAGTGCTGTCGTAACCGAGCAGCTGACTCCTGCATTTTAGGTTTCAGTAAATCCCATCTAGGTCGTTCATTCGAGCTCCTCACCGAACCTCATCCCAAACAGTGTTAAAGCAGCACGCCTTTTCTGCCAAGTCCCAGGTTTGCGAAGCCGCAAGGCCATTCTAGTAGTTCTAAGGCATCAACATATGAGGAAGGGTCGACTACAGACACCTTCGCTTTTAATGGACGAATCTACGAATGCATTCTGTTCGACTAATTTCCGATGGAGGCGGAAATGCTGTAGGCCTGTGTGCTGAGATTTGGGTGCAAGTTAAAGAACCCCAGGGGGTCGAAATTTCCGGAGCCCTCCACTACGGCGCCTCTCATAACCACATGGTGGTTTAGGGACATTAAACCTCACATATCAATCAATGCATTCTGTTCATCTGGTGAGGACGGCCTTGTGTGAACGTCTATCACATGCTGTCGATTTCTACACGCTACCATAAATTCACTGCCTCTCTATCCCTTGTTCTTTCTCTTCCCTCTTCTCTCGTTCACATCTTTCTATTTACCAGTCCTAATTCGGTAGTGTAGGGATGCCTACCAGGACGCAGTCTGTCTCGTTAACCTCCATGTCTTCTCTTTTCTGTTTGCTTCCTTCTTTGATTTATTCATCTGCTATGCCTGGGAAAAATTGCATTGCAGGAAAAAAATTTGCGATAACGGTGCTTACGATTAAGTATTGCGAGATTTTCATCTAAAAAAAAGGTTGCTCTACCAAGCTGTAGATACGGTGTCCTGATTTCACGTCTGCCAAAGCTTTGTGATGAGACACAAACTTATCGTAATTATGGTCATTATCGGCCGGCGCATTAGTGATTCTTCTCGTGGGGCTTCATCGCTGAATGTCTGATGAAAAGCATGCGTATGTGATTCGCACTCAGTGTGCACCGAACAAATACCTGCCAGCTTTCCAATCTTCTTGCTTCAGCTAGTAATGAACAGAATAGAGGTATTCTTATCGACCACCAGCCATTTCTACGAGATCTCATCTAATGACTTCCACTTCTCTGCAACGCTAGACACGCCTCCACCCTCTGTTTCGAGAGGTGCGTCCTGATGACCGTTAGTCGATCTTTGTCCTTTTACCTCAATGCTTTGTTTATTCGTTCATGTGGTGAATGCACTTCGAAAGTCAATTTGACTGCCAATTGTAGAAAACGACTTGTAAAGAGCTCATGTGACATATCTGATTCATTTATATGTGGGGTTTAGCGTTCCAAAATCACCATACGAATATAAAAGACGCCGTAGTGGAGGACTCCGAAAATTTCGACCACCTTGGGTTCATTAACATGCACCCAACTCAGTGCACAGGGGCCTACAGCATTTTTGCCTCCATAAAAAAAATGAGATATCTCCATCGAGATAATGATTGCGTGATTCGACCATTTGTTATTCTGAAATGATTGTTAAACTAACGCTAGTTCAAGTGAGAGTTCATTGTAGGAGGCCTTATTAGGCGCTCATTATCTCAATGAAGATAATCCCCGGCGAGTTACTCATGAATTCTCTGGAAAAATATTTCGATTAGGCGAATTTTTCAGTAGTGAATACTTCAGTTGAAGAAACTAGATTTGTTGACCCCGGCTTATTTTCGAGATCAATTCGACAAAGTATCCCACTCTGAAACAGTGGCGCAGCTGATGCGAGCTGCCCCCAAATCTCCCGTTTATCGGAGGTGGTGCAACATTGCTTATAAATGTGGTGCCGTCGGGTCAAAAGAGTCGTACAGCAGAATAAAACGACGCACCTGTGCTTGAGTAACTGCCCCGAACTATCAGTTTTATAAGTTATGCCCGGTGTTCGTCTTCAACCGAAAGAAGAGTGCGACGAAAAAGATATAATGGCTGAGGTACGGTGAAATCTTGTGCCTCTAAACGTAGCTGCAGGGTATATCAGAATGTTAGGAGACTTCGTGTCGCAGCCGCACGCTGTGCCAGAAGCAGTGCATAGAAATGAATCATCTGGATAGCTTGAAGGATGCCAGTCTGAATGAATATTATAAAGTGTTCGTATAAATCAATAGAATTTCACCCAACTGACTTCACATCTGCTGTGTCCAGTGTTGTTTCGTATTGTAATGAACATTCAGTTTAGTCCAGTGCTGTTTCGTATTGTAATGAACATTCAGTTTACTGTGCTTTCAGTTTAGTGAACAATACATTTGGGTCTCTTTAAGTTCACTCAATTAAGAGTTCACTGTATAAGATAAGAACTGTGTAACCACCGAATACAGTGTCATAGAATAAAATTAAACACTTATTAAAAAAATAATAGGTAAAGAGTAGCTGGCGCTTATACTTCGCTCTAAATTCTACCCATGGAAGTTTATCGAACAAAGGGGCTGAAACTACGAATGAATATTTTTCATTTCAAAATAATCTCTACAGCGTTTTAACACAAAACTGTCTAGGTACACCACGGCCCCACTGAAATATTTCTGTCATGAATGTGCTGCTGCAAAATATATATTAACAAGTCGCTAAAGAAGCGAGAAGCATTGGTTTGGCAGTGGGGCGTCGATTCAGGAACCTCATTGCCTTTCAGCGCACGACGCTAAACACTACACCTCAAAGAAAACATTCCACAATTCAGTAATGGCAAGCTATTGATATACACTATACAGTCCTCTGAGATCCATAGCTCTAGTGCGTTTTCGTCATCAGTAGTGAGAGGGCGCGATATGCTCACCTTGGGTAAAGTTACTCTATATGCTACCTTGAGGTTGCTATCTAAAGGTAGCATATACGGTAACTCTAGCCTTGGATGGAGTGCCTCGATTCGCTTGTTTACCTCCGCGTGCTCATCAAGGCACTCTATTGCGTTGGGCGCGCTCTAAAACTGTCGTTCCTCGCGTTTCGGTAAGCGCCACATCCACGGAGCGAGGTGTCTGCTGAGCTCGCGCTTAGCAAACTCGCGATTCGTTAGATGGTGAAAATATTTTTGCTTCTCTTCTTGTTTTTTCATGGCACATGTCATCAGCGAGGAGCTGCAAAGACATGAACGTGAAGGCAAGACATAGTTTTATGTTTTTGATTTCTTCCTCTTGAAATTAGTTGACGTGGTTGGTGCCTTGCCCTGACCAAAATGTAAAAAAAAAGCCCTATTCAAGAACTTCTTCTTGCTTATTTTAAACTTTGACTGGCTGATCAATTTGCAAAAGTGCCATTTATTTCCTCTCTTATGAAGTATCATGCAGTATGAGGTGATGATCACCGTGCCTAAATTTTTTGCACCCAGTTAACTACTTTTTTAGAGTTCGCCACTGCTAGAGTGAGAAGCAGCCAGCCGCCATTAAAACTGCGCTATTTAAAAGCCTGGATACCACTGACTGAAACAAACAAAAAATTGTTGGAAAACGCTTAAGCATCACCTATAAGGGTTTAACGTGGCCCTGCTGCGGTGGTCTAGTTTTTAAGGTACTCGGCTGCTGACCCTCAGGTTGCGCGATCGAATCTAGGCTGCAACGGCTGCATTTTTGATGAAGGCTTAAACGCAGCAAGCCCGTCTGCTCAGATTTGGCTGCACATAAAGGAATGCCAGGTGGTCAAAATTTACGGAGCCCTCCACTACGGCATCTCGCAAATTCATACAGTGGTTTTCGGACGTAAAATTCCCCATATCCATCTGTCAAGACTTGAACGCGATGGCGATATTTTCTTACAAGTGCTTACTTCAAACACTTAGTACATGAAGTCTTCTTCGAACTTGCAATGTACTCACTACGTGACCTTAAAGGGGTAGTGCCATCAAATTTTGAAGCTATCACAAGCCTTTCGTGGTTTTTCTTTGTATACAAGGACTCTCCACATGAAAGGTGAGACAGAACAGGCGCGTAAAATATATCAAATGCGAAGCATTTCTTAGTGAACTTTGGCGACTTTGAGCGTATCTACTAATCTATCTATCTATCTATCTATCTATCTATCTATCTATCTTTCTATCTATCTATCTATCTATCTATCCATCTAGCTATCTATCTATCTATCTAGCCGCCTAAGTTCTCTTTGCCGTCTCGATAATTGTATCAATACCGAAAATGGTATGGCATAACATGACTGCATGACGAGTATAGCTTTCTAGTCATAACATGAAAATCATGACATATATTTCATGAATGTCATGACTTATATTTCATGGTCTTGATGCTCTTGCGCTGGTTTCGTTCACATGACATCTTACAAAACTGCTATGGTATGACATGACGGCATGGTGAACACAAGTGACAGACCCTTACGTGGAAATCTGAACATGCATGTCATGTAAGTGATGACTACACGCCTCGCTCATGGTGTGCTGCGGCTGTTTCGCTAGCTTCACATATACCAAATTTGGCATTACGGGACGTAAATAGATCACGAAGGTATATGACTGGTGCAAACATCATAATATTGAGAGGTGCGTCATGTAAGAACTGGAAACATGACATGCTCATGATGCGCTCATGACCGTTTCGCTATCTTCGCGTATCACCAAACTTGTTATTAGGTGACGCGAATGGACGACAAAAACAAGTGACACGTCCAAACTTAATCATGACATGCTTGTGGTATAAAACATGACTACATGCTGTGCTCGTCGTGTGTTTTCGGCCGTTTCGCTAGCTCCATATATACTGAATTCATTATAACGTTGCGTGAATAGATGACAAAGATAAATTATACGGCCAAACCTGATAATCCTGACATGGGTGTCATGTAAACCACGACAGCGTACTACGCTCATAGAGTGTTCCCAGTCGTTTCGCTAGCTCCACGTATACTAAATTTGCTATCACGTAACTGAATACAAGGACAGATAAGGCCTATGCAGTGCTAGAGATTGGGCACATATTTTGCTATCATGACCTGGCTGGCAGAAGAGAACTCATCGTGGTGTTCCTTATCCGCAGAAATACACTGGTGGCTTAGAGGAATACTATAACATTAGTGAAAGGGTGGTAGGTGCCCTTTATCTATCTATCTATCTATCTATCTATCTATCTATCTATCTATCTATCTATCTATCTATCTATCTATCTATCTATCTATCTATCTATCTAGCCACCTACGACTTTTAGCTCTCCTGACCGTTTCGATAATGGTATTGATACCAAACTTAGTATGACATAACATGACTGTATGAAAAACATATTTAATCAGGCATAATAAGGAAATCATGAAATGTATCTCATGAACTTCATAATTTACATTCAATGCTTCTGCAGCTCTTGCGGTGGTTTAGTTCAAATGACATGTTGCAAATCTAAAATGGAATGGCATGATTGCATGGCGAACACAAGCGACAGACCCTAACATGAAAACTATGACGTGCGTGTCATGTAACATCATCACTACATGCCACGCTCAAGATGCGCTCGAGGCAGTTTCGCAAGCGTCCCATATACCAAATTTGGCATAACAGTACGTGAAAGAATGATGAAGGTATGTGACAAGTCCAAGCATGATAATCTTAAGATGCGTGTCATGTAAGATGACTACATGCCACGCTCACAATGCACTGGTGGCCATTTCGCTAGCCTGACGTATACCAAATTTAGTATTACGGGACGCGAATTGATGACGAAGGTATGATACTGGTGCAAGCATGATAAACATGAGATGCGTGTCATGTAACAAGATGACTACATGATACGTTAATGATGCGCTCGCAGCCATTTCGCTAGATTCACATGTACCAAACTCGGTATTAGGTGACGCGAACGGACGACAAAGGTAAAGGACACATTCAAACATGATAATCCCGACATGCGTGTCGTGTAACAACTTGACTACATGCCACACTGATGATGCGCTCGCGGCCATTTCGCTAGCTTTACATATGCCAAATTTGGTATTACAAGACGCCAATAAATGACGAAGGTATGTAACTGGTACAAACATAGTAATCATGAGATGCGTGTCATGTGAGAACATGACTACATGCCACAGTCAAGGCGCCAATACATTTCGACGTGACGCGTTGCGCGTGCTCGCCGGCGTTCATTTCGTCGCGTAGCCAGGCGCCGGTCCTGCCTCATATTCGCAGGCACGCGCCGCACTGCGTTGCTTTCACGCAAGTGCGTTTTAGCGCGTCCATCGTCCCTCCGTCACGAAAAGAGGCAGACTCAGTGTTGTCTGGGTAACGCATCAGTGCGATATGCAGCATGTCGCCTTTCGCGCTGGTTGCCGTGGGGCCGCGCCGACGGACGCTGGTCGCGCCTGACGTCAGACTATGCAGTGCTCATGTTTTCCTAATGTAGCGTCACTGTGCCCAGCGTGCACGCCCGTCAATGGTACATTGGATTATACTGGGCTCTTCACGATGCGCTCCCGACCGTTTTGCTAGCTCCACTTGTACCAAACTTGATGTTACGGGATTCCAATGGATGACGAAGTATATGGCTGGTGCAAACTTGATAATCCTGACACGCGTGCCATGTAAGAACATGACAACATATTACGCTCATAGAAGGCTCGAGGCCGTTTCACTAGCTCCACATATACTAAATTTTGAATCACATGACATGAACAGATGACGAAAGTAAATGACACATCCAAACCTAATACCCATAACACGGAAGCCATGTACGGCATCATTGACCTTCAGCTCGTAACGTTGTGCTTATTTTAAAGTGACATATCAACATATCTCATTCGTGCTTCGCGTATCACCGATTCCCACTGTACGTGGGATCTGCCATTTTTTATAAATCACTTCTAAAGTGTACCTGAACGCTCAATCTGGTGATCTAGTCCCATCGCTTGCGCAGCAACACTGACGTTTCAGAAAAGGAAAAGCAACGGCAGTTTTTGTGACGTCACACCAGATTTGTAGTGACGTGAATGACCTCCGCCATCTCCGGCGGAGGTCATTCCCGTCATCGAAACGAGGCTGCTGTTACGAGCGTGCTGGCGTCCCTTGCAGATAAACTGTGTGCGTCGCTCAAGAACACTGGGTGCTTTTAAAGGGACACTCGACGCGTGGTTTATTCCGAGACGCTGCGCACGTGCAACAATAGGGCTGCCTCTCCTCCTTAAGCGTACTGTACATACAATGTAAATATCAACGCTTTGTTTCCTTCTGGCTGCCTTTTGCGTTGCTAGTGCCTGGATGCTACTGCAAGTGGCCATGACGACTGGGAGTGCGTTTGTTTTGCTGGCGCTTGTGTGGCACGCGTGTGTGAGCAGAATGAACTCGGCACGATGTGCGTCACAGCCTTGTGTGGTCACGTGACCAAGTCACCATTGCATCGACGTCCCTGCCCAAGTCGGCGCCTCGAAAGCGACACCGAAAATGGTCCACATAAGTCGAGCAATGTTAAATTATTTAGCGAAAACATGCGAATCTTGGTTCGTGTATCATGCTTCCTGATGCTGAAGGAAACGCTTACAGCAAAAAACACGCATGCCACAATTTTGGTGGCACCACCCTTTAAGAGCATAGGCGCAGTAACCTGTGTGCCTTTCGTAGTGGCTCACCCACGATAAACTGATGTTTACATTTTCTGACACCCGAAGGAAGTGTACATTTGTTTCACGTATTATTTCGTCAACACTTCATGTTTAGCTTGACGCATACTATGGAACGCGTGCCCTTCCACGCCGGCATTTCTGCGACGCGAGCTCTTTGACGTTCTCGGGTGAAGAGAGAGAGAGAGAATAAAATTAAGGAAAGGCAGGGAGGTTAACCAGAAAATGGAGCATCCGGTTTGCTACCCTGCACTAGGGGAAAGGGGAATGGGGAAGAAAGATTGGAAAGAAAGCGAAGAGGGAAATAGACGCGCGCAAAAAAGGGGGAGGGAGCTGGGGTGCTACAGTCTATACAATAGGCCGCTGCCACGCAAAAAGTTCAGTAAGGCCTTCACTGATTTTCTGTGAGCACACAAATCATGTCGTCTTTCCAGCACTGATTGTTCAGACAAAGGTTTGTCGTCAAGGCGAGCTAACGCAGCAGCTAGTTGCCGTCTTTGCACGCTGTAACGAGGGCAGTGACAGAGAACGTGCTCTATAGTTTCATCGCTGCCGCAATGACCGCAAGCAGCACTGCCTTCCATGCCGATTCGGAAGGCGAAAGCCTTGGTGAAGGCGACACCAAGCCATAGTCGGCAAAGCACCGTTGTCTCGAGTCGAGAGAGTCCAGACGGAGGCCGGAGTCGACGAGACGCGTCCAGTCTACGCAGTCGCGTGTGCCGTAAGCACTCGGCGTTTCACAGGGATTTTAATTCTGCATTAGCGATTTTTCGGATGGTCATTGCAGCATGAGTCCTTGAAAATGGTATAAATTCTTCTTCACCATCTTCGTGTGCTGCTCGGGCAGCTGCATCGGCATGTTCGTTGCCCAATATGCCGCAGTGACTTGGAAGCCACTGAAACGTGATTCTGTGTCCTTCGTCGAAGAGGTGGTGAAGCAGCTCTCTAATTTCCAGCACTAGTTGTTCATAAGGTCCCCGGCGCAAGGCGAATATCAACGTAGAGCAGCAAGTTCCGCAGCTGTCGATGATGTCTGGTGGGATAAACGAAACTTCACCATTGTCGCTGTTGCAGGAAAGATCACCGACCCTGCAGACCCATCCACTTTAGTTGAAGCGTCAGTATATAGATGAGTATGCTCACTGTATTTCTCATATAACAAGAGAAGAGAAAGCTGCTTTAGCGCTGGAGACGAGAGCCGGGCTTTTGCCTTATGCCTGGAACCGTGATTTTAACATGTGCCTAGGTCATACTCCATGGGGGAGTTGAAATCCTTGATGGAGTTGTATATCCAGTAGGAATGCGTGTGCGATATGACAAGACTGTCTGGCAAAATGAGGCACGAGGTCGGACTTCTGGCAGTGAAGCTAGGTGATGGGCAGGGGCACGAGTAAGATGCCTCACGTGTGCTCTGAGCACTTCCATCATGATATGCGTCTTTAGCGGGTAGTCATTAGCGATCTCGATTGTCTCAGCTGTTGATGAACATCGCGGTAGCCCCAGATAAACTCGCAGAGCCATAGCCTGGATGCTTTCGAGAGTCCGAATGTTGGTTCTACAGGTGTTGGTCAACACAGGCAAACTGTACCGCAAATAGCCAAGAAAAAGCGTCTTGTACAATTGCATCATTGCATGTACTGAAGTTCCCCAGGTTTTTCCTCTGAGATAGTCGAATAAGTTAGCAATTTCTGTCAGCCTCTTCTTCAAGTGGGCCACATGTGGGCCACAGCAGAGGTCTCTATCAATGAATACGCCTAAAAATCTGTGCGTCCTGACATATGGTATGACTTGGCCATCGATTGATATAGCGTATGGTCTCATTGGCTTTCGACTAAAAGCAATCAATGCGCATTTCGCTGGCAAGATTTTCAGACCCTGGTCCTTTAGGTACATTGATACCAACGTCACAGCTTTCTGAAGTCTTGCGCGTACCTGAGGTCTTGTCACGCCAGATGCCCAGACGCAGATGTGGTCAGCGTACATGAATAACTTGACCACACTTGGTAGTCGTTCTACAAGACCAATAAGAACGAGGTTGAAGAGGGTTGGACTCAAGACGCCACCTTGCGGGACTCCACGATGTGTTGGGTGTTGGGAGGTTGGACCATCTGCAGTGTTCACAAATAAGGTCCGCCCTTGTAAGTAACTGCGTGTCCAACAATACAGTTGCCCGCCTAGGCCCACTGACTCAATGGCTTCGAGGATGGCGTCATGTATAACGTTGTCGTATGCTCCTTTTACGTCAAGGAACGTGGCAGCAGATAGTCGTTTACATGCCTTTTGTTGCTGGACATATGCGACGAGATCTATAACATTGTCGACCGAACATCGGTGACGGCGAAAACCAGCCATGGCATTCGGATATATTTCATAGTATTCCAGGTACCATTCAAGCCTGGCCAAGATCATTCTCTCCATTATCTTTCCTACGCAACTTGAGAGTGCGATCGGTCGGTAAGAGGCAATGTCCAGGGGAGATCTGCCAGGCTTAAGAATCAGTACCAAGCGGCTAATCTTCCAATCTTGCGGAACGACGCCAGCTTGCCAGGAATCGTTGAAGATGTTAAGGAGTGCTTCTCGTGCCCGTTTACCAAGGTTGCACAGCATCCTGTATGAGATGTCATGCGGGCCAGTTGACGACGACTTACTACATAAGACGAGCGCCGCATCGAGCTCCTGTGATGTAAATGGTAGATCCATGCGCGGGTCCCGTGAGTGAGGGATATGATTCACTGTATGTAGGATTGTGTAAATTTTCTGGCCCACGGTCATAGCGCAGAAATCTTCTGCTACCTCAATTTCGTGCCGGCGATGAAAAAGTGCAAGGGCTTTGAAGGGAAAACGCTGCTCTGAAACAGAACGTAGGCCTCGCACAATTCTCCATATCTGAGACAGTGGTGAGACAAAATTTCCTCCATCGTTGGGTGTCATTTTTGTCCAGGCGCCGTTGTATCTTCTTTTGGATGCGCCGGGCTGTTCGTAGATCATCTGTGGAATAGGTGCGTCGGTATCGTCTTTCGGCACGACGGCGGATCGCACGAAGTCGCTCCAGCTCGAGGTCAAATTCAGAGTACTTTGAAGAGCATATTATTGTGCGCATAGCCACATGTGCAGTTTCCTTAATAGCTTGCTGAAGACCACTGGACAGGCCTTCTTCACAAGCATCCTCAAGTTTAGTTTTGAACACACTCCAATCTATTCTTTGTGCTGTCGTAGAGGAGTACGTGTTCGAAATACCTTTAATCTTCAGGTAAGTGGAAATGTTGTCGCTTCCGCGTGTTTCAATGTCCAAAAACCACTTTACCCGTGTAGCAAATCGGCGTGAGACAAAGGACAAATCAAGGCAGCTGCTATATGTAGTGCCTCGCAAAAACGTAGGACTCGCGTCATTCAGAAGGACGAGACCATGGCTGGAAACCAATGATGCTAGACGTCGTCCCGTTGAATTAGGCCTTGCGCTTCCCCAGATGGGATGATGCGCATTGAAATCCCCGGTGATAACCCACGGACCCGGATGTGCCCTTAATATACCGTCTAGTTTGTTGGCGTCGAATTTACTTGATGGGGATACATACACACCTAGAAGTGCGAATGTCACCTTTCCTTTTTTAACAGACAAGCACACATACTATTGCCATCGTGTGGTTGCACTGGCTGGACGACGTAAGTAAGCTCCCGGCGAATAAATACAACAACCTTGCTACTTTTGATGTCACTTGAGGAGAAAGATGACTCGTAGCCGGATAATCTGATTGGGTGCGATAATTTCGGTTCACATATAATCATGATAGGAAATCGGTACAGATGAACGAACTGGCAAAAATCAGGTATGCGAGATCTCAGACCTCTTGCGTTCCACTGAAAAATTGACGCTTCTCGGCCCTCCTGTCGGAACGACTTGTGATTGTCGGCCATGGCTTTACTGGAGGCTTGCAAGGACTGGACTCAACGCGTCCAGCACCTGTAGGCCGCTCCTAGCAGTTGACGTATCGATGCTCGTCAGAAGACTTCTGATGACACTCACAATGGATCACAGCATAGGAATAATTTGACGATCGGCTGTTGGAGCCTCGTCATCAGCAGCATTGGGTTTCACTGGGAGCAGAGAGTGGGAAGGCTGCTCGGAAGGCCGTGCATTCGCAAGCACCGGCCAGTCTTCACGGGAGAGAGGCTTCGCCGGTGGAGGTATTCTTGTACTCTCTGGCTTTCTACTGGATGTTGATGGTGGTGTAGACCGAAGTGGTGTATGAATATCACCATGACTGGAGCGCTCCGTCGGTGGTGACGTCGACGCCGAATTTTCTGTGAAGCTGATCAATGGGTGGAGTTATCCCTGACCATTTCTTTCAGGATACCCATTTCTTTCTTAAGTCTTGGGCATTCCTTAGACGTGGCTTCATGCGTACCTCGACAATTGCCGCACCTATAAGTTGTTGCACAACAGGTGTCTACCGTGTGCGCCTCCGCGCACCGGGGGCATACGGTAGAGTTCACACAGACACCCTTGACATGGCCGATCTTGAAACACTTGTGGCACTGAAGCGGCTTTGGGACAAAATGCCGTACCACATGCCGGAAATGTCCCACCTTGACGTGCGTAGGGATTGAGTCGCCCTTAAAGACTATCTTAACGCAGCGGCTGTTCTCGAGGCGGCTTATATGCTTAATGACCACTCCTTCGTACGCTTGTTTTATCAGAATGGGTAGATCCGTATTTGGGATTGCCAAGTCAATGTCGTAAATGACACCTGCAGTGCAGGTCCCAGTCATCGGTACGACCGCTCGTACTTTGACATCTCGAAATTCTGTCATCATTCGAAGCTTCTCTAGCGTGTCTGCATGTGTTGTGTCAACAGCTAAAACGTTCTTACGTGTGTTTAGCCGCACCTCTTTGATTTCATTCTGTGCTATTCCCTCAAGAACAGCGGAAATGGCTTGCCTGTTCAAATTGCGAAGGCAGACGGAAGGATCCACGGGCATGAAGAGAATGGTATGCGGCCAGCATTCACTCCATGCCTTCACGGTTGACGTGCTTGCTGGTGATGACGTCTTGATGAGCCTCCTTTTGGCTTTGCGGCTCATCACAGACACGAAGCTGCCATCTGAGGAGTCGTCACCGTCGACTCATTGAGGAGAGGTTAGGGGGATCACGGGCTCGGTTTGCTACCCTCAAGCACAAGATCTAAACCTGTCCAAGTATCGGGAAATGCACAGAACGAATGCATCATAACGTGATGCATCATAACGTGATGCATCATTATTAGGGGTGAAGCTCCCGTCTGTCCGTAAGACCACGTAACCTTCAAGTTATAAGCAACAACAGATGGTGCTGTGGTTAATTGTAGATGTGATGGTGCTGCTGTCAACGCTCTCTCTCTCTCTCTCTCTCTGTCTATATATATATATATATATATATATATATATATATATATGTATGTGTGTGTGTGTGTGTGTGTGTGTGTGTGTGTGTGTGTGTGTGTGTGTGTGTGACGCTATGACGACTGGGAGGCGTGGCCTGGCTCATACGCCGTATTTATTTCATAAGCACTCCTTCCTCATCTACTTCTCCTAACCGTCCCTGCCTTCTTTCGTCACAGAATTCCCCCTCCCCCCGAAAGATGGCACCGGTTACAAACTACAACAAACTGAAGAAGAGAATAAACAAAACAAACAAGAGAATAAACAAAACAAATCTTAACTGGTGATGACATTGGTTGAGTTTTTGTGAGGAACGGACAAGGTTGGGAGTGCCTGTAGCATTTGAAGTTCGGATGTCGTCGGGGTTGTATTTTTCATCCTGAATGGCGCCATCCCAGTGCTTCTTGCTTTTGTGCTTTTTGACAGACTGTGACGAAGTGCCTGAGTGCTTGTGGTGTGCAAGCTGCTTCCGCGTCTTTCTCGGCGTTTTCTGTGGTGGTGCAGTCGGTGTAATATCTTAGGCAGGGAGTGTCTCTGGTGACTTTTCTTCGTGCGAAAGTGTCTGACGTCTTCAGTTGGTCTTTGGTTTTGAGATCTTTTTTGCCGATGTTCTTCAATTGGTGAGCACCCTTCCGTTGAATTTTGCGTTCTTCGATGCCCTCATTGCAGTCTCTTTCGTTGTCTCCTGAGTTTGTGTACTTGGCTTTGCTTGCTTTGCTGGTGCTGCTCAGAAGATGGCTGTAGTGGCGCCCCTTCTGGAAAAGGGCATTCATTTCCCTCGAGGTTTGATGCGTCCTGTAGACAGCTGATGCATGGTGGAATGGTGTCCTGCTTATCGAGCATAGTTGGTAATGCGCCATAATTGCTAGCATGCTCTTCAAAAGCTTCGGTAAGGTGGTCCAGTATGAACGCTTCTGGCAATCAGCTGCGTCTGAGGTTTGATGTATGTATTACTTCTGCGTTGTTTCGGTTCTTGAAGCTGTGAGCACTGGATTGGGATACCATAGGTGAGGTGGCATTATTAGGTTTGGACTGCACAGCCTGCTAAGCCACAGAAATAAAGTCTTGTGATAAAAAACACCTTTTCGAGTCGTCATGGCGTGGTTTGGTATTTTCCCGATGCGTCGATGGTTCACCTATTGTGAACACGGTGTCCTTACGAGGCAGACGGTTAGCGTTACGAGCACTTGAGGAGCCACGTGATGTAAAACCGGGTGGCGGGCAATGTGTGCGAGACGAAGAATAGGGAGCATCAAGTGGTTGAGCAACGTCTCGTGTCATATGCTGAAGCAATGATTTTGGAAGTGCCGTCTTGCGTGCAAAAACGGAGGCCCGCACGATGGTTGTAGTTTTGCCGAAGTACGCTTGGTCGCCTGTCAGTGTACTCATATTCCACTTTGTGTTAAGGCAGTGGTCGATTCATGCTGGGCGTTCGTAAGCTTGAAGACTGCTTGTGAAATTGACAACCGAGTACGATTGCGTGTGGATGGTTGGTTATAAGCGAGTCTTCGTCATAGTCGTCATTGTATTCTTAAAATCGGATGGTCATTTCTTCTTTAATCTTTTTCCATGACTCGTAATTTTGAAATATGTGAGTGAGGTAGAATTTGAAAGCCTCACCGGAGATGTAGTCGGTAAAGTTGAGGATCATCTCCCGTTCCGACCATGATGCAGCGGTAGCGTGAAGCTAGAACAGGTCGAACCAGTCCTTCACGGGTCCACCGTCCACTACTCCGGTGTACTTGGGGATGGGAAGGTCAGTCGATGGTTCCGTCATGATGGTTGCAACGATGTCCAGTGGCAGTACACTTCGGTGGTCCGCGTTCGGTCACCGCGTCTCGCTGAGGTCTTCGCTGATGATGGCCAGTTGATGAAGTGGTTCCGAGGTCTTCATCCTGTCGACTCGTGTGACGCTATGATGACTGGGAACGTGGCCTGGCTCATACGCCATGTTTATTCCATAAGCTCTTCTTCCTCATCTACTTCTCCTAACCATCCCTGCCTTTTTACGTCACATATATATATATATATATATATATATATATATATATATATATATATATATATATATATATATATATATATATATATATATATATATATATATATATTTATATATATATATATATATATGTATATATATATATATATATATATATATATATATATATATATATATATATATATATATATATATATATATATATATATATATATATATATATATATATTGTAACGGGGTTTATTTGCAGAGCAGAACGCAGAAAGCGAAGCAGTAAGCAGCGTTCGGCCAAGCGCAACAAGCACGAGCTTATACTAATGGCGATGCCCCTGAGGCGCCGAGAAATGCCGCTGAAGCTCCTCTTCTTCACTACAATCGCCCTCCGCACAAAAAGACGCCATCCTGGTGGATTAGGGAGAAGAAACGACTAATTGGTCATAATATGGCTTGAGACGAGAGACGTGGACAGTGTCGCGGCCGCGGTAGCGTAGGTCAGTGGATGGGATGATGGGCTCCACGGTATAGTTGACGAGTGACGTTTGCTCTACAACGCGGTATGGCCCGATGTATTTGGGAAGAAGTTTTGCGGAGCGGCCAGGTGCGGTAGCAGGTGCCCGAAGCCATACCAATGAACCAGGTGGAAAGTTTGGAGCCGAACGGTCCCCAGTCTGGCGGGAATGCTGCTGCCACTGGTCCTCGGTAGAAAAAGAGCGAGCAAGCTGACGGTATTCTTCAGCATGTCGGGCAGCTTCGGACAGAGTTGTACTTTCGGACTCATAAGGTTTATATGGAAGAATAGTGTCTACTGTATTTGAAGGTTCTCGTCCGTACAGAAGAAAGTATGGCGAAAACCCAGTAGTAGCTTGTACGGCAGTATTATACGCGTAGGTGACGAACGGGAGAACTTGGTCCCAATTTGAATGATCAGAGGCAACGTACATCGACAGCATATTGCCAAGAGTATGGTTGAAGCGCTCCGTCATGCCAGTCGTTTGAGGGTGGTACGCTGTACTTGTGCGGTGCACGATTCGGCATTCGTTGAGTGACGCCTTCAAGGCGTCAGAAACGAAGGCACAGCCTCTGTCGCTTAAGAGCTCGCGAGGGGCACCATGACGCAGAATGAAACGTTGCAACAGAAACGTTCCAACGTCACGGGCTGTGGCAGTCGGCAGCGCGACTGTTTCGGCATAGCGTTTCAGATGGTCTATCGCAACAATAATCCAGTGATTACCAGCTAGAGTTGATGGTAGTGGCCCGTAAATGTCAATGCCGACGCGATTGAAAGGCCGACTAGGACAAGGAAGAGGTTGTGACGGGTAGACTTGCCCGGGAGGTAACTTTTGTCGTTGGCACTGAGCACACGAGCGAATGAATTTTCGCACGTAGTTATACATGCCACGCCAATAAAATCTGAGTCGAAGCCTAGCGTAAGTCTTGAAGTGGCCTGAAGAGGAATATATATATATATACATATATATATATATATACATATATATATATATATATATATATATATATATATATATATATATATATATATGTATGTATAACCATGTTTCATACCACATATTCTCTTCTCTCATATGAACGAAGACGAACGCAGGAAAGCGCGACGTGCTAAGTATCAGCGTCGCCGTCGACAGGAAGCTACCGCGGCGACAAAAGAGAAGGAAGCGGATGCAAAGTGGCGACGGCGACAACAAAGTTCCACACCACACACTATGGCTAAAAAAGCAAAAGCTAATCGTGAAAAACGCCAAGCTGACGTGCAGTTGAGACAACTTGAAGCGGATGCAAGGCGACAATACCGACAAGAAAATTCTACACCTGAGACGATAGCTAATGAAGCTGTGATTATGAAGTCAAAACTTAACCCGGAACTCGGAACCTCATATCAGCTATAAAGAAGAATCACCGCTATATCACAATCGGTCTCAGCGCTATTTCTTGGAATAAAAAAATATATAAGTATCGCAACCACAATCAGTCTCAGTACTATCTCAACTTTAATCACAATAACCACCCCCGAAAGCTTTGCCCCATAATTATCTTCAAGCAGCTAGAAATGCAGTGATTTTTTGAACTCACAACGCGACTAGGAGCATTTACGATTTCAGCTCGTTTTAAAAAATCACGATGAGATAAAATAAATCACCGTACTAGAACTGCGTACATGTCCTTAACACTCCGGTCAGAACTTCAGAAATGTGAAGCTCTGATGTTTATCAGCGAGTTATTCTCGATGGTTGAGTAGGGTCTCAGTCGTGATATGAGTCGCGTTTCCTAATATTAGTGTAACAGCGTTCCTGTTCAGCTTGTTTATTGATTTGTTTATTCCGTCACACGGGTGTGTAGCGGAATAAGTATCAAAGTTCAATGACCTTCCGTGCCATGTAGCCATTCATCGAAAGAATGGTTTCGACATCGGCGCACTTCTACGACTGGGCCTACAATAGCTGGATATTTATTTTCCGCTACCGCGTATGCCCCTATACATTATTCGAGAAGTTCGCAATCACACATTGCTTTCCTGCTACCAAGGCGACCACAGCAGCCCTTCACCAGACTTGTCAAGATGCTTGAAGTGCGCGAGCATTAGACGAATTTGGAGAAATCCAAGGTGGTGTTGTATTATAATCTTGAACAAAGGTGTATGCGTTGAACAGGCATCTTAAGCAGTGTACGAATGAAAATTACTATGGTATAAGTAGGGACGCCATGTAAACAGGTGAAGACAAGATAAAGTTTGAGTTCCTGAAGCTCATTAGTGCCTGTTTATATCTAACTACTGTTCATCCTCTTTTTCATGCATATATAAACATGCCCTTGGTTAGTGGCAATGAGACCCCATCACGGGATTAGAAACGTGACATCATCTGCATCAGGCCACCACGCCACCTAAAAAACAAGTTTGGCTAACAGCTAGTGCACAAAAAAACGTTTTTTCACTATTATGGTTTTGTAAATGCACGTGTTAGATGTATTAAGGTATAAGCAATAAATTCCAAGCATATCACATGTGTACGTGCACACTCTGCAGTCGTTTACAAAAAAAAACAAATGATTTTTAACAAATGGTGATTCCTAACTATAGGTCTGCAGTCGTTTTTTATGTTTTAATTGAGAATGGTGGAGGCGGGGAGAACTCCTTTGCTTGTATATTTGCTGGCAAGTAAAAAAATGAATATTGTATATCTGCCTGATCGATTACAACTGTGTGGGAGAATATTGGGGTAAATCAACTGCTATTGCCATTGTTTTCACATTATAGGTTATGTATGTGCATTTAGGCGTGGGAGTGTCATTCAGCGTCGTATGTTGCCATTGCGGCGAGTGTGAAACACTTTTTTTGCCTGTTGGCGTCACGCACAACGCGATACTATTCATCTGCAGCTGACCAATAACCTCTGGCATACTGACTGAAGGCATCAAGGCAGCCAGAAAGAGATTGTCACTATTTAGAATAAAATTTATTTACAGTGTCTACAGAGCACAAAGGTTTCATAACATTCCAGTAAAAGGGCACGTACACTTCGGCACATCAATGTATCACGACCAACATCCCTACGTTGAAGTGAGGAGATTCGCTCTAATATACACCACAATGTTGGCATACATGTACGCAAGAAATCAATGCGATATCATGATACATTGGTATAACGATACAATAGATGCCATGAAACACGATTTTTAACAAAAGAAATCGTATATAACAACTCAACGGTCGCTGCTTAGCACCAAGTCGGTCAAAAAATTACTTGTATTCTTTCGTGTTCAACTTTAAGGGCACAACCAGTGCCGCAGAAACTCGTGTTCCCCGCAAAAGAAAAGCTTCTCGGAAAGGAACGCGAGGATCTGTCGTCTCATTATCCCCATATCGGCCACAAAGCACGCCAGTGACACGTGGCAGCTATGGCCTCACATCAGTTTCTTCAAAGGCTGAACAGCCCCGCAACTATTGAAACAGCGGAGAAGCGGCCACGCGGAAATCGGCCGTTGGTCACACAAGTTCACACACCTGTCCCTGAAAACCAGCATGAACCGCACGCCAAAAAAGGCGGGAAAGCACACATTCAATCGTCGCATGTCGATTGGTCTCTACCATGACGCAGTTGGGGCAAGTGAAAGTGCAAACCACCTGCCACCGCTGCAATCGATCTCGCGTGGGGAGGAGGCCCCAGCCCAACCACCAGACAAGGTCTCTGAGATGCCCTGGCAACACTGCTGCAGTTATTGGTTTCCAAGCGTTGTTCATTATAGATTGACAATGCTGGGGCACCAAGGGCCTTAGAAGTACTGTCATTGTGTCCACCACTTTAGAATCGGCCACCACTATCTCTTGGCACGTAGCTTCCAAACGTCGGTGAAATGCCAAAATAGCTCGATACAAAGATGATAATTCAGCCGTTTGGGGACCTTGGTTAATTTGACTATTCGGCAAGAAGACCTGTAGTAATGGCCCCAGATGGAAGGGAGCCAGTGTCTGAGCGGGCGTGCCATAATTGCTTAGTATTCGCAATAGAGTGCGGAGGCACAATGTAGAAGCCGTGATGGAAACGGGGAATGCAAAACCGCCTTGATCTCGCGGTTGAGCTAACGCTGGACGAGATAACAATTCTTCGCCACCAGGTAACATATCGCAGAGTCGAATGTCAAGAAGAAGCAAGAAGAGCGCGTTGAATGGCTCGCTGCATATCCATCAGCCTTTCCTGATCGGCATTTGAATGCGAGATGCTTATGAGAAAATTTGCACAGCGTCGAGCCTGTCTGAAGCTATTTCTCAGAAAATCCAAACTCACGTCAACGCGAGCAAGGCACGTTGACACGGCACACTCATGAACAATAAATAAATGAACGGGCGGGGGGGGGGGGGAGGAAGAAGCAGTGACAGGAAAAATTGGTCATTGGTGAAGGCCGGGGTCCTCTTTGTCTGAATGCACGCCAATCGAAGCAAGTTGACTCGATCATGTCTGTACTGCCTCTGCTCTCTTCGTACCCCCGCCTACGCAAGGGCGATTGTAGGCCGTATCGATATCAATCGGCGCCCCTTGTTTGCGGATGGTATCCGTGGCTGTATCGTATACAACAGAAAGGCGGCGTGCACAAGAGACATAAGTGACATCTATGGCTCATATTCTAGGGTGTCTTTTTATTGTCTCTAAATTTTAGGCGTATCGGCTTTACTTTTTGACGTAGTGTTCTGTTCTGTCGCGTAGTAATCGCTGGGCTACCATCCTTATCTCTGTACGCTGATTTCGCCGGAGTTTGATGCTTGCTCCTCCCGCTTTTTGTCACATTTTGAAAACCTTTCCGCATACGTTTCATTCAGCAGGTCTGCTCTTTCATTTACAGTTTCACAGGTAGCGTAGGCAATGGTAGTTTACGAAAAATTCTCAAACTGTATTTGCGTGATGGAGGTGCTATTTTGTGTTATGTACGGTTCTCAGGCTCATCGCAGCATTTTCATAAGCTGTTCGTGAAGCCCCCCCCCCCCCCCTAACGCTTGCCTGACACATAATAATAATAATAATAATAATAATAATAATAATAATAATAATAATAATAATAATAATAATAATAATAATAATGTCCTACAACCACCTTATCATTATGAGAGGTTATGAGAGACGTCCTAGAGAAGGGCTCCGGAAATTTTTACCACAGGGATTCTGTAAGATGCCACTATATACAAGTACAAGGGCCTCAAACGTTTTCGCCTGTATTTAAAATGCAACCACCACAGGGACTCGATCCTGCGACTTTCAGGTTAGCACTTGAGTGCCATAACAACTAAACCACCGTGGTGGGGCACGGCCTGGAACATACACTAGACTTAATGCACAGGACAAAAGTTCAGCTGGAATTTTCGTGAACTACTTGCCTTAAAAATACTTCGTGAATGACTCTTTCGCGTATATATCGAAATACAAGATAGTAGCCGAAAGATTGAAACACGAAGTTGGATAGCTTGAACAAACAAAACAATGTGCCTCAGATTTGCTGGAAAACGTTTCGATAGGAAGACATGTATTTGTCAAATGAGCCTTGTCACACATGCCGAGCTATTTTTGAGGAGGTTAGTGTTGACATCGTGTCCAAGGGTGGCGTGTGTCGTGGTGAGTAATCAGTAAATGATTATTGTTATCCTTATAAAACCGATTTGTTCGAGCATTTACCTAACCTAACGTAACGCCACAATCTCCCAGCAACAAGCCCTGCTTTTCCCATTGTGTAATAGAGTATTCAAGTGTAGCTTTGCAAGATTTAGAGAAGAACGTTATCACATTAGTATTTCTGACATATAAAATCATGCTATTTAACTTACACTAATAGGAGTACCTGGTAAATCTAAGCGTTATAGTTGAATTTTATATTACTTGGCATGCAGTATAATTAGTGATTTTTTTAATATTAGGAGACATAATAATAGGCAAGCGTCACCTTCATGAACAATAACTTTATACAAGTAATTGAAAGTTTCCAAAGCAAGTATTTGAAAGTATAGCACAAGTGAACACTTGTAAAGTCCACTCATGAAGTTTTTGTTGTTGCAATAAAAAAGAACTGATCTGAATAATTGCAGCCGAATTCTATAAAACCATCGTCGAGTTCGTGATCAAAGTGTGTTTCCTATGCTACAAAGAATATGTTGATTACTTCGATTAGTCGCACGTACGTTGCTCCCCTACTTGTTTGGATTTCTTACAATCTTTCCCACATTATATTTATGAATGAAGGGCTCTTTTTAATGCTAACTAGTAAATGCCTAAGATTTGTTTATCACGTCAAAGTGAACGGGGCTTTCGGTTTCTGACATAGCCCTCACTATATTCAACGTATGCTGTCACTGCCGTGAACTGGCTATGCAGTGTTGGTCCAGAATTTATGCAATTTCTCGCTTGTGTTATGTAATATAGGCAGTTCCAAAAACTCTTTACCACAACCTCAGTGCCTGTCATTTAAGTGAAGTTTTTTCATCTAATTGCTACAAAATATCTGCAAATATGACCGGCCGACGACGTTCTCTATAATAAACCACGCGGTATGGTCCATTGTACTGTAGTTTCCAATGTTGTGACTATTTTCTCCTAGCGGCTTGTGTCCGCATCTCAAGCTGTAGAGCAGGATGTTTCGCCAGCAGGAATTCCTTGAGACTGCATAGACGTGAAGCTCATGAGCGCCGGTACCAACGGCCATTGAATTAATGGTCTCTTATTTATTTATTTTTCTTTTGACGTCAACCGATAGTGTGATGTATCAATAGAATGATTCTACAAGCGACACTTCCCATCGAAAGTGTCGCCATAAAATAGACAAGCTTCTCGTGTAATTTCGCACACATGCTCCCATTTCGTGTGACTGTGTTAAATTATTGAGGACGTCTAAAATGCATCTATGAATCTCGCTTTATCTAATAGCACCAAGAAGATCTCAGATACATCGTACTATGCTATTTACGCAATGAATATATTCCTAAAATTTGTTCGGTGTATTTTCAGATTTTTTAGACATGAATCGATAAAGTCAAGGAATGTTAAGTGCCCCAACCCAACCGTTTTCCCTCGTACGTATCCACCGTAGCACTGTTGATTAAGCTGTTGGTGATGCAAAGCGAGATGGCACCGAAACTCTAGCGTGAAAAAGGATATGCTTACTTAGAGAGTAGTTGCTTCGGAAAAATTGAATGCAGAGCTACGCCACAAAGCTACGCCAGGTCTCAGAACTACTTTTCAAATAGACGGTAGTGTTTTTCAAACATCAATAGTGGTTGCAGCGCTTCCCAATTTTAAACACATTACATGTGTACTTCTTTGATACAGCCATCACCTCGGGTTAACGTCAATTGTAGTTAGTTGCCTTGTACTGAAGTTGATTTTTGTAGCAGTGTCCAGGGCCAGCATCTTCGCGAGTCCCTTCTTCTCTGTTTTATTGCGGGCTGCACTCTCCCCTACTACCGGACGCATTTAAAATAGCATATTGTATTTCATTCATGAACTCGACATGTTTTGCAGTAAAATCTCTATAGTTGCAATAAAAAATTTTGAAGCAGTCGAATACGCGAAACATTTTAACATAAGCGACATTCACATAAATTTGTGACACCAGCTTCTAGAGTGAACTGAGTGCGAGTTTAGCGCGACTTTAATAAAGTGTAGTGTACAGCCCACAGAAAACAACAATGTAGAAATGTGGTTCTGCCGGTGCATGCCACGTTGCCCCGCCGCTGTGGTCTAGTGGCTAAGGAACTCGGTTGCTGACTCGGAACTCGCGTGATCAAATCCAAGCTGTGGCGGCTGCATTTTCGATGGAGGCGAAACTGCTGTAGGCCCGTGTGCTCAGATTTAGGTGCACGTTAAAGAACCCCAGGTGGCCTAAACTTCCGGAGCCCTGCACTAAGGCATCTCTCATAATTATAAGGTGGTTTTGGGATGTTAAACCCCCCATATAATTCAGTGCATTCCACAGGATATCTGCTTCTGAAGACGCCGCTATAACGTTTTCTGAGGCTTTCGGAGAAAGAACAAAATTCATAAAAATTTTAGGACACTGACCATTCAAATCAATTCTGTTCATGTGCAATAGAATTCATGATAATAGTACTAAGCCTTACCTTTCCTAATTGCGTCCCATCCTCCCCTTTGATAGCGGTTTATTCAACGGGCCACCAGTCAAAACTCCGATGCTGCAGGGAGTCGGGAATGAAGTGCGACTTAATGGCAGCCTTCCTGGCATGACAGGGGCGTGTACCGAATGCAATTTGTCAGAGCAGCAGGAACGTAACAATAAACGCATCGTATTCCTGGGTTCCACGTAATGTGTGAAAAGAATATGGCATATACAAAAACACTATATCACAACTAAACGAGAAAATTTCAGACCTATGCGTAACGTCCGTGCTAACGGGCATTTAGTGAAACACCACGTAACTCCGGCGTAATGAGCTATCATGGCGTTCGCGTCAACGCAGCTGAATGCTCCTGATTACTGCCCCCTAGGAAATAATACTTCTCTCTGTCATACTTCGATGTGCGTGTGAAGTATAAGCCGTTAAGAGGAGGTAGTCACGTGAACTGGCGAATTGCTGTTGCTAGGCGGCGTAAATGAGTTCGGACGTACTGCAGCGGTCAGAGAATAGCCCCACTTGGAACCTACTGCTTCGAAAATTTCAGATCAAGTCACGGCAGAAACACTCGTGCAGACACGAAGAAAAATAAGCTAATTTAGAAAGTATCAATGTAAAGTAGACAAGCTTGCCGTGTTACTTCGCACGAATGCTCCTGTTTAGCGCTACTGTGTTAAATTTATGGAGGCGTATAAAACGCATATATAGTTCTGGCTCTATCTGATAGCACGAAGGTCTCAGATACATCACAGTATGCTTGCTATGCAATTAATGTGGTCTGAAAAACTAGTTGGTTGGTTGGTTGTTCCTCAGAGTCCTGGCGCAACCCGCTACGGGGGATAGGCCATGAAACGGATGGTGCCTCATTTGTGAGGTGGAGTTGTTTTACCAGCTTGGTTATTTAGATAACAATAGATTAGAAATAAAATAAATGAAGGTAACACAAACAACAAACAGGCTAATATGGTTTGAAATGAAGTGAGTATATGCCTCAGCTTAACATTCTAATCGTTTTGTTGTCTTTAGAAAATCGCATACGGCCTCGCAAACGTTCCTGTGACTAAATTCCTTTTCAATTGCTCCAAATGAGAGGACCACCGGAAGGGCTAAATTTAGAGCCAACCTACGAAGAGTTTCTTCTAACAGTTTCTTCTTTTGATTTGTGTTGTTGCCGAAAAAACACTGTCGTTGCCGAAAAAAGACTGTCGATGTCATTAAAAACAGTAGGGACATAGACCTTTCTAGTAGGTTTGCCATATCGTGTTTTGACGAATGGTACAAAAAAGCGGGCAGTTTTTCTAAGTATACGAGGGGTAATGCATTTGTTTTTGAACTGAGAGCCCCAGAAATGCCGTATTACAACAGTTTGGTTAAAGAACGCTTTGAAAGACGGCAGGCGAAGTAGAAAAAATAAATTTGCATTGTCTGTTGAAGAACGATTATACACAATGGATTTCAACAAACTTTTTAAAAAATTGTCAACCTGACGCTGCCATCGCGAAGAACAGAAAGCAAAAAAAGTGATGCCATATCATGGGATACTATACGCAAGAGCAAGCATGATGGACACATTAATATTGGTGGGTGCAATTGAGCCAATAGCTTTTAAGCATGGAATGACATAGCACTGGCAACAGCATCCCATGAAAGAAACAATCGAAACTGGGAAGTACTGCGAAGCCAACAAGTCTGCCCTGGCACTTCCCAAAACCAACTTTGCGGAAAAAGATGCTGCGTGCCACACATTAATCATGATATACATGTGAAGATAAATAAATTATGTGAATATATAAAAAAGTAAAGTGCTAAAACAACGTATTCGTGTGAGACTCATTAGGGCAGTCTGGTAAACATACATGTCAATTTTCAATTTGTAATTGGTATGTATACCGTAAATTTGGTATTACAAGACAGGATTGAAGTGTCTCGTCTAGTTTTTGTTTAATTTGTAAAATGCTTCAGTGAATTGGCCAGGTTAAAAATTATGAAATTGTAGTGTTAGTGATAAAACGCAGAGAGCAGATTTTTTTCATTTTGTTGCAGCATTTCCGTGAAACCTTTGGGCAGGCTCTTTGTGAATAAGCACTTACGCTCTCTCCCATTGTACTCTTTCTTGAAGTGTCCCTCCTTAAACACTGTTACTTTAGAAATTCTTCTGCCTGAAAAAGGCAAAAAACGCAATTTCATCACATTTATTTATCTCGTTCCCACCGAAGGACTTATTTCGTGGTGTGCGCGATACGAAGGGGCTCGGACAGAGAGCGAGGCAGTTTTCCTCTTTTTCGAAGTGGCGAACGTGCCATAATTCTGATCTTTGTTCAATATCCTTCTTTTCTGCGAACGAGAAAGCAGCATGACACCACAATAAAAGCAAGCGTGTCCTATAGGCCACCGAAAATGGCCGCACGTGTGTGGCTGGGCTCGCGGCTTCAGTGTTTCAGCGTTAGAAAATTTATCATTCTTTCCACGCCCCTGTTTGATGTTGACCCATAATTAAGCCGACGTCCACCCGGTTCAGAAGAGGTGATTTTGGGGCAAACTTCTCAAGACGCATGCGCGCTTTAGCTTTTTTTGTTTTCACATTACTACGCTGCAACGAGAGTTCGTGAAAAAAAAAAGAAGGGGGGGGGGGGGGGGGGGCTTAGTCAGTAACACGCTGAAGCTTTGGCAAAAGCGTCCGCACTAAGAAAGGAAACCAGGATCCCCAACCCTACATTACAACACAGCAGATGATCGTCACTGAATGTATACTCGCTTGAGTGTGGGTTTTGCTGGAAGACTGGGGTCTTTTCCGCTCTACATTTCTAGCTCGTAGCACTTGACTGAAACTTCGAAGAAAGCGAGAACCCTGTGAACGTGTGGCACACTATGGTTCTCTAGGAGACAGTTCGAAACCGGATGAAGTACGAAGCGGAAGTGACTTAGCAATTGAAATTTGCCCGGAAGAGTCTGCGATTTTAGGCGTCGCGGTTACTGCGATAGCGAGGATGTCTAGAAGGCAGAGTGAAGTATTTCTGAAACAGGTATAGTCAAGAAAACGCCGATAGCCGTGGCACTGCAACCGAGTTATCCTACATGGTTCTATGTCTACCACGTCCCTCGGTTAGCTGTGTGTTATGTGTTCATTTCCTTTTCTTGAACATTCAATGCATCAATGTCGGACTACTGAAACTCACAACGAAAATGCGATGAATCGACAAATCGATGCGCAAGAAAATTTATTGGTTATATGTGAGCTTTAAGGTCGCAAAACCACCATATCATGATGTGAGATGCCGTAGTTGAGGGCTCCGGAAATTTTGACCACCTGGGTTTCTTTCATGTGGGCCCAAATCTGAGCATACGAGCCTAGCAATTTTCCCTTCATCGAAAATGCATCCGCCGCCGCCGGGATTTAATTCCGCAACCTGCGGGTCAGCAGCCAAGTACCTTAGCCACTAGACCACTGTGGTGGGGCGCCGGAAAAAAAATCGCAGTTAGGGAAATAAATTACAGCGTTACGGGAAACCCGACGGCTACGGGATATTGAGTGATTTTCTATTGAAAGCAAGTAAACATAAAGTAGATATATAGATGATGCGCTCAGCACAAGAAATCACACAAATTTCTGCACATATTTCGAGTGCGTAATTTATTTTATTAATTGTGTTAAGCAGCTGTTCTACTTAAAGGAGCGCAAGGCAACAGTTTTAGCTTTCAGCTCGTGATTCCATTATATATAAAAAACTACAAAAATATCCGTAAACAATGGTTGTATTGAGCTGACATTGTGACAAGCTCACTTGTATATCTCAAGGTCGATGCAGTTCAGACGGTATGATTAGCTTTTTACATCCGAGGACTTACCCAATATTCTAATCACTAAAAAATAAGAAAAAACGTGAAAAGAGGATTAAGCCTTTTTTTGATACATCTGGCAAATCGTGAACCTTAAGCAATTGTTGTGTAGGTAAGTTGGCAAAGTTAATCGTGAGTCGATGCACGCGGACTCAGTAACTCAGACTCTGATCTGTTTCTGAGTCTGCGTGTGATATGTGACGTGAGTAATACTTTCGCGCGTCTGAACTCGAGTTAGTCATGTCAAGTAAAAACTTGGTGAGGCTGAAATTGTGTCCTTCCAAAGAACAAAATATATTCCATGAGTGAGTGCGACCAAGTTCCATTTCGTTTGCTGAATTATGCAAATAAGAAAACTTGCATCTAGAGTCAGATTCTTCATCCACGCAATCACATTTGCAACTACACAGCACCTCTGAAATATTTTATGTCGTTAACAAGCACTTGCCAGTCACTGCCCGACGGTGCGCTGGAACTTTAAAAATGTTGGAGCCTTGCTCCAAGCGCCAGCTTGTGTTGTCAGGCTGTGAAACTGACGACACGACGGCACCTTTTCACGGTGTGTCGTCGAAGAATAAGGAGAAGGCTCTCGATTAGACTATATGTGGCGTTTCATTAAACTCAGGGTTTTCCAGGGGAAAAACGCCACGGGGAGAAGTTTTTAGAGATCATGCTTCTTCAAGACAAAAAGAAAAGTGCGTCGAGAATAAACAAGCTTGTTTAGAGCGATTTATTCGATCACAGCACCCACGACAGTGCCACTTCACGCTTGGCACTTATAGCATGTAGCAATCTCCTCACAAGTGCTAACAAAGCAGATAGAGAACAGTTGACATGTTCACACCACTCACCGATGCTGTAGTTTTTCTTCGATGCCTCCGAGCAATACGTTTCACTGCACCAGGGGCATGAAACGGAATTAACCTAGGGGGCTGCTGATACTGAATAGATCTCCCGCGAAGCCCGAGAGAGTGAAGACAATAATAAATATGGGAACAGATGCGAAGATTGACAACTGTTGTTATAATTGAAAAACCTTCCTAATATCTCAAGTATAGGTCATTTAGAAATTTATATATTGATTGTTGTCAAGATTTGATAAACATATCCACGCCGATTACCAAAACGACTAAAATGTGCATGCCGATTATGAAGTATACAGCTTTAGGTCTAAGGCTGTGTTTAGAGGCACGGTAACGGTATTCGGTGCCTCATAAAAAAAACTTGATGCCTGCACCGTTTATTCATCACATTAACATACGTATTAAGGAAACCCCAAAAAAAAGAATGGGACTAAGATAGCGATCCGCTCCGCGCCACGAGCAGGCCACGTGTTTGAGACCCCTACATTCACTGAACCTAACATGCCCTTCACTGAAGTTATGTCACGACTAGAGACGGCATGCAGGACCACGTGAGTATGGCAAAACTCAGAAGTTCACTGCCCCAGTAACAAAAGTTCTACTTCCATGTATTTCGGAAATTGAAATTACTCGTTGGCAAAAAATGACCACTTATCTAAAAAACGATGCGCTGATTGCGCTAGAAATGAGAATTGGGCGTCTCTAAAGGTCGCCTTTTATCACACCTATTGTGCTGCCAAGAAGGCAAAATTTTCATATACGTAGACTAAACAGATGCGAGACAGACGCATGGGGTCGACCCAGCAAACTCGGAAATCGAGTCTGTACATTCTCAGCCGTTTGTAGTGGTCGGACTAGTAATAATTCAACTATTTTTTAAAGCACACTGCCTAGGCAGCTCCTTTAGGTACGCGGACTAGCCTAATGAAGCTTTTTTTTTTTCCGAAAACGACCTGTGTTTCCCTTCAACTCTTGAACGTTATATACTGCTATTGTTAGCCAAGAAGCTCATATTCGTCTGGTAAGGTCGAGTGCATGCGCTTCTAGTCTTGCTTTATTTTTCTTGCATATCTCCTAATTGTGCGTCATTGTTCTTAAGGATCAGGCTTCAGAAACACTCTCAAACCAGCGTAATTTTTGCCGTTTATAGTTATTCTCTGATATGTTCGACTCGCGTTGTATACGAAAAGTTTGCTTTTACTATCACTAAATACCATGCGCAGTTACACGGTTATTCGAGGTAACTTGAAACAGACTTTATTTGCTTAATGTTCCAAAAAATTACGCGATACCAGCTGTTTGCCGCTGTCTCTGCAGGCTCATTACTGGCTCTTCTGGGTGTCGTGCTCAAAATTTGAAAGAATATCAAGTGAGAATACCCCAGTGACGACGGCGAGCTATTATTGTTAGGACACATTCTCGTATAAGGTGACACCCCCCCCCCCCGCCTCCCTCTTCTGCAGAAGAAATTATATACATACAGCACTCATCGCTTTGTTTTTTTTCAAATATAAAGTGTAAACGCGTGAGTGTTGGCGTGTGCTTTTTTTTTGAAGGGTGGGGGGGAGGGAGGTTGTAGGTAATCACTGGTGGGTTAAGAGGCACCGAAGAGCTCAGAGTTGCCTTTATAACGTCAGCCAGGCCCAAGAGGCTCATCAGACGACGTGCATTGTGCAGTGTTGCTCAGGCGAGGATAGCAAGAAGAGAGAACCTCGGAGTGTTCGGTAAAACGAATCGAAAGAAGGATATTTATGGAAACGGAAAGTGGTAAGCGTACTTAGCAGCTCACGTGGGATCATAACTTCATCACTACTTCATCCGGATGCAGCCGTTAACGAGTAGGACTAAATGAAAAGGAGAAATAAATGCATGCGCCCAATAAACTGGTTTATGTTTCGAGAAGTAAGGCTCCTCGAATGATAAAGGCGGTATTGCTGAATCCTGCTTACATAGCGCAGTATTTTTGTGCGAAGTTATAATATTCTTGTGTGTATTATCATAGCATATGAGAACACATCTTCTTTATTCCATCTTCTTTCTCCCCTCTGCGGCGGCCATAGAGCGCGTGCCATCGGATAGCGCCGTAGTCGTTAGCGACGCCTTATAGAACACATCAAGAGTTTCCGGAAGCCTGTAGATGAATGTTGATTCGTTTTTGCTCTTTTTCACGCATCAATTGCCTCACTGAGGCTACAGTATGTAAAAGTAAAATAAAAAAATAAAAATACCCTGTTTCACAGAAAAAGAAAGAAAACTGACGAAAAACAAATACAAACACCGTTGTTCTTTATTGCCTAATGTAGTCCTTCCAATCCTTCGAAGTCTTCTTACTCTTTCTTCTTCTTGCGTGCGAATCAAATCCTGACATATTGGCTGGAACTTGCGTGCCCTCTGCAGCAGATGATCCATGGTCTGCGTTTCCATGGCCACCCGCTCCTGCAATATGTACCAGGTTGTGGTGCACTAGATGACTGATTAGATCCAGCTGACCAGTTCATAAAAGCAGAGGTGCCGGATTAGGTTTTGCCGACTCCTCCACGGTGTCGCATATAGCAGCATAGTCCATAGCGACGCCTTATATAACAGTATCGTCATCACTATCACTGTGGTGACGGGAGGATCACTCAAGAGGCCTGCACACTTCTCGGGGCCACGTCAGGTTTTTTAATTCTAAATCGCAACAGGTGATGCCGTAGGTAATTACTGCTCTTGCTTTGATTTTGATTGCACCCAAGGACTCTCACTGGCACATCTCGCACAGACGCCGAAGCTACTATGTGTTTTTGTAACCGTTAAATTTCTAAATTTGTTTAATTTATATCCGTCAAACTCTTGCTCTTTTCCAGTGTTTGTGAAGCCCCGTTGAACAGACTTCGAGCAATCGCTGACTTTTTTTTTTGTGTTGTCAAAAGTTGTATATTCAACTTTAAACAGGATAGCTTCATCACTTGGATGTTTTATTCGGATACTCCAAGTCGTTTCTTTGCGTCGTCAGTTATTTTTAATCCAATAACGGCGCACTTAATTTGGTACTGGGAAAATTGTTAGCTATAGCCGGGATACTATACAAAGGTATATCACCCTGATTACACAAGACAGGAGGAATAGAGTACCTGCAGATGCATATTACTGGTTAAATTAGCTGTATAGTTAATATTTTAATAGCGATTAAACAACATTACCACCCACCATCCCAAAAATCTCTCCTTAAAAAAGAAGAGGGTATGCCGAGCAGATTACCATGTTTTCACATTTCAATGCTGCTGAAACTCGGTTCCTTTTGCTCGTAAGTCCAGAAGACGATGAAAGCAGTATTGGCCCCGAGAACGAGCATTGCCACGTCACTGCTATCGTGCCGATGCGACTTCGCGGAAAGGGCTCGACCACTACGGCTCCGAGGATTGTCATTTTATGCGCCCGTCATGCAGCCGCCCTTTCGCCATACGATAGTGATTACTTCTAGATTTTATGTTGTTAATCTTCGAATGATAAATGTTAGAATTTTCTTTAGTTGATTGATTTTGATTGATTGATATATGATGTTTAACGTCCTAAAACCCTGATATGATTATGAGAGACGCCGTAGTGGAGGGCTCCGGAAATTTCGACCACCTGGGGTTCTTTAACGTGCACGCAAATCTAAGCACACGGGCCTACAACATTTCCGCCTCCATCGGAAATGCAGCTGCCGCAGCCGGGATTTCAACCCGCGACCTGCGGGTCAGCAGCCGAGTACCTTAGCCACTAGACCACCGTGGCGGGGCGGAATTTTCTTTAGTTGCGAGAGTTAACGAGGTTAAGAAATGTTTGAACGACTGCAGCTTAGTATAAGGTTCCCACTCGAATAAAAAAATATGAAAAAGGTGAGAGATTTCCAGCAATAAATGCTAGTACACGTCTACCTTTTCAGGCGTAAATGTTGATGATTGCTCACAGCATTCGCACGAGAAGAATTACGGAGTTGGTGTCCACGAGTTCGTGACCCGCCAAAAAGGGGCGAAATTGTGCTGGGCCAAATGTTCAGTTCCTGCACGAGGCTGCTTCTGCGTCAATACAGAAGCGCATATATTTATTTTGTTACTTTACACTACAAGCTAAATGACACCCAAAGTTTCGTTAGTTTGGTGCCCTTGAAGAAGGCGGATTTTTTTTCAATTCTGCTAGGTGAGAGGCATAAAACGCACCAAAAAGGCATCCAATTGCCTTAGAGAGTGCGTTAATAACTCAGCGATTGACGTACACTGATTATATACTATATTGCTTTCTTTAGAAGGATTCCGACATAAAAGAGGATATCATATAAAGCTTCCTGGGAGGAAAACGACAGAAAAAAGCACTGATTGCCGTTCAGAACATCAATCCCTGTATTCAAGCTGCATAAAATTTTTTCCATGTTCTATAGGATGCTCTGAAATGACGTATAAAAAATTGGCGGAATCATCAAGTCAAGTCATTGAAAAGTGCGTCTTAGCATTGAGTTTAATTGAAGCTTCTGATATAAATTAACTGAAAATCTGAATCTAGCAGTTTTAAACTCATTGCCTCCAATGCTCGGTGGAAGAAGTTAAAACCTAAATGTTCACGTTTTGCTCTGATTTGACACAATGAGTAAGACCCAAAAGAGAACACATCCGAGAGCTTCGTATACAAATACTGTTCATTAGTGTTCAGCACTAAAGTGAATTTAAGTACAGGTGAAAAGTGGCACCTGGTATTCTCCGCGGTGCAAGCGTTTTGCCGAAACCGCAGGGCATTGCGTAGCTTTCCTAAAAACTCACACTCAAGGAGCCCCATGCGTGTATAGACTGCGTTGTTTGCTTCGAAAAAAAATAGCCTGAAAAAGTTGTGCGATACGCCAACTCGTTCTTTGCCTTGGCAAACAATGCGATGGGCGTCGCGAATCGTTTAGCTGCTCCTCTGTTAGGAGGCGATGCGGATGTTTGCTATGTGTTATGTGTTGTCAGGACATCTCTTGAGTATTCCTTCCTCCATGAACTAGTCACACAACGAAGCAACTGGGTGCTCAACCATGCATTGATATTCAGTTGCGCCAGTGCAAACGCACGCTTTGGCATCTTAGCTAAAGTAAGCACCTTCAGCCTTTTTGAACTGATTGAGGTTAGAGCCAAGATGCTTTCATAAAGAAACACAATGACTATCAAATAAGAAAAATATTTAACAAGAACAGTCGGAACTTTCTGCTTTACTATGTAATTGTTGCACGCAAAGAAACAAAAAGCATCTTTCTGTGTGCGCTTTTACTCTAGTATCAAAATCAAGAAATCCTGTACATTAAGCCCTAGAAGATCAGAAAACGTTGCTGCTTATGACAGCATTGCGTGGAGAACAGAAATTATATTGAGGCTTCAAGAAAAACATAAAAAACAGCGCGTTTCTAATGATGTTCCCAAGGGAGAAAGAAAACGTCTTGAAATAAAAAGAAAAACCAAAGGGCCTTTGCCATTACGGCCACCGCAGGAAGACAGTTCAGTAGGTGTTCAAATATTGCTGCAAATTGAAGCCGAATTGTGCCACAATCTGGAAAGTATGGTTAAATGTAAGGGAAAAGGTGGGCTGTCGTTTGCTGATAACGCCTAACTTGCGACGCAGCGTGTTGAATTTTATCGTGTACTTATAATATTTTTGTAGGTGCATGCCGTTTTAGGTACAATACTCATCCCCTGTGCACGTGCATTCTTTGCAGTCATTATTAATCACGAGGAATATCAATCGAATGGCCCGTTTTTTTCGGTTTTCATTCAACAGCTTCATGCCAATGCGTAATGCAGCCAAGGAAAGCCTACAGCAAACTACTTTCATAGGGTTCGGCTGACGTGTGTAAACCTTGAATTCAGTAGACTACCACGATGTTCACGCATTCTGACTTTCAAGAAGATCCACATAAAACTGGACACAAACCTACTTGAAGTTCGCAATACCCTAAATATCCTAAAATGAAACAATAATGTAAAGATCACTTTCAAGATGACAAAGTGCACTCCGCATAAAACATCACTAACATTTGCCGTGCTTTATTGACTACATTTTCAGAAAACGTTGATTTTCATATAACTAGTCACAGGAAAAAAGAACTTGGTTTATTCCCCTATTTATAGGAGTTGGTACAACGCGTATGTAAAATGTCTCTTTACAGAGCTATAGTTGATCGTTTATTGTGCATTCCTTCAGTAAAAGCAACGAAGTGCAAGATCACTTGAGGAATGGAAATCACCTAGTCACATACAGCGCACTCCTCAAGCGAAAAGCGTGCACGTAAACAGAATACACAGGACGATCGCGGACTAGTAACTGTCACTCTTCGACAATTAGAGCAAGTCGTTCACACAGAAAGACAGACGCACGAAACGAGTGCACAAGTACACACAGGAGAAGCACGAACAACTATCACAATTCTTCGTGCGTCGTGTGTTAGCAGTGTGCTACTTTGGTAAACTCAGCCGTGGCTTCGTCTTCTGCCTGAATACGAGTGTGATAAGCGTGGCCTCAGGAGAGACCAGACTCCGTGGAGGCGACAATATTTAGAGCACGCCCAACGCGAGCCTGTCACGCCATCTTGTCACTGATAAAAAGAATGCGCTAAAGTTTCGAAGCTTTGGAGACTGCCAAACGGTGTCTGCTGTATATAAATGACTTTTCCGTTAGCGTGCCAGACAACGTACGCTCTGTGGCGTAGTGGTTAGCGCCGCACCTTGAAAATCGATTCCATGCGAGATGCGTGCCTTCAGTTTTTTTAGGGGCGAAGCTTCTTATAGCGGCACCCGTTCGTCCCTCGTAGACGTAGTCGTAGTCGGAGTGTGTAACCAGTCTTACGCTTTGACCTCCAAGGTGGTGCCAGTGGGAAGTTTCTCCTGTGTGTTGTCGAACAATAAAAAAAAATCGCAGCCTGTGCGTTAACTAAAAGCCGAATTCTTCAGTCTCTTATTTCCCATTAGCAGCCATTGGCACGTTCCAGTAGGAAACGTTAGTAAAAGTAGAAGTGTTAAAAACCGACTTCTGCGTTCTCTCATTCCCAGTAGCAGCCATTATTTACCTCCAAGGTAGTGCCTGGTGAGATTTCTACTGTGCGTGATTAAGCAATAAAAATTTTTTGTTCAAAACCCCACCTTGTTGACTGATGAAATAAACCAACGAAAGACGCCAGATGTTGTCTAAAAGCAAAACAAAAAGACGCCAGATGTTTCTGAAGCAAAACAAAAAGAAGACGCCAGCTGCTTAACAAAAGACGCCAGGTGTTTTCGAAAGCAATGTTTTATAATCAAAACCTTATCGATACAGGTTTGTAGTTGCAGATGCTCGTTGCCGTCGGTGTGTGCTCGTATGGATAAAGATGCCGAAAGACGGGCGCGCAGGGCAGCGGTGGCGCGCGCTCGTAGACAGGACCCTGAAGTGAGAGCACGCGAGACAGAACCGCGCCAGGAAGCTGCGCGCCGTCGCCGCCAAGTTCCTGCTGTACGGGAACAAGAAGCCACATCGGCAAGGCAGCGTCGGCAAGATCCCGCCGTACGTGAACAAGAAGCTGCAGCGGCACGTCAGCGTCGGCAAGATCCTGCTGTACGGGAACAAGAAGCCCCATCAGCAAGGCAGCGTCGGCAAGATCAATCCGTACGGGAACGAGAGGCCGAGGCAGCACGTCAACGTCGCGAAGCAGATCTTGAAAACGTTCGACACTGGGAAGCGGCGAGGAAGCGCGCATATCGCCAGGCGAATGAAGGGAGAAAATTTCACGGTATTACTTCCAGGAGCTTCGCCCAATTTCATCATCATTCACCTCGTGGATCTGCCGTCAATTTTTTTCTTTACTGCAACAGCAATTATAATAGCAAATATTTTGCCGCTGGCGTTGTCATTGACATTGGCGTCCCCATCACTGAACGTATATGTATACTTATTTATACATACGTAAACCCAAGAAAGAAAAATCATCGAGAAAAAGGCTCTGGCACGCGGCATCGAGCGTGGGACCTCCAAATCGGTATTGCGAGGCGTTAACTACCGAGTCACTGAGAAGCACCTTTTTCAAAGTTGAAACAGCGAGCAATTAATGTCTACCACTTACCGTTGTTGTCCGGCATCTCGGGGGAACCATTGTGTTTTTAGCATTACCAGCAAGATGGCACTATGAGTGCACCTCGCCATATCATCACGACGCAGCGGTGCGCACTCTCATCTCACATGCGTACTTTGCCCCTCCGAGAGGAGAAGGGTGGACGTTAACTTGCGCGCCTTTATCTCGCGTTGGGAGGGATCGTACGCCTTGGCTGGCGTTGGGATTTCACTAGAACGATTCTGTTGTAGTTACCGGGCGCACAAAGGCCATGGCCATCGTTAAACAGTTCCTGTTTGCGAAAAAGGCGTGCTTTTCAATTACAGTGAAGTAGCAACTGAGACGCTTATTCGTGTTCACCTGCATATGTGAGTATGATTTGTGCGTCATTAGTGAATGAAAAGCACGGGGCACGTTTCGATCTGCTTGCGCTTCTGCACGTGGCCTTCCAATTTGTTGCTATCGCGTTCATTGCTTTGTCTTTGCGGCAAAGCTAAGACTTTGTTAGCAATCTCCTAGTAGATGTTGTTTAACGTCACTTCCGCGATGGAAGTACGTCATCGGAGCCGTGGTGGACCCCGGCGTGAAACACTTTCGTGTTAAAACGCCGGTAAAATACAGAGATGATATTGTCACGACGCAGACACAGCAGGAGTTCGATATAGAAGAGCTTACTTTAATTAAAAATGAAAGGCGCTCGTAAAGAGGACCGGGCAAGAGCTTCGTCTTCCTCTCTGGCTGCGCGAGCTCTTCTCTGCAGGTTGAATGCGGCATTTGCCTCCCTCCAGGAAGAGCATCGACCCGATGCTCGGCTACAGAATACGCGGTGTATGTAGTTGACGTATTACGCAACTGGCTCACTGCAATATGGCTTCATCCGCGCAACGTGTACGATTTCAGATTTTTGAGCTCGCGAGGAACTGTCAGCGATGACCTCATAATTCACGTCACTTAGGCGCCGTATAACATTGTAGGGACCAAAGTACTTCTTCAGTAACTTTTCACAAAGGCCGCGTCGGCGAATAGAGCTCCAGACCCACACTTTCTAGCCTGGTTGATAAATGACATATCGGTGTCGCAGGTTATAACGTTGTGCGTCTTAACTCTGCGGTCGGGCGATTCGCACGTGTGCTAGCTGCCGTGCCTCTTCAGCTCGTTGGGTAAAGGCTTGAACATCCGTGTCTGTATCCTCGCAGTCGTGCAGCAGCATGGCATCAAGCATTGTTGTCATTTCACGGTCATAAAGATGACTAAATGGCGTGCTCCGTGTAGTTTCCTGCTGCGCCGTATTATAGGCAAACGTCACGTATGGCAGAACGTCGTCCAAATTTTTATGATCCACATTGATGTACATACTAAGCATGTCAGCAATTGTCTTGTTGAGGCGTTCTGTTAAGCCGTTGGTTTGTGGGTGGTAGGAGGTATTTTTTCGATGCGCTGTTCCACTCAACTCAAGCACTGACTTGAGAAGCATGGCCGTGAAAGTGGTACCTCTGTCTGTTATTGTAATTCTAGGAGCACCATGCCTCAGAACGATATTTTCAATGAAAAATCGTGCCACTTCTACTGCGGTTCCACTTGATAAAGCCTTTGTTTCTGCGTAGCGAGTAAGATAGTCCTTAGCGACAATTACCCACTTATTTCCAGTATGCGAAGTCGGAAATGGTCCAAGGAGATCCATTCCGATTTTCGCAAAAGGCATGGTGGGCACTTGAACTGGTTGCAACAATCCGGCTGGTTTTAAAGGTGGCAATTTTTGTCGTTGACAATCGAGGCACGTACGGACGTAATGCTTTCCAGTTCCTGGAAGCTTCGGCCAGTAGTACTTTTGTTGGATTCTGGCCAATGTGTGCGTGTATCCGAGGTGGCCGGAGGTTGGCTCATCGTGGCAAGCGCTCAGGATCTCATCGCGAATGGATGTCGGGACGACAAGTAAGTGGGCATTTCCACTGGGGGCAAAGTTCTTCTTGTATAGGACACCACTGCGCAAGCAGAATGATGGCAGGCTCCTTGCAAATATCTTGGGAACGCTTGTAGACTGGCTGTTAAGAAAATTAATAAGAGGGAGCAACTCACTGTCTTTTTTCTGCTAGACGAAATGGTGACCGTGTCAACCACTCCTAAAAATGCCATGTCATCATCTTCTGGGACATCATCTTGCTTTATAGGCAACCTGGATAAGCAATCAGCATCAGAGTGCTGTCGTCCCGACTTATAGACGACCGTCATATCGAATTCTTGTAGGCGTAAGCTCCAGCGCGCTAGCCGACCGGATGGGTCCTTCAAGTTGGTCAGCCAGCAAAGAGAGTGGTGGTCGCTGACTACGTGGAAGGGACGGCCGTAGAGGTTCAGAACTGCCCATACTCACAGCAAGACATTCCTTTTCCGTTGTGGAATAATGGGACTCGGCACGGGAAAGCGTCCTACTTGCATATGCAATCACTCTCTCGGCTGAGTCTTGCCGCTGGACGAGTACAGCGCCTAAACCTACGTTGCTGGCATCAGTGTGGATCATGGTTGGAGCGTTTTCGTCAAAGTGAGCAAGCACAGGGGGCGTCTGCAGGCGCTGTCGTAGATCGTCAAATTCTGCTTGTTCCTTTTCGCCCCATAAAAATGGAGCATCGTCTCTCGTTATGCGTGTTAAGGGCGACGCTATGTGCGAGAAATTGGCGATAAATCTGCGGTAGTAGGCGCAAAGGCCAAGAAAACGTCTTACAGCCTTCTTTTCTGTTGGCACCGGAAATTTTCGGACGGCGTCGATCTTGTCGGGGTCCGGACGAACACCTTCATGGCTCACCACATGTCCATAGAATCGGAGTTCCTTGCAACCGAAACGACATTTCTCAGGTTTCAGCGATAAGCCAGCGGACCGTAGAGGTATGAGCAAAACTTCAGAACTGCCCATACTTCAGCAAGACATTCCTTTTTCGTTGTGGAATAATGGGACTCGGCACGGGAAAGCGTCCTACTTGCATATGCAATCCCCGCCCCTCCCCAGTGTCACGACGCAGACACAGCAGGAGTTCGATATAGAACAGTTCGCTTTAATTAAAAATGAAAGGCGCTCGTAAAAAGGTCCGGGCAAGAGCTTCGTCATCCTCTCTGGCTGTGCGAGCTCTCCTCTGCAATATAAAAAGATAAATTTATTCTGCCTTTGAAATTCGCTGAAACTCGAATGCTTCGGCCTTCCTTTGGGATGACCAGTGAGCTTCGGCTCCCCGCATTTATTTGAAAATGCTTCTATTCAGAATGAAAGTGTTCAGCTCCAATGAAAGAATGTTCGCTGTCAGCACGTGAAAAAGTGAACTCGTTCCTTCTTCCGAGAGCACGAGAAGCTTTCATACATCTGTGAAAACATCCAATACGCGCTCATTAACGATGCCGAATGATAAGCCAGAGATAAATGCAATGCTCTCATTCAAGCACGCAGTTTTCAGGGAGCTGTAAAGCAGAAGCTATAGTGATGTCGAATGTCATTTTTTTTATTATAATTGGCAAAGTATTGGTAAGTAAGCTACGGTAAAGCCGGCGATCCTAACATCGTGACAGTACTTTACAAGATAATAATAATAATAATAATAATAATAATAATAATAATAATAATAATAATAATAATAATACGTTTTATTTCTTCAAATAAAACAGTACATGTGACTAGGCCTGCCAAAGCCAATTGGTGGCTTGAGTGGCAGAGACTGGCAGACAGCAAAAAAACCGGACGCGTAAAAAGATTGTATCTTAAGGCCTAAGAGGGATGATAGGACAAAAACAACGTGCATATGAGATTAGAAGCAACAGGGCATATAAGCAATAGTTACATGCATTATACAATAGTTACAGCAATTGAAAGGGAAAAGGTGTAAAGAAAAAAAAAAGAATTAGAGCACATGCTTTTTAAGCAAAGTAACACACTGGATAATTGTGCAGCATCATGCTTGTGAATGGGTGTATACGAAATAACACACGACATGCATTACAATTGTAGACAGATGCGCCGTAGCAGTTTTTTTATATTTGTATTTTGTTTTTCTGTGAAAAATGCTGGGGGAATGTACATTGAAGTAGGTTGGTACATAATGGGCTCGTATTCTAGTTCCATACTTTGTTGAACACCGCGGCCTCCAGTAACGTACTTTGGGCCTTAAAGAACGAGAAGTAACATACGGAACCAGGAATTCTTTGTACCAGAAATGTTTTAAAACAACCGTTTGAATTAACATATCACTGAAGTTTGGCATAAACAGCGTTTTGACAATGTCTTTCTCAGAACTAATGTTCAGGTCGTAAGATATATTTTTTAAAATCGAACGCAATATTCTGTTTATTCTATTGTGCCAACGGACAGCACAGTGTTCGTAAATGGTTATTCTGTAACGCAGTATACTGTAACCTAAAGCGTGTGCTATCATCTTACGTACTGAAAACAGCATGTTGTATCTTATGTTATAATAGACATGATACAGCGCGAAGTCTTTTGCAAACATAGGCGACATGACTATTCCAGGAAAGGTCGCTGTCAATGTATAGGCCAAGGTATTTCACAACAGATGAATACTGTAATGAACTACAAGAGCAGGATGAACAGTCAGAACAATGCAAAATGAAAGTATAGTCAAGGGTTACTTTCTTCAATAGATTGTGGAGGCAGACTAGATTAGTTTTAGACACATTTATAATAATAAGGTTATCTCGAAACCAATCCATGGCTTTAGTGGCAGCTGACTGAAGCGAGTAATCGCCTCATAAAAGTTGTTTGCAGTCGTCACGATCACAGTGTCGTCGGCGTATTGATATAGAGAAACCGGTATCGCGCTGTGAAGGTCATTTACAAAAATGTTGAATAGCAGCGGACTAAGAATTGATCCCCGTGGAACGCCGGTTTTGATGATTTGCATTGCGCGGCGAGATTGTTCAACGAATACAAGTTGACGCCTGCCTTGGAGGAAATTTGCCAACAAAGACCAGAAAGCACCCCTAAACCCTAACTGAAAAAGTTTATCCAATAAGAAGGTATGATGGACACTGTCGCAAGTCTTGCTGCGGTCAAGGAAGAGCGCACAGGCAACTTTGTTGTTACCGAACGCCTCGTTCAACTGATCAGAGAAGTCTTCCAATAGCGTCTGAGTGCTTTTCCGCTGTCGAAAACCATACTGGCAAGGCGATAAAATGTTGTTTTATCGAGAAAGCTTGTCATCGTTAACAACAAGTTTTTTCTAGTATTTGTGCTATAGAAGGCAGAATTGATATCGGACGATAATTTTCAGCTTTATCACGCGCACCGCATTTGTGTATAGGTATAACTATTGATGTTTTCAAGTTTCTGGGAATTTCTCCACTAGAAATAATGTGATTTGTTAGTGCTAGCAGAACTTCATGGGTGTATTCAAACGTACGGTGCAAGTCAGTTATAGAAACACCATCAATAGCAGCAGATTTTTTACACTTCAAACAAAAATGATAGACCGTAAGTCCTGATGGGATAATGAAGGTAGATAAGCCGATTCGCTAACACTGTGACGTAAAGTGCACGGGCCTACTTGAGAATTTGTGTTTTTAATTGTTCGAGGGAAAAAGTTGTTAAATTCATCAGCAATCTCCTGTGCGTTTTTGGCTTGACTCGAAAAAAAGTTATTCAAAATATTGACGCGAGTGTTTTCGCCTCTAAAGATGTTAATTAACGCCCAGGTTTTTTGCTGCTGTTACTGGCATCCTTAAATTTGGCTCGGAAATGGTTTCGTTTAGCCGAGCGAATCATAGCATTAAACTTGTTTCTGCTTTGCTTATTTTTTGCTCGCAAGTCTGAACAGTTAGGATAACGCTTACATTGTGTCCAAAGCAAGTCATTTTCTGTTATTGGAGCGAGTATATGTGTTGACATCCATTTATTATCCAAATTACGTTGTTTATTGTGTATCGTTCGCGTCGCACTTTCTTTTAAGCTTATGAACGCTTCTACAGATTTATCGTAGAGGTCACTAGAAGACGTTATTGACAACAAAGAATTCCAGTCATAATGAGCTACCAGATTATCAATTTTTTTTTAATCTAGCACCGAAATCAGTTTGTTTGTATCGGTTGGCATCGTCCTCTTATGTGGACAGCTGATTGAGCCGCAAACAAAGTAATGGTCAGCTATCTTCTTCTGTACTATTGCGGTTTTTGTGAGCAGGTTTTGCGCACGCATGAAAACGTGGTCAATGCACGACACGACGAGCTTGCCAGCCGAAAATTCCTCTCGAGTGCTTATAATTCCTCTGTAGTGCTTATAATGCATGACTGAGCAAGACTTAGTCTACAGCAGAAGAACTTGTTGCAATATCACAAGCTGCGAAATGCATTGTTGAAAGTCGGCAAAGGCAAATATGGTTTATGTCCACTGCTTGTTTGTATAACGATTAAATTAAACACATCAGGGTGCCCATTTGAGATCAGTTATTTTGAAAACATTAACTGTTGCCCCACTTCAGAAAACATATTATCAGTATTTGACAGGAATTCAAAGTTACACTATGAAAACTGTCACGGAGAGATCTCACAAAAACAAACAAAAAAACTCAACGTGCGTGTATGCTCCCCAAATAAGTTCCGCTATGCGAAGTTGTTCTCAAAAGTTTCGCTGTGATCCCCTTTAAAAATGACAGCGCAAAAAAGCTTGTCGAGGGTGCAAGAAAGAACGGCATTCACGTGCACGCCGATGTGCACCCTGAAGCCTTTCGTCCCGGAATGACATCCTCACAAAACCGCGCACCGCCGGTTCACAGAAAGCTCTGGTAGTTGCCTTTTTCAGTATTTTCGCTCTTGTGAAAAGAACACGTTAGTTTCAACCAATACCCACAGGAAGTGGGCGTGGTGCCACGATCTTGCGTGGCCGCTTTCCAAAAAGTGACATCCACAATGCCATCCGGGAGGGGCCAAGGCAGCGTCCAATTGCTGTACCGCTGTAGTTTCATCGTTGGCAATGCACGAAAAGTATTCTGAACGATCTATTCCCATGAAACCATTCATTCTGTCCTGCTTTCACTGAATTTTCTTTTTATCCGTGATGGCGTGCATCGAGAACTCTCGTAATATGATACTTCTCCTGCGAGAGATTCCGAGACTTGCAGTCAAGCGTGCAACGATAGTGTTGCCGCGCGTTCAGCTTCACGGCGCCCAATCGGAACACGCTGCATAGGCACCCGCTATAAGGTAGATGCGTTTTCGCAAATCCCGTAATAGGCCTCACATAGCTTTTATTTTGTGTGTGTATTGTTACAAATTTGGTCTCCAACAAAGTCATCCAATTCCCATGGAGTACTTTCTTTCTTACGTTCACCTGGTAATTGTTTGTTTAGTTCCGCATTCCCAGTTGAGTTTGCGCTGGGTGCTGTGAGCGCGAGTGTTTATTTCTGAATGCATATTTTACTTTCCCCAATGGGTATGGGCACTGTTCGCGTGCGTGAATGCTATCCACCGCTGTGGGTCATTCTATGCCAAACGTCTCAGACATTGCGCTAGACTTTCTCCGATTCTCTTTTAATAGTTTGGGCAATCAATTCAGTAGACTATATATCCTCCTATGGTGCCATTGCAAGATAATTTTGTCTCTGCATCCGCATTTCGTGTGTTGCCGAGGAGGAAGAAACGTAGATTGTTCAAAAGAGAAGGAAGGAAGGGAGGAAGGAAGGAAGGAAGGAAGAAAAGAGGAAAGGAAGGAAAGAAGGAAGGAAGGAAAGAAGGAAGGAAGGAAAGAAGGAGGGAAGTAAGGAGTGAAGGAAGGAAGGAAGGAAGGACAGAAGAAAGCAACAAAAGGGAAAAGGCAGGGAGGTTAACCATAAGGACATACGGTTGGCTACCCTGCACTGAGGATTTGGTAAGAGGACAAGAAAGATGAGAGAGAGGAAAGAGAGGAAAATGAAAAAAAAGCGAGACTGAGAATAATTTCAGTACAGCGCGTAGAACTGCACCGCATGTCAGAGGCGTTCACACAAACCCGTTTTTCTCAGGAAACACAGCAGGGCTTTCTCTGCCTTGTTGGCTGTCGAGGGATGTGGACGTTGCTGTAATAGCACCTGCACAGAAAGAGGCCGATCATCCAGTCGCCGCATCGCGTTGGCAAGTACTTGCCTGTCTGAGGAAAATCGAGGACAGTGGCAGGGCAGGTGTTCGATATTTTCGTCGATGCCGCAAACATCGCATGCCGCACTGTCCGTTATTCGAATTAACGTGGTATAAGATTTCGTGAAAGCAGCTTCCACACAATGCCCAGGTAAACATTAAAAGACGAAGTCATGGCCTTTTTCTATTAAGAGGTGGTGAAGTTTCACGGTGTGGTAGGTAAACTGGCCGTGACATCCGCGTCGGAGAACTTCTGAGAAATGCAATACTACATGAAGCGCTCTAAATTTTGTCTGGGTGTTAAAAATCAATTATGCATTTTCAGTTTTCTGATGGGCTTACCGCACGATGTCTTAAAATATATTTTGTGGCGAAGCAGTACGAAGATTCTGCGCACATTTCAACATTTTTTTGAAACTGTAGGATGCCTACAAACACAATGTGTCCGAACCACATGGCTGTATATTTGTCATTATGCCGGCCAAAATTATAACAAAGGTCGATGACGAAGTAGTTTCAAAGTGGACGGGGAGCAAGCAGAAACGTGTGTGAAATGACTCACGTTCAGTGATGTGCAAATCTTTGATGAAATCCAATTAAAAATGCATGCTTTTACTTATTTCAAGGCGAACAGCATGAGACCCATTTTTCAAGATTTAATGGGTGTGGCTTTTGATTCAAGAATTTTTTTTTTGTCCAGCCTCCACCATATTTATGGCACCAGCCCATAAACCTGCTTAACTGCTCTGCGCACTAATGTTGCGGCAGTCACGCTAAAGGCCAGATTGTGTGCTGTTTTTTGTGCGCATGAGCTTTCTTTTTTAGAACTTTCTGTAACGCATTTGTCGGCTGTCTTCAGTGCTGCCGACATTGGCTCAGAAGGTTCATTGAGTAATTTACTTTTAAAGTTGTAGCAAAAGCGCATAACAAACCTTGGATACTCAGTTGTTGTTTTATGTAGTGCTTGCATAACCGCAACTAGCGCCAACTGTGCGTCGTAGCCGAGAACAGCTTTAATTCCATGCGCTCGTCTCTAGGAGAGACATGAACAGTGCGCCGGGAAACACGTCGCCGTTCGAGCGCATCCTTTGAAAGCACGCGCCATAGGTGCTGAGAAGAACGACACTTGCGTGCCGTACTTAATGTGGAAAGCCTTTACAAATGTAAGTGCAAAGTGGCACATAATGTAGGGACTAGTCCCGCCTTAGTATTACTGCGATGTAAGTGCATCACGTGCCGCGTTAATAGCGGGATTAAGGGAGGATGTGGGAATGACTCTTCGACTGTGTATTTTACTGCAGCGTTATTAACGATTCGTGACGCGATGATAAACACGACGTGCCCATGGCTCTTGCGGTGTATGGTGTAAGCATCCCTCAAGTCCACATGATGAGAAGGTCTGCGTGAACACAAAGAAATCACGATATCTTCGCCTGAAAAGGAACATGTTGTGAGACTATTGAATGCGGTAAAGTTTGGTGTTCTGCGTGACAAAACCTTTATATGATTAAGAGGCGCGCCATAGGGGAGGGCTGCGGAATTATTGTTCGTCTCAATTTCTATAACGACAGACAGCCCACAGCCCGCGACGTGCGGCATTTTCTCCAATCGAAATGTGAACACCGTGGCAGAGATCGATCCCGTGACTTTCGGCTCAGCGGTAGGTCACCTCAAACCACAGTACCACTGAGGCGTACCTAGTTCCACGCAACGTTATTTGCCATCGGCCCATTATTTAAATGCTTCACCCTTAAACAAAGAGATTGCTGTTCACTCTTGTTGAGAGAGTACATTTTCGCCCATATTTCACTTTTTTTTCTAGAGTACATCACCTCTTGTTGAGGCACAGTACAGTGATTCCCTGAATGGGTCAAAGCACTCCCCCTTAACAGAGTAACATAACGCTGCCCGAAGCAGAGTACCATGACCCCACCGAAGAGAGTAACTGTACACCTCACAAAAAATCGCAGGACTTTGACTGAAACTGGTATTTTTAATTGGTTTTGATGAATTTCTTCATACGCAGTTTGTAAGAATGGCCAAATACAAGCACTACGGCAAAAAAAGGAAACTAAGCGTGAAAAAACAAACATAAATGAGTGAGACTTGAGCGTTTCACCTCTAGGCACACTGCACATTGAGAGTGCGACAAGCTAACCACTGCACCACATTAAAAGACGAGGAATTAAATGCGTTTATCTTTTTACGTCATAAGTATATTGTTGAAGATATGTCTACATTTTCCTGTTCAGACGCATAGATTACAGTATCTCCGCGCTTCTCGCAACCAGCCGGACAGTAGCTGACATCTTTATTTTTTTGTGTTTTTTTGTTTTTCTCCAGATCAAAACTTCTATCTGACACGTTTTTACAAAAGAAAAAATAAGATATGCCCATCCTACTTCATGAACTTCATTTGCACTGACTCGCTATGTGTTCAGTCATTTCGGCCTACGAAACATTGCACATCTGAATTTAGTTTTTATTTTACCCCCTTGGACATTTTTTGTCATTCTTGGTCACGTTCTACGACTAAAACTACCATACTCTAGCCGTACCGTACGTTACGCTTACGGATCCATCGCTCTTGCGCGATGGTCGTAGCGAAAAAAAAAATGAATATTTATATAGGGAGAGAATGTCATAGCCGTTCGAGTACAGTTTCGATCGTGACCGATTGAATGAGATAGTATCCGCTTACATCACTACACAGGTCCAAAACTAAAAACTTGGATATTAGAAGTTCTAAGTGCCTTCCAGGGCACTGAAATCCACTGGCGCGTGCAGAAAACGCTGTTCCTTTTGTTATCATCTTTATCGTCTCAATAAAAAAATGCAGTACATTTTACTGCATATCATCATCGTCATCATTGTCATCATCACCAGTGTGACTACATACATTGCAGGACAAAGGCCTCTACCGTATTCCACAAGTCAACTCATTCCTGTGCTTGCTGCTGTCAATTTATATCCGAAAACTCCTTAATCTCATCTGCCCACCTAACCTTCTGTCTCCCCCTGACCCGCTTGCCTTCTCTAAGAATCCACTATGTTACCTTTAATGACCAGCGCATATTCGGTCTACGTGCTACATGCCCAACCTACGTCCGATTCCTCTTTTTGATTTCAACTATGATATTCTTAACCCCACTTTGTTTCCTAATCCACTCTGCTCTCTTCTTGTCTCTCAAGGTTACATCTACCATTTTTCTTTGCATTGTCGCTGCGTCGTCCTCAATTTAGGCTGAACCCTCTTTGTAAGTCTCCATGTTTCTGCTCCGTAGCTAAAACCGGCGAGTTGAAGCTGTTATATGCCTTCCTTTTGAGGCATAGTGGTAATCTACCTCTCATGATGTGAGAGTGCTTGCCAAATGTGCTCCACCCCATTCTTATTCTTCTAGGTACTTCAGTCTCGTGGTTCGGCTCCGCGGTTATTAGCTGTCCTAAGCAGACATAGTCTTTTACAACTTCAAGTGCACTATTACCTATCTCGAAGCTCTGTTCTCTTCCGAGGTTGTTGTATATTACTTTCGTTTTCTGCAGCTTAATTTTAAAACCTACTTTTCTGCTCTCCTTGTCTAACTTCGTAATCATGAGTTGTGACCCATCCCCTGAGATACTTAGCAGTGCAATGTCCTCGGTAAAGCGCAGGTTACTAAGGTACTCTCCATTAACTCTTATGTGTAACTGTTCTCATTCTAGGCCTCTGAAAACCTCCTGTAAGCACGCAGTAAATAGCATTGGGGAGATCGTATCCCCAATACACCCTTCTTGATTGGTATTCTGTTGCTTTCTTTATGAAGCACTATGGTAGCAGTTGATCCTCTGTATATTTCTTACAGGATGTTTACAAATGCTTCGTCGACGCCATGATTCCATAGTGTCTGCATGACTTCTGATACTTATACTGAATTAAACGCCTTCTCGTAATTTATAAAAACTATGTATAGTGGTTAGCTATATTCTGAGCATTTCTCTATTAGCTAATTTATAGTATGATAGTGGTCGACTGTCGAGTAGCCTGTTCGAAATCCTGCTTGTTCCTTTGATTGACTGAATTGGAATGTCGTCGTAATTTCGTTAGCAATTACCTTTGCAAATAGCTTGTATACTACGGAGAGGAAGCTGATCGGCTTGTAATTCAAGTCCTTGTCATCTCCTTTCTTATGTAATAGGATCACCTAGCATTCTTCCAAGATTCTGGTACTCTACCCGTCAGGATACACCTCGTAAACAGAGTCGCTAGTTTTTGTAACACAATCTGTCTTCCATCTTACAGCAGATGTAGTGTTACCTGATTCTCAACAGCACCTTTGCCTCTTTGCATGCTCTCCAAGGCTTTTCTGACTTCTTCTATGATTACTGGTGGGGTGTCATCTAGGTTACTGCTTGTTCTTATATTATGGTTGTAGTTGTGCTGGCTACTGTACAGATCTCTGTAAAACTCCTCCGCTAATTTCACTATTCTATCTATATTGGTAGTTACTTTGCTTTCCTTGTTCCTTAGTACATACATCTGGTTTTTCCCTATCCCAAGTTTTCTCTTCACTGCTTTGACGCTTCCTCCGTTCTTCAGAGCGTGTTGAGTTCTCTCCATGTTTTACCTTCCTCACATCGGATACCTTGCACTTATTAATCAACTTCGAAAGCTCTACCAACTCTATTTTGCCTGTTGTACTTGAGGTTTTCGTGTTTTGACGCTTCCTAACGAGATTCTTCGTTTCCTGGAACAGCTTGCCAGTGTCCTGTCTAACTACAGTACCTCCAACTTCTACTTCACACTCAGTAATGATACTCGTCAGATTATCATTCATTGCGTCAACGCTAAGGCTGTTTTTCTCGATAAGGTCCGAGTACCTGTTCTGAAGCGAGACTCTGAATTCCTGTACTTTCCCTCTAAGTGCTGGCTCAATTATTGACTTCTTGCATATCAGTTTCTTTCGTTCCTTCTTAAAGTGAAGGCGAATTCTGGACCGCATCAATCTATGGTCACTGCATCGTACCTTGCCACATCCTGCATGATGCCCGGGTGTCCCCTTAGTATAAAGTCTATTTCATTTTATTTTCACCATTAGGGCTCATCCATGTCCACTTATGCTTCCCTCGCTTTCGGTAGTAGGTATTCCAAATCAGTAAATTATTGCGTTCTGTAAATTCACTTGTAGCTCCCCTCTGGCATTTTCAGTGCCGATGCCATAAATTCCTACTGCCTGGTCCCCAGCCCGTTTCTTCCCCACTTTTGCACCGAAGTCCCTCATCAGTATAGTATTCTATGTTTTTACCTTACTCATTGCCGATTCCACGTCTTCATAGAAGCTTTTGAACTGACGTGTCATCATGGCTGGATATAGGCCCATAACCCTATACCACATTTATCTTGAATCGATTATTGAGATCAATTAAAATACCTACCACCCTTTCTAAAACGCTTTAGTAATCCTCTATGTTGCCAGCTATCTTTCATTGGATAATGAACCCCACTACGAGTTCTCTTTTGTCAGCCATTCCCCGATAGCAAAGGACGTGCCCATTCCGCAGTACTGTATAGGCCTCATCTGTCCTCCTAACCTCATTCAGTCCTAATACATCCCATTTATTGCCCTCTAGCTCATCGTATAGTACAGCTAGACTTGCCTCATCAGATAAGGCTCTAGTGTTAAACGTTGCCAAGTTCAGGCAGCTGTGGCGTAGTGGTTAGAACATCAGCCTCACATGCAAGAGGTACGTGGCTCGAATCCCAGTGTCGCGCATTTCCCAACTTGATTAAAAATGTCCACGTGGAGATGGAACTGCATTAAGAGGCCGGGGGTGCGGTCTGACCGGTGACCACCATAGAAGGATTAGCCACCCTGGTGGAGTATCTCGCCACTGCCTCCCAGATGCATACATCAATTAACTCACGGCTCTCAGTCTCAAGTGGCTGCGAAGCAACAGACCATGGCGGCGGTCAGATCTGCAACGCAGCAGAGGGTGCTGAGAATCTCTTGATCCGGACAGGCCGCCATTGGAACTTGAACTTGGGAACGTTTGACACTAGAAGTGCATATATGTGTGCACATCTATGTGTGGACATCAGGTATAGTGCTAATCACTCGTGGTGTAGCTATTCATCTAAAAGTAATCAAGAGCAACCGTATAACCACGTTTTACTATCTCATGGCTGAAGAGTATATGAACATTTTACTCTTTCAAAAAGAGGAACAGTAGAAATCTGTTTAATTCTTGTGTTTCTTAGAGAGTGAAGCTGAATTTCACTCTATCTGATGTTTTGCGAGAGTAGAAGAACAGTCTGACGAGTAACTTGGCATTTTTACTCCTGCGATAGCCTCTGCAGTTTTTAGAGTGTCGATATTGGTAATAACCTCCAGTATAAGCACAAACATGAACCAGCGTTCAGCACAGATACACCAGTTGCTATCTCTGTCTAACGAACGTAATACCCACAGGAGTGCCACTATCAATTGCCGATCTGTGGCATCATTGGAAAGTGCAGCCGTATACGGCTGCATCGGATATCGAAGCTCAGTGGTTTAGCCTCCTAAAGAGGTAAGCGTTGGTTTGCGATTAGATGCGTTATCTGACTTGCTGAAGCGCAGGAGCACTCCCGGAAGCAGGCAGAGGTGTCCCTAATTGAACCAGGTACGTGAAAGGCGAGTCGCTTGTTACTGAAATTCAGGATGGCATAGTGTCGGGCTCACTGGCGAGTGTAGCGCAAAAGCCGCAGCTGGTGGCGGTGAGATGGGGCTGAAGGAAAGCTTTTATCTCGAGGCAAGCGCACTTTGCGTTTGCCTTCCATTCTACGCAATCATTCTATTCATTCTATGCAATATACCGGAATAATAATAGGCCTAAGGCTCTTCGCGGGCGTGGTGGAAGTTTACAAAGTCATCGATGAATAAAAAAATTCATTTTCTCGGTGTTTCAGGCACGTAGTTTTTTCGATCGCTTAGTCTTCATTTTATTCCGTAGCCTAATGTCAGTTTATTTGAGAGTTCCCTGCAGAACTCTCAAGTAAACTGACATTAGGCTACGGAATAAAATGGCTTTTAATGCTTGATTTTTCTAATTGAAGGTATACGAAAAAAAGCTATATATCATGGCAGTATGCCTCTCTGCATGAAGGAGAGCATAAGAACTACGTGGTCACATTGAGATAACTAATTCACTAACTTCTGACAAACAACGTGAACATAGAAGTGTGTGATTATTGATAGTGATAGCCTCAATGAAAACTATGACTTCAATACCGATGTTAAAAAGATGTCATTCAACATTCTGACTGTTGGCTTACAATGCACATCATCTACGCACATCATCTTAACCGTCACAATTGGTGCACTAGTGTATTTCTACAATCACAAAAGGCGTCGGCTTTTCACTTGCTCATTTCTAAAATAAAGGAGCAAGCATTCGTTTATTTGTCATTAGGTATAGAATTGTTTAATGCCCACAGGAGGTTTGTGGGCATTAAATCCACTGGCTTCTCTCTCAGTCTCTATTTAGTAACCACTTTAATTACCAGCGTGTTCATGGCCCGACATATATACGTCGTAATGAGAGGGAGATATATCATAGTAGTATTTCGTGAAACTCCAAAAGGCACTAGCCTGGTTTACCACCTGGTTTGCTACGCCACGTGTGTTGTGATATCTATGATATTTGCAACCATCACATATGCCCACGAGCAGTACATACAGTCACAAACACACATACACGCCAAAAATAGTCATTCTCAAAGCTTCGTTAAGTACAGCTTTACCCGGGAACATCGACAGCGCTATTATGTTACGCAGCGCATAACCGCTGCAAAGCAACAAAACAAGTTCTAGTTTAAGCTGTGTTGGAAATAAAGGCCTGCCACCATCATTTGTTGTTCTGTGTCGTAAGGAGAAGAACGGGAGGGACGCGCTTTAACTGCTCCTGGGCATTCCATGTGGTGCAACAGGATGAGTCCGAGTGCCTGATGTTGTGCTTGAGATAGCAACGTAGAGTATGAGAATTACAGACTACTGGGCGATTGGTAATTATTCTTAACCGAGTTGCGCGAAAAATTAAGTACAAAAAGAATACACCTGTACACAGAGCATCAATGCAAGTTTCATCTTGCCTGGTTAGTCTTGTGGCATATAGAAGCGACATGTCGAGTCGGGTCTGTTCGTTGCAAGGGCCCGTACCGGTTACGTGCCTCGCACCGTATTCTTAACTTCAGATTGCGTGCGAACGCAGATACCAAAATTCCTGCACCTTTCCTTTGAACATGTAAACGAACTGAGATAATTTAATCATACACGCCCTTTGTGTTTCCATATCTTACACTTGATTTGTATATAACGTTACTGATTACATCGAAGCCAGCACGAGGGATCAAAAGCGAAGAAGTCATAGGTGGAATTGTTTTTTATTGCTAGCTGCACATGTGGCCAGTATTTTTTGCACTAACTGATATAATGAAACTCGACGCAACTATCACTCGCCTATAGCAGTACAAAACCATGGACTGGACCGTATATTACAGGGCGTTCAACCGTTGTATGCGGCGTAGTCATGCTTCGCATCACTTTCCGGTCAGTAGTCGCGCTATAGGCGGTCTTCCATGCTTCGATTATTGAAACGTTTCAGTCAAACTTTCGCTTCACTACCTTACAGCCGCAGTGAAGCGAAAACAGCAAATGGATGTGCTTTCAGCGGATCCACGCGAAACTTCACGGGTCAGAGGTTTCCGGTGGGATCTGAAATATTGAGCGCACTTTGTCGGCGCTAGAACTTCATCACGGTAAAGCGTTTAGGGGAGAGGGGCAATTGACAAGAAAACAAAAAAAAAAGGTGGCGTTAACAATACCCGACCAACCGGCAACTTCACCTTACAGTGGATAGCATTTGCAAAATTCGACGTCACAGGTCAGTAACAAGTGTGCATCTCAAGGTATGCGACACTGAATGCTTAGAGAACAAAGTATTTGAACTGTATGTACATAGTATACCTGCTGCCGTGGTTGTTCAGCCAGTATACACCTTAGCCGGTAGACTGGTGGCTTCGATTTCCGACCAAAGAGGTCGCATTAAAATGGTGGTAAAGCACTGGAATTTCATTGTGCCTAAATATCGCTGCACGTTTAAAATTTGAGCGGTGGAGACAATCCCTATTATCTAACTACGCTGTTCCTCATAATGAAGGTGTGGTTTAGCATATCAAACACTAGAAACTACTAATGCATTACAGCACAGCTGTTATGGACGAGGATTGCAGTGTGTCGTAGACGAAAATTACCATCATCATGTATTGGAATGCACTCAATGAACGCCCAAGCTATCTGTACGGATGGCCTAACAAGAGAAGCTGGAATGTGTCAACCCGTACTGCTGCGAACAATTGTCACGTGAGATAGTGCAAGACACACCAATTTTAAGTGTGAATACACTTTATAAGCGACCCCAAGCCATCCACCGCCGTCGGCGGCGTCCACAGTCTTCTCTCTATTTTTAAAAGAAAGAGGACTTGGCGGGCCGGAGCGCGACGCTCTACCGAATAAGCCACGGACGCGACGCTGATAGTCCCCCTCCCCCTTCGCTCGCTCCTCCGCTCTCCTCGCTCGCTGCAGCTGCGCGCGCACCCCTCTCTCTCGCGCGCGCGCCTTCTCTCTCAGTCTCCCGTCGAGAGCGGGTCGTGCGATGGATGTCCCGGAGGCAACGCTACGATCTGGATATAAGGCGCGTTACTGACACCGATATCAGCGTCGCCAACGGATTTTAACTTTACTCCCCCTCATAGCATCACCCCGTGCATTCGCACTTAACCATCTTCACCCTCGGGGAAATGCTTGGGAGTTTTTTTATTGCTGCAATCAGTACTAACATTTGCAAACACTGTTTATTTTCATCTGCCTCGCTCTTTGCGATCGCCGTTACTATAGGTTAGCAGGAGTCACTGTGTTCGTAATCTTTTTTCAAAGCTGAACCGGGGGTGGAGAAGAGAAACCTGCAATTACGGATTCTTCTTTTCGTAGGTCGCAGTTTACTGATGTATTTGGCAAGTCATTCGAAGGAAAATTCTTCAGAGTTTATTTAAATAATTTGACATTTCTTCCGAATCACCATTATTCGGTAGGTACAACTTCTCGTGTAGTACACTTAGAATGCCGTAATCATGCACAGCTGGCTTCTTTGCGGCTCCGTATAAAGAAAGAATCACTATCATATATCAAAAATATAGAGCCGTATGAAGCTGAGGCGTACAAAATAATATTGTTTTCTTGGAAGACAAACCATAGTAGGCAGCAAACAATTTTTTTTATCATTAGGTTATCGTGAAGAAGGGGGCACATATTAAAGGTTAAACAAAATATATATGCCCATTAGTTCGCTGCAATGCTGTACGGTCAAAATGCCAAAATATCCGCCATAAAGTACAGATGCCCAAAGAGGATTGCTGACGCCTAAATACCTTGATGAGGTTGAGTGCTTCATTAGTCCATTAGGTTAATTAGGCACTTTTGTCACCCGCTCAAAGTAGTCGCATAAAAACAAAAATAAAGCGTAAAGGTGTTGTATTACTCAGAGACGTCCACACCGAAAGAATGAAAAAAAAATAAGAAGGAATGCACGAACGCTCAGCGTGCAAAAACTTGTTCGGAAATATTTTATGGGATAACATATTATAGTATTTCCTTATTGTCGATTAATTCAGAGAGAGCCATTGACATTAGTCTCATTCAAAAAAATATAGTATTGCCTCAGATCGAACAAGTGCATCTTTAGAAAGACTGAAAGGCAAGCCTGCTGTGAGGAGCCAATCACACTCTCGCATTCGCTTTCTCTTTCTACACCTCGGCTTCTTTCTGCTATGCCGGAGAGCGGAGAATGTCTTCCCGGGCTAATAATTGTAGCTAGCAGTGCTTTTCTCAAAGACCTTCGGGACTAAGCCCTCGATGACGGTCATCAAGGAAGCGGTCGAGCGGCTAACGATTGCGCTTATGCGGAACGTCCCCACCTCTCTCAGGGGAACAGTGCGGAAAGGCAAATGCGATGGCATGCTGTTTTCACATTCTAAAAATGCACTCACGCTGTCCGGTGCTTGCCGTAACAGAAAAAACTCCCAAGCATTTCCCCGAGGGTGAACATGGTTAAGTGCGAATGCACGGGGTGATGCTATGAGGGGTAGTTATCAATTCGCACTATTATATTTATAAATCACACTATAGTGCCTTTATGGTGTAATGGATCCTGGGAATCGCAATTTGATCACACGGGGGGGAACGTGCACTCGCCGTGGACGATTGCGAGCGGCGTCTTGACGCCGGCCTTCTTCGCCCTTCTCCGCCTGACGCTTGCGTTGTCGTTCCGCTTCTTGGGCCGCGTTCCCGGCTCGATGCTGACGCCTCATCTCGGCCTCGCGAGCGCGCAGTTCACCATCCACTGCACGCCTCGCCCGCTTGTCCTCAGCCTCATGAGCGCGAAGTTCGGCATCCTCTGCACGCTTCGCCCGCTTGTCCTCGGCCTCGCGAGCGCGCAGTTCGGCATCCGCGGCACGCTTCGCCCGCTTGCACTCGGCCTCGCGAGCACGCAGTTCGGCATCCGCTGCACGCTTCGCCCGCTTACGTTCGGTCTCACGAGCCCTTCGCAGCGCCGCTTTGTCTTCCAACGTCGGCGAAATCACCGCAGTACCGTCACCTCCTACGACGGGTGCAGTGCTGGCATTCGGTTGTACTGCATTGGTTGTTGATGGTAGCGGTACCTCCGAGCATCCATCGCCCGACCGGCTCTCGACGGAAGACTGAGAGAGAAGGCGGGCGCGCGAGAGAGAGGGGTGCGCACGCAGCTGCAGCGAACGAGGAGAGCGGAGGAGCGAGCGAAGGGGGAGGGGGACGCGCACAGCGGCGTTAAAGATATAAGGCGCGTTACTGACACGGATATCAGCGTCGCGTCCGTGGCTTATTCGGTAGAGCGTCGCGCTGTGGCCCGCCAAGTCCTCTTTTGTTTATAGAAAAACTCCCAAGCATTTCCGCGAGGGTGAACATCGTTAAGTGCGAATACACGGGGTGATGCTATGAGGGGTATTTATTAATTCGCACTATTATATTTATTAATCACACTATTGTGCCTTTATGGTGTAATGCTTCCTGGGAATCCCAATTTGATCGCACGGGGGAGTTTACGTTAACTCACTGGCGAATGCCAACGGATTTTAACTTTACTCTCCCTCACGACCCGGTCACGACGGGAGACTGAGAGAGAAGGCGGGCGCGCAAGAGAGAGGGGTACGCGCGCAGCTGCAGCGAGCGAGGAGAGCGGAGGAGCGAGCGAAGCGGGAGGGGGTATAAGGCACGTTACTGACACCGATATCAGCGTCGCGTCCGTGGCTTATTCGGTAGAGCGTCGCGCTGCGGCCCGCCAAGTCCTCTTTCTTTTAAAGATAGAGAGAAGACTGCGGACGCGGCCGACGGCGGTAGATGGTTTTGGGTCACTTATAAAGTGTATTCACACTTAATAGAGCGAAGGCTGCGGACGCCGCCGACGGCGGTGGATGGTTTGGGGTCGCTTATAAAGTGTATTCACACTTAAAATAAAAAGGCAGTTCGCAGTGAATACACTGATTCATTGAACGAGGATTTGTCCACCCAGAGAGCATTATGTGTTGAGTGTAGTACTCTGGTAGTGTTTCCTATGCTAGTCCTATGCTTTCCTATAGTAGTCTTTCCTATCTCTACAAAAAGAGGAACGGCTGGGATTCCTGCAGCATTCAGCCTCAATGAGGCTATTGCCGGAGTGATAAAAGAAAAAATAAGAACAATAAAAAGAAATAAGCGTTTATCAACAGGCTTCTATCAATTATTGAAGTAGGAGAGAACGAAGTTTCTAGGCAGCAGATTATTGAATAAATTGAATAAATTGTTCAGACATTTTAGGCATTCAATGTTGCGGCGCTTCGCAAGTGTTGTGAGACCTAGCTGGGGAAGGAAGTTCGTTTGAGAAGAATCCTTGACATATCTCTCGCATAGGGTACGGCATCATCACTGCAATGACGTCTAATCCGTTTATTTTCGCCATACAGCTCGCCACCACCTTTCTCCAGATGTCGGCTGAGGGCGATGCACCTGGCTGGCAGGCTGTGACCAACCCTTACAGCCGACGACCATCCTGCCTGTTAACTCGTCAAGAGATCATGCGCACCTCAACGATATTTGGTCTACGCCTCTTCATCGACAGTGGACGGCGCTCTGGGGGGTCTCGATCGAGCATTGATGACACTGCAGGCATGTCGAAGTATAAAATGGGGTCGCGGCCATCCAGACGTAATAGGGCAGGGTAGCATCACTGGAATGACGTCTAATCCGTTTGTTTTCGCCATACAGCTGAGCAAACGCTACGACAAATGCTTTCGCTCAAATAACCTTTGCTTAGTGGTGCTGCTGTGCCCAGGGCTCCTCTACCTGTTGGTGTTTGAAATGCTATTTTAAGTTGAGAAATTACAGTTACTTTCGGACGTCGATACGAACCTAAGACCTAGATCTGACCTAAGCATCCTCATTAAACAGTATAAAATAATTGCTGATGATGTCAAGAAAATTAAGAATGACCGGCTCACCGCCATTCAATCTAAACTGAAAAAAGTAGCAGCTCTTGGTGAGAAGGTTGTCTCACGTATAAGCACGGTAAACGAACTACAAGCAATCCCTTTCAGCTATAGAAGCCAGGCTAAACCACCTTGAAAACCACTCGCGATGGTCTATATTATTAATGTATGCAATTCAAGAGAACGGCAAAGAAACTGACAGGGACCTTGCTGAACTGGTTAAGGAAGATGTAATAAAGAAGTTGCTTGAACTATTGCTACTACTATCGAGCATATCAATAGACTAGGAAGACCTTTCGCTAATCATGCATGGTCGATAATACTAAAACTTCTAAATTGCCAGGAAAAAACTGCTATTCTGAGGAATAGCTACAAATTAAAGAGATCAAAGATTGCGGTGGGAGAAGATTTCTTTTCCCGCGTGCGTAACATCAGGAACTTCAACTGGTATAGCACATTACGGGGAAGAAGAAACGGCCGAGAAGACCGACACAAGACGACAGAGCGCTAACTTCCAACTGAGCTTTATTGTCAAACTGCATCAAATATGTAGACCGGCGCAAGCATACAAAGCTTGCGCCGGTCTACATATTTGATGCAGGCTTTGCAAAGCAGTCAACCCTCTCAAATCACGTACCACTGGTTGCGCAACTAAGCACAAAACTCGGTTTGTGCCGTGTGTAGTGGGGTTGTTTACGCGATTCCATTCTCATGTGGTATGTGGTATTTCGGCCAAACGGGGCGATGCCTTAATGAAAAGCTTAAAGAGCACCATTATAATGCTCACAAAGCAATCCAGGGCCACATTGGAATTCACTGCCGTGATTGTGGATGTACCCCCATGTTTGATCAATGTGAAGTGATGAAAAAAACACCCGTCGCAATTAACTCGAGAAATTATAGAAGCGCCTTGTATAGCAAGAGCTGGCAGCACGTCTATTAGCGCCCCTTCTTTGGTTTTATCTGAACATGAAGTGGCCTTCCTTAATCAAGATAACCGTCTGTGAATCTGTGATATGTGACGGTGTGATGTTGTATGTTATCTTGTCATTGCGTTAGGGTGGTTTTGTATGCTTGCGCTGGTCTACATATTTGATGCAGTTTGACAATAAAGCTCAGTTGGAAGTTAGCGCTCTGTCCTCTTGTGTCGGTCTGCTCGGCCGTTTCTTCTTCCCCGTAATGCGCTATACCAGTTCAAGTACGACGAACCAACTCGCCCAAGCTTCAACACTCGTTAACATCAGGAAGAAGCTGTGGCAAGCAGCTAAAGCAAAAAAATCGTAGGTGAAAATGTGAATCTCGTATTTGACAAATTGAAAATCCACTGTGAAGTATTTGGATGAGACGAAGACGCAAACTGCATTCGGCCTATTAGGCGCAACCCTCAGCAAAAAAAAAAAAAAAACGTAGAAACCCAACTGCGCACTCTGCAACTACGCGATACCCAGAAACCCACCAAGGAAATTTCGCAAACACAAACGTTCGCAGCATTATTCTCAAGACAACCTGGCTATAATATTTTTTACTTGGCACAGATCCCGACTTTGTCGTACTCACTGAAACGAGGCTGTTACGTGATGTCAGGAACTTCGAGATAACGCCACCAAACTATGTACTTACGTAAAGATAGGAATACACGTTGGGGTGGTGTGATCATTCTTGTAAGAAAAGATATCGCCTTTACGGCGCTGCCCAATGTCGAAGGAGTGGAAGTAGTATTCTGTAAAATTTCCCTTAACCACCTGTCTTACGAAAATAGGTTGCGCTTATCGCCGTTCCTCATCGTTTATCGCCGTTCCCCTAGAAGCAATGCATTCCCTGTATCAATACCTGCACCTTCACACTCTTGTAAGTAGACTCATACTGATTGGCGGTTTTAACTTTACCGATATCGACTGACTCACTGTAAACCATAAATCACCCTCGTCCGTCATTATTATTGATACTATGGTGACATTTAATCTCTCTCAAATTGTTAAAGAGCCCCAACGTGTACAGGGATGTTCTTAAAGTGTGCTTTGCTTGACCTAATTTCTATTAGTGACCACTTTCCTGCAGATAAGTCCTCCATTGAACTAACAGATGGCATATCCAATCACAAAATAGTATCATGCTCGATTCCCTTACATGAGCGTATCAGGCATTCCAACTCAATTGTGTCTTATCTCATCTTCAGCAATGCTGATTACTCTAGTATACTGGACGACTTATCACACGAACTTAGTTCATTCGAGCAGCTTGCCGGTCATCGGGATATGTATATGGAAACCTTGTGGCAGAAATTTAAAGAAATCGTATTGTAATGCATATCTCACTACGTACCAACTGAAACAAAGAGGGAACTACAGTTCAATTCATGGATACGTCGAGACAATATTTATGCAAAACGTAAAGTAATGCGCCTGAGAAAGTCTTCAAAACAAATATCGAATGTCATAATTACTAAGAACCTTATAGAAACCGGTAGTTCCATGAAGTCTCAAATGAGAGAAGCCAAGAACTACTACTTTTCTTGCACTTCATAAATGATGCACCTCCAAAGTTTCGGAAATGTTTAAATAAAAAAATTAAAGAGTTAGCAAAATATTTTCATATGAAAGCAGAGAACGAGCTGATTTGTTCAATAAATACTTTCACTCAGTTTTCACCGCAGACAACGACATCCCACCGCCTCTCGAAATTCATTGCGCCAACTCCATGGAACCTGTCCGCTTAAGCGAAGCTGGTATATGTGACCTTTCGCTAAAAACAAAGGTTAAAAAACAACCAGGGCCTGATAATATACTGAGTCAGTTTCTCACTCGTTATGCCGAATGGATAACCAAATATCTGTTCAATATCTTTAGCTTGTCCCTAACAAAATGCTCACTTCGCAATGACTGGAAAGTGGCAAGAGTCATACCAATTCACAAATTGGATAGTGCAGTTGACGTCGCTAATTATCGCCCGACATCCTTGACAAGCACTACATGCAAGATACTACAGCGCATTATTCTTAAGCATATCACTATTACATTGAAAAAGAGCACATTTTGTCACCATTTGAGCACGGGTTTCGTAAAGGCCTGTCTACCGTTACGCAACTCACAGGATTAATACATGAGCTCCACCGCGGTGCTCTAGTGGCTAAGGTACTCGGCTGCTGACCCGCAGGTCGCGGGATCGAATCCCAACTGTGGCAGCTGCGTTTCAGATGGAGGCGGAAATGTTGTAGGCCCGTGTGCTCAGATTTGGGTGCACGCTAAAGAACCCCTGGTGGTCGAAATTTCCGGAGCCCTTCACTATGGCGCCTCTCATAATTATGTGGTGGTATTGGGACGTTAAACACTACATATCAATCAATCAATGAATTAATACATGAGCTGTCATTAATCATTGACCATAAAAATCAGATCAACCTTATTTGACTCGACGTTTCAAAAGCATTCGACTGGGTTTCGCATCAAAAGTTTCGCATCAACTGCAGGCGAAAATAGGTAAAAGACCAATCACAAAATGAATTGGTGCATATCTGAACGAGTGAGTGCAGTTCGTAAAAATAAACCACCAAACATCAGAGCTATCAAAAGTTACATCAGGTGGACGGCAGAGCAGCGTCTTCGCCCCTATTCTATTTCTTATATTTATTAACGAGTGGCCCCAGTTCATTGGAACGAACATCAAGCTTTTTGCCGACGGTTGATTCATTTACAAAGATATTACCTCTCTTTCGGACCTTATTGCTTTTAGCAATGCCTTATTATTAGTATCTAATTGGTGCACGAAATTGCAGATGGCCATAAACGTAAAAAAATAGCTTTGTTAAGAGTAATGCGTATACAAACGCTATCATAATTTGACTACACTATTGACGACACATCACTAACTTTTCTAAAACAGCATAAGTACCTAGGACTAGTGATTTCTAGTAATCTTAGAAAGGAGGCGCATGTTAACTACGTTATATCTTCACCTTTAATAAGATAATTTTTCCTAAAAAGACGACTACGTTCCGCACCACCTCAAACAAAATTCTTAGCCTCTAAAACCTTAATCCACCAATTATTCGAATACGCCAACTTAGTCTGGTTTCCGGCAACAAAGAACCTAATTAAAAAGCTAGAAGGGGTACAAAAGAAAGCAGTTAGATTTACCTATAACAAATACAGTTTGCTCGACTCACCCTCTGAACTGATCACAAAAGCCGGGCTACTGACATTATGAAATCGCGCTTAACTGGCACGCCTAAAAATATTCATCCAACTTATTCATAGGCAACTAAATATCAACAGTTCCAGACTGATATCTACTTGAGAAACCAGACAGTCACGCCATAAACATCCACTAACATTACAGGAATACCGGTTCAGCACCAACTGCTTCAAGTATTTCTTCTCACAGTCAATTAGAGAAGGGAATAGATTGCCCGCTGTCTGACTAATACTAAAAACTTGAATACTTCTTTAACTTTACTTAAAAACCACATTCGTGACACTCATAGCTCAATTGATGTTTTTTTCTTTGCTTCTTTTCTCGCCTGTAGAGTTCTTGATTCCTTTTTTTTAATATGTCCGTGTTATCAGTGGATTACGCAGCATAATATTTTCGTGTACATCTGCCAGACATAGCTTGTGCTTTTATACTCATCATGTATCATCATATAATATCTGTAGTCGCGTATTTTCGCATGTAAGTGCAATTGTACCTCTTGTGTATTTGGTTCTATATGTATTTCTTGTGTATTTTGTTTACCTTCCTGCAATATTTCCCATTGAACTGGCAGTAGGAAAAAATGAATACACAAATAAACAAATGAATAAAGCACGCAGGTTTCTTTCAATTCAATTCAATTCCGCTTTATTTCAGGTGGGCCCTGAGGCCGGAGTTTGGAGCAGGTGCACAATACATGAAGAAATACAGTAACGCCATAAACCAAACATATACAAAAATAAATTGTGTACAAATGAAGCGGTAATAAGACGCTGCGATAGCGGTGATTGCTACAGTGTTACATAAACACATTGCTACAAAGCCTTAATGTTACAGAAAATGCGACAGAAATGTAGAACACATATGAATTTACTGCGAACGAATAGCTAGGAACTTAAAATAGTATATGAACAGTTAATTACCGACTTCAGTGGTAACGAGATGTGTCTTTGGGTTATGTTTTATTTATTTTGCGCAATCAGTCCAGCAGACAATGCCTTTGTAATTATTCAGAAAATGTGTAATTTGGTAATGTAATGTCTGCTTTCCATAATTCGTCCTCTTTTTAGGCAATGAACGCTGAATATTCTTGAACTTATATCTGTCTGTTGCAGTGTACTTGTTTCCTTTGAAGGCATTTTTGTTGTGTATATACCGAAATAAATAATATACTTAGATCTTGTTGAGCTTTAGTATGCTGTACTTTATGAAAAGTTCTCGTGTGCGTAAGTCGCGTAAGTCTCCTATATATTTTCAAATAAATGCAGTATTTTTTGTAAAACTAACAACGTATTTTAATTAGTGTTCATAGTTGTTCCCCAAACAAGAGCACAGTATGTCTGTTTTGAATGCACTAACGAGTAGTAAATTTTTTTAACCACTGTGGTAATAAAGGACTAATGCTCCTAAGGCAACCTATGGTTTTGGCTATGTCTGATGTCAAGCGTAAAATGCGTGTATTCCATGTCATATTTTCGTAGAACCAGACTCATAAAAAATTTCTGTTCCATTGTTCGTGTAATTTGAGCGGATCTATGTTTAATTACTATGTCACCTACATTCCGCTTATTTGTTTGTGCAAATAATATGTACTGTGTGTTATTCGCATTTAACAGTAACTTATTATGGTGTAGCCATATAGTTATTTCTTCTAGATAGAAGTTTGTCATTGTCACTGAACAAATTCTAGTTTCTTGATGTCCCGTTTTTAGGGGGGTTCCAAACCACACTATCTTTTTCGAGAATGGGATAAATAAGGGGTTTGTAGGTAAGCAGCTTGGTTTTCTAAGGAACAAGACGGAGCGTACGACGTAACTAACCTAAACGCTAAAGGGCTTTGTTGCATGTGAGATCAATATGTTTTGACCATGATAAATTGTGTGGCATAACGATACCAAGGTAGTTCAATGCGGACACATCTAATAAACTAGCATTGTGAAAACTGTAGTCCAACGTCAATAGGCACAAACGCCTGGTAATAACAATGACAGTTTAAGAGAAGTTAGTATTAATTTGCAAAGATTTGTACCACATAGAAAAAAGAGAAAGGGAATCGCTAAGAATGACATGATCAAGTGGCGATTTAAAGTATGATACATAATGCCGTCATCTGCAAAAAGGCCCATTTTTATGGAATTGTGCAAGGGTAGGCCAATAGTATAAAGAGGAATAAGAGTTGTTCCAGCACAGATCCTTGGGCAACTCCTGATGAAATTCGCATTGAAGGCAAATTATTAGAACCAAAGTACACAAAGAAGAAGAAGCTCTGGTTACTGGTGTGAGGAGTCAAGCAAGAGCTGTTTGTGGGACTTGTCCGGAACCCACCAAAGACTGTCAGTTAATTTATTACCGAGGCCACGATCTTAGAAAAGACGCTTCAAATGCGTACAACGCCGTACAACCACCGCGCCTCATTCAATTGCGCTGAAGCCTTCAGCACCGACGACCTGCGCAAGACCATATTAGCTATCCTGCAGGAGAAGCTGCGCAAGCTGTTATTTTCAACGCAGCCTCGAGCTAATTCGGTCGCCGACATTGTCCGCCAAAAGGTGCAAGAGTCGCTTCGAATCCCCGAAGCCCCACAACCTGAACCGGGAGCTATGAGCTATACCACTGCAGTGCGCCGCAATGCTCCTCCAGGGCAGCGTCAGGACACTACCTCGGCACACTTCAACCGCCACACACCGCCACCACCACCACCGAAGTCATACCACCCACCAGCGGGCCAGCGCTCCCCTTCTAGGAACACTGACGTTTGCTGCGCCCCTGACCACCGCTCAATGTGCTGCCTTTTCGTTGGAGCTGGGCACAAGTACCGCCACTACCATTACCACCAGATGGGACTACGCGGCTTAGCCATCCACGCGCCGCGTCCACAGCAGGGTGAAAAACCACGTGACAGCGCCGAATATCTCCCCGGAACGCAGAGAACACCCCCAATACCTTCTTGTTCACCCTCACTTGGCCACTACATGTCACCGCACCATCTACACTCGAAAGTACACTGGCCAAAGCTGGGGTCACCACCCCATGTAAGAAAAACTAAGGATAGCAATCGACGGAGGTGCGCTTGCTTTATGACGATCTACTGAAGATCCTCCTCCGACGAAGATGACACGACGATACCTCAAGAACCTGCTGCACCCCGAACGCAGCTCTGACGTCGATACTTTGCGGTCAGCAGAAGACCTGACGACGCAACATGAGGCGACGAAGTAGCGATCTCGACGTCCTCATCGACTGCCACAGCGTCATAGTTCTCGTCAGCACCGGAGCCGACTATACCGCCATTAGTAGGACGTTCGCCATTAAGTTGAAGAATTTTAGTGCCACCTAGGAAGGCCCCAAAATCCATACAGATTGAGGTAACCTAGTTAGGCCGGCTGAATTGTGCACACCCAGAGTCGCTAGTAACAGCCAAATTTAGCTCGCGAGCTTCGTCGTACTAACGCTTTACTTGAGAGATGTTGTCCTTGGTATGTATTTCTTAGGCCTTCATGTGCCCGCCATCGACGTGAAAGCAAAGTCAATAACACTATCCACAGAAACAGCATTGCCTCTGCGCACGCCGCCAGGAAGCAAAGCCTTGAATGTGCTACAAGAACAGGTCACCATGCCACCTCTCTCAAGCGTCGTCATCTCCATGAGCACTCAGAAAATAGAAGGTTTTGAAAGTGTCGTAGCAGGCAATCAGCGCCTGTTGGCCAATCGGGATATTTGTGTCCCAAGAGGAATCACCGATCTGCGTAGAGGAAAAGCAACAGTGATGCTCACGAATTTCAGCAATGAGTACAAGCACGTCAGCCATGGCACTATGGTTGCCTAAAAGGAAGAAATACTGGAAGCCGGCAACGCTTTCGCCCTCACTAATTCTGCTCAATCTACTCCGGCGACTGAAACCCTACAACCAGCTTTCGACGTTAAGTCAAGCTTTCCGCTGTTTTCCATCCTCATCAAGAATTTCAAAGACCCCTGTCATGAAGCATAAATTGTAAGAAAAGAAAATGCCAGGCCACTCCGTCAGAGCCCTTACAGAGTTCCGACGCGAGAACGCGAGGCTATAAAAAAACAAGTCGACAAAATATTACGTGACGACATTGTTCATCCTTCACAGAGCTCATGGGTATCCCCGGCGGTGTTTGTGAAAAAAGAAAGACAGCTCTAAGCTTCTGTGTTGACTATCGGCACCTCAACAAGATCACGAAGAAAGACATATACCCTCCCCGCCGAATAGATGACGCCCTTGATCGACTCCACAACGTGTAATACTTTTCATCTACAATACAGGCTACTAGCAAATCAAAGCAGACGAGTGAGACCGAGAAAATACTGCCTTCCGTACACAAGACGGCCTCTTCGAGGTAAAGGTAGTGTCCTTTAGTCTTTGCTCGGTGCCTGCGACAATTCAGCATGTTATGGACACCGTGCTGGCTCGATTAAGGGAACACTTACCTCGCGTACTTGGATGATGTCAATAAGTTTCACACAAACTTTGACGAGCGTTTCCGGTGCCTTGACGCTGCACTTGGAGCAATCAACACCTCCAGACTCACACTGCAGCCACAAAAGTGCCGCGTTGCACACCAGGAACTCGGAGTATGCCCCGACGTCCTGAAGACAACCCACTTCGCTTAATTCCCGCTACCCATCGACAAGAAAACCATGCGTCAATTTCACCGCCTGTGCGCTTAATACAGGCGTTTCGTCAGAACTTTTGACCGCATCGCTAAGCCACTCACTAACATTATGAAGACTGGCGTCGATTTCATTTGCAAAATGCTGCAAGAGTAAGCATTCAAGGAACTAAAATGACGCCTGCAGAAACCGCCGATGCTTGCGCATTTCGACGACGACGCCGACACAAAAATCCATACCAACACAAGCAGCGTGTGGCCCAGAGTCTTTCTGGTGCATAATATTGACACACTTGAAAGGGCCATCAGTAATGCGCACCAGTCAAAATCTAAGGCGGAAGTTAACTATTTCACAGCAGAAAAGGATTGTATTGCCATCATCTGGGCTACCTCCAAGTTTCCCCCTACCTCTACCGCAGACATTTCAAAGTTGTGAGCGACCATCGCACCCTCTGTTTACTAGCTAACTTGAAGAATCCTTCAGGTCGCTTCGCACGATAGATTCTGTGACTTCAGGAACTTGACATCACTGTTGTTTACAAGACGAAGCGAAGGCCCTCTGACGTCGACTGCCAGTCTCGCGCCCCCGTTGACCCACCGTCGCAGGACAACAAGAATGGCAACAATTTCTTGGGAACCTTCAGCATCGATGACTTTGCACAGCGGCAGTGAGCCGGCCCTAATATTGAAAGCCTTCTGGAATACCTAGTGTACAAGGCTTCCATGCTTCCTAAGGTATTCAAGCGACGACTGGCTTCATTTCTCTTGCGTAACGGCATCCTCGCCCAGAAAACTTTTCGCCCCGTCAGGCCTACTATACCTCATCATAGTACCTCCTTGCAGTAGGTAGCGTCAAGCTGCGTTCAAAAGAATTATTCACGCTAAGAAACTTTTATATTGAATCCACAAATCTGAATAAATAAAACAAAGCACCATGACACTCTCACTCTTGTGGATTATTCTTTCTTTTTCAGTCTCAATGTGAAATCGAGCTCTAATCTTGGAGGCGTCATATTGACTCTCGGCAAACTAAGTTTGTGCGTGCTAACATTCGCACAGCAATTGCAATGAACATGTGGATCATTTACGAGTTCGACATGCAGATATGAAAAAATGGAAGCCCAGGATCAGGTCAGGACTCTTTTAATGTCGCAAGAACAGCTGCTGTTGGGTTCGTTGAGGGCGAATAGTGCAGAAACACGTTCCATTACCTTTCATGTTGATGTGGTGCGATGAAGCGTCTCGGTTTTCCCTGGCTATTCACATTGAAAGCAATCGCTATTGCAGCGATAAATAAAGCAAAGAGACGGTAATGAGACTGTTCAGTGCCGGCCGGCGTACAGTCATTGGCCTACAACGCAATGCGCCAAACAAAGGCAGATTTGCAAAGCCATAAGCCACACCTGGTGAATCGGTTTTCAAAAACCACACACCAATATTATATAGAGACGTGAGACCCATCAACTGAAGTTTTTGTTTTTTCCGGGCGCTGATTTCAATAAAACTAGTACTTTCTCTGTCAGAGCCGCCAATTTACTTAGCTTTGCGTGGTAGAGAGGAACATCAGAGCTTCTAGCTTGGCAACCATGCTGACGACGACTGCCACGACTTTCATTCAGGCGGGTTGCACACCATGTTAGTCACTCTTTCGTTGCGTCATGATCATATGAGTGGATCACTTGGCAACGTCTGAGAACGCTGCCGCAAACAGCAGTGGACGACGATTGGTAACAACTCCCAGCGCGCACTGCGCCTGCGCGGAAGTGGTTGCAGCCGTCGGCCAGCGACAGCACTGATTTTGTGCACAGATATTCCCTTTAACTATCATGTACATCAATATACTGTCCTGTCATCGTTCCCAGACAATATTCTTGCAGTATGCTGCCACCAGCGGAAGCCTTTCTCCACCACACCAAACGGCAATTTACAACTGATGAGGCATGGCGCAAGCCCGTTGCAGGCGCACACAATAGACAGATTTGATTAATATAATACGGTAATAATCATTATTACTATAGCAATCAATTTTGGTTATTATTATTATTATTATTATTATTATTATTAATATATACTGTGATTTCCTAAACCAAACTACTATATGATTAGGAGACACCATAGTGGAGGGCTCCAGTCATTTCATCAACCTGTGAGTGAGCACCACAACCGCTATACTTCCATGAAGGGGGAATGGACAGACTTAGTGAGGCAACCGCTACAGATCTGCAGGGACAAGGGCTCATTGAGGATGACAGATTTTTTTCTCTGTACAGCTGCTGCGGTGCCCGCCCAAATAAATCTGCACCACTACAGGACTAACTGTTACTCCTGAGTGTACAACTATAGAAAGTTACGTTTAGCTTTACCGCAGTTTGGGCTCTGACCAGTGTTCGCGTAAACAAGGAGCAGTGGAGCTTCGGTGAGCATAATCACAAGTCTTCGGTGATATCAGCTGTAGGATTGTTGCCATTGGTTCTGCGCTTTCCAAACCAAACGGAAAGTTTTCGAACTTTGGCCATGTTAGTTAAGTGGAAGATAGTATTTTCTGTTGTGAAATTGACTGAAACATCATATGTTATGTGGCCAACATTGCAACCTAAATTAACGCGTTGTGGTTAAAAAATGTAGTGTACATTTCACTTCATGCAGCTTTGCAGTAACTTACGTGAAAGTGACATAACAAAAAGTACAATTTAATATCTTGGAGCTTGTGCAAAATTTTGAGAAGTATTTATTAGGGTATAGCCAACACAGCTCCACTTTGCGCATACTATCTCTATTTGCTTATGGCAGCGTATATTCTGCCAGTGTAACCACGCCTGTGGTAATATCACCGCACGACCACTCATAAGAACTTGTCGCAGTTAAGCGTGAATGAACGTAGTTTTTAGAACAATATGCCGCTTTTGCGCACTGTCAGAAAAGGCTTGACCATTGGTTCACAAAGATCGAACTTTACTTCGTGTCTTTGTTTAGTCAACAGCAACAGTCATACAAACTTCCACTGCATGCTGGGAGAATACCAAACAATACACAGACGATTCCCGGCTCTGTTTGCACTGTCGGCATGAACGCGCAGTTAATTTTGACATTGTATATTCCTCTGGTGGTTGCAGAATCTTTAGCCGCAATTCATTTTCACTCACACGCTGCACTACAGATCGCTGAAGGTCAACCTTGGCTGGGTATGAAGGTCAAATACATGCCCAAAGTCGTCTCAGTTAGCAACGCTATGACTGAAGGCTTCGCTGAAAAAAATTGACATGGATTTCAAAAAAACCAGTCGTTAATACAAAGAAATAATTATTATTGAATGAAATGCTGTATCAATACAATTCCTTTCAAACACAAAAAATTACCTGCATGCAACAGTCAACCGCTTGATCGGAAACCTCGCAATTCCAATATAATTTTGCTGAAAAATTAATGCAGTATCGTTCATCTACAACTCTGCCTTTGACATTGTAGAAATTGTTGGGTATAAAAAGACTGCACAATAGAATTACTAAAGCTAAACAATGTGTTACCCGTAGTTTATGTTATTGTAGAATGCCTTCATGATCGTACTTAACGCATCAATCGATAACTGGAAATACAATCAAGTTATCCCTTATTCCACGGAAATCCATCGTTTCATTTCTACTTGGCATGACTTGGGGCATGAAGGACCTCTATAATTTTTTGAAGTGCTAGTGATGCGATTTTGTTTGCTCTCAGAGTGTGATTAAACTACTACGAAAGCATCTAAAAAGAAATGGCACTGAACCAGTTGCAGGGACCACGTAAGCGAACTTAGGACGCTGGGGGAAGGAGGCGCCCCCGTAGTTTTCACCATCTCGCCCCGTAATTTTAGCTTGAAAGCGTAGTACCATTATTCCCGCATGATCACGTGACCAGATGTCCTTACAAAAAAAAAACGGTATATTCTGGTGCCCTTCCCTCGGCCCTCTCAGAAGCAGAAGCTGTGGCTGGGTGCTATTTCATTTGATTTGATTTGATCCCATTTACTAGACCTCATGATAAAACGCGTTGCATAAGTGGTTTGGTGTGAAGGAAAAAACGCTTCATGTTACAGCTTGACTAGCCCCTTCGCCCAGCAAAAAAAAATAGGTTACAAAATTACAAAAACACTACAGACAGCAAAAATCGACAATACAGAAAGAAGCGCGGACGTGGCCCATGACCGCAAATATTTTGAAAAAATCTGGATTGCATACAAGGCTATTCATAACGAAGAAATGTATGAAACAAAGTAACCATAACAGCAATCACCCAGCATTTTTGAAAAGCAGAATCAGCACATCCAATTTAACATATGAGTTTTCATATTATGCGTAAATTATCAATAGTTAATTTACGTTTACTCATCACACTTGGTATATGGTTATTCAGTGTTTCAAATCTATATTTAGTGTTTCGAAGTGTTTCCCCATGAATAAGCTATCACGCGCTCGAGAAAATGAGGTCACCAGTAAGCCGTGGTAAGTGGGTCATCAGATATTTATTGCAACAATAAAAAAAGAAAAGAATAATACTATCAACATGCCTTTCAAATGGGCACCTCTGGTTGTAACTAGATCCCTCCTTTGCAGTTCTTACACTCAATCCTCCACCCTGGTTCTTCGAGCCCAGCCACAATAAACTTTGCTTTCGAGACAATGAATCCTTCGTTTTGCATGTATTCTGCCTATAATTTATTTACAATTGATGACCCTATACACTGTCCTTTGTGTGTTTGTGTTAACGACAACGGGAAAAATTAAGAGTAAAGTGCATACTACTATTGAAGAGTTGTATCCCCTGAGAGACGAGTGACATCGCGAAGGAAAATTACGCCTAAAAAATGTCGGCATTTCAAAGAAAACAAGACGAAGTGTGTAATTTACTGTGGGGCAGGCGTAAGCAGGTTGGCTTTTTAGGGGTTAAAATTGTGAAATATGACATGAAGCGATATTTTAATTAATTTATTTAATGATCTATTACTTGATTTCTTTATGTATATTTTTATTTTTACCTAATTATTTATTCATTTCTTTATTTAAACTACTGCTTATAAGAATTCCAAGCAGTTAGAGCAATATACACACAATATATACTAAAGAACAGAATTAAAAAAAAGTTGAAAGCATTTGTTGCTCACTTTTAAAACATATGCGCCCTGCTGTGCGACAGCGGTAACCCATATCTGGGATAATGTCATTAGAAAAAGTGTACAACAATTTAGAGTACTGGTACTTTATGCTTTCAAATCTAATGTCAAATGCTGCAACCGATAGAAATATGTGAAGTATCGGCATGCTATGAAAGTCGTTATAACTATTGGGAACGTTTTCTTTAGAACCAAACCCAGGCCACACAAATAAAAAGCACATTCAAATGCAGAAGCCGCAATTAGTAAAATTCCCAACATGAACAGAAGCGAAGAGCTTCCATGATAAGGTCTGTCACGAGGAAGTGTAGTGTACCTATGCGTGCAGAAAACACAACTTTTCTGGGGGTAGATGTAAAGCATTCAAGGTAATGGGGACGGGCGAGTGGATCGATTTATTGACATGTCAGCCATAGCCTCGCCTTCCTATGAATAAAGCATCACCCGGGTAGAGGACTCATTACCTCAATTTATACACACCATTCTTTCGATACATCTAAATGAAAGAAATAATGTGCATACATCGATGACTTCAATAACACCATATTAACACCTATAATACTACAATAATAATAAATTACAAAGCTAATTAGAGAAAACTTCGGGTGTGCTGTATGAAATGCTAAATGAAATTCACTTATTAAATATTTAGTACAAGTGAAACTGGATGAACAACAGCTTGCCGTCGGTACTTTTCAGGTGAATAAAAATAGAGACGGGGGAGGGGCGAATTCTTCGCAAGGATATTTGAAGGCATAGATTATTTATTTATTTATTTATGACATACTGCAGGCCCAGGTAAGGGCCCAAGCAGGATGGGCATGGGAAGTACAAATTATAATAGCCAGAGAGAAACAACATTGTAAGTATGGAACGGGAAAAGAAACAATACAAAAGTTGGCATATAAACCAAGCATATGCAAAGCATATACAAGGCAAGAACAAAAAGGCATACACAAGGCATATAAAAGCATAAAAAACTTAACATCTTAACTGAGCAATAGCGTCAATATTGGACAGCTGTTCACTAGGCAAGTTGTTCCAGTCTGTTATTGTACGCGGAAAAAATGAATACTTAAATACGTTGGTTTTAGTGCTATAAGGCGTTAGGGATTCAGGGTGGCGATGCCTTGTCCGGCGTGCTTCGAGCGGAGTTATGAAAGGTTGCAGGTTAAGGGATAAACGGTTATTTTTCAGCAAGAACATAAATTTTAGTCTGAGAATTTTACGCCGTAGTTGTAATGTTGGAATGCTATTAGTTAGCATTAGGGTTGATGGGGAATCAGTTGAACGGTATTTGGAGAAAATGAATCTTATTGCTTTGAGTTGTATCATTTCTAATGCATCAGTGTTACGTTTGGTGTAAGGGTCCCACACAGTACATGCATATTCTAATTTTGGACGGATTAGCGAGTAATAAGCTGTTAGACGAGTGTTGAGGGGAGCCTGTTTTAATTTATGCCTCAAAAAGCAGAGCTTACGGAAAGATGACTTGCAGATGTTAGAGATATGCGTATTCTAGGATAAATTGTTAGTAATAGTAACACCTAAGTACTTATATTGATCAACTTCAATTAGGGCTTTGGAAGCGATATTATATGGAAAGGATAACTTTTTAAGCTTTTTGGTGATTTTCATATAGACAGACTTTTCTGAATTTAATTCCATATTCCATTTTCTACACCAGGATACGATATTTTAAAGGTTAGAATTAAGTGCAGCTTGGTCGTCACGGCAAGTTATTTTATTGAACACCACACAGTCATCGGCGAACAATCTGATTTGAACGGGCTCTGTAATTGTGTCAGTGAGGTCATTAATGTAAATTAAAAATAACAAAGGTCCTAAAATGCTGCCCTGTGGGACTCCCGAAGTTACCGGAAGTTCACCCGAAAAATTATCATCGATAACAACAAATTGCTTACGGTTAGTCAGGTAGGGAGAAATCCAATTAATTAAATATGCTGGCAAGTTAATCATTTCGAGTTTTTTCATAAGGTTACAGTGCGAAACAAGGTCAAACGCTTTCTTAAAATCTAAAAAAACTACATCAATTTGCCAAGATTTGTCAAGGACAGACGCAAAATTATGAACGATAGAAGTCAATTGGGTAACCGTAGAAAAGCCTTTACGAAAGCCATGCTGGTAGTTAGAGAGAATATTACTATCAGAAAGGAATTTTTAATCTCGTTTTCTATAATATGTTCAAGCAGCTTGCATGAAGAGGATGTTAGTGAAATCGGACGATAGTTAGTTAAAAGTGTTGCATCTGCTTTCTTAGGCACAGATATGACACGTGCCCTCAACCAATCGCTAGGAAGAACTGCAGAAGATGACGATGCATGAAAAATGACAACTAGAAAATGGGACAACTTTTCTGCATATCTGTGCAGAAAAGCATTTGGTAAGGCATCCGGACCAGGTGATGACTTAGTTTTCAGATTGAGCAACATAGAAACTACCCCTGGTTGCGATACTATATCGGGTGGTACAATGTGAGGCATATGTTTTATTAACGGCAGATCATAAGAACGGGTTAAAACACTGTGAAAAAATTTGTTAAAATGATCAGCAATGCTTTGCTTCTCGACGACTAGGGATCCCTCGTGTACAATTTGGTCAATTGACCTTGTTTTTTTCTTTTAGGTACCTCCAAAACTTTTCCGGGGCATTTCGCATAAAACCTGGCAGCGTATGCTGGAAGTACCTTTCTTTTGCGTTTTTCACTATTGCATTTAATTTAGGTTGAATATTTAGAATAGTATCACGAGAAGCGCCTTGTCGTCTTAAGCGTTTAATCTTTCTTTTTAGTTGCAGCGCATCTCGCGTCATCCAGGGATTTTTCTTTGCTATTTTCTTTGTTTTTTCAGGAATAAAATTAATAATACAGTACAAGCACATGTTTATAAACTTTTTCCAAAGACTGATAACATCGTCACCATGAAAACTGTTGAGACTGAAATCAAGGAAGTTCAACACACTCTCGTCTCTGGCGCGCGAGAAATCTTTAACAGTCACCCTTTTACATGAATTGGTGCTACAAGACTGTATTGGACAGGAAAAATACACCATGTGGTGATCAGATATACCTGGTTTAACCGATACAGAAAAATCACTGATTGTTTGACTGACAAAGACAAGATCAAGTATCGTAGCTGACGTATCTCGTCGTAGCTGACGAGATAGCATCCAAAGTTTTATCTTCGGCGAACGCATCCTCTGTCTCGCTCGACGAGCAGCCTTTCTCCTCAGAAACGGCGCTGCATCTTCCATTCAATCTTCATTGTGCCTTACTTTTTAGGGGCTCTGATTAGAGCGCTGTATGGAAGCATTCTTAAGAGACGACTTTCAAAGAGCCAAAATACGGCCGCCCTATTTTACTAAATTCTGCCTCTCGGGAGTGCACGCATCCTTGTTATCAAGGCGGCGGTCCCGTGCTGCACCGATGTCGACACGGCTTTTACTCCAGCTTTGACGCTAAAAATATTACCATGACGGGAATCATGACGTGCCATGGTCTACAGATACGTTGCCAACCCACTTGCATAACGCGGCGTCATAACTAACTTTCTGGGTGAATTCGACTGACCAATTAGCTCTGGTACGCTACCTGAAGCTGGCAAAATTAGTACGCAGCCCAGTATTTGCCAAAAAAACATGTTACATTATTGCTGGCGTAAAATGTCCTGTAATGTCTCATTCAAGACTAAGTCTAAACTACAAATAAATTGATGGAAAGATGAAGGCTTGTAGTGATGACAGATCGATGTACCAATAATGTCGCTGCAGCCGACTTTTCAACAGGAGCGCACAAGTTCTCCTAAGGGCAACAACGCTGACGTAAGCATATTCGAAAAAGTTTTTTTTTATTTATTTATTTCATGTATGGGCACCTGTGGTCCTTGAGGAGTGTATTTTGTGAGCGCACGTGTGTGTGCGTTTGTGCGTGTGGGCCATTACTTGTATTCAATTTAGTGGTCGTTCTGCCGCTACCAAATTCATAATCTATTTTTCTCCATAACAACCACTACTTCTCTCACAGTTGTTACTGTTTGAAGGATGCCATTGCATAAGCTGGTATAGCGTGAAGTATGTACTGATATGGAATTTCTTTTTAGAGGTCGGAGGTTCAATATAAATTATGAAGGTAAAGTTGCATAAGCAAGCCCACGTCATCTGAAGACTACAAGACACTTCCTCTTTGCGCGTAAGAGCATGTGACAACGCGGCAGTTTCTTATTAATCGTCTCTGTTTCCATTTCATTGAACATCTCGGGAGGATCAATGACAGAGATAGCATTTGACGTTTCATCTTTGGCGAGTGCATCCACTGTCTCACTCGACTAGCAGCCTTTCTCCCCAGAAGCGTCACTGCATCTTCTATATAATCTTCATTCTGCCTTACTTTTTAGGGGGTCCTAATAGAGTGCTGTATGGGAGCATTCTCAAGAGACGGCTTTCAAAGTGCCGGAACACTGCTGCCTTCTTTTACTCGATTCTCACCCTCGGGAGTGCAGTCTTCGTTTTCATCAAAGCAGATGCGACGTGCTGCGCCGATGTCCCCACTGCATTTACTCCAGCTCTCTTTGACGCTAAAAATATTAACATGACGAGAAACACACACGCCATTATACTTTCTATCTCATCTTCCCTTTTACGTTCAAGAACTTTGTAATGTCGTCGGACATTCAACTCTCGTGATCACTGGTGGTATAGATATAAACCTGGTTTATCGTACAATAACGTTAGCTGAAGTCTCAATAACCATACGATTTTCCTTTGGCGCCAACAATTTCACAGAAATAGAGTGAACGGACGTCACTCTAGTAGTACCTACAACGCCCCTCTTCTAGACAAGGCATTTCAGATAAGATCTCTTCGCCTACTTAGGCGTGAACAGCTGTCAATACAGATGGAACTCTTCTGAGCAGCGTCACGTCGACGGCGAGTTTAACGAAGAAACATGCGAAACATGCGACTTTGATCAAGAAAATAAAGAAACAAGTAAGAGCACCTAATCCTGCATTAACAAAATTTGCAACGTTTGTAGTGCCATTCGTCTGGCTTTATTATAAAGGGACGCCATTTCCCCGAACTTTGTGTATGCTATAACAGGCTTGGGTAATATATTGGCATTTCTAAGCGTCGTACAGGGTGTGCAGACACACGACCCGCAATCGCTGAGTATGCACTATGCTATAAACTTCGGTATAGGCCCCCATATAAAGTACCACTCCGTTTTCCTCTATGCGAGATTTCGATTTTCGAGCGTGAACTGCGTGGCTTTGATTACTAAGTATCCGTTCATGCTACACTTTTTCAGCGCTTGAGGTCAATATACTGGATGGGTATTCTATTAGCGTTTATTGTGTGTAATGCTTTATATACCAGAATATTTTTACTCTCGCACTCACCTTTAGAGCAAGCATGCGTAATCTTGAACCCAGATGCCTTCTGTCGCCGAGGCAAACGTATAGAAGCCACGTGATAGTTACGTCACAGCTGATGGCGAGCGAACACTGTCAGCCATTATGTGCTATGAACAGGCTAGATGCTAGCGCATTCGTTCGTTGGACGTTATCATCAGCCTCGTCCCCCACAAAGATGGTTGCCGCCTGCAAGCGACTGGAATTCTGGTCTATACCAAGCATTGCGTTTAAATCGAAATCACGTTCACATTTCCAACTCTGAAATTAGAAGCTTCGTGTACTTCGAAGCATCTTAGTTTCACTGAAACCATCCTCAGCATTTCGTATTTGTCCTGTACTCTATACGTGAACAAGCTCACCTAAACAGATGAAGTGGTGCTAAACCGCCGATTTATGAAAAAGGTGTTTACATGAACCAAACAATAATAATAGCTAAAATTTGTTCGCGCATACATACATACATACATACATACATACATACATACATACATACATACATACATACATACATACATACATACATACATACATACATACATACATACATACATACATACATACATACATACATACATACATACATACATACATACATACATACACACATACATACATACATACATACTCAGGTAAATTGGGTCGCTCTGTGCGAACATATATGCGTGGGTGCCAAGCAAAATAATTTCGATGCCTGCACTCGTATGCATGGAAAATAAAGCATTCTAATCAAGTTAGTGAAGATGTGGCCCCGCGCTTCTCTATCGAGGACTTTTTCTTACACCGTGCTATCGACAAATGTCAATTCTGTTAAGAATAATAATCACTTCAGAGAATAGCAGGGCGTACGCGGCTGCTACGCATCTACGCATACAAGGTAGCTGGAATTGGACAAGCAATCGTTTGACAGCAGAAAGGAAACAATGCAAGAAAGGCCACGTGGCAAGTGCTATTATTACCTGGAGGCAGGGACATGTAAAATGCCGCTTCTGTGAAAGGCTGGCTTCCTCCTATTGCCAATTCACGTCAAGCGCACATAAGTTTTATGGTTGTTATTTTCTCTTTTGCGGGAACAAATAGTGCGCTTTCGTGTTTTTTTATTATTTCTTTCTGCTTAGATGCAAACACAGCGTATACAATGACACAGCGCTACTGGTAATGAAGTGGTGTGGTCAAGGTTTAGCCGTCATTGCATTTATTGTCAAACAATCGCGATGCGGTTCAGCTGCTATGACGTTAGAAAAGAGAGCCTCGGTAGCGCACTTTATGAAAGTAAATAAACGAAAATGTTGTTGTGACATATGACGGCCTACTGCTGTTTAGAAATCTAAAATCAATGAAGAGTGAGAAACAAGTTCCAAATATTTGCTACGAAATTCCCCATTTTCAAGAAAATGGCAGCATATCCACGAGGTGAATGATGGAGAGTGGGGCGAAGCATCCGTCCGTTCATTCGTTCTTGCTTCCACCCATCCATGCGTCCGTCTGTGTGACCGTTCATGCGTGCGCCTGTTCGTGCGTCGCACGTCCATCCGTGCGTCCATCCTTGCGTTCGCCCATGCATCCGCCCATGAGTCCATCCGTCCTTGAAGCCATCTGTGCATCCATCCATGCATCTGTCTGTGTGTCCGTTCGTCCATCTAGTCAACACTCTAAGTACCACAATCTCGCATCTTTTCATCTTATATTCCGCATATAGAAGCACCGTCATCCAGCGGACATTCTAAGGACTAAACGAAAAATGGCACACGCACACTTTCTTACGGCTTGCGCTTCGTGTCTACTTCCCACCTTTAACCACCTCGAGTTCATGGTATATACTAGCTCACCGTATTCTTGGCACTGCGACCCAACGCTTTCTAAAACCAAGGAGATTACGACCAGTGAGTATAACGTAGCAACTCTTTTTTGTAAGATAGTGCTCAATGGCTGCTAATGGGGAATGAGAGAGAGGAGAATTCGAATTTTAGTTAACGCGCACGCTACGAATTTCTTATTGTTCAACAACGCACAGGAGAAACCTCCCAACGGCACCACCTTGCACGTCAAAGCATAAAACATGTTACGCACTACTACGAGGGACGAACGGGTCACGCTTTAAGGAGCTTCGCCCCTAAAAATTGATTTGGTCCTCTAGAGCGGATGATCTTTCTCAAGTTATATTTCTCAAATTTAATGTTGTTCTTGGCCTCCACGTGATGATTTCGACAGCGACGAAAGAAAGTGTTTGTTGGCATGTTAGCACGTGAAAATAGCGCACTATTCCGCAACTTTTCCGATGAATAAATTGAACGCATCTTTGTAAATGTGACATTTATCACAGCCGACGTGCTGTTGAACTCACACAGTGACTAAAAAATTAGTTAACCGAAAGGCAAATGAATAAATAGAAACCATCATTGAGTAATTTAAGCTTTCTGTTTTCCCGTCTCTGCAGCTTGAGCGGATTGAGTGGCGCTCGCCCATAGTAGAATATCGATTAACGACAACGCAGGGCCCTAGGATGAGCAAGTGTTGTGGGAGCTTAATCGCGCTTTGTTTTTTGTTTTTGTTCTACACGTCACTTTGCTCGCATTTGTGGTCAGCTATTTTCACGTCAACTTCAGTTTCAGTTCTTCCTCCGGTAGCCGATGCCGATCAGTTTGACGACGGCTCTTTCTGAAAAACATCGCAGTCCACAGTGTTATGAAGTGTTATTAGCAAATGTTGTCTTGTTTGTTATTTCTTACGCCTAAATGCCTTTGGTGCTTCACTAACGCTGAGCTGCTACCTCGTAAAGATGTCCTAATGCTTCCGAGTGGAAGCGTCGCTTTTTACATCTCTTATTGTAAAAAGTTGTGAGTTTACGGCTGTTGCAAAGAAATGAGTGACGATATGAAGGGGGCATTTTTATCGCGATTTGAAAGACAGCCGCGGTACTCTATGAGAACGCGTTGTCAGCCATTACGGAAGGCGCCATTTCTTTTCGTGTACCTGAAAATAAGTCTTCAGCTCTTGAGATGGGAAGATGGTCCTCCTTTCAAATCCACCATACTCTAGTTGGCCTCCAATGTAAGTTTCCTCCGCAACTGTGGATAAATCGGTCGTCAATAGATGCCGTATACACTTCTCTTCTATATTTCATGAAAGGCAGCAACATGCGTAGACGCGCACTAAATTTGCCTTTCGATTTTGCAAAACCTTTAAAACGATGCTCCTGGTAACCCTCGGAAGCAGGCGTACCCGGATTTCCGCTATGGAAGATTCACTACTACATTATCGCAACATGGTTACTGCACTGTCATATAAAGAAACGCCTCGGGTGATGTGGATGGGAGGAGCTAAGACTTAAGAATATGACCGATAATCAAGCAACACTAACATGTGTTTTGCATCGAAAATTATAAGCAAAATGACCATACAGCGCCATCATTTCGCAAGCTTAGTATACTAAGAATACATCGGTTATTCCAACAAAAGCTTCTATCATATACACATGGGCAAATTTTTACAAGACCACCAAATTCTGTCCACATCATCGTCATCGGACTATTGTCAATAATATCACCTTGAGCAAAATCGACTCAGAACATCTATGTTTCAAACTAAATATATACTCAAACTCTCGCCAACCGAATGACAGATTTTCAAAATAACAATCAAGAAGCGAGTGAGATATGAACGAAGACATGCCGAAAACGCACGGGTTTCTTCATACACTGACTTCAGGCAACTGAAAGTAGAAAACAATAATCTTTTTCTAACTATAGTCTTCTGAGGCCTCCTTATCTTTCACATGACCTTTTTCTATCTCTTTATCTCTCTTACATTAAGGTATTGCTAACTTGCTTGACTTAGGCAAGAAACACCTTGGCTCAGTAAGTAGTGTAACTTTTGATTGGGTGTTCATAGTATGGCCATAAACTCTTTGGGGATAGATTCCAGAGCCTCAAAGTTCAATCGACAAAATGTTTTCCTCACATTGTATGAAACGTGTTCATGAAGCACATTTCTAAACTTTCTTATTGTGCACTATATTTACGGGCACGACACGACACAAGTGGTAGTTTATTTTTGAAACGCACGTGTATGGATAGTTCATCATTTTTGTATTTTATGTAACCATATTTAAGCATTTGACGTACTATCGTTTTTGTCGAGCAGACAGACTGAATGAAAAAAAGAAACAGCTTTGGAACAGGGCAGAGACAAGAAGACACAAATTGTGTAGACAGGTCTTACTGAACGTAATCTTCGTGTAATGCAACGATTGGTTTTCAAGTCGAAAGCCTCATCATACGCCAGGGGCGCACCAACAAATTTTAGTTGTTTTTTTGGGGGGAGGGGGGGTAGAGAGGACCTCTTTTTAATTTTTTTTATGGGGGGGGGGTGGCGGAGACATCCCCTCGAAATGGTTATTTCTTGCTCTTTAGGCTATGGCGAAAACATATGGCAGGAGGGGAGTGGTTCTAGTGTCCTTTTCTGTCTACGCCCCTGTCATACGCCATAAGTGACTGTGGGCATCAAACAAATGATACTCAAAGGATCATTTGCATGTGTATTTCTGAATCAAAGTTTATTATGCTTACGGGCTTATTTTCGCTAATAAGAAAGAGATCAATGACACCACTCTGTGATGACATCTTGGCATCATGGATCTCCAAAATTATTGATGTCACCATGACTTGTCCCGACGTCACTGTAACATCCCGTGAAGGACGTAAAGGACGTCACACGATAACGTCAGCGTGTGACGCCGTCGTTTCATCACAGGTAGGCAAAGCATGTAAGCACCGAAAAATACCGCGATGAGCCAAAAAATTTCACTGCTTCTGGTCCAGTTACCCATGCCAACAATAACGACGTACAAAACGTACTGACAGATACAGAAGAGTGCGACCAAGCAAGTGTCAATTTCGCACTGTGTGGAGCTAAAGTTGTTAGGTACGAGAACATATTTTGTCGGAAACAATGTTTACGATGGCCTCAAAAAGGCAGTAGTAAACGGTCTTTAAGGCCCATATATTTGCGAACGCTTCCCCTTTCAATCATCTACCAACGCATCTGGGCCGATGAAAAGCAGTGCCTTGCAAAGGTGGTAGGCTTTTCTTTAATCTTGGCTTACGTTTGCGCCAAACATGCGCCTGCCGGTGTTGGCGATGCATTTGTGAAAAGGCAGTAGGGCTCACATGACTTCGGGATGGTTAGCGCCACCAGCTCGCACAAACATTGTTTGAGAATGTCCAACGCCCTCTGTGCTTGGCCTGTCCAGCGTATCTCATTACATACCGATTTCTTCGCAAGCAGCGTGAGTGGACTCGTGACATCTGCGCATCCTCAGACGTAGTCGCGATAACAGCCGCAAAGTTCTAACAGGTTGCGTAGTTCCTCCTTAGTGCGCGGTAATGCCAGGTCCTTGATCACTGCCCTTCTTTCTTAATCTGGAGCATGTGTCGCTGAACTCACAAGATGCCCCAGGTAATGAATGTCGGACTGCACAATCTGACACTCCTTCGGACTACCTTTCTTCCACACCTTCTCTAAAGCCGGAAAGATAGTTTCGAAATGTTTTAAGTCTTTCCTCCAAGTGCTAGAATAAATATTTGCGATGTCAGCAGGGTGTGCCGATGAATACTTCTGATGTTGCGACAACAGTTTATTCACCGTTCTTTAAAAGGTTGCCACTATTTTTTTTTAATCAGAAGGGCATAACCTTCCATGCGTACTGACCTTAATGCTTTACAAATGCGGTGAAATTCTGGTTTTTTTCTTCCATTGGCACCTGCCAGTAACTGCACCTGAGGTCAGCCACCGTTAAGAAATGCGCAATTTCTACTGTGGAAATCAATTCATTATAGGAACGAATTCACTTTGGTGACGAAATTCAGCGCTCTGTAGTCCACGCAAATGTGGATAGTCCCATTCTTTTTCTTTACGCATATTCACTGCAAACTCACTTTTCGTCGTATATATCAAATTCTACAGCGAAAGTTCGTTCACTTGCCGACTGACTTCTTTCTTTAATAGATCCAGTACCCAATAGGAAAACGCCTTTCTTGACTGGGGACTTGGTTCTATTTATACTCTATGCTTCTCTGCATTTGCGATACACGGAGTGCCGTCAAAAAGTGTACAATAGCTTTCAATTACCGCCTTTTTTTCTGCATGTGCATTGGCACCAAAGTGAGCCACCTTCTTGCTAGTCGCCATTAACGCTTCCCAATTTGTGGTGGTTGGTTGCGGAGAATATTCCGCCTCCCCATAGTCATGGTCTTCATCGAAAATGACATGACAGGGCCAAATGTTGTTGGCGTGGACATATTTAATACCCTGGGATGTTGACACATGGTAGGAATGTTCACACTCACGTCCAATCACTGAGAATGAGCCCAGCCACTTAGGTGCTGTCTTAGAATACTAATCATTGTCAAAAGCCAGAACTTCGTCGCCAGCGTTAAAAGCTTTCGGTCTTGTGCTGCGATTATATGCACTGGCATAACTCTCTTGATTGGTTGCACTGTTAGCTATGTAATAATAGCAGCAGTGTCTAGCTGCTCCCTAAGTTGCTGTAAATGCTCACCAGGGTATCCTATTAAAGTTGCAGGCGTCAGAATTTTACCGGCACACGTCATCTGCAGTATTAAAACTGGTCCCGTACGATTCCTTCCATACAATAGAGAAAACGGAGCTACCCCGGTCACCTCATGGCGAACTTCGCGACAAGCAAAAAATCATTGGGGTCATTTTGTCTAACTTCTTGGAGCCTCTCTGAATGACATGATACAACATCTTTTTCAGTACTCGGTTTCACCTTTCTTCAATCCCATTACTCAATTGGTGTTCTGGTGTTGAGAATCTTCGCGTGCGACCTAGAAGGAGGAGGAAGCAACGAAAGATAGAAGGCCGGGAGGTTACCCAGAAAGACATCCAGATGGCTACAATACACTGGGGGATTAGGGAAGGGGACAAGAAAGACGAGAAAGAGGGAAGAGAGGGAAAAGGAAAAAAAAACGGTTGGGGAGAGACTGACAGTAATTTCACTGCAGCGTGTAGATTTCTACCGCATTTCAGAAGCGTTCACACAAGCCTGTCTTTCTCAGGAAACACAGCAGGGCTTTCACTGCCTTGTGGGCTGTCGAGGCATGTGGACGTTGCTGTAATAGCACCTGCACAGAAAGAGGCCTATCATTCAGTCCTCGCATTGTGTTGGCAAGTATTTGTCTATCTGAGGCAAATTGAGGACAAAGGCACAGCAGGTGTTCGATACTTTCGTCAGTGCCGCAAACATCGGACGCCGCACTTTCAGTAATTCCGATTAACGTGATATAAGCTTTCGTGAAAGCAACTCCCAGCCAAAGGCGATAGAAAAGTGACCTGATCTCTCCAGCATCAACTACGGGAGCTGTGATTCAAAATTAGTGCCTTTATCAGAACAGATCATCTCTGGAACGCATATGGAACTGTAGATCTCAATATAATGCATCAGAAGTAGCCTTAGCTGTCTGAGGGCGCAATGCGATCTGCGTCGAGCCTCCTGGTTCAAAGGTTCACTAAGCACAACATTTATTTATGGTTTCTCGCTGATGGTGTGTCGTGGGGCCAACTACGTGTACACTGATGAATTGGAAGGGGTGCCCTGGTCTAGTGAGTGGAGTGGCAGGCACTTCAACCGTGCGATGCCTGTCTGAACGAGTTTGACATTCACGGCAGAAGCGACAATGCTCTAATATCTCCTTCGCCACAACTGGCCAAAAAATTATGTAATTTGAGCTTCTGTTTTCCGTAGCCCTAAGTGCCCCCCCCCCACCCCCGCATAGCGGCTCATGAGCTAAACGCATCGCCTCAGTGCACCTATCTTTGGGGACGACTAGATTACTCATTCGGATGCCCGTTATTTAGTCGCAGTGGTATAACAGCTTGTCTGAAATTGGTTGGTTGGTTGCGAAACTTTATTGAGGTCCTGCAAGGCGCGCGTCAGCGTGCAGCGGGCGACTCCCACGTCGGGACCGTTAGGCCAAGCCTATCGGCCGCTCCGCGGGCCTGCTGGACGGCCGAAAGTTGGTCGGCCAGGAGGGAGCTGCGTAGGGCCGCCTCCCACCTGACCGATGTAGTGTTGGGGTTAGTGTACATTGCCTTGCACTCCCAGAGCATGTGCGCCAGCGTTGATACATCCCCACATGCGGGGCAAGCGTCATTGGGAAACACGTCAGGATAAATAGCGTGAAGGGATCTCAGGTTAGGGTACGTGTCGGTCTGCAGTATTCTGAGCGTAAGGGCCTGTGGCCTATTAAGATTTGGATGAGGGAGTGGATATAGTCTCCGCGCGAGGTAAAAATATTTTGTTATTTCGTTGTACGTGGCAGGCGCGTCCCTGTTTTCCGCAACGCCGTTGGCCCCGAATCGTTGCCCGGAACCCGCGCGGTCGGTTAGTGCACGCGCGGCTTCGTGGGCAGACTCGTTGAGGTTGGGGGGAGCGCCTTGGACCTGTCCAACATGTGCAGGAAACCAAATCAGTACGTGGTGCTTGATGCCGTCGCGGCCACCACTTTGGAGCACGCGCAGGGCTTTCTTGGAGATTACACCGCGCTCGAAAGCGCCAATAGCTGACCTAGAGTCACTATAGATGACCTCCTTTTCACCTTCCAGGATGGCCAGGGCGATGGCCACTTGCTCGGCAACCGTCGGATCGTCAGTGTGAACCGATGCGCAGTTGGTGATTTGTTGTTTGGAGTCGACGACGACTGCGGAGAAGGCACGGCTCCCACGGTACGCGGCCGCGTCGACAAAGCTGACGCCGTGCTCCTCACTGTGAATCTGCTTGAGAAGAGTGGCAGCTCTAGCCCGTCGCCTACCACGATTGTGCTCGGGATGACCATTCCTCGGTATCGGTGCCACGGTGATGAGGTCACGAATCTCACGGGGCACCTGTCTCATCTTCTCGTCCACTTCAGCCGGAGAGTGACCGAGCTCTCGGAGTATATGTCTGCCGGTCTGGGAGCTCGAAAGGCGCGCGAGCTGGGCCCGCTCCTGCGCTTCGGCAATCTCCTCCAACGTATTGTGTACTCCGAGCTGGAGCAGGCGCTCGGTGCGCGTCCTGTTCGGGATACCGAGGGCTCGCTTGGTAATCTTTCTGAGCAAGACGTTGATCTTGTCACGCTCGGCACGCTGCCAATTGTGCATGGCCGCGACATATGAAAAGTGGCAGAGCACGAAGGCATTGACCAGGCGGATAAGGTTGTCTTCCTTGAGGCCTTGGTAGCGGTTGGCCACCCGCCGAACCAGCCGAACCGCGTTATCTGTCTTCGCGGCGAGCTTGAGTATAGTCTTGCCGTTGGAACCAACGAACTCGATGGTCATGCCGAGGACCCGAATGGAGTCAACTCTGGGTATTGCACTGCCATCTCCGGTGTAGAGCTTGATATCACTCTTCGAGATCGGCTGCCAGTTTTTGGGCTTGGGCCCTCGCCTAGTGGGTTGGTAAAGGAGAAGCTCGGACTTGCTTGGGGAACACCTCAGGGCTGTGGGACGGAGGTAATCTTCCGTGGTGTCTATGGCCTCCTGCAGGGAGCGCTCGACTTGCCTGTCGCTGCCACCTGTGCACCAAATGGTAATATCGTCCGCGTAAATTGTGTGGTTAATGCCTTCGATACATGAGAGCCTCTTGGACAACCCGACCATGACAAGATTGAACAGGGTGGGCGATATCACTGACCCTTGTGGCGTGCCGCGCGATCCCAGCTCGATCTCCTCGGAGACAAGGTCTCCCACACTGAGGGTGGCTCTCCTACGGGTCAAGAACGATTTGACATATTTGTAGAATCTGACTCCAAGGCTGAGCTCAGCAATCGACCGTATCACGAAAGAGTGAGCAACATTGTCGAAGGCTTTCTCTAAGTCGAGGCCGAGAATGGCCCGCATGTCTCGAGTGTTGCAGTCGATGACTTGGTGCTTGAGCAGCTTCATAGCGTCTTGCGTCGAAAGCTTGGCCTGAAAACCAATCATGGTGTACGGGTAGAGCCCATTGTCTTCCAGGTACCGAGTCAACCTATTGAGGACCACATGCTCGGCTACCTTTCCCACGCAGGATGTGAGCGAAATGGGGCGCATGTTGTCCAAGTTGGGTGACCTGAGCACGGTGCGCACGGACCGAATGGGCACGGTGCGCGCGACCTTCCACGGGTCGGGGACCTCGCCGCTCTTCCATGCCTCGTTGATGACCTCGGTGAGGTAGTCGATTGACCGGTCGTCCAGGTTGCGCATGGTCTTATTAATTATGCCATCGGGGCCCGCGGCAGACCTCCTATTGAGCCCGTAAAGCGCCTGCCGAACCTCTTCGTGGCATATCTCGGCGTCCAGTTCAGTATTGGCCGGTCCTGAGTACTCGGGGTACGTTGTTGCGGGGTTCGAGTCGACAGGGAGGTACTTTTGAACCAGCTGCTTCAAAACCTCCTCTTCTGAAGAGGACTGCTTGGCTTCGTGCATGGCTCGCGCTAGTACGTTCCGCTGGTTAGTTTTGGTGTTAGTCTCGCTGAGCGGGTGCTTGAGCAGCTTCCATGTCTTGCCATTACGCATCTGGCCATCTACCGAGTTGCACACCTCGTCCCACTGCTGCTTGGAGAGGACGAGACAGTGCTCTTCGATGGTCTTGTTTAGGTCGGAGATTTTCTTGCGCAACCTGCGATTGAGGCGCTGGCCTTTCCAGCGGGCGAGAAGTGACTGCTTGGCCTCGAGCAGGTGGGCAAGGCGGCTATCCATTTTTTCAACCGAAAGGTCAGTACTAATATTCTTGGTGGTACTTATGACGTCCTCTCTGAGCTGGCTAATCCACTCCTGTAGGCTTGGCCTGGTTGCAGGTAGGGGTCGGTCATTGCGGACTTTGCGAAACTGGTCCCAGTTTGTCCAAGAAAACTCCCATGCCCTCTTTCGGACCATTAAGAACTGCATCACCAGGACGTAATGGTCGCTACCTAAGTCAATGTTTGAGTTGGCCCACTGTACATCGGGGAGATTCTTGACGAAGGTCAAGTCGGGAGTGGAGTCTCTGCAGGATGAGGTGCCCAACCGAGTTGGAAAGGCCTTGTCGGTGATTAGAGTCAGGTCCATGTCCGTCGCGTTCTGCCACAGTTCCGCGCCCTTGCTGGTATTGTACGGGTAGCCCCAAGTGTGGTGCGGAGCATTAAAATCGCCCGCCACAGCCAGGGGGTTTGGACCTGCCAAGTTGACGGCCTTCTTTATGAGGGCCCTGAAGCGCTGCCGTCGGTCCTTGGGGCTACTGTACACGTTGAGAAAAAAGATGCTGCTTCGGTCCGAGCTGCGCGGCAGAATCTCGGTCATGACATATTCGGCGCTGCTGGTGGTCATTTTGAGGTCGTGAGAGACGTGTGTGAGCTTGTTACTGACCAAGGTGCAGACGCCCCGGCCATCGATATAACGCGAGACGGGCTTGTAACCAGTCAGTGTAACGTTTGGAGTTAATCTTTCCTGAAGCAGAATGACGAGGGGTTTTTCGCTAGAGCATCGAATGTACTGCTGCAAGGACGCCTTTTTACTAGGGAAGCCCCTGCAGTTCCATTGCCAAAAAGGAAACGTCTCACTTGGCTTGGCCATCTTGGTGCTTTTGTGGGCTGGTGCTGCCCTAAGATTGGCTAAGAATAGCGTGGACGATGGGGCCCGTAGCGCCGGGCTGGGGTTGTACGACGGCGGTTGAGGTCAGAGCTGGTTTCACTACGCTTTCGAGAAACGACTCTACCTTGGATACTCGGTCGTTTTGCGCGGCCAGGGTGATCGCAGTTGGGCGAAATTCTCCCAGAGCTTATTGATGCTTTCACTGAGCGCGGATAGCGTGTCTCGAAGCTCAGACCTGACTCGAATCGCTACACCTTCCTGTTCGTAGGCGACGGCCCTCTTCTTGGGAGCACTTTGACCCTCACTGCTGCTGTCGCCGGCTTTAGTGCTGCGCACCTCCATGGGTAAGAGCATTGTATCGGCGACGCATGCGGCGGTGGGTTGCGGTGGTGGGTTTCTCGCGTTCTTAATCTCAGTTTTTTCGGACATAAGCCTGTTTATGGTTTCCTTCATCGCTGCGTTCTCGCGTTTCAGCTGGGAAATCTCGCGCGCGCTCTCCGCATGCTCTGGGAGTGACCCCGACGGTACCTCAGCTGGCCCTCCTCGGACCGTGTCGGCCCAGGTTATAGAGCCCGACTTCTTACTTGTCTGAAATGAACATGCTTTATTTCCCACGGTGAGAATCTCGCCAAGATATAGTTAGCGTGGGGTCAATAAGCTGCGCTTTATAGAACTCTTCTCTTTGACCTAATGAGGCATCCCTCTCTCCATCAATTTGCTCATTTTACCCGGAATAATCTGTCTTCTCCAAGGTAAGAGTGAAAGCCACTACCCTTGGTTTTTCAGCTGATGGTTCTGCCTCATGCGCAGACTCAGCCGCTGTTCGACAGAGTGCCAAAGAACTGTTGGCCTTTAAAGGGCGACTCACCAAGCCCAATACCAAATTTTAGTTAGACAGTGGAAGTTGTTGGGTGTCCGATGAGGAACATTTTGCCACAAACTTTTTTAATCGGCTGATTACGAGCCGAGAAAACAGGTTTTTAGAAGCGGCGCGAAACGAGGATGAGAGGAGGTGACCTCGAAACCCTCGCCGCTCCTCTGCGTAGCCTTCTCAAGGCAAATCTCTTCCCCACCTTGTCCCCCATCCGACCAAGAGGTCACGTGCGCATGACGTGCCCAAACAAGTCCAACCCCGAGCATGTGAGTGGTGTTGCTTTGTTGACCAGCGGTATTTTGTGGTCTTCGACCTGTTTCTGAGGGATGGTTTGGAAACGCTGGCTTAAACGCGGTAGAATAGATGAGCACAATGAGTGCGCGAAAGCATAGGAGCGTTCCAGGGTGGTCGTCTGCTCGATGCGCTGACCGCGGTTACACGAACACATGCAAAACGCTGACACATTAGCCCTGCATCTCGTGGCGATTCCAGGGAGAAAAATGAAAAAAAAACACGGTCACATTACCTCATTGCGTCTCATTATTTATCTAGAGCTCTATTAATTTCTTCAAGCAACAAATTACATAAACTACGCACGCTGTGTTGAAAAATTTTCACCATGTCACGTGCCACTGTTTGCTACTTCAGAGCAGAGTCGTCTACGTAGAGGACCAACGTCACTGCATTGCCGAGTACGTAGGGCCATTCATACGCGCACGTCATGCCCTCATCCTCTGGGTGTGCGCCGGCAGAAGGAAGGGGAGCAGTGTTCACATTGAAATTCGACCCACTTTTGCGCCACGCAGCGCTGGAAATTTTGGTAAAAGTGACTTTGAACGCATGGTCTACGTATTGCGCTTGTCAGCTCAAAATTGTCAAATCTGGTGAGTGGCCCTTTAACACAAGCTTTCAATCTTCTTAGGTCAAGAAACAATCTGTACCCTAGACAAGCTCATTAGTTAGCGCACAAAGTAGATCTATGGTCTGATGCTACGAGAAATTTTGTAGGCTGTTCGATTTCACCAGCAAAGTAATTATTCTCACTGCAATTGTTTTGTCGAACCCAGAAACCAATATTGCTGTGACTGACATCTCTACTAGGCTTCGCGGAAGTAGACTCTCTTACATTACAGTTAACTCACCCAGTGTATACAGACTCGCATCTGTGGATATATGCTCACATAGCACTGGAATCAACGGTAATTTATTTTTGCCATCACCCTCATATTTCAGAGTTTTTACCTTCAGTAACATTCCATCAAGCATCGGGTATTGTCACTTTTTGAACCTTTTGCATTGGGTCACTTGTCTTCTTTGCGTTATTCTTTTTGTCACCAGAATTCGGGCACTCTTGCGAAATGACCTGAGCCCTAACATACTTGGCACTTTCGTGCTCCTTTTACTACTCTTGTCATCGGCTTTTGCCCAGTTCTACAGCTGGTTGATCAGAAGCGCGTCCTTTACCTTTCGCTTGTTCGAAAGTCTGAAGTACTATAGCGATCTCAGTCGGCCTAAGCCATCTCTTGCCTTCTCGAAGTCTCGCGTACCCAAGCCCTTCCCTTCTAAGTCCCGATTTTATATGGTGAGCCACCATGAGTTCTGCCATCACGTCTACTGTGCCAGCCTCTGTCACTTGCTCGCAGTAATGATGGAATGAACATTTATTTTTCGAAACAGTGTTCCCGAGTTTGTGAGCTCGGGGTCACCCTAGGTGTAGGAAGAGAAATACGTTTTGACGCGAGACGCTAATTGTGACCATGACTCCTTCTGCTTTACCGACCTCCCAAATCTTCGCAGATTTTCTTCCGGAGAAAGCTTCAGTTCTGTTAGCACTGCCGCCTTAACAGGCTCGTAATCTGCACTTCTTTTGGGGTTAAGTTTACGCGGTGGGTAACGAACGCGTTCAGTTAGAGCTGTTATAACCAAACGCACGCGACTCTTATACGGTACCCGGTAAGTAGCAAAAAGTTTTTAAGCTTCCTTAAACCATAATTGTACATCAGCGTCACTCGGCGGCTGAAAACTTTTGAGCGCTTTTGAACATTGCCGGATAGAATGAACGCCCAGTCTACTTGATTCACTCGTCTCTGGCCCAAAGTTGGACAACGTGTGATTGGGGCGTTCGGTGTTTATTCTACTTTGAACAGCTTTTCGTACACAATCTGAAGATTGAGTCCTTGAATTTTAAATTCGAGTGTTTTCGCATCACTCGAGTTTGGCAAAGTTTGAGATGCGTGCTGCATAGATTCCTGCATCTCAGTAGGCGCTCTCAGCTTATCTGAATTATCAGAATATAGAATGACAGTGTTTGATGGATCTCGCCTGCTAATAATATATGCCACATTTGCACCTTCATCTCCTTTAGACTCCATCGTCTCTGTACCACTGCAAATCTTCACCACTCGGATGGTCGAAACGAGCTGTTCGAAGGAAGCCGTTCGCACTCCGGAGGTTAGCCCAGTCACAGACCGCGCGGAGAGAGAGCCGAAAAAGTAGTTGTATAGCGTACAGTGCCACCTGTCTATAATGTACGATTCTTATAGGAGCGGCAGAACCTAACCATCCTCAAGACTGGTGCTTATCTTCGAAATATAATAAAGGACTTAGTAACGAACCCCATCGGTATTCCTATTTATATTAAAATATAGCTTATTTATGACGTCGTATTACGATGTCAACTAATTAGAGGACACTCCTTTCTATGGTCCAGTAAAAGATCAGGTGTGCGAGCTTTTGTATGCTAAAAAGCTGTAACACTAGAAGTGTGCGAACTTTGACGCTTACCAACATAAAGTGACGACTGTGTGAGTAGAGAGAGAGAGAGTGAAACTTTATTCAAGGAAAAAAGGAAAGCGTATGTTACAGCTTCTATGGTTGGCACCCTATGTCCAGTGCTCCACTGGCCTCAGCCTCCCGCCGGACTTGAATTAGGAGTGCGAGCGGTTAAAAGAAAATTTCACTTCTTTGGTGGTCACCTGCATGCCCCAACATGTCGCTTTCCGCTTGGAAGTACTCTCACATGGATTAGAAGAATGGTGAATAACTATCGTGTAATTTCAGGTGACATTTGGCACTGTTTTATATATGAGGTTAAACGACGTAAGGGCTCTATGTTTTTATATTACTATTGCCTATGAATCCTTTGTGCGATAGTAAACTTCGGCAAAAAATAAAAGGATTATGAACAAACCCAGAGAGTTTCAGGTGGTCGTTAATTATGGGATTCATGGAAACTTCGAGCATTCATTGGCACAAAAGGTAATATACGACCACAAGACACGTAGGGCTATTCAAAAGCCTATCTGAGGAACAACGCCGAAAATGCCGGGCGAAAAGACGTTGGACTCTTACAAATACGTCTCTTCCCTCAGAAGTCAATTACCTAAACTGGCTTAGGGAATGGGAGGCTTTCCCACCGGCCAACCGCCTTGCGGCGTGGGGCGTGGTGCCCTCCGCCACATGCCCGCAATGCGGTCACGTCGAAACACTGAACCATGTCTTCCATGAATGTATAGTAGCGCGCACCTTTTGCCGCATGGTTACCAGATTGTTGCAAATAAGTACGCAGTGGAAGTCTAGCCACAGGGATAACTTTGTCGTACTCTTAATGGCTATCGGAGCCTTCGTCTTATGGAAACGAAGGGGACTGGCCCGCCTGAGGGGACGCCCCCAGAGAGCCATGTTTCCCCTACTACATCGGCTAAGAAACATGATGTTTACGCATCTTAATGCAGAACTAGTCATGCTAAGAGAGGAGGCTTTCCTTCGACGCTGGTCTACGTGATTTATTATCGTAAAAAAACAACAAAGTGTCCATGCCTTTCCTCCCCTATTATTGAGGAGGTGGGCTAGAACTTGTTCCACTGTGACATTACAGTGTGTATTTTTCTTTTCTGCCTTAGAAATATCTCCGTTTTGTGAAATATTGGTCTTGCGCGCGAGAGCAAACTGTCCCTACAGGTAAATGCTAAACATCAACTTACACTGTGAATGAACCTCTCCCCCCCCCCCTTGTTTGTTCACATAGCCTTACTATTTATTTAAGTTTATTTATCTCAATGTGATTTGGGACGTTAAACCCCACGTATCAATCATCTCAAGGTGATGAATGTCCTCTCACTGTTGTACAATTTTGCATTGTACGTCACTGCTTATGCATTAAGTTCTTTTTGCTGTATATAACAGCTTGCCTTGTACATACGCACTGTTCACCATTTTCCTTTTTTCTTGTACACATAAGCTGTGTATGATATATCCGGGAATAAAATTCTCTTAAATGAGGGCTATGGAGGTTGTGAACCGAGCAAGGCCTTGCGAAGTGTGAGGCCCACGGGACGGCTTTTTGCTCTCCCTTAGTAGAGTACCAAGTACTCTAAATTGTCAACAAATTTTGCTAAACACACAGGCGTTCGGGACGTTTTTATACTATATCGTAGCCCAAAACTCCAAATCGTTCAACAATTTTTTAAACACAGCTTAATGAGGCCCATGCTTTTAAACACAGCTTAATGAGGCTTTATGCTCTGCCATAGTAAAATAACTATATACTCTAAATTGTTGAGGACTTTTTATAGTGGAGCTCCGCTTTGCCTCACCTTGTCACTGATCACGTGTAACCGAGAGAAGAAGAGACGAGAAAGAAAAGCAGACAAAAGAAATGAACGATCATTTCTCGTCTCATTTCCTAGATGGCGTTACTCTGCCGCTACATTTCGAAATGCCGCTGCTCTCTGATTGGATGCTGCGCGTGCTTTACCTTAGTGCACGGAACAAAATGGCAGCATATCCACGGAGTGAATTATGGAAAGTGGGGCGAAGCATTCGTCCGTCTATTCGTTCTTGTTTCCGGCCGTCTAGGCGTCCGTCTGTGTGATCGTCCATGCGTCCATCCACCCGTCTGTGCGTGCAGCTGATCGTGCGTGCGTGCAGCTTGTTCGTGCGTCCGTCCCGGCGTTCGTTCAAGCATGCGCCCCTGGGTCCGTTCATGCGTTCATCCATGCATCTGTCTGTGTGTCCGTTCGTCCATCTATTCAAAACTCAAAGTACCACCATCTCGCATCTTTTCATCATATATTCCCCATATAGAAGCACCGCCATCCAGCGGACATTCCAAGGACTGAACGAGAGGAGGTACACGCACACTTTCTTACGGCTTGCGCTTCGTGTCTACTTCCCACCTTTAACCACCTCGAGTCCATGGTATATACTAGTTCAGTATATTCATGGTACTGCTGCCCAACGCTCGCTAAACCTTTCCAAAACAAAGGAGGTTACGCCCAGCGAGTATAACGTAGCAACCCTTAACTGTCAGATAGCGCTCAATGTACATGTCAATGGCTGCTAATGGGGATTGAGAGACGGGAGAATTCAGCTTTTACTTTCTTACGGCTTGCGCTTCGTATCTACTTTCCACCTTTAACCACCTCGAGTTCATGGTATATACTAGTTCATTGTATTCATGGCACTGCGGCCAAGGCTCGCTAAACCTTTCTAAAACTGATGAGGTTACACCCAGCGAGTATAACGTAGGAATCCTTTCTTGTCAGATAGGGCTCAATGTACATGCCAATGTTTGCTAATGGGGATCGCAGCGTGCGCGTTAACTAAAAGCCGAATGCTCCTGTCTCTCATTCCCCATTAGCAGCCTTTGACATGTACATTGAGCACTGTCTTTTATTGTTCAACATCGCACAGAAGAAATCTCTCACCGGCACCACCTTGGAGGTCAAAATGTAATACTTGTTACACACTACAACGATTACGAGAGACGAGTTGGTGCCGCAATAAGGAGTTTCGCCCCTAACACGTGAATCTTTCAGCCTCCTTGATAGTCACCGTCGTTGGTGAACATGAACGAAGCACAGTGGCGGGCACGTTGAAGCCGCTTGCGCTCGGCTTCCTTGCTCGCGTCTTGTCGGTGTTACCCGCTTGTCGTCTGCATTCATATCTTGGCCTAAACATGGTGAATGTGGAAAGTATCACCTGCACCGATTTCATGAATGCAGCTAAATTCCTTTCTGGTGCCTCATCTGACGGCTTCAAAGTAGCACATGTCAATATTCGTAGTCTTCGGAAACATTGGAATCAGTTCTGTGCCATCACTTCTTCATGTCACCTAACTTTCGATGCTTTCGTCCTTACTGAAATCAACATTTCATCCGAGCGATTCTCACAGTTTGTTCTGCCGGGTTACCAAGCCTTTTCGTACACACGCCCAACAAGAAAAGGAGGAGGCATTGCCGTTTTTATAAGTAACACATGGGCAGTTTCGCAGCTATCCTTTTCCTTTTCACAAGCAGAAGTGTTAGCACTGCGCTTGAACACACCCGCTTTTTCGGTGATTCTTATCGGTGTACCGGCCTCCCAGTTTCAATATGCGCCTTTTCTTATCTGAACTTGAGTCCCCACTATCATCCTTATCGATAGAAGAGCATATGTGCATCATAGGAGACGTCAACATTGACCTTTTGCGTCCCACCGTAGGCCTCGTTGCTGATTATCTAGACAGCCTTTCTAAATGGAGCTTAGAGTGCCGAATAAATCAAGCGACTCGAGAGGAATTTTCGGCTGGCAAGCTCGTCGTGTCGTGCATTGACCACGTTTTCGTGCGTGCGCAGAACCTGCTCACAAAAACCGCAATAGTACAGACGAAGATAGCGGCTCAATCAGCTGTCCACATACGACGACGATGCCAACCGATACAAAAAAACTGATTTCGGTGCTAGATTAAAAAAAATGATAATCTGGAAGCTCATTATGACTGGAATTCGTGGTTGTCAATAACGTCTTCTAGTGACCTCTACGATAAATTTGTAGAAGTGTTCATAATCTTAAAATAAAGTGCGACGCGAACCATACACATTAAACAACGTAAATTAGATAATAAATGAATGTCCACACATATACTCGCTGCAATAAAAGAAAAGGACTTGCTTTGGACACAATGTAAGGGTTATCCTAACTGTTCAGACTTGCGAGCCAAATTTAAGCAAAGCAGAAACAAGGTTAATGCTATGATTCGCTCGGCTAAACGAGCCCATTTCCAAGCCAAATTTAAGGATGCCAGTAACAGCAGCAAAAAAAAAAACCTGGCGTTAATTAACACCTTTAGAGGCGAAAACGCTCGCGTTAATATTTTGAATAACTTTTTTTCGAGTCAAGCCAATAACGCACAAGAGATTGCTCATGAATTTAACAACTTTTTCTCTCGAACGATAAAAACACAAATTCTCAAGTAGGCCCGTGCACTTTACGTCACAGTGTTAGCGAATCGGCTTATCTACCTTCAATATCACATGAGGACTTACGATCTATCATTTTCAGTTTGAAGTGTAAAAAATCGGCTGGTATTGATGCTGTTTCTATAACTGACTTGAATCGTATATTTGAATACACCCATGAAGTTCTGCTAGCACTAATAAATCGCATTATTTTTAGTGGAGAAATTCCCATAAACTTGAAAACATCAATAGTTATATTTATACACAAATGCAGTGCGCGTGATAAACTTGAAAATTATCGTCCGATATCAATTCTGCCTTCTATAGCACAAATACTAGAAAAACAATTGTTGTTAACGATGACAAGCTTTCTCGATAGTCGCAACATTTTATCGCCTTGCCAGTATGGTTTTCGACAGGGGAAAAGCACTCAGACGCTATTGGAAGACTTCTCTGATCAGTTGAACGAGGCGTTCGATAACAACAAAGTTGCCTGTGCGCTCTTTGTTGACTGCAGCAAGGCTTTCGACAGTGTCCATCATACCTTGTTATTGGATAAACTTTTTCAGTTAGGGTTTAGGGGTGCTTTCTGGTCTTTGTTGGCAAATTTCATCCAAGGCAGGCGTCAACTTGTATCCGTTGAACAATCTCGCAGCGCGTTCCAAAATGATCAAAACCGGTGTTCCACAGGGATCAATTCTTAGTCCGCTGCTATTCAATATTTTTGTAAATGACCTTCACAGCGCGATACTGGTTTCTCTATATCAATACGCTGACGACACTGTGATCGGGACGACTGCAAACAACTTTTATGAGGCGATTACTCCTCTTCAGTCAGCTGCCACTAAAGCCATGGATGGGTTTCGAGATAACCTTATTAATATAAATGCGTCTAAAACTAATCGAATTTGCCTCCACAATCCATTGAAGAAAGTAACCCTTGACTATCATTTCATTTTGCATTGTTCTGACTGTTCATCCTGCTCTTGTAGTCCATTATAGTATTCATCTCTTGTGAAATACCTTGGCTTATACATTGAAAGCGACCTTTCCTGGAATAGTCATCTCGCCTATGTTTGCAAAAGACTTCACGCTGTGTCATGTTTATTATATAACATAAGATACAACATGCCGTTTTCAGTACGTAAGATGATAGCACACGCTTTAGGTTATAGTATACTGCGTTACGGAATAACCATTTACGGACACTGTGCTGTCCGTTGGCACAATAGAATAAACAGAATATTGCGTTCGATTTTTAAAAAATATATCTTACGACCTGAACATTATTTCAGAAAAAGACATTTTCAAAACGCTTTTTACGCCAAACTTCAGTGATGTGTTATTTCAAACGGTTGTTTTAAAACATTTCTGGTTCGAAGAATTCCTGGTTCCGTATGTTACTTCTCGTTCATTAAGGCCGAAAGTATGTTACTGGAGGCCGCGGTGTTCAACAAAGTATGGAACTAGAATACGAGCCCATGATGTACCATCCTATTTCAATGTACTTTCCCCCAGCATTTTTCGCACAAAACAAAGTACAAATTAAAGAAACTGCTACGGCGTATCTGTCTACAACTGTAATGCATGTCGTGTGTTATTTCATATACACTCATTCGCAAGCATGATGCTGCACAATTATCCAGTGTGTTACTTTGCTTAAGAAGCATTTGCTCTAATTCTCTCTTTTTTCCTTTACACCTTTTCACTTTCAATTGCTGTAACTATTGTGTAATGCTTGTAACCATTACTTATATGCCCTGTTGCTTCTAATCTCATATGCACGTTGTTTTTGTCCTATCATCCCTCTTACGCCAAACTTGTAACGCGTCCGGTCTGTTTTGCTGTCTGCCAGGCTCTGCCACTCAAGCCACCAATTGGCTTTGGCAGGCCTAGTCACATGTACTGTTATATTTCAAGAAATAAAAGGTATTAATATCATTATTATTATCATTCTCAAACGTAATCGGACGCATAGGCGCACGCAGGGATGGACGTACACAAGAATGGATCGACGAACGTACGCTTCGCCCAACTTTTTATGATTCACTCCGTGGATATGCTGTGATTTTTTGTAAACACACTATTCTCAAGCAGTAGTATTCATATCACTCTAAATGGTCGAAAATTTCACGACGAAATAAAAACACAAAAATATCACAGCGTATTCACGGAGAGAATGATGATGAGTGGGACGAAGTGTCCACCCATCCTTTGTGTGTTCACCCGTCCATGAGTCCATCCAGAAGGACAGAAGAAACGACGAATGAATTGAACCACGGACAGATTAATAGACGCATGCATGGACTAACGGATGCACGGGTGGATGGACAGACGCCTGGACGGACTGACGGAAGCGCGGAAGGACTGGTGGACGAACTCACGGACAGACTTTCGGACGCACCGACAAATGAATGAAAGCATGGACGAACGGATGCATGGATGGACGGACAGTATAATGGATGGGTGGACGGACAAATGGATGGACTCACGGACGAACGGATGAATGCTGGATGCTTCACCCTGCTCATTATTATTCACTCCGTGGGTATGCTGTAAAAACCTGTAACGCCATCTATCTATAATATTCAAAAGAACATATACACACAAACCCGTCTACTTAGAAGCTCCTAAACTACAGGTGGCTACTTACAACTACTACTACAGGGGAGCGAACGACACACGGCCTAAGGAGCTTTGCCGCTGAAAACAGCTCCGGCACAATACTTCAGGCAGTAGTAAAATGGGTTTATTTTGTGTGTTTAGAAAAAGTGGGTAATGATTAAGTACCAGGTACTCTACTATGGGAGAGCATTAAGCCGTCCCACGGGCTTCACGCATTTCAGCCTATTGCACTTTCATTTTAGAGGCAAAGCTCTTTATAGCGGCCCCTGTTTGTTCCTCGCAAACTTAGTAGTAGTAGTGTGTAACGAGTATTACATTTTGACCTCCAAGGTGGTGCCGGTGAGAAATTTCTTCTGTGTGTTGTTGAAGAATAAAAGATAGTGCTCAATGTACATGCCAATGGCTGCTAATGGGGAATGAGACACAGGAGAATTTGGCTTTTAGTTAACGCGCACGCTGCGAATTTTTTATTGTTCAACAACGCACAGAAGACAAGAAAGGATTGCTACGTTATAGTCGCTGGGCTTAACCTCCTAGGTTTTAGAAAGGTTTAGCGAGTGTTGGGCCGCAGTGCCAAGAATACAGTGAACTAGTATATATCATGAAATTGAGGTGGTTAAAACTGGGAAGTAGACCCGAAGCGTAAGACGTAAGAAAGTGTGCGGGTGCCACATCTCGTTTATTCCTTGGAATGCGCTGGATGGCGGTGCCTTTATATGGGGAATATATGATGAAAAGATGCGAGATGGTGATACTTGGGGTGTTGAATAGATGGACGAATGGACACACAGACAGATGCATCAATGGACGCATGAACGGACGCAGGGGCGGATGCATGGACGAACGCAGGGATTGAAGCATGAACAGGCGCACGCACGGACGGGCGGATGGACGCATCGACGGTCACACAGACGGACGCATGGACAGACGGAAGCAAGAACGAATGCCCGGACGAATGCTTCGCCCCACTCTCCATCATTCACTCCGTGGATATGCTGCCATTTTTTTTTCATCCACTGCTCAGACAATAGCATTGTTCGCTACACGTGGCGTTTTTCTGTCGCGACAAACGTGGTATACACCTTGGAGGAAAAAAAAAACACCGCCGTGATGGGCTGTGCGTGTGAGTACAAAGGCTAAGGGCGCAGCGTTTCCAGTGCATGTTTGAGGGTGACGCGCCAATCTGCACAGCCCACGGAGGGCTATGGCGGCGCCCAGGGAGGCGTTTATGCAAAGGTGAATACGTTTCCAGCTGTAGTAGCTAGCGTACATGGTAATATATACTATGAACTGAAAAAAATAGAAATGTTTCCAATTCGGCATTGGCGTTCCACAGCGGCGTCTCGAGCACATATTTCTGGATGTTCTTGAGCACTGAGTTTCATTAAAAATCACATCATATCCAAGGAGTGAATGATGAAGTGTGGGGCGAAGCATCCGTCAGCTAGTCCGTGCTACCATCCACACGTCCATCCATGCGTCCGTCCGTCTGTCCGTGCATCTGTCTGTGAGTCCGTGCATCTGTCTGTCTGTCCGTTCGTACGTCCATCCGTCCATACATCTGCGTGTCCGCCCAATTGTCCGTCCGTCTTCTAGTCTGTCTGTCCATCCGTCCGTGCACCCAACTTGCGAACACTCCAAGTACCGCCATCTCGCATATCGCACCCCCTTTGGCACATACCCAATCTGTGCTTCCGTCCAACCATCTGTATGTCCGTCCGTTCATGCGTCCATCCGCGCGTTCCTATAGTGAACGCTCTAAGTACCGCCATCTCCCATCTCGCATCACTTGTGGCACATACCCGCTCTAGGCGGGTATGTGCCACCAGTGGCTACGTGCAAGAACGAAAGAAAGACAAAATCACAACCTGAGGAGCTTCGCCCCTGAAAATTGGCAGATCCCAAGTACAGTGGGAATTGATTGGATATGATTGGATAAAGATTTATTGGATCCTCCAAAATACGGATTCCTGTGTCACGGGCCGCTCTCACATGAGGTTGAGATGCCGACCTCCTCAGTCACCTAGTGGGCTTCTTGAACAGCCCAGAGCTGATCTTCCAAGGATGAGCTGCAGATTGCCGCCTCCCATTATATGCGAAGAACGAATGAGGAAGGTTGATATGCCGCAGTAAAATCATCAAAACGTTACGTGGCAAATGTACATTATGCCATATATGACTTCTATATCATATTTGTTCTATTCGAACATGTCATTTACCTTCGTCGTTTATTCAACTCACGTGTCCGTGTGCTCAGATTTTGGTGCACGCTAAAAACCCTATCTTGTCAAAAATTCAGGACCCCTCCACTACAGCGTCTCTCATAATCTAATGGTGATTTCGGGACGTTCCACCTCACACATAGAAAAAAAAATCTAACCAATTCACGTCACGTGACACCAAATCTGGTATATGTGGAGCTTCCGAAACGGCAGTGATCATGCTATGAGCGTAGCTTAAAGTCATGTTTTACACGACACGCATGTCATGATCATCGTGTTTGGACGTTTTACTTACCTACGTCCTCCATTCACGTCACGTAATACCAAATTTGGTATATGCTTAACAAGCGAAACGACCGCTAGCGTGCTAAGACCATAGCATTTATTCATGTTCCACATGACACGCATGTCATGATTATCATGTTTGGACGTGTCATTAACCTTCGTTGTTAGTTCGTGCTACGTAATACTAGATTTGGTATATGTGGAGTTAGAGAATTGACCGCAAGTGCATCATGAGTGTGGCAAGTCGTCATATTGTTACATCACAGGCATCTCATAATTATCGTGTTTGCACTAGGCCTTCATCCTCCAATTACATGACGAAATACCAAGCTTGGTTTATGTGAACTTAGCAAAATTACCACGAGCGCATCATGAGCCTAGCATGTAGTCATGTTCTCAAAAGACACGAATATCATGGTTCCCATGTTAGGGTCTGTCTTTTGTGTTCGCAATGCAGTCATACCACACCATACAAGTTCTGCGACCAGTCATGTTAAAGAAACCACCACAAAAACAGCAAGACCATGAAATGCATATCGCGTTTTTTATGACATACATGTCATATTGTCACAAAGACACAGGCACGCAGGTACAAAATAGGGCGTTTACTTTCGCAACCCAAGGGCCACAAACGCGAACACCAGAGCACGCGCACACAGATCTACTTCGTTGTGCTCTTCAGATGCTGGCTACTATAGTTGCCAGCCTACCTTGCGTCAATTCCCCCCTTTCAAGAGAGACCGTCCCAGTCGATTGACTGAGATGCTAGAGGTGTCCATGAAAGAAAAAAAAATGATCACGTCAATGAAAAAAAAAAGCCCACGCTGTTGTGGATAATAAGGAAAAAGTTTGAAGTGTTCATAAGTCGCGGGCATGGTACGGTTTCATCCGTACTACATGGACTACTTCTGGACGTGGACGTCTTCGGTTTAAACTGGTGTCGGAGCTTTTGGGAACTACCTCGTAATTCACGTCACTGAGGCAGCGCACAACTTCGTAAGGGCCAAAGTAACGCCGCAATAGCTTCTCCGAAAGCCCACAATGTCGAACTGGTGTCCACACCCATACATAGTCACCTGGTTGATAGTGGACGCTCCTTCGGCCTTGGTTGTAACGGCGAGCGTCGATATCTTGCTGCGCGCGAATGCGGTTCCGTGCAAGCTGGCGGGCTCCCTCGGCTTTCTCAACGAAGTCGTCAACGCTGTCATTTCCACTGTTGTCCTGGTCTACAGGGAGCATAGCGTCTAACGGTGTTGTGACGCGACGGCCATAAACAAGCTCGAACGGTGTTAGGTCTGTGGTCTCTTGCACAGCGGTGTTATAGGCAAACGTGACGTACGGCAAAATTTCATCCCACGTTTTGTGCTCTACGTCAACATACATAGATAGCATGTCGGCCAATGTTTTGTTTAACCTCTCCGTCAAGCCGTTTGTTTGGGGATGATAAGCTGTTGTTTTCCGGTGGTTGGTGTGCGTCAGCTTGGTGACTTGTTGCAATAACTCTGCCGTAAATGCTGCTCCGCGATCGGTTATGAGAACAGCAGGTGCACCATGGCGCAAAACAATGTCGTGGACAAAGAATCTGGCGACTTCAACTGCAGTTCCCTTAGGCACAGCTTTGGTTTCTGCATAGCGAGTCAGATAGTCGGTCGCGACAATTATCCACTTATTTTCTGAAGATGACGTAGGGAAGGGACCAAGAAGATCCATTCCTACTTGCTGAAATGGTGCTCGAGGTGGATCTAAAGCTTGGAGGAAACCGGCGGGCTTTGCGGGTAGAACTTTACGCCTCTGACAGTCATGGCAGGTGCGGACATAGCGCTGAACGGACGAATACAGCTGTGGCCAGTAGTACTTCTGTCGGATGCGCGCTAATGTCCGAGCAAAGCCTAAGTGACCGGCTGAAGGATCGTCGTGGCACGCCTGCAAAACTTCCTCACGCAGTGCCATTGGAACGGCGAGGAGGAAAGTTTCCTGGCTGCTCTCAAGATTTCTCTTGTAGAGAACATTGTTCCGCAGGCAATACGTAGCCAAACCACGCGAGAGTCGGCGTGGAACGACAACGTCTTCTCCTTGAAGATGCTGGATGACAGGAAGTAGCTCAGTGTCCTCACGTTGAAGCTCAGCCATCCGCACCACATCGACGATGCCAAGAAACGGTAAACCTTGTTCAGTGTCAGATGACGTAGGGGAAATAGGAGCATGAGACAGGCAGTCAGCATCTGTATGCTTATGTCCTGATCGGTAGACCACCGTTATGTCGTACTCTTGAAGGCGGAGGCTCCAGCGGGCGAGGCGGCCTGATGGATCCCGTAGATTGGGAAGCCAACCGAGCGAATGGTGGTCACTGACTGCTCGAAATGGCCGGCCGTATAGGTAGGGTCGAAACTTGCTAATGGCCCAAACGACTGCTAGGCACTCTTTTTCGGTGGTAGAGTAATTAGCCTCTGCTTTTGTGAGACTGCGGCTCGCGTAAGCGATCACACGCTCTGCGCCGTTCTGCCATTGAACTAGAATGGCTCCGATTCCCACGTTGCTGCGTCTGTGTGGATCTCGGTGTCGGCAGTGTCGTCGAAATGTGCCAGCACTGGAGCTGTCTGCAGTCGATTGCGCAGCTCTACGAAGGCTTGTTGTTGTTCTTCCGTCCATACGAAAGGTATATCTGGCCGTGTCAGTCTTGTAAGAGGTTCCGCAATTTTCGAAAATCCTTCGACAAAACGGCGGTAGTACGCACAGAGTCCAAGGAATCGCTTAACAGCCTTTTTGTCTCCAGGACGAGGGAAATCGGCAACGGCAGCCAACTTCTCCGGATCTGGTCGAACACCCCCCGGGCTAACCACGTGGCCGAGAAACTTGAGTTCCTGATAGCCGAAGTAGCACTTTTCGGGCTTGATGGTAAGGTTCGCTCTCCTTATTGCAGTGAGGACACTTTTTAGCCTTGAAATATGCTCGTCAAATGTGGTTGAAAACACAACGACATCATCCAAGTATACAAGACACGTCTGCCACTTTAGTCCAGCTAGTACAGTATCCATCATGCGTTGAAACGTGGCGGGAGCGGAACAGAGACCGAAAGGCAGCACTTTAAATTCGTACAGCCCGTCAGGCGTCACGAACGCGGTTTTCTCACGGTCGCCTTCGTCAACTTCAATTTGCCAGTACCCTGACTTGAGATCTAGTGATGTGAAGAAGTGGGCGTGGCGTAGACGGTCTAAGGCGTCATCAATCCGTGGCAGGGGGTAAACGTCGCGTTTCGTGACTTTGTTAAGCCGTCGATAGTCAACGCAGAAGCGTAGTGTGTTGTCTTTTTTCTTTACTAAGACAACAGGTGACGCCCACGGACTTGTCGAGGGTTGGATGACGTCATCATTCAGCATTTCTTGAACTTGACGCTTAATCACCTCTCTTTCCTTCGGAGACACACGGTATGGATGTTGGCGAAGAGGCCGCGCCGACTCCTCGGTAACAATGCGGTGTTTTGTAACGGTGGTACGCTGAACTTTCGATGCTGTGGAGAAGCAGTCCGAGAATTCCCTCACAAGGTTTAGCAGCCGCTCTTTTCGTGAATCTGGCAAGTCTGGATTAACGTGAATGCGGCTTCCCAGGTCAGCACAAGCTTTTGCATGCGGTGAAGTCGATCCATTGTGCTGATATCGAAAAAGTCGGCTATTTCACTGAGGAAAGCGACAGTAGTCCCTCTAGGAACGTGCTAAAACTCATTGCTGAAGCTGGTCAGGAGAACTCGAGAGCGTTTATTCTCTAACCGAACAAGGCATCGGGCTATGCATATGTTTCGTTTGAGCAGCAGCGGGATATTTGCCTCAGCAATACCTTCATAGTCGTTGAATTCGTCGAAAACGTCGCAGGCTACCAAGGTGAACACGCTACTCTTCGGCGGTAACGTGACGTCATCGTCAACAATTCTCAAAGCATTGACGTAACTGCCGTGAGGGTTGCGCGCTAAAGCGTGTGCCGTAGAAAGCATCACTTGCGACTGATGCAAATCAATCACGGCTCCATTATCACGCAGAAAGTCCAGTCCGAGAATTAGGTCCCTCGAGCAACTCGGCAGTATTACAAAATCTCCGAGATACGTAAATCCGTGAATACTGACTCGCGCTGTGCACCGCCCCACCGCAGTAAGAAGATGGCCTCCTGCCGTACGTATCTGCGACCCAGCCCACTGGGTAGAAACCTTCTTCAGCCTGCAGGCAAGACCCTTGCTCATAACAGAAGTGTCTGCTCCAGTGTCAATTAGCGCCATTACTTCTTCGTCGTCCACAGTTACCGCAATATTTGATGTCACCACTCTTCGCATCCCGTTTGACTGCATCTGTACATCTTTTTGCTGCTGTCGCTGTCGTCGTAGTGGAGGATCTTCCGTAGAGTCAGCGTCAGCGGCCTCACCTCCGGAGGTCGCTGAACTCAGTTTTCCCGACTTGCACGACTGGGTGAACGGCGTCTTGGAGCGCCGCGTGAAAGGCTGGGCTCGTTGACGTGTAGCGAGTAGGCGACGTCGAGCGAGGCTCTTGTGACCGATGTTCAATACTGCGACGATTCGAGATGAAACTCTCTATTTCCTGTGGTCGCTCGCCAGGTCGTGGACGAGGAGCATTAGGCGAAAATCCACGGAGACCCACACGACGGTATGGACATGTCCGGTAGACGTATCCGGCTTCCCCGCAGTGGAAGCAAAGGGGCCTGTGGTCGGGTGTACGCCAGGTGTCACTCTTTCTCGGTCTTGCTTCGGCGATCAACGGTGAGCTGCGAGGGCGGAAGCCTACCTCCATTTGTTGAGCGTGTCGCTCATTGGGGTAACATACGCTGGTTGAACTGCACGATGGACGACGTCGCACTGCTTCCGCGTAGCTAATCTCAACGCAGTGCCTCTGTTGTGGCGCCTCGGATGGTTGGGGAGCGTGAACGGCTTGCCGTAGCTCGGCGCGTACCATCTCCGCAATGGAGAGCTGCTCTGCAGGTGAAGCAGTCACCTGCATCTTTTGTAGCTCTTCCTTAATGAGAGCTCTGATAAGCTCTCGCAACGCGCTTATGTCATTGCCGAGAGTGACAGAAGTGACCTCACTTGGGTTTACACCACGGTTATAGTGTCTGGCACGCTGTTGAAGGGCCCTCTCCATGGCAGTGGCTTCCTCATGGAACTCCGCAAGTGTCGCAGGCGGGTTTCGAATCAGGCCGGCAAAAATCTCTTCTTTAACACCACGCATTAGGTGGCGAACTTTCTTGGACTCGGACATGGAGGGCTCCGCACGCTTGAAAAGCCGATCCATGTCCTCTACGTAGGTCGTCACCTTTTCGTTAGGGCCTTGAACCCTTGCCTCTATAGCACGCTCCGCTGTCTCCTTCCTGTCCTCTCGGGAAAATGCCTTGAGGAACTGCCGTTGAAACTCATCCCATGACGTAAGCGCTGCTTCATGGTTCTCAAACCACGTTTTCGCGGAGTCCTCCAGGAAGCAGTACACATAGCGTAGCTTACGCTCTGGGGTCCAATCGTTGATGACGGCGACCCGGTTGAAATGCTCGAGCCAGTCGTCGGCATCTTCAAAAGCAGCTCCGTGAAATGTCTTCGGCGTCTTGGGCTGGTTGATAACCAGGTGCACTGGTGCTGGCGCGGTGACGTTAGGCGGTGTTTGATTCATAGCCCTCTGACGTTCAGGCAGCAAACCGTGCTGTGGCTCGAGTCCCTGGAGACGACGGCTGGAACGTACGTGCACAGGGGTAAGCTCGGCTGAGATACTCGATGGACTTGCGTCAGGAGTGCTCTCAGGGGACCGTATCATCTACCGTGCCCAGCACTTCCACCAGAAAATGTCACAAAGACACAGGCACGCAGGTACAAAAAAGGGCGTTTACTTTCGCAAACCAAGGGCCAGAAACGCGAAAACCAGAGCACGCGCACACAGATCTACTTCGTTGTCCTCTTCAGATGCTGGCTACTATAGTTGCCAGCCTACCTTGCGTCAATATTATTCCTGTTATTACTATTCACTAAAGCTGGTTATACAGGGGTGTTATGCGATACCAATTTTGGTATGAATACCGTTATCGAAACGACCAGGAGAGCTAAACTTCGTAGGCGGCTAGATAGATAGATAGATAGATAGATAGATAGATAGATAGATAGATAGATAGATAGATAGATAGATAGATAGATAGATAGATAGATAGATAGATAGAAAAATTGGCAGATCTCACGTAATGTGAAAATCGCTGATATGTGAAGCACGAATGAGGAAGCTTGATATGTCTCTTTAGAATCAGCACAACGTTACCAGGCAGACGTAAATTATGCCGTACATCACTTCCATGCCATGATTATAAGGTTCGGATGTGTCATATACATTCGTCGTCTATTGACGTCACGTGCTACAAATTTAGTATCACGTGGCGTGATATGCAGGCATGGCGAAACGGCCGCGAGAACACTATGAGCCTAGCATGTAGTCATGCTTTATATCACACGCATGTCTTGATTATTCCCCTTGGACGTGTCCTTTACCTTCGTCGTCTATTCACGTCATGTGATACTCAATTTGATATATCTGGTGCTAGCGAATTGGCCACGAGCGCGCTATGAGCGTAGCATGTAATCTTGTTTTACAAGACATGCATACCATGACTATTATTTTTGCATGTTTCTTAACTTTCATTATTCATTCATGTAACCTAATACCGAATTCGGTATATGTGAAGAAACCGAAGGGGCCAGGAGGGCACTATGAGCGTCTAGGTGTTCATGTTCTTACGTGGCACTGATATCGTGATTATCATGTTTGCACCAGTCATATACCTTCGACGTTCATTCAAGTAACATAACACCAAATTTAGTATATGTGGAAGCTACCGAAAAGGCCGCGAGCGCATCATGAGCGTGGCATATGGTCATGTTGTTACATGACACGCATCTCATGATTATCATGTCTGCACCAGTCATATAAATTCGTCATCCACTCAGGTCCAGCAGTACCAAATTCCGTAGATGTGAAGCTAGCGAAACGACTGCGAGCGCACCATGTGCGTAGCATGTAGTCATGACTAGTCAAAGGAAATCATGACACGCATATGAGGATTTCTACAGTACGGTCTGGCACCTATGTTTGCCATGCAGTCATGTCATATCATACCACTTTTGCGAAATGTCATGTGAGCGAAACCACCGCAAGAACAGCAAGACCATGAAATGTAAATCATGACATTTATGACATACAAGTGACGATTTTCATGTCATCTATATTAAATTATGCTCGCCATAGAGTTACGTTTTGTCATACTAAATTTGGTATTGATACCATTGTCTAGACGGCCAGGATAGCTTAAAGTCATAAGCGGCTAGATGGATAGATAGATAGACAGACAGACAAATAGATAGATAGATAGATAAATAGATAGATAGATAGATAGACGGATGGACAAACGAACGGGTGGATGAACGGATGGATGAACGGACACACAGACAGACACACAGACAGACAGACAGACAGACAGACAGACAAACAGGCAGACAGACAGACAGACAGATAGATAAATAGATAGATAGATAGATAGATAGATAGATAGATAGATAGATAGATAGATAGATAGATAGATAGATAGATACGCTCAGACTCCCTAAAGTTCGCAAAAAATGCTTCCCATTTCAAAGACTGGACAGCATCCACCTGCTCTCTAATGTGGACGCTTGCCAAGTAACCGGAAGGTCCCTTCACTGTCTTGGAAGCTGGCGTCTTCTGAACGTTTCAGGCGTGTACTTGAAAGATTATCTGGCGGTGGTTGTTTTGATCGTAACTATTGTGTGTTTTTTATAATATCACATTCTCGCGGTCATTCAACGCTACAAAAAATGACAGATGCTGTAGTGACGCCACTCGAGTACGGCAGAGTGCTGTTACGTACAACGCTGCAATTACTCATTAGTCAGGTAACAAAGAAAAAAAGTGTCATGGCATTTTTTTCACACACACAGAAAGGAATCAGTGCAATGGTAGCCAAAAGCGCAAATGTTTATCATTTTTAGTGATCCGGGAATGAAAAGAACATTGGAATGCCATCTTTTCGACGATGACGTTTTGGAACTGGGGGGTCAAAACATGGCACTAGAAAATTGGAACTGCGAAGTCTGATTTCTCGAGACAGCATACACTTGTCTCTCTTTAAGTTACTGACCCACTTCTCGTGTATTTGAAAACTCGTGCGAAGGAAATTGCACATTGAAAAACCAAACATGCTCAGCACACCTCGTTAAAAAAATAGACGGTCAACGACCACAATTTCCTCGCATAATGTATAAAAAGGAACATAATTTTGACGTACTTATGCGTAACGCTTCTCGCAACGACATTTCCAGTTCATGAAGTGTAGTGCTATGCAGCCGGCATTTCAATAAATAAAAGCGAAAAGCCCTTGTGCCCACAACAGGTCACTGTTTGTGGCGGTGGCTTACGGGGTACCAACGGCGTCTTACGGTGGCCTTAACCGCGCGTGCTCGAGGTGCCATACAGCTCCTCCCAAAGAGATCAGTGTTTTTTAGAGGCGCCCAGCTAGCGCACGGTCGAGAGCGAGGCGTGAGCGGACGAGAATGTGGGTTGCAGGTAGGAGAGAGAGTGAACAACGAGATAAGGAGCGACGAAGCACTGCACACACCCTCTCCTACACTCTCTTGCATAACATGCTCCTGCTGGTAAGGGCGAGGATAAGCGCGCCAGCCCACAGCTCTTGCAAGGAGAAAGGGTGGCCGACGGATCCCGACGAACGCCTGACATACCGACTAAGAATTACATTCGCATTTAAAACATCAACACGCGTTGGGTGAAAAAGCTTTGTGTTCTCCTACAACTGCAGCAATACTCCTCCCCCCTAAAAATAGGGGGGGGGAGAGAAAACATAGCGGCACAAGTCAGAAAGGTTTCTTGCGCCCCAACGTCCTAACGGGGTGCTGCATGGCCCATATGATCTAACGTGTCACTTGTGTTTGCGTTCTATTTGTGCTCCGACGCTTGGACAGCAGTGTCTTAATGCCTATTTTGCATTGTTTCGAAGATTGATTTTCACGCTGTGGTGGAGACGGCTTAGCAGGCGTGGTAGTGGAATAGCCGATTTCTATAACAAGTAGAAAGCATACCTGCTATTTCTCCTCAGTCTGAGATAACTCGAAGCAATAGAAGATCCCAATGTTTAGTATTGCTGTCAGCACAACTAGCAAGCACAAATCTAGATTGAAGTGGGTGATTTCATCTGCATAGGCCATCGAATGTTTGTCCGCCATCAAAGTGCAGTTGACAATACCAAAACGGAATGGTTTAGTAAACGTAAATCACGGTCAGCGCAATTTGCAGTTTAGTGCCGTATAGCACGTTTGAAAAATGCGGTTGGCTGAACATTCACTTATAAACGTAATTAATACGTATTGATGCGCAAGAACGTGGCTGAGACCTCATAGCTTTGATCCTGCTGCAACCAGCTTGTGAGATTGAATGCGGTATGAAAATCAATTACCGAAAGCCCTTCGTCAATTGCGGGAAACTGACAGGTCTGTTTCAAGTGAAAAGTTTCAGAAAATATCCTTGCATGTTCTATAGAGTAAGAAGAGTTTCGCAGAGTGCACCACTGCTAGTTTCCCTCCCCTCCCACTGATTCTTCGGTCCACCCGTACCTCAGGAGCAGTCGGAAGGCACCCTCCACGTCGGTGGCTCGAAGACTGTCGGGCACTCGTTCAGTGGGCCTTAACTACTAGTGCAGAGGTTGTCATGTGCGTCCCGAAACAAGCATCCTGCCCATTTTCTTTGCATTTAAATAAAAAATATTCTCACCATCATCATCATGACCGTCGGCTTCGGAGTCAACACGAACAATGAAAAAGTGACGTGCTGAAAAAGTATTGCTTGATAGCGTCATTATGCAATGTCGTCCTGATGTCTCAGATCGCCAACATTTTGTTCGTCAGTGTGGTGCTATAGATCATCTCGTCACGTGATGACGTCATCACACGCAAAGTATCATGAAAAGCGTTCTTATGGGGAGTGATGCCTAACCACGTTAGGTAGCGAAAGCTTTCAGGCTAGCGGGAGGGTGCGAAGTCAGGGCTGAGAGAAAACAACATCAAATGGACAGACGGAGGAGAAAAAGACGTTCGCTAGCAGGTAGTGACCGGTTTAGCGACCCAGTCAGTGCGGCTTGCACTCTCTGGTGCTGTCTTGCATCAAGCTGGCTTTACTTTTTCGTGTGTTTGATAGTCATTAAGTTGACACCCTCGGCGGGTTGTCATAATCCGCGGGCGTCTTCATCTTCCGTATGAAGTCTTCGTTGATAACATTTCTCTTCAGACCTCTTCCTTAGCCTGGTTGACGGTGCTTTTGTGGTCCGCCATTGTGACCACGTGCTTCTCCGCTCACGGCGCTCACGCAACGTCAATATGAGGGATTAGTTTGCTACATCAGCATATCAATAACAACAACAGAAAGAGAAACGGGTCTTAAAATATCTGAACGATGATCACTTAATCTACGATCATCACTTAGAAAGACAGAAAACAGGAAAACCACTTTGCTTCGAGGAGCGGCTGTCCTGCCTTGCATCGACATTTTGTATAGTTCATATACGCTAAATAAGTCGTGTACACTAAAGAGTTATGGGCTATAGCCTTACTACGTCTGAAATCAAAATTTGTAGCTATTGCAATAAATGCTTCAAATTCGATGTGAAAATGTGTTTTTTTCCTTCATCGCGACAACGAAGCGTCGCTAGAAACAACCCTCTAAAGAAAACGTGCACTTGCATATTGCACACAAAAATGGTACCATTTTTGCAAAAACACATTTCAAAAAACACGAACTTAGTGGCCACTGCACCTGGTTTACAAACTTCATCAGGTTTTTAGTTTTAATCGTGCCTGGTATTCCGCTTTACAGAGGCGAAGTGAATTACCGGATAGTGTATACCACATGGCGCAAGAAAACTTACAAACAAGCTTTCGCGTAAGGTGCCCGGCAGGTTACTAACAGCTTTTTACTCAGGCAGGAACGCAACCACTGAAAAGTTTTGCTTGGGTCGCTGTTCAGTGACACTCACACATGAATACGCAAGTCTACTTTACCGAAGCCAGGGAGCCTTCATGTGGGTGCCGCCTCCTCTACGCTCTCAGCGGTAGTGCTGCGATGCTGCTTTTGTTAGGAAGCCTTCTTGTAAGCGTCACCTCCGACGCGGAGCACACATGAAGGCTCTCCTAACCAAAGCAGCATCGTGGCACCACCGCTGAGAGCGTAGAGTTCCCTGCACTATTTACTAGAGCCACCTGTGGCGCTGCCATCGTTTGGCAGTCACAACGGGAATGATGATTATCCTACGTGGATTTGCGTAGACTTGGTGTTTGCTGCTTTGAACAAACTTGTGCGTTAATTCATTACTGTGCTTTTTAGTTTTTGTTTTGGAAAAAGAATGTTTCTTTGTAAACTTCGTGAGATTGATTAAACTACTTATCCTGGAAGAGCGAAATCGGCGACGCGTGGTCGCGCAAGCAAGCAGCAGCGCAAGCAAAACCATGCCACTTCCATCACTGCTCATTAGGGGCGAAAGTGCTGCCATTTTTGGCGATGCGCAAAGCACATGCCTCCGGAGATTTCTTCACGACACGGGCAAATAAATGGATAAAGCGTCCAAAGCGTCCCCTGGCGAGAAGTTATGGTAGCATCATGGCTTCGCTCAATCTGTCAATAAAGCAGGCATTCGAATATCCGGATGAGTCAGCCGGACATGCCGACGCACTCTCGCCATTTGTAGCTCATCTTCAAGCAGAGTGCGCTGGCATGCAGTTTCGCCCCATTCAGCCACAGCTCGCGCGCCCAGTTTTACTTTTGGAGCACCTGTATACCTCGGCTACGACAATGACTTCAGAGTGGATGACTTCACGGTGCATTGCAACAGCTCCCCGAGAACAGCGTTCAGTTTTCACTCGCATGATAACTGGTAAGATCTCTGGTATTGACACAAAAAAAGATAGATATGCCTGCCTTAAATAAACACAAAGAGAGAGAGAGAGAAAGATAAATAGAGAAGAAAGGCAGGGAGGTTAACCAAGCTTGGCTCGGTTGGCGACCCTACACTTGGGGTGGGCGAAAGGGAGAATATTAGAAATTAAGAGGATAGAAAAGAAAAGGAGTGAGAATCAGAAGGATGAATGTTCAGCTCGAGACTACACAGCGCAGTCTCACACTGCTCTTTCACAAGCGGTCTTGAAGCCTGGGGGTCCTTAAGAATTACAAGAAGGCTTTCGTGGCTTTGCACGTATGGGAAATTGTCGGCCAAGGTCTCAGGATCTTTTCTTCTGTAAGCGGCCGTTAATCTAGCTGACCGAGATTGGCTTTCATAATACCCAAAAAAAAACTTATGGTATTCACTGTGATTTGGTCTAACCTATATTTGTGGGTTTTAACGTATTTTCTTGTTTAGAGGTGATGCGATCAAGGAGGATTAAAGAAAAATTGCAGTTTTTTTAAATCTTCTTGGAAAATACACCCATGACATCACGTCCAAAAAGTTGCCCAGCTCAGTATTCGGCCTTTGAAGCAAAACCGTCGCCCCAACCAAAGACTTCATTTGCGCGAACTTTGGGCGTATAAAAAAAACTCTGAAAAAAAAATATTGAAAAGAAAAAAAGACAAAGAAAGATACACAAACAAAAACAAGTTCATTATTTTTCGCCAGGCAATGCCATTCATGTCTCCAGAAGAAAGAATACCATCGAAAAGAGGGGTTCCCTGCTGAACAACATTCGTAAGGTTTGCACTCGTATTCCACCGCACTGCCGTAGAAAATCACTTTGCGAGCAGTTTTGCACGACACCATTGCTTTATAACTTCAGGGCACTTTACCACCATAAAACTGGACGTCGGCTGATCTCAACGTTGGAGTAATAGAGCCTGAATAAGCTCGAAGTACAAACGACTCAACGACTTTAATAACTTGGCGGCCGAAATTACGATCGACGTCCGGTGCTGAAGTTGACATCGTGGAAGCCACAAGTTTCTCGACCTTCTTTTTTTCTTCTCACCAACTTCCCAAACTTCATGAGCTGATAAACTTTAAAGCATAGTGGGTGCCCCTTGTTGTTTGTAGCAAGTTTCCTTGCCATCATTTATCTATCAACATCATTAGCCACGCCTGGCGCCAATAAAAACTGCTGCTCTTTAAGTGAGCCAGCAATGTTTATCCCACCTTATCACCGACTTTAAATCATAAACTAGTGCTTTTTTTCTTCTTTTTTGTCTCTTGCTTACCACACTCTTTCTCAGTCGAAAGATTCCGCGTGTGCTCACGCCGCAGGGTTTTGAGTGAAACACGGAAATATTTTCAGACCTGCACTGCACAGTCTTTTTATGGGCCATGTAAACTCTCTGAACACTGAAAGTCTCTCAGCCTCTCGATGTCTAGAGGGCGAACAGCAGTATATTACGAAAACGAGATAAACTGTGAAACAGCGAAATCTTGTTCGCATTCCACAGGACGCACTTGCCACAACAACAAAAAAGTGTTCATTGTACGAAAATTTCTCTCAGTGACGAAGCTTTTTGAAACGTGATAGTGTCAAAGAGCTTGTTTTGCAGGAATTCCGGATTTGACATCGCCGTACATAACCTTCGGGCGTCAAACACATGAGCATCATGTCCTCTGCAATATGCTATCCGCCACAATCCTAACCACTTCGTGGCTTAAAGCCGCCCACCCATTACAAAAGGCACCCACGTTACTTCTCGTATTCCTTTACCACTACGTAATGTGCGCATAGCAAGCTCAAAAACATTTCACGTGCATATTTGCTACTGGCTGTAAGCATGCTACCTATTACACTGAAGGCAGCCATATTTGAAAGCTTCTCTGACCCAAGCCAATTTCACCACTATTGATTATACATTGTTATACTCAACAATTATATCTATAGTGTTATATCATAAAATAAAATATCCAGTAAGGACAAAAAAGTCGTTTTCGTGTTCAACTTTTTTAGGTGAAGCTTAAGAATCCCCAAATTTTTCCTGATCTGCTCACTAGTGCACTTTACGTTTAGAAGGTTGGCGACAATACCAGACTTAGTCAATTCGTCTCATCTAAGCATAAAATCTCAACCAAATTTGTTTTTTGTACATCTGCTCTTACACGTGTCATGAAGCGTGTGTGGTAAATAAAGAACGAAGAGCCATGAATTGTGTGTGTGTGTGTGTGTGCGTGTGCGTGTGTGTGTGCGTGTGTGTGTGTGTGCGTGTGTGTGATCAGCACACTCGCCCGCCTTCAATGTTGTCTGCAGGGCCGGCTGTCGTACAATTGCCCCTTCCCTGTAGCAAATGGCCTTTTTTCTTCTCCGATCAAACGTCCATTTGTGGTAACTTAACAATCTGACGAGATAAATATTAGCCACCTTATATTTACTGTGATTCTCGCAACACAAAGTATTAGAACGGGAGAGCTTTTCAAGGGGATGTGTCCTTAGTTATTGAAAGAAGCAAAGAAACATGCAACTTTGAAAATTTATATACGGTACAAGAGATCGCTTAGGTTGCATAACCAGTAAAGCTGACACGAGCCCTGACAGAGACAGAAAACAAATCATGACAAGCTCGTGCTAAAGAGATACAGGCAAGAGAGACACCAACAAGGTCTCAACATGTCACGATCGACAGCCAAACATGAAGATCATGTAATGCGCCACCAAGTGACCGTTTGATAAACGGCTTCCGTATCTGAGCTTCCCTAAGCATGCGACCAGCTTGTTTGTCAGCAATTTAACAGCTCACAAACAAGCTGAGTATCCTGATAAAATGCGTAGTAAGAAAGATATTTACTAGAAGAATTGGTGAAAGGGAAACTGTTACGGTGCGCGAGAAACACGGCAACTTGTGATTACTGATGAAGTCATGATGCTGGGGTGCCTAAGAATTGCATTCGGGTGTTAGAGATAGCTGCTTGAACTAAAACACAGCTCAAATGAATGAGATCGAGCAAAACATAACACAGTGCGATTTCTTCAAATGGTATTCTTACTATACTTTCTTCATCTTCTTGAGAAATACCGTAAATGAAGCAGTGAGTGCATGTAGAGTTTACAATCGCGCCTATGGTTTGAGACAAACAACATGTTCTTAGTTTATTGGGTTAGCACCGAAAGGGTGCGACAAAGAACTGAAGTCAACGTTGCCTCCTAATGCACACGGCTGCTTTGTGTTACATGTGGTACCTTCTTTAATTAGGTTCAGTAGACATCTTTATCTATATCACCAATATTATCGTCAGCGCTGAGGTCATCTTCACAACCAGCGGCTTGAAAAAACCTGAAGATGATGATGTTGCACAATTCACCAATGTATTGTGATGTGCTAACATGTGCGACTAGGGCACTGTTACCTCTGTGTCCTACTTCGGTGTTATTGAAAGTACATATCGTCATCGCCGTCGTAGTCATCGTCGTCATCGTCGTCGTCGTCGTCGTCATCGTCATCATCATCATCATCATCATCATCACGCTCTTTTTCATCATTCTATCAAGAAAACCTAAGTACAATCTTCTTCACAGTAAATCTATTTCAATCGCTGGGTGAACGACTTCATCCGTCGCTTGCATCTCGCCTCATTGGCAACCAACCAACAGCGCTTTTATCGCGACAACCACCCTTGCAACAAAAGCTTTTCCGCTGTTTCCATTTCGGTTCATTGACGTGTGAATAAAAAAAAATAGGCATATCTCTGAGTCGGGGTGTGGAATTATATCATACAGCAAACGCTACCACGCACAGGAAGTGGAAAATTTATGTCATTGCGTGTAGAGGCACAGATAAGGATTGTAATACAGGACGTCGTGACATGCACCAATCGTCAAAAGACAACGACCATTCATACACCGAAAAAAAAGGCAAAACAGAAAATCTATGGGATGAACCACATTACCAGAATGATAAAAAAAACTAGAAGGATCGAAAGCTATGCTAGATTTCATTTTGAAGTGGCTCGAAATTCGAGATGAATGTTCACTGCAAAGCATTCGGCCTGAAGGAAGAAAGTGTTGTGACTGTCTCGTCCTAAGGAAAAATAATCATCACACATAAACGCGAAGTGCCGCATCTTCGACCACGCGAATGACAAAATGTTGTATTGGGTGACTAGAGCAAGGTTCGTTGAATACGTCGCACGGCAGGAAAATTAGAATATCCAAGAACTTGAACAATAATAATATTCAAGATTTGATAGAAAAATATGACTGACTAGATGCAGGAATCAAAGGGCACAAAAAGAACAAGAAAACTTCCGGATCTGACAACGTTCTTTGCAAGCACGTATAGGAGGCTTATGATTGTGGAGCTATGGATGCGCAGCCCTGGCGCAGTTGTCTGGTGACTAAGGTACTCACCTACTGACGCGCACGTCGCGCGATCCAATCCCGGCTGCGGCAGCTGCCTTTTCCAGGAAGGCGAAATTGCTGTAAGCCTGTGCACCCAGATTTGGGTGCACAATAAAGAACTGCAGGTGGTCAAAATTTCCGGAGCCCTCTACTACGGCGTCTCTCATATTCATGTGGTGGCTTTGAGATCTTCAACACCACATCCATTGAAGTATGGATGTGCAAAGACGATAGCAAAGTTCTGCTTTGACGTGCCTTTGACGTGGCTCTCCTTTGTACATATCTGGTGCTTTATTGTTCCCATTACGGATTTTTGTGTTTAAAGTCAGATCGCATGATACTTCGCAAGTATCAGATCGCATGGTACTTGCGTATATATGCAAAACTAAGCCGTAGACAATTCTGTATTAGGAAGTGCCTACTGAAGCGTGTTATGCGAAATCATTCGGGGTAATATCACTGGCTCCGTTTATTTTTTCTCTGTGTGTGTGTGTGTGTCTTGACATGTCATGTTGACCTGTCAGTGGTTAGAGCATCCGTTATGTGAACAAGTGCAATGGCATTGCGCACAAAAACAACTTTTACAAACTGAAAGAAGTCAATATATTTGATTGATATACAGGTTTTAACGTTCCAAAACCCCCATAAGATTATGAGAGAAGCCGTAGTGGTGGGCTCCTGTAATTCTGACCACCTGGGATTCTTTGACTTGAACGCAAATCTGAACGTACGGGTCTACTACAATTTCGTTTCCTTAGAAAAATGCAGCCGCCGCAGCCAGGATTCGATATCGCAATCTGCGGATAAGCAGCGGAGTACTTAAGTCACTAGACTACCGTGGTGGGGCCTGAAAGAACGTTTGTTACATTGCTCTGAGTTGTTGCGATACTGGAGCCCATGGCTTTCATGCCAACAATTACCGAACAAGTGAATCTCTCTTTTGGGCGTTCAGAGAGAGAGAAATGTACAAAGGAGAGACAGGGTGTCGATTACAAAATATCTGGTTTACTCCACATGAAGGGAGGGAAAAGTGGACAGAAACAGTTGATAAGAAAAGAAAGAAAAAGAGAACACGTTATACGCGTACGCACATGTGTGCGTTTACCCCACACACTTCGACAGTCACAAATTCGATGAATTTGAGACCACTCCGTCTGCAGTTGTCTAAAAGTAGACTGTAATCCGAGACTGAACTCCTCAAATTGGGTATACAGCCGGCAGAGCAGCGCGGTTTCCTGCTGTCACAGTCAGTGTAGGTGTCTAGCAGTACTTCGACCCAAAATGTATGTCACGTATACAGTGTTTGCGCTCCACCTATGTGTATAAACAGTTGGACAAATAGAACAAAGCTCCTTCTCAGCCCTTATCATAGTTTCATGGTATTGCAAATTATGCTGTACTTGTTCGAACTGCGTGGTTTAAAAAATAACTAAATTGGTTATACAACGCTTCAAAACACACTTGGGCATTTTCGTAAAGCGTGGTTAGCCGGTTAGGTTGCAATATTCTTTTTATGTTTCTCCCTGCTTTAAAATTTTATTAAAAGAATAACCTAAATAATCAGAACAAAAAACTCCTGTGTTATTGCTATAGCAGATGATTCCATCTTATCAAAGACATACTATCTTGCGGCCATGAAGCCTTGTCAGAAACAACGTCATTGGCGTGGTTGTATGCTATATTATTAATATTACCTGGGGTTCCACATCTGTAAACCCATTTTTATTACTGTGAGACGCCGCGGTGAAGGACTGAAGCAATTTTAGCCGCCTGGAGTTTTTAACGTGTACTCACATCACACACTACAGTGGCCTCTAACATTTTGCCTCCATCGATGGTTGAAAGCAGGGATACATTGGATTTGATGCCAATTTTAAAATGTTTATTGCAACATAGCTGTTGCCCTAATCACAAGAATTTCACGCGCTGATACTTTTGAGCTGAAGGAACGGTATTACCTTTGTCATCTCATAACCTCTACAGCACTGTAAAACATCACAAGTTGGATTAGAAAAAGCTTTACATATTTCTGGTATACCTCATTTCCAAGAACAAACGTAAATGGAGTATTTGAAAAAAGAATAGACAAAGTAGTTTTATCTTTCCTAACTTTTATGCAGGGACCACTGATTTTTACATCTGCACTTATACGAATATGCACAGAGAACCGTTCATCAACTGAGAGCCTGTGCTGTCAAATGAACCTGGCGTCAATTTGGATTCATTTGTTCTCGCCGTTTGTGGCTTATTTGATAAACTTAGTTAAGCGTTTGCTCCTGCAAATTGTGGACGTGCATTTATTCAAAATATAGGTAAACATTTTTAGAGAAGCTCAACAAAAATGGCAATTTGAATAAATTTTGCATTCTTCAGAATATTTCATAATTTTCATAAAATATGGCATGCGGAAACAAAGTGGTAATGGAACGCTCAGTTAAACTAATTTGCGCAGCAACAATACGCGCAATATACGGGAAAGCACCTATCCACTTTTACACACTGTCTTGTGAGTAGCCCCATTGCGTAGAAAGCACGTTTTTCAATGCGTCATTGATGTTACTTGTTGATGACCCGAGTCCCACTGTGGTGGTCTAGTGGTTAAGGTACTCGGCTGCTGACCCGCAGGTCACGGGCTCGAATCCCGGCTGCGGCCGCTGCATTTCTGATATAGACGGAAATGTTGTTGGCACGTGCGCTCAGATTTGCGTGCACTTTGAAGAACCCCAGGAGGACAAAATTTCCGGAGCTCGCCACTACAGCGCCTCTCAGAATCATATGGTGGCTTTCTGACGTTAAACTTCACACATCAATCAATCATGTTGATTATCCAAATTGCCGTCGTATTATTATGAAACAAAGCCACCTACACATGCGGTAATATTGAACGTGTGGGACACTAAGTAACAATATTTGCTGGAAAAATTGAAAACAAAACAGCAAGACGTGACCGACGACTGGAAAATTCTACAAGCGACTCGGCGAAAAAAAAAGTCCAAATACGCTTATTCTTGTAGGAACTGGCAACTATGATTAAGTCTGTGCATGGCTTTCCCCTTGTCTAAATTTTGAATGTGCAACAAACTCGACTCATAAATAGCACAAGAAAACATCAGTTCCATGGAAGTATACACATATTACGAAAAAAATATATATTCGTCGAACCTTTACACCTCGCGGTCCGCGCTAGTCTCAAGAGCAGGCAGGGATCCTTTTGAACATCGTCTTGTTGACAGAACTGTCAAATGTGGCACCCGGAACCGCCTGTCGAGTTCTTTTTTCTGTGAGCCCGTTTTGTACGTGTTTTGGAGTGCTCGCCTTATACGGCGTCCCCAATGCACGACGCGCCCACATTCAATTCAACGTTTTCGCGACACACCGCCACAAAAACGTGTTTATATTTTGTCGTTTCTTGACGAGGGACAACACGACAACCCCTCTTTACGCAGCAGACGTACAATGCTGTATGCAATGAGCCTTCATCTCGGCCTCCAGGAGGATATAGAAAGTACCATCTCTCACAGCTCCTTGCTATTCGATTTTTTTTTTGCGGGGGCTTTCTCCCCAGCAAGCAAGGCTGCCTCTGTGCCTTTCCTAATGATCCTCCCTTCTTTATATTTTCCATTTTTACCATGACTACTACTATAGCCTTCTTCTGTCGCGACAGCATGGCCCCTAGCTACATACTGCGTCGAGTCACTGTGAAGCAGCAGAATTTTTATTTCCCGGTGTCGATGCTCCTTGAATGCATCTTGCCGTCGTTTTCTGCCTGACTCAGGGCTTGCTTGGAAATTCAAACGTGGCTGAGGAGGTACGGCGAGCAGTGCAGCTGAATAAAGCGGTGTTTTTACAGATTGAAATGTTCATCACAATTTAGTCAAAATAGTGAGAGAAAAAAGTTACCCCTATGTGGATGCGCGGGTGCGGATGAGTAGAAATAGATGTAATCGATGTTACCACTGCATTACGCTAGGTATGCAAGGGTTGAAGGATAAGTTCATTGCACAACTCTTTAGATTTTTAGAAGACAAGCAAGGATGAAACAATAGGCACGAGTGCAGATAGTAAAAACAAAAACACTTTCCAAGGCCTAATTTAAAGCGGCCTTCATACAGTGGCAATCCGAGTTGAAGCGAGCTAGCATCCTGCCGAATGCGTATCGCAGCGTCAGATGTGGGACAGATTGCCGTTCACTCTTTGCGTATTTCTGAAGACCACTGAGATTGGTTCAGAACACGAATGTCATCCCGTAGTTTGGTACACGGCACCCCTAATCGATGGCTTTCAATACGACACATTTGTTAACAAATTTCTTTCACTTGGCGTATTATGTCTAGCCGACCTCGACTCCGTGCTCTCAAGGCTGTTTAGTTGACTGGATATGCACCGACAATTGCATTTTATGTCATAACTGTATGAAAAACATAAATTAAAGCTTGAAAGAAAAAAATCAAAACAAATGTTTCACGAACCTCAGTCTTTATGACGTGCTCTCACGTATCTGTGATTAAATTGATGTTTATGGCAAGGCAAACTTCTATCAAGAAATCAGATGGCAAGTCGTAACAACATTCCATAAGGAGTATGTCATGTAAATTGTGCTATAAACGGCAAGTTCAGGATGCCGAATTCCTGAAAATGGCATGTGTGCAGCAGCCAAAGTTTCAACAGGTGGCCTTGTCTATTTATACGCTGCAACTCAATACTTAGCGCTCGCGTATGTATTCTTCGTATACTCGCCTTCTTCGAAACAAAAGAGGAGATGCGGCACAACGAGAAATCGCCTTCTCTAACCAGGGGAGAAGGGTGGGTCAGAAGAAAGAAGACATGTATTTTATCCCCGACGCTGGCTGTATCCTATGTAAACGCTAATGCGCAGACATGCAACACATTCTTTGAAAATGCCCACACACTACTCGGCTTTTAGATCACCACAACCCGGGCCTCCTTGAGACGCGTTGGCTCGACGCTCTTGCTAGCTCAAAATTCGAAGACCAGATCTAGGCCATCCAGCAGGCTCGGGAAGCGGTGGTAAGGCGAAACCTTACCGCGACCACGCGGGAGACCTAGGGGAGGCCGCTAATCTGCAGGTCCTAATTAAAGTTTTCTCCATTCTATGTAAGAAAAGCTGGGGAGTGGTGGTGGAGGGTGCATAAGTTACAATGAAGGGGAGTTGTGAAAAGAAAGCACCACTTATCAATTCATGGTTAGAAGTTCTTAGCTGGACTAAATACTGACTGGTTTTCGTTGTGTGCTTGTCGTTTTGCGTGGATTCAAAAGCCCCTTTATGAAATGTTGGTATTTGAAGGCTGGAGAGTATTAGGAACCGGCGAATCTAGGATAACTATCTATCAATATTTTTTGTCTATTGGGGAATGGAAGTCTGACTGAAGAATCTAAAGGTTGTGTGAACGGAAATTTTATGTAAACGACAATCGCTTTTAAAGCCAAGCACTTTCAGTGATCAACCTTGTTGATGATGTTGATGATGATAGCCTAAACAAATGGCTCACACCCACTCTGGGAGATTGGCCAAAAAACAGTTATTTAGATAGTGGATCACACATTACTTTAAAATTTAATGAATTTTAATCCTCTCAGTCTTGTACAAAAATGTATACGCCCACTTAAATGGCACATCACGCAACGCATGCTCCATCAAATGGCTTGAATCTTGGTGCGCACTATTGCGCAGGCCCCCTGAGTAGATAAGTGGTCATTATTTAACTTCATTATGCTGCTTATTGCTGCAGAGGATGACTTCGCGAAATGCACTACCATGTTCGACCATTGTTCGATGTGACGCATTCCGAGACCAACGTGAAAAGCACTTTTTTCTTCGCTCAAAACAAAGACAACCAAAAAAAGCTGTGCATGCATTTCGGGACTAATAGCGGATTCTTTATATGCAAGTGCTGAATCTGACTGATGGCAGAATAACGTAATAATTAGTACACACTCATTAACTTTAATTACCAAAAATAGCATGCAACAACGTTTTCCTACACTTTGTTACTTGGAATGTAATACTAAGTGCCTTGGATATATTCCACGTGAATTTGACACAATTTTGAGAGCGCATCAAAATTCGTGACTGAAGGGGCTAAAGTGATTCGAAGAAATCAAACTTTACTAATTGAGAGATTTGCAATCAAAACCGCCTTGATTCGATTAGGAATCTTTGTACAGCAGAACGAATATCTCGGTCACAATTACCTAATGAGGAGGCTCCCAAAGAGAGAATAATAGAAATAATGAAATCTAATCTAATTTGATGAAAAGCCGCTTTAGGAATTTTTTTCTCAGTGATTTGAAGCGAGTAAACGATGAAAAGTTGACCCCGTATCTGCATGGTAATCTGCAAATGTCGGCGAAAGATGATAGTCTTGCGTAGAGAGAGTGAACAAAACATTTATTCCATGCTCTGCGCAAGAAAATCGGTGAATGGTATTCTGAAGGCGCTGCGTTGGTGTTTGAAGGCTGGAGTGCCTTAAACATGCAGCGGAGGCGAACAAGCGCATCAAGTCACGTCACAGGTTAGACATGAGGCCATCTGGCAGTTTTCTTGGAAAACGAAGCCCATGGCTCTAAACCAGGTGTGCGTGCCCTTCTCAGAGATGATAAGGTGCAGAACGCAACTCGACGAGTGGGTGCCACCCACTCATCGAGTTGTCACCGTCTTGTTTTAGCAAAGCGTTGGAAACAACCGCCTTTTCGTGCAAGCGTTGCATGGTCAGTGCAGCGTGATAAGCATTAGGTCCTTAAAATTACCTATGTATGCCTTTTCTAGTAAAATAAGCACATGGAGAATATATACTTGCTGTTATGGTGCCCCATACATGCGCAATAATTGCTTTTTAGTATGCAATTGCAAAAGTATGAACGCTTCATTTTGAGCAACATTGGTGGGCGCTGCGGATGGGGTCGGCCGTTTTAAGTACCTGGTGCGGTTAAGAGTGGACAAACAAAAAAATGCACAGACAGAGAGACAGACAGAGACACAGACAGACAGACAGACAGACAGACAGACAGACAGACAGACAGACAGACAGACAGACAGACAGACAGACAGACAGACAGACAGACAGACAGGCACGCAGGCAGGCAGACAGACAGGCACGCAGGCAGGCAGGCAGGCAGGCAGGCAGGCAGACAGACAGACAGACAGACGAAATTTTTGCGTCGAAGATCCCCAAACAAGACGATCGTCTTTAAAAATAACGGTCAATTGTTTCATCTTTGCTACATAATGAGAAAAGAGGGGAAGGAGCTAGACCAGCTAAATGCATGTAGTAATTTTGTTTTGTTCGTGGGTGCGTAGTCTTTCTCGTCTTCTGCACAACGGCAGCAGCAACGGCAGCAGTTGTTGCAATTGTCAGGTGGGTCCCGTGACTACCGCAGGGAAGAAATTTGAAATAAATATATAATAGAATTGGATGATGACTCAAATTGAAATATATAAAAACTAAGCTTGAAATGAGACCTAGATATTTAGCTCTACTCTCAAGTACATTCGCCCGCTTACTGCTTTGCTATCCGGCGGTCTTCATAACAAGGAACTGGCAAAACCTCATTTGTCGCATATACACTCGTTGTCGCTATGCCTAAATCTGGCATAGAGCAGCCGGTGCCTAAAGGGCGTGCTAAGTTCCTAATAAACATATGTAGTAACATCCAGGGAGTTTGAAAATGAACACCTGGACGTAAAGCAGGCATGACTTTGATGTGGCGTGTGCAAGAATGAGTGTCAACAGCCGAAAAACTGGGTGCATCGTGCGGAGGAAACAGCCTAAGTTAACGTTCTTTTTATTGATTGGAGCAACACTAAACTAAAATCAAAGACAGAGAGAGAGAGAGAGATAAAGACGCAAGGAAAGGCAGGGAGGTTAACCAGACGCACTTCCGGTTCAATACCCTGCACTGGGGAAGGAATGAAGGGGAGAAAAGAGGTTGCAGAGAGTTGAGAAGGTACACACAATCACGAGCACACTCGGGGAGCACACACAGTCTACAGGCGGTCTTTCAGGTTTGTTGACTTTAAGTAAAGTAGCAGTGCTTTAGTCGCTTTCTGCGCAACTGAGGCAGATGCCCAAGGTCCTAGAATCTTCTGCACACAAAAGGGTCCGGGGTCAAGTTGATTCAAAACCATCCGGAGCTGGCATCGCTGTGTGTCGTAGCAAGCGCAGCTGCACAGGACGTGTTCAATGGTCTCTTCAGATCCACAGTAGTCGCATGTAGAAGTGTCTGCCATACCAATGCAAAAGGAGTAAAAAGAGAAAAAAAAGCAAAAAAAGAAGTAGGGAAACAGAGTGCGATGTTCCACAAAACAAGAAAGAAATTCACTCCATATCTGCAGCCTTCAGTGCAAATGTCGTCGTCTAGAGGAAGTGAGTAAAAGAATTATTTAGTGCTATGTATAAAAAATTGGCGAAGGGGATTGTGCAGGTGCTGCGTGAGGGCCATCATGGGGGCCATCCGACACTAATTTCAGAAATTGATGTGATTATATCTTACATTGCAAGCACGTGGAGGGCGTGCGCCATTTCGGAGGCCTTAATTTGTAAAATGCAAGGTCACTGGTGTTCAACCATATGGTGCAGCACCGTATCGTCTTAACAAAGCGTAGGAAACACACCCTTCTCATGCGTAGCATAGCAGTGTCAGCACAGCGTAATAAACGTTATATAGGCAGGCATAATGGCGCAGTGGCCATAGCGTTAAAAGTAGTCAAGTATATCCTCCATGGGCAGACACAACGTGGTTTATGTCGGCGTTATATATATATATATATATATATATATATATATATATATATATATATATATATATATATATATATATATATATATATATATATATATAAAACGTTCACATAAACCACGTTGTGACAACCCATGGAGGATCTACTTGACTACTTTTAACGCTACGGCCACTGCGCCATTATGCCTGCCTATATAACGTTTATTATGCTGTGCTGACACTGCTATGCTAGGCATGAGAATATATATATATATATATATATATATATATATATATATATATATATATATATATATATATATATATATATGTATGTATATATATATATTATTATTATTATTACGGATGTGATGGGTGTATTTACGCTGAAAAATGTCAGCGCTATGCCATCGCTGCCGAATCACCAACGCTCGAGAGCGTCCTACCTCTTCGTTTTCGCTCTTCCAGTTCACGTTACATCTTCCTCTGGGCCAGACGAAGCTCACCGAGTGAGTATATGTGATCGGTTGTTGTAGGGCTTCAATCGGGCAATGTGCACAATTTGCGTCTTGCGCGACCGCCGGTTTGGGGCTGTCACTTTCGCAACAGCGTAAGTGATGTCACTTGGGCACTGAGTAATGACGAATGGTGCTGAGCGAAGTCCCTTCTTTCGAACGGACGTCCACAGCCAGATGAAATCACTTGTAGCAAAAGTCACAGGCGGGTGTTTTGCGTCGTAACGGTCTTTCGCGAGAGCGTGGGCGGAAAGAGTTCGGAACCGAGCAAGTCGACGAGCTTCTTCGGCGTGACACAAAGTCTGTGTGACACTGGCGTTTTCGTTCGTGGAAAAAGGAAGTATGGTGTCAAGGAAACTTTGGGGATGACGAGCATGGAGAAGAAAGAAAGGCGTTTAACCTGTGACTTCGTGTTTCGCGGTATTAAAGACGTATGTAAAAAAGGTAATATGGCATCCCAGTTTTTGTGATCCGCCACGACGTACATTGAAAGCATATTGATGATGGTGCGATTGGTGCGCTCAGTGAGGCCGTTGGTCTGACAGTGGTATGGCGTGGACTGCCGATACTGGTACCCACGAAGCCGTAGCAACTCTTCGCCCCGCCGCAGTGGTCTAGTGGCTAAGGCTGCAGACCCGCAGGTCACGGGATCGAATCCCGCCTGCGGCGGCCTCATTTCCGATGTAGGCGGAAATGTATGTCGTAGGCCCGTGTGCTCAAATTTGGGTGCACGTTAAAGAACCCCAGGTGGTCGAAATTTCCGGAGTCCTTCACTACGGCGTCTCTTATAATCATATGGTGGTTTTGGGACGTTGAATTCCACAAATTATTGTAGCAACTCTTCGACAACGTCAGCGGTAAACTGCCGGCCGCGATCACTTATCACCACAAGAGGGGCCCCATGACGGAGTATGATCGAGTGCAGAAGAAACCATGACACATCAGATGATGTGGCTGAAGCAACCGCCATCGTTTCAGTATACCGCGTCAGGTAATCTACGCACACAATAATTCAGCGGCGGCCAATGGTAGACTTGGGGAAAGGGCCTAGTAAATCTATGCCGACTTTTTCGAATGGTGATGTCGGTGGCTTAACCGGCTGCAGTGGGCCGGCCAAGGGTGTGGTAGGTTGTGTGTGGCGTTGGCAGACATCTCAACTTGCGACGTAGTGCTTGGTGGTCTTCCATAGTCGAGGCCAGTAAAAACGTTGTCGGATACGGTGAAGCGTTCAGGCAAATCCAAGGTACCCAGACGTGATGTCATCTTGCATGGCTTGGAATACCGCAAGACGCAGGCATTCTGGCACGACGAGGAGTAGTGTGGAACCATGGCTGGAGTAATTCCTGTGATATAGTAGGGCGTCATGAATCACGAATGGCGTGGCGCGTTTAGAGCTACGAGCCACATCAATCATTAGTTTCAGCGAAGGGTCACGCTGTTGCTCATAACGGAACACATCAAAATTTGGGAAGTTGGATGACATTGCGACTAGGTAGTTGTCGAAATCATGATAATCAGTGTCCACAGTTGCAAATGGAAGACGAGATAAGCAGTCGGCATCTACGTGACATCGACAGCTCTTGTAGGTCACAGAAAAGTTATATTCTTGCAGCCGTAAGGGCCCACTAGCCAAATGAGCAGTTCGGTCGCGCAGTCCAACGAGCCAATAAAGAGAATGATGATCTGTGACAATCTTGAACTGCCGGCCGTACAAATAGGGTCTGAACTTTTGTACATGGAAAACAACCGCAAGACATTCTAGTTCGGTGACCGTATAATTCCTCTCCGCCTTAGTCAAAGTACGACTTGCATACGCAACGACGTTCTGGCGGCTGTCGTGATGCTGAACTAGCACGGCACCAACACCGATACCACTAGCATCTGTATGAAGTTCCGTGAGTGCCTCCGGGTCGAAATGGCGCCGAGAGGCCCGGAAGTAAGCAAATACTTCAGCTGCTCGAAAGCAGCGTCACATTCAATGGTCCATCGGAATGGGGCGTTTTTGCGGAGCAACTCTGTCAGGGGATGAGAACCTGGGCCAAGTCTTTGATAAACCGACGAAAATAAGAACACAGGCCCACGAAGCTATGAAGATCCTTCACAGACGTTGAATGCTTAAAGTCTTGGACAGCATTGATCTTTCACGGGTCTGACCGTATATCGCCCCTGTCGACTAGTATTAGAGCTCAAGGGCTTGACGCTCACCAAAATGACACTTTGCGTTTAAAATGAGACCAGTTTGTTTGACGCAATATAGAACAACGCCAATGGTTGTGCTCGTGGAATGTCTTGCCAAAACTATTTACATCATCGAGATAACACATGCATATCTCCCATTTGAGACCTCAAGGATGGAGTCCATGAATCGCTCGAAGGTAGCTGGGGCATTACATAAGCCGAACGGCATAACGTTAAATTCAAATAACCCACCAGGCATGTCAAAAACAATCTTCTCTTTGTCAGACGGTTGCATTGGTATTTGCCAGTATCCAGACCTTAGGTCGACGGGCGAAAAGTATGCGGCCAAGTGCAGAAAATCAACAGCATCATCAATGCGTGGTAGCGGATACACGTCTTTTTTTGTGACAGCGTTGAGACAGCGGTAGTCTACACAAAGTCGCCAAGAATTGTCTTTCTTTTTTACCAATATAACAGGAGCGGCCCAGGGACTGCTTGACTCTTGAATATCGCCTTTCTTCAGCATGTCGTTGACCTGATCGGTGATCACTTGCCTCTCTGACGGGGATACGCGATAGGGTTTCTGGGGTATCGGTGTAGCATCTCCCGTGTTGATGCGGTGGTGCATACGGGATTCGGGCAACATGGAACAACGCTTGTTTTGAGCGAAATCAAAGACTCCCGCGTAGCGTGTAAGCACCTCCTCGAGGACATTCTGCTCAGAAAAAGGTAACGATTTATTGATCATACGTTTCATCTCGGCTGAGTATTTGGGCACGGTCTGACTGATAGCTGGAGACTCTGAGACCATTCCGACGTCAATTGTGGCCTGCTCCTCGAACGTTCCCACTTTGAATCCGGCTGGTAGAACAACAGGCTCTGAGGCTGCGTTGAGTGCCCACAAGAAAGCATGTCTGTCGATGGCGTTAAGAACAGACCGTGCGACCAGCACATTCTTCTTGATGGCGTTTGCATGATCAGGCTCCACAAGTCCAGTGCAGGGTTCTGAGCAGACATGAGAAGAACATACGGGTACAAACGCTGCTGTCCGACCAGGGATCGTCACATCTTCAGACTGAAAGCGCATCGATGGGCAGAGTCGGAAAATTTTCAACTATTGCAGCGGGCAACGTATTTTGTAGAAGAATCTCTCCAGTTCCACAGTCAAGCGTAGCGCCGCATTCATGAAGGAGGTCTATCAGTAAAACGACGTCATGAGTTAAGCGAGTCAGTATAGTGAATTCAGCTCGGAAATTTTGTCCACCAATCGTGAGTACAACTGAGCAAATACCAACAGCGCATATCGCTTCGCCTCCAACTCCACGAAAAGTTTCTTTACGATTTCACGCAACATATTTGTGACCCAACAAACGATGTTTGAAAGGAAGACTCATGACCGAAACAGCAGCACCAGTGTCTACAAGAGCAAGACTATCTACACCATCTATACACACACGCACTTTGTTCATCATCACAGCAGAAGGAGAAATTGCCGAAACTGACCGTCCCGCGACCACACCTCCATCGGTCGCACCAGTTAGTTTCCCAGCTGATGCGGGGAAGGTGACTGACGACGCGGAGGCGGCGTCAGGCTTCGCTCGGAGGTGGGGGACTCGCTGCGAAATTCCTTAGGTCCTAGCTGTCTTGACGGTGTACGGCCAGGTGAGAGGGCCAGGTTTCGTGCATACGAGGCGGGTACGTTGAAAAACGTGGTGGCACAGGCGTTTCGTACATACGAGCAGGATACTTCGAAAACCGTGGTGGTGCAGGCAGCCGTCTGGGACAGAAGCGCGAAATATGCTCTGGGAGACCGCATGTGTAGCAAACGGGGACTTGTCGGCGTACATTAGCAGGAGCAGAGGTGGAGAAGTACGCGGAGACGGGTTGTGCTCCACAAGAACATTATTTGATGACGCATAGTAATCTTCTGGTAGAGGCCTGGTTGACCATGGTCGGAGGTCCGCAGCGGCACGTCGAGTTGATGACATCCGGTGGTGGCCGTGACCCGTCGGGGAAAACGGAAGCCGCGGGGTAAAATCTGCTGTTTCTGGCCGTGTTCGGTTTTCGTCGGGGCGCTCTCGCATCCAGTAGGGACGTGGTTCGGGGCACGCTGTGAACGAGCATTGTTGGTGAACGTCACCTGCTTGAAGTCGTAAGAGCTCTTCTTGAACTACCTAACGTACGAGGAAGGGAATGTCTTCGCAGGTGGCGACGTCCATACTTGCTACAGTGGGAACATTGTCCAAGCGCCCGAACTTGGGTAAAATTACCCGGGTCTTCAACGCCTCGAATGCGCGACACTGCTGCCTGAAAACAGAAGAAGTGTTCAAGTTTTTTTTTCGTTATCAAAAAATTGTACACGTCCTCCGCTATGCCTTTTAACAAATCACCGACTTTATCTTCGTCACACATATTTGTGTTGACAATCCCGCAAAGCTTCAATATTTCTTCAATGTAGGTTGTGCACGTTTCGCCAGGCAACTGAGCCCTACGTGACAGTGTTTGCTCAGCTTTCTTTTTTATGGCACTCATGTCCCCAAAGCAGGCCTTCAGTTCCTTAACAAATATATCCCAAGTGGGGAGGACATGTTCATGGTTCTCAAACCAAACCAAGGCTGTCCCGGCAAGGAAGATTACTACGTTCACGAGTTTCGCCGGCGCGCCCCATTCAAAGTAGCGGCCTCACTCTTTCGAAGTGTTTTAGCCAAGCGTCCACGTCTTCATCAGTTTTACCTGAGAATATTCGTGGCTCAGGTGCCCAGTAGTCTGGTTGTCGAGGTCGAGGGCCACCTTGTGCCGTGTCGGTTGCAATGGTCGATGCAGCAGCGTAGTACGTCAATGGGATTGCTGTGTCGTCGTTCATGCTGATGTTGTCCGGGGGTAGGCCAGCTAAGCGTCTGCTTCTTCGAAGAATTTCTGCTGTGGGGTCCAGGATGGCAAGTTACCCTGCACCACTCCACCAAAGCTGTTACGGATGTGATAGGTTTATTTACACTGAAAAATGTCAGTGCTCTACCGTCACTGCCGAATCACCATCGCTCGAGAGCATCCTACCTCTTCTTCTTTCTCGCTCTTTCGGTTCGATTGATTGATTGATTTGTGGGGTTTAACGTCCCAAAACCACCATATGCTCTTTCGCTCTTTCGGTTCGCGTTACAATATATATATATATATATATATATATATATATATATATATATATATATATATATATGTGTGTGTGTGTGTGTGTGTGTGTGTGTGTGTGTGTGTGTGTGTGTGTGAGACGCTAGATGTGGGAGACGCGGCTTGGCTCATATGCCATGTTTATTCCAAAAAGCGCTTTATCTTTCTCGGCTTATACCATCAGTCACTGCCTCCGTACGTCACAGGATTCCCCATCTCTCAAAAAGAATGCGCGAGCTACAAACTACATCACATGAACAAGTTGTGTCGGATCATAAAAAAATGTGCAAAATATGACAGTAAAAATGCCATGTGAGAGTTGCATAAACTTGCGCGAAAAAGTTACACACAAGAGAAGGCAGCGGTCCGGTGATATCTAGTAGAACCTTGGTGGGCGAGGCTGGCTGTAGTGTTCAGGACAGCACAAGCACAGCCATAACGCGGAAATTTGGGATGATACAGCAGTTCTTGCGAGGAATAAGCAAGGTTGGAACGTCTTGGAACACTTATAGCTCGAGTTTCGCAGGCGTCGGGTGTTTTGTCGTACAAGGTACGCACGGGGCACTACCAGTTTGCGTATTCGTTGGCTGATGGGGTTACGCATTTGTCGTTCTGGAAAACAGGATGTGGTTTTACACCACTTCTGTCGTTTTGTCCTCTGTTGTTTTCATTCACTTCGATTGTACGCTCTGTCTCGAACTCTGCTGAAGAAAACTTGTGTAATGTTCATTATCGGGAAAATCTTTTTTCACTTGAGGGAGATATCTTGAATTTGTCGTCGCTTCACTTGAATCACTTGTAGACGCCTTCATTTAACACTTGAGTGATCATCTGATGATGTTTGTGTTTGTCGTTGTTCTTGTTGGTTTAGTTCTTGGAGTCCCTGTTGTTCTTGGACTTGCTGGCATTGATGGGGTGGTTGCGAAAAGAGCAGAGGTTACAGCCCTATTTAACCATGACACAGATTTTCTGGGCTACTGGATGTGGTGTCCAGTGGGCAGATAGTAGTCTCTAGGATATTGTACTGTATTTCGGATAATGAAGGTAATGCTTCAGAGTTGACATATACCACATTAGGGGAAGCGCTTCTTCTTCGCTGTTCACTGCAAGTTGTTCCGGTGCCTGATTCTGGATGGTAGGTCCAGGGCTTGGCTGGGTATCTTCCGAGCTCTGCAGCTCTATCCCGATCATTATGAGCGTGTTAGATGCGAGGTGGGCGTTGCGAACGACAAGCGACGGAAAACCAGGAGGTGGGCTAAATGTGCTAGAATATGATAGCTGCTCCAATGCTGAAGACTCATTTTCCATCTTCGATTCGTCATGGGGTTGTTCGGTATGTTCCCCATGCGTCAGCTGGTCTACCGTGAACAAGGCATCCTTATGACACGAATAGCGACCATTACTACCTTAGGAGAGCTTCGAGGTAAAAAACCACGTGGTAGACCATGTATGCGAGATGAAGCTTGCTGGGCAGCAGTAGGGTGAGCAACGTCTCGTGTCATATGTTGGAGCGATGATTTTGTAAATGCCGATTTTCGTGCAGAAGAGAGGTGCGCTCGATGGTTAGGTTTTTCCCTAAATACGCTTGGTCACCTGTCAGTGTACTCATGTTCCACTTTGTGTTGTGGCAGTGGTCAATTCATGCTGGGCATTCGTTAGCTTGAAGACTGCTTGTGAAATTGACGAGTGCGAAAGATTGATTGATTTATTTGTGTGGTTTAACGTCCCAAAACCACCATGTGATTATGAGAGACGCCGTAGTGGAGGGCTCCGGAAATTTTGACCACCTGGGGCTCTCTAACGTGCACCCAAATCTGAGCACACGGGCCTATGACATTTCCACCTCCATCAGAAATGCAGCCGCCGCAGCCGGGATGACGAGTGCGATAGCCTGTGGATGGTTGGTTATAAGGATGTCCTCGGCATAGTTGGCATTGTATTGTTGAAACCAAAAGGTCATTTATTATTTAATCTTTTTCCATGACTCGTCATTTTGAATCATGTGGGTGAGATAGTATTTTAAAGCCTCACTGGAACCGTAGTCGGTAAAGTTGAGCACCATCTCCCATCCCAACCAGGATACAGCGGCGGCGTGGAGCTCGAAAAGGTTGAATAAGCCCTGTACGTGTCCGTCGTTCACTGATCCGGAGTACTAGATGATGCCAAGATCAGCTGATGGGGCTGTCATGATGCTGGTCATGGCGTAGAGTTGAGATGCACTTGTGTGGTCCACGTTCCGTCACTGCGTCTTGCTGAGGTGTTCGTTGACGATGACCGGTTGATGAAGTGGCTGCAAGGTCTTCATCTTGTCGACTTGTGTGATGCTAGATGCGGTAGACGTGACTTGGCTCATACGCCTTGTTTATTCCAAAAAGCACTTCTTCTTCATCAGCTTCTACCATCTTTCACTGCGTTCCTACATCATATATATTTATATATATATATATATATATATATATATATATATATATATATATATATATATATATATAGGCAGGCATGGTGGTTGAGTGGCCGTAGCGTTGCATATAGTCCAGTAGATCCTCCGTGAGCGGTCACAACGTGGTTTATTTCGACGTTTCGGCCTAGAATCTGGCCTTCATCAGGATTAAAGATACAGTTTGTTGGTGCTCAGCTTTATACAATCTCAAATCAGATGGAAAAAAAAGAAGAAAAAGACAGAAAAAAAGAAAAATATGAAAAAAATGACAAATAAAAACAAGAAAAGGAAAAGAAGCGAAAAAAGGAAAACAAAGGAAAAAAGAGAGAGAAAAAGAATATAAGGTGGACTCCCCTTGGGCGCCCCCCTTCTACTCTCCCTTCCACTTCCACCTTCATCTCTCTCCCCTTTCTCTCCTTCACCTTTCTGATGTCAGCGGTCTGTGTATGCTTCCTTTCACTAACGCATTCTTCCCGACCAGACGGCGCCTCCGGGCTCTGGCAGTTCGGTGTGGCGCAAAAAACAGCTTTTTTAGGAAGTTGAAAGCCTTCAACTACTCCGAGCCCCGTCAACATTTCGTCGTAGAAAGAGGGGTGCCGCGTATTGCGACAGAGGCTGGTAAGCGGGCGCAATGCGAATTCCTTGCCCGCTTCTAGATTACGCGTGCAGTAGGGGCCTCCCGGCTCTGCAAAGGGTTGCTGTTGGGCATGTCATGCATAGCACAATTGATTGGGTAGTAAAATAAAACAGAAAACAGACGACAGCTGTACTCAGGAAGAGTAGTTACACTTAGAGTTGTTTTGAGTTGTCCAGTGCCCTTCGCAGCTGCAGTGCCGTGAACTCAGTTACTATTTTCATTGTCGCCGTTATTGTTTTGTAATGCTTTAATTGCGGCAAGTGTACCAGGATTCTCATTCATTCCTCTATTGAGGGTGTTAAATCGGTGAATAAGGCATTACTCTCGTTGTTCACGTTCTCGATTTGATTTAAATCCCGTCTCTAAGAGCGTTACTGATAGTTTGTCGAAAGCATGGTCGGGAAGATTAAGATGTTTTGATAGAGGTAGATTGGGGCCGATTTCGCATGGGCTCTGTGATTATTGAAGCGAATACTAAATGGTGTTTCTCTTCGTCCGATGTACTGCATACCACACACGTTGCATTCGAGTAGGTATACCACATTAGAGTAATCGCATGTTAGATTTCCTCGTATGTTGATCGAAAAATTGGATTGTGTGCTGGTTGCTTTGTGTGTTTCTCGCAACGCCTTAGATACAAGACATCATGGCATAAAACAAGGTCGGCATGAATTATTGGGGGGATGATGTGTTAATTTGAGAGTGGACAAGTGTGTCTTTGAGGTTACGTGGTCGTCGGTAAACGACGCCTGGAGCAGATGGGAATGCGCGTTTCAGACGTTCACTTTGTTCCAGAATGTTGTAATGTCGTTTAGGGATTTTGTTTCCATTGAGGAAGTTTGTGCTGTAAGTCAAGCAGAGGTTTGTTCGGTGTGGGTATTCTTGCGGTGGTCGCTTCATAAGTAAGTCCTCACGCTTTAGTTTTCTCGCTTTTTGAACAGCGTCATTAAGTACTTGTGGGGGGTATTTACGGGGGGGGACAGACATGACAATAAAATCCGCTGACAAAGGAGGAGCAATTGCAGTCCTTAATACAGCCAGCTACGTACAAGAAGCATACCGCCAACTAGACGACTCAAGATTTTACGAACGCCTCCCAGGTGATCCGACAGACGAATACAAACGTATCGTGTCAACAGAACTAAAGAAGCTGTTGCATGCAGAAAAGGTAACCAACACTGACCACAAACTTATGCGAGCAGCATACCCTCGTCCAGGTCGTTTCTACATCCTCCCAAAAATTCATAAACCCGGTAACCCAGGTCGCCCAGTCATATCAGGCATTCGTACAATAACTGAATCCATAACAGGGTACGTGGACAAACTAATAAGTCACATTCTATGCAACCTCACGTCGCACAATAAAGACACCACACATTTTCTTCGAGACATTGCAGGTCTGTGTGTGCTGAAAAACTCGTACTTGGTTGCTCTAGATGTCTCTTTATTACATACAAATATTCCTCACGATGACGTCATAGCTGCATTACAAAACATGTACATAAACCATAGACAATCTAACACCCAGATTTCTCTGCCATCGCAACTTTGACGAGGATGGTCCTCGAAATAAATTCATTTGAGTTTAACCAAGAGTATATTCGACAAATCAGCGGGATCGCTGTGGGCACCAAAATGGCACCTAACTATGCCAACATATTTATGGGAAAGCTAGAATCGGAATTTCTTGCATAAAGTTTCTTAAAACCAATGTTATACAGAAGATACATAGACGACATCTTTCTTATTTGGACCCAAAGCGAAGACGAACTTCTCAGCTTTATCGACACTTACAATGCTGTACAACCAAACATACACTTCGCACACATATACTCGCAAGTAACCGTCAATTTTTTTATGTTACCTTAACGATAGAAGAAGAGAAGCTCTCTACAACTCTATATCACAAACCAACGTATCGACAACAATACCTCCATTAACAAAGCAATCACCCACGCCACTGTAAAAACACTATTCCATACAGCCAGGCTCATCGGTTTAAGCGAATCTGCTCTAGAGACGCTGACTTTGACACGAGCTCACAGAGGCTAAAACTTATGCTCGAGAAACAAAAATACCCCCCACATGTAATTAATGACGCTGTTCAAAAAGGGAGAAAACTAAAGCGTGAAGACTTACTTATGAAGCGACCGCCGCAAGAACACCCACACCGAACAAACCTCTGCTTGACTTACAGCACAAACTTCCCGAATGTAAACAAAATCCGTAAACGACATTACAACATTCTGGAACAAGTGAACGTCTGAAACGCGCATTCCCATTCGCTCCAGGCGTCGTTTACTGACGACCACGTAGCCTCAGGACACACTTTTCCACTCTCAAATTAACAGATCACCCCCAATAATTCATGCCGACCGTGTTTAAAGCCACGATGTCTTGTATGTAATGCGATGCGAGAAACACACAAAGCAACCAGCACATAATTCATTTTTTTCAATTAACATACGAGGAAACCTAACATGCGATTCCTCTAATGTGGTATACTTACCCGAATGCAACATGTGTGATATGCTGTACAACGGACAAACAGAAACACCATTTAGGATTCGCTTCAATAATCACAGAGACCATGCGAAATCAGCCCCAAGTCTAGCTCTATCAAAACATCTCAATCTGCTCAACCATGCATTGGACAAACTATCAGTAACGCTCTTAGAGACGGGATTTAAACAAAATCGAGAACGTAAACAACGAGAGTCATACCATATCCACCGATTTAACACCCTCGATAGAGGAATAAATGAGAATCCTGGTACACTTGCAGCAATTAAAGCTTTAGGAAACAATAACGGCCATAATTAAAATAGTAACTGAGTTCACGGCACTGCAGCTGTGAAACGCACTGGACAACTCAAAACAATTCCAAGTGTAACTACTCTTTCTAAGTACAGCTGTCGTCTGTTTTCTGTTTTATTTTACTACCCAATCAATTGTGCTATGCATGACATGCCCAACAGCAACCCTGTGCACAGCCGGGAGGCCCCTACTGCACGCGTAATCTAGAAGCGGGCAAAGAATTCGCATTGCGCCCGCTTACCAGCCTCTGCCGCAATACGCAGCACCCCTCTTTCTACGACGAAATGTTGACGGGGCGCCGAGTAGTTAAAGGCTTAAAACTTCCTGAAAATCCCACTTACCAGCTTTCGCCGCAATACGCAGCATCCCTCTTTCTACGATGAAATGTTGACGGGGCTCCGAGTAGTTAAACGCTTACAACTTCCTAAAAAACCTCTTTTTTGCCCCACACCGAACCGCCAGAGCCAGGAGGCACTGTCTGGTCAGAAAGAATGCATTAGTGAAAGGAAGCACACACAGACCGCTGACATCAGAAAGGTAAAGGAGAGAAAGGGGAGAGAAATGAAGGGGGACGTGAAAGGAAGAGTGGAAGGGGGGGGTGCCCAAGCGGAGTCCACCTTATATTCTTTTTTCTATTTTTGTTTTTTTTTTTCTTTTTGTCTACTTTTCCTTTTCTTCTTTTTTTCTTTTTTCATGTTCATTTTCTTTTTTTTCAGTGTTTGTCTCTTTCCTTTCCCTCTGATTTGAGATCGTATAAAGCTGAGTACCAACAAACTGTACCTTCAATCCTGATGAAGGCCAGACTCTAGGCCAAAACGTCGAAATAAACCACGTTGTGACTACTCAACGGAGGATCTACTAGATCCCATGTATATATATATATATATATATATATATATATATATATATATATATATATACCTGATTCTTTGAACGTCATTCACGCTAGACCCGACGTATTGTAGGCAACAAAGAGACGACTAAAAGCCAACCGATAATCACCAGTTTCTTCATTTTGAAAGTAGCCACGTGCGCCATTGGAAGACTGGAATTCCATATAGCCAGGCACAGAGATCTAGGCGCATATGTTCTGAAGATCAAGATTTCAATTCTTGCTGCCATGATCTGAAAAAGAAGCTTCTTAAGCGAAAATATCCGGAAAAAATATTGACGACGCGACACACCGAGCCAGAGGACGCGATCGAATGGACTGTTTAAAAGGTAGCATAAAAAATTCCGCCATATCCACGAAGTGAATGATGATGAGTGGGCGAAGCTCCGGAGGTAAACCTGGTAAACCATGAATCCTCTGTACATTTTGCCCACTCAATTTTATTACATCGCTCCCCCTAGCGTACGTCGCCGCACTAAATCGAACGATTGCCTTCAACCAATGACAAGCGTCATATGTGACATCATTCCTATTTTATAAGATCTCGCGTCTTTCATCAACTACAAGTACCGCTTTCTAGTTTATAACATCTTGAATCTTTTCATCATCAGCTACAAGTACCACCATCTAGTAAACACTACAAGAACTAAACGAGAGGTGGCTACATACAGGAGATGGTACCACCATCTAGTGAACACTGCAGGAACTAAACTAGAGGTGGCTACATACAGGGGACGGTACCGCCATCTAGTGAACACTGCAAGAACTAAACTAGAGGTGGCTACATACAGTCTACAGGGGACGCACAGCCCACGCCCTAAGGAGCTTCGCCCCTAAAAGCAACGGGCTTCAGCCAGCCAATTTAGTATTAGCACACTCAGCGTCCATCCCCAAAGTTCAAGGTATACTGCGTAAACATTACAACATCCTCATCCAAAGCGACAGACTAAAAGCGGTCTTTCCTTAGCCCCCTCGAGTAGTGTATAGGCGCTCAAAAAACATAGGTGACATCCTGACGTCATCTAAAATTGCTACCACTAATCGTACGGGTTGTAGCCGCTGCAACAAACCCCGTTGTAAAGTTTGTCCTCATATAGAACCGTCATTAACAGCCACCAGCACGTCTAACCAATTCATTTTCACAATTAGGGGAAGCTTTAATTGTGATTCATCCAATGTAGTGTATTTGCTTGAGTGTGGCACCTGCCATATGCAATACATAGGCCACACTGAAACGCCATTCAGAATACGTTTCAACAATCACAGATCGCATGCTAAAACCCAACCAAACCTTCCATTATCAAAGCATGTAAACATGCCCGGCCACTCATTTAGTAACCTCAAAGTCACGATACTAAAATCGGGATTCCGCACCAGCCATGATCGTGAACTGCGCGAATCATATGTCATTCATAAATTTAACACTGTTTCAGCTGGAATCAACGAAAACAAAGGAAAACTGACCTGTCTTTCACTAGATTAAGAGCGATGATGCACTGGTTTCAAATTGTACCGCCAAAATCACGCATTGTATGTCTGCCCTTTTTATTTTTATTTTTTTATTTATCTTCAATCATTTCGCGGTGGCTTCCGTTGTACGTTCGCATATCGCTGAGATTGTTCTTATGCTGCCAAGCAAAGTCATTGCACATTGCACTTCTACGTCTCTTAACTATGTATAAGCATGATATCACGTCACAGTACATGTAAGGGAATCTTAAACTATGTCTTTAGTATGTATGTACCCTTCTGGTTTTCGTATTTTTTGTCTTTTTTTTCTTTTTTTCTGAAGGACATGACAGTTTATGATGCGCATTGTAATGCTAACCAGAGCAGATGGCGCGGACCTGTTATTGAAAGGAGCTTTTAAAGCCATGTATGAAACTTTGTCACATTACTCTGAAGAAGGCTGGTTCACCAGCTGAAAACGTTTAGTAAAGACGCTTCCACGAAAGTTTTGTCGTCTCTTTGTTGCCTACAATACGTCGGGTTCAGCGTGAATGACGTTCAAAGAATCGGGTATATATACCGCAATGGACCTTGCAAAGACGACTTTCTGGAAGTACCCAAAGACTCCCGCCAACACAACCATCATCGGTGACACGCAAATTTCGTCCGACGATGTAACTCGGAAGCCTGCAAGCTCAACGGCATGCTGCGCAACTTCTGTAATCGATCCAGTGCAGTCTACTTCATTGATCATAGTTTTGAATGGATACCTACCTATCGAGTCCTCGCTGCCGATGGACTGCATCCCAGCTTCGAGGGTTCAAGCCTCATAGCAAGCCACATCCGCCAGCTTTTCCCCAGGAGAATTCTTGACGCCACGTCGTCCTGGTGTGACCACTCGACAGAACAGCCCCCAATCTCCCCGAAACAGAATTCGAGATCAAGAGACAGAGTGTGAACCTGTGTTCGGAACTCCAAGTCTCCGAACAATCCAGCCGCAAGTAGCCAGTGACTTCACGACTTCTCTGGTAATCAAAATTTAGGTACTGCTTCTGCATGTTTTCTCAAGAGCCGGAAGGTGTCTGAAAAACGCATTCGCGCGGAACTGCATGTTGCGTGCCTCAGGGAATATGTGAATGCTTCCGAAATTCCCAAAGGTCTTAGGCTTCATGTGAACCCTGCTACCTCTGAACTGTCAAATGCAAATAGGGTTAGGTAACGGGATGTGCTGACCAATGCTTCACTTGAGCTTATTCGCATTATCATAAATCACTATGAAACGCCAATCGGTAAGCTTCTGAAAGAAGAAACTACCCTATCTAGGCAGCTCGTCCCTCACGAAGCACATTTGCTGAGTGTACATGAGGAAAGAAAGGTAAATGCCTTAGGCAAAATAAAAGCTCGGAAACTATTGCGGGACGATGTTCTAGCAGCACCCTACATGAAAATAATCAGGAGCTCGCCAATTACTTTATTCAGAACACCTGAAACATTGCCGGAGATAAGCCAACAGGACGCCAACATAGTCAACCTTTCTGACGTTACAATCCTCCCTGCAGAGAAAGGGTTCTTTCAAAAGGCCTGAATTTCTTTCCGACTTCTGGCGGGTTTGATGAATTTCAGTTGATGAAGGATATAGATAATTTCGCTCGTAATCTCAGGCTAAAAGAGTATTTTCACGACCATGCTAGCAACAAGGGAGCTCGCCCAGCTGTACCGTCCACGACACAATGGACGCCCGCCTCGCAAACGGATAAATGCCTAGACCTTTACATCAAAGCTGTCTCGCGTGACGTGCTGAACGCTTACAAAACGCGTAGCCCGTTCCGAAAAAACCTTTCTGCCAGTGAATTTGACGCTCTTCAAAGTTTATATGCACGAGATGATATTATCATAAAACCAGCAGACAAGGGCGGCTTGATTGTGATAATGGGCAAAGAAAGTTACATAAAAGAAGCCGTACGACCGTTATCTGACACTGCTTTTTACAAACAACTTCCCGCTGATCCTACCACTGACTTTCTTGTCATCATAAAAGACACCGTTAAGGCATTAGTAAAAAAGAAAAGGGTTGACGATAAGACAGCACGCAGCCTCATTCCGCTTAGCCCTGTTGCCGGAAGATTTTACCTGCTCCTAAAAATACACAAGTCAGGAAATCCAGGCCGTCCCATTGTTTCGGGCATTCGAACAGTAACAGAAAACATATCTCGTTACACTGAGAGTTTGATAAAATTTCTTTCGCCCACGTTCGCTTCCTTTGTTAAGGATACCAACGATTTTCTCAATGGAATATCACACCTAACAGTGCCTGATGGTTCGCTTCTGGTGACGATGGACGTCACCTCCCTCTACACTAACATACCCCACAAAGACGGTATACAGGCTGTTTTAGATTCATATGACAACTCCAAATTTGACATACTAATTGACACGTCAACTCTCGAAACACTGCTGAAGCTCATTCTCGAGTTGAATAACTTTGAATTCAATGGCTCTCATTACGTACAGATCAGTGGAACATCGATGGGTACAAAGATAGGCCCTACATACGCAAACATCTTCATGGGAGTGCTCGAAGACTCGTTTCTTAAGAGTGTGCCACTAAAGCCTGAGCATTTCAAACGCTACATTGATGACATAGTTTTTATTTGGACTCATGGTGAAACAGAACTTCTAAACTTTATAGCGAACTTCAACCAGTAACATCCCGCTATAACATTCTCCCATACTTACTCACCCTTGTCTGAAGCCTTTATCGACGTCAGGATTACCATTTCCCATGAACGCCTAATTACGAAGCTTTTTAAAAAGCCAACAGATAATCACCAGTTTCTTCATTTTGAAAGTAGCCACGTGCACCATTGGAAGACTGGAATTCCATATAGCCAGGCACAGCGCTTTAGGCGCATATGCTCTGAAGATCAAGATTCCAATTCTTGCTGCCATGATCTGAAAAAGAAGCTTTTTAAGCGAAAATATCCGGGAAAAATTATTGACGACGCGATACACCGAGCCAGAGGACGCGATCGAATGGAATGTTTAAAAGGTAGCATAAAAAGCAACGGGCTTCAGTCAGCCAATTTAGTACTAACACACTCAGCGTCCATCCCCAAAGTTCAAGGTATACTGTGTAACCATTACAACATCATCACCCAAAGCGACAGACTAAAAGCGGTCTTTCCTGAGCCCCCTCGAGTAGTGTATAGGCGCTCAAAAAACATAGGTGACATCCTGACGTCATCTAAAATTGCTACCACTAACCGTACAGGTTGTAGCCGCTGCAACAAACCCCATTGTAAAGTTTGTCCTCATATAGAATTGTCATTAACAGCCACCAGCACATCTAACCAATTCATTTTCCCAATTAGGGGAAGCTTTCATTGTGATTCATCCAATGTAGTGTATTTGCTTGAGTGTGGCACCTGCCGTATGCAATACATAGGCCACACTGAAATCCCATTCAGAATACGTTTCGACAATCACAGATCGCATGCAAAAACCCAACCAAACCTTCCATTATCAAAGCATGTGAACACGCCCGGCCACTCATTTAGTAACCTCAAAGCCACGATACTAGAATCGGGATTCCGCACCAGCCATGATCGTGAACTGCGCGAATCATATGTCATTCATAAATTTAACACTGTTTCAGCTGGAATCAACGAAAACAAAGGAAAACTGACCTGTCTTTCACTAGATTAAGAGCGATGATGCACTGGTTTCAAATTGTACCGCCAAAATCACGCATTGTATGTCTGCCCTTTTTATTTTTATTTTTTTTATTTATCTTCAATCATTTCGCGGTGGCTTCCGTTGTACGTTCGCATATCGCTGAGATTGTTCTTATGCTGCCAAGCAAAGTCATTACACATTGCACTTCTACGTCTCTTAACTATGTATAAGCATGGTATCACGTCACAGTACATGTAAGGGAATCTTAAACTATGTCTTTAGTATGTATGTACCCTTCTGGTTTTCGTATTTTTTGTCTTTTTTTTCTTTTTTTCTGAAGCACTTGACAGTTTATGATGCGCATTGTAATGCTAACCAGAGCAGATGGCGCGGACCTGTTATTGAAAGGAGCTTTTAAAGCCATGTATGAACTTTGTCACATTACTCTGGCGAAGGCTGATCCACCAGCTGAAAACGTTTAGTAAAGACGCTTCCACGAAAGTTTCGTCGTCTCTGTGTTGCCTATATATATATATATATATATATATATATATATATATATATATACATACAATATGAAAAGTCTTGCTTCGATGGCCATAGTACTAGGAAAAAAATAAATACACATTTTTAGAAAACTCTTTATTTGTGGTGTTCCGATCAAAGAAGTTTTCATCAGACGAAATTTATTAGTCTCCGATGCGCTTTTATGTGATCGCTGAGCCAAGAAAGAGAGATAAGATAAAAAGAGATAGAGGAGATGAAGGGTTCATACTAATAATTGTCACACGACGACGTGCTCGTGCACATATTTCCACATACGAATAGCACGTGTATTTCGAGTAAAAAAAAAGAACGTATACAGGAGTGGCCTAACACCCATGCATATAAATAAAATCAAGACAATTTCGGGGGGGTGGAGAAAAAAAAGAAGAGTAAATGAAAAAGGAACAAGGCACAAATAACAAGTGGACATATTAAGTACGTCTTTTTGGTGCCCCACCTCCCTAATGTACTCAGGTGTAATAACCGAGCATGTTTTCAAGAAGAAATTTTCGCAAACAAAAAATATTTACTATATACATCTATGGTCCAGGTGGCAAAGCTAAACACATTCCAGTAACACATTTCGAAGTTTCACTCCCGAGGCTTACACCTCTCTCATTCCTCTCTCTCTCTCAACATATATATATATATATATATATATATATATATATATATATATATATATATATATATATATATATATATAAATGTGACGACTGGTGTGATAGATGTTTTCCTTACCCTACGCAACATTACACGCTCTGCATTCATGATTGTTGAATGAGAGATATGTGGGGTTTAACGTCCCAAATCCACCATATTACTATGAGAGACCCTGTAGTGGAGGGCTCCCGAAATTTCGACCACCTATGGTTCTTTAACGTGCACCCAAATCCAAGCACACGGGCCTACAGCATTACCGCCTCCATCGAAAATGCAGCCGTCACAGCCGGGATTCGATCCCGCGACCCACGGGTCAGCAGCCGAGTATTTTAGCCACTAGGCTACCGCGGTGGGGCTCGTCCCTCTGCATGACATTCATGTGGTGTTTTACTATATCGAAGCAGTCTTAAGCTATGGCGTGGAACTCTCGTAAAACACCTACTTCCAACGCAGAAGGCCTGGGTTAGATCGTCAGAGCATGAAATCGCAAATTTGTGTTATTTATCTATTTGCAAATGTCGTGATTTCTCACTCATTGACAACGGTGTTTTTTTTCCGAACTAACAACACTACCATCGACACCACGATTTCGACAGAAGGAGATTTTCAACGATATTTCGGTAAAAAAGAACTACTTGTGTGTAAAGAAAGCAATCCCTTTGATACATGAACCACATTGTAGGTTTTCAAGTTGAGAGCAAGCACCAAAGCAGCCTGCAAAGACTCAGAACAGCTTTTATTATTATTGCCAGAATTTTGAGCTAGGTGAAGTGCGTAGCATCTCGAAATTCACGCAACAATTTCAATATGGGCTAATGTGATCTGAGTCATCATAATAACAGCACACGAAGAAGTAATAGCATAACGTCATCAGTAGCGTGACGTAATCATTGCAATATTTTCGTATACCGCGCTTCGCTCGGTGGCCCCTTCAAACTATAACTTGAGTCTATGGCCTTAAAAAAGATAGACAAGATAAGGTCGCATATATGTCCCACTGTCGTTAGATTTTCCTCTGCGAGACCCGTATTTCTCAAACTTTAGGCAGGAGGCTCTCCAGAACTGTAAGGAAAGCTTCGTTATAAGCGCTGGGTGTCGATTGTTGACGGGGGTGACTCCGAAACTCATCTGAATTGCTAACACGCACGTGCCTGGGTTCGCGAATTTCGAACGCCACTGTGTGAATGACATAGCGTCGATTTGGGTGACTTTCAACCCATATCGTATTCGAAAGAACGCTTTCATAGCGGAAGCTTCGAAGGCATTGAGTTCAGCGTCATTCATGATGCGAGAGCTATATAGGCTGATCATCTGTTTGCCTCATAAGCTGTGTGGTTATGCCTCTCTTTTACCGTATTTATTATAGTTTTCAGATCGACATTTGGTACGTAAATAGCTCCCCATACTGCTATGTGTAATAGCTTTTTGCACCGGGAGATGTTCGAAAGGGAGAAATTGAAAATACAGAATGATGAAGAAATGATCTGCACCCCCCGCGCAAAAGCGCCGGCTAATAGCGGTTGATTATGCCCTTTGCATTAATCATTCGAAGAAACACCTGATCGTCCCATGGCATGAAAAGGCATGCCATCATCGTGATGCATTCTCCTTTGGTGACTCAAAATCAAAAGTAAATTTCCAGGTTTTATTCTCTGTAGATTTATTTATCATGCACCCCCCCCCTCCTGCCTTTCTGAATGTTTTCTGTACCATACAAAGGTTTAGTATTACCTCCGAAGTCTGCCGACCTATGAGCAAACGAAATATTATGTTCTGATGTCCTTTAGACTACCCTCACGTTGTCCGAGGGACAATGTTCACCATTCGTGCTTGATGGTGTGCCTACGTTTTTAACTTTGACACCTGAAGTGGAATTGCGAGAAAATCATCGTGGTTTTTCAACAATACTAGCTGCCCTTTCTGTCAAGCCAAAGGCTGCTTTCGAAACATGTACTCCATAGACGAGCTTAGAAGTTGTGAAAAAATGAATAGACGTTTGACCTAAGAAAGAGTGAATGTGTGCTCAGATTTGAGTGCACGTTAAAAAACCACAGGTGGTCAAAATTTCTGCAGCCTCCACTATGGTGCCTTTCATAATCATATGGTGGTTTTAAGACGTTAAATCTCACATATCAGTGAATTAAGAAAGAGTCACTAAACACTATTTGGAAACCATGCTCATTCTTCGCCACAGAGCTAAAAAGAATGCGCTACCTATAAACATACGCACATACCTATACCAAATGCTAATGTTTGTTTCTATTCTACACACTGGACAGCTGGCCAGAATTGACGTCGTTGTGAATTGTCGCCGCTAATCTGACACACCTATACCACTTTCTCTTTGCAAAGGCGGCAGGAGGGTCCACTGGAAAATGGCGAGCACCTTCTGCTTACAGGGCTGTACAAGAAAATTGCCCATGCTGATGCTGCAAAATGTCTTATGTGTGTTGTATATAGCTGCTTTGTTAGCTGCATTGCATGAGAAAAATGGAGCAGGAGTGACTTGGGCTTAGGCGCCTCGCGAGCGCTCGAAAACTACGAAAAGAGTTTCGCACCTTTGACATAGTTATTATTATTATTATTTATTTATTTGAATATACTGAAGACCTAATGCGGGGCTATTGCAGGAGTGGATGAGTCATTCAAAACCAATAAAACAGAGCAAAAACAATAAAACTGAAATAAAACTGAAAGTAGCAAGCGACGATGGCGTAGTGGTTAGAGCATCCGCCTCGCATGCAAGAGGTCCGTGGTTCAAATCCCGGTGCCGCGCAGTTCCCAGCCGGATTATAAAAATCCGCGTGTTGATGGAACTGCATTAAGAGGCCTGGGGTGCGGCCTCACGGGTAGCCACCGCCGGGAACGCACTCCCTCACCAGAGAAGGATTGGCCACCCTGGTGCAGTATCTGGCCACTACCTCCCACATGCATACGTCAAATAACTCGCGGCCCTCAGTCTCCAGCAGCTGCGAAGCAACTGACCATGGCGGCGGTCAGATCTGCAACGCAGCAGAGGGTGCTAAGAATCTCTGGATCCGGACAGGCCGCCATTGGAACCTGAACTTGGCAACGTTTAACGCTAGAACCTTATCTAGTGAGGAAGTCTAGCTGTACTATTCGAGGAGCTAGAAGGTGTTAAATGGGATATAATAGGGCTCAGTGAGGTTAGGAGAACAGATGAGGCCTATACGGTGCTACAGAATGGGCACGTCCTTTGCTATCGGGGCTTGGCAGACAGAAGAGAACTGGGAGTGGGGTTCCTAATTCACAGAAACATTGCTGGCAACATAGAGGAATACAATAGCATTAATGAAAGAGTGGTAGGTATCGTAATTAAACTGAATAAAAGATACAAGATGAAGGTAGTACAGGCTCACGCGCCTACATCCAGCCATGATGACGCTTCAGTTGAAAGCTTCTATGAAGACGTGGAATCGGCAATGAGTAAGGTAAAAACACATTATACAATAGTGATGGGCGACTTCAATGAAAAGGTAGGAAAGAAGCAGGCGGGAGACCAGGCAGTAGGAGATTATGGCATCGGTACTAGAAACGCCAGAGGAGAGCTACTGGTAGAATTCACAGAACGCAATAATTTACGGATTTTGAATACCTTCTACCGAAAACGAGAAAACCGCAAGTGGACATGAAGGAGCCCCAATGGCGAAAATATGAACGAAATAGACTTTATAATGAGTCCATGACTTCTTTGCGCAAACACGTACACGGACACAAGGAAAAGAGGCAGCCAACAGGGGATGAGTACCAGCTCGCCCAACTTTCAGTACTGTTGTTTTATAATGAGTGCACACCCAGGAATCGTGCAGGATGTGGAAGTGGTTGGCAAGGTACAATGCAGTGACCATAGAATGGTACGGTCTCGAATTCGCCTAGACTTGAAAAAGGAACGACAGAAACTGATACGCAAGAAGCCAATCAATGAGCTAGCACTGAGAGGGAAAGTACAGGAATTCAAAGTGTCGCTGCAGAACAGGTAAGTAGATTAATAGACGTAAGGTATGCGATGTAAGAACGTATAACATGGAGAGAATTGAACACGCTCTGAAAAACGCAGGAAGCGTCAAAGCAGTGAAGAGAAAACTTGGGATAGGCAAAAGTCGGATGTATGCACTAAGGGACAAAGAAAGCAAAATAACTACCAATATGGATAGGAGATTTACAGTGATTTCTACAGTAGCCAAGACAGCCAAGACCTTAATACTATAGGAACTAGCAGTAACCCAGATGACGCCCCACCGGTAATAATAGAAGAAGTCATAAAAGCTTTGGAGAGCATGCAAAGAGGCAAAGCTGCTGGTGAGGATCAGGTAACATCAGATCTGCTGAAAGATGGAGGGCAGATTGTGTTAGAAAAGCTAGCTACCCTGTTTACGAGGTGTCTCCTGACGGGAAGAGTACCAGAGTCTTGGAAGAACGCTAACATAATCTTAATACAAAAGAAAGGAGATGACAAGGACTTGAAGAATTACAGGCCGATCAGCTTGCTCTCTGTAGTGTACAAGCTATTTACAAAGGTAATTGCTAACAGAGTAAAGAAAACATTAGAATTCAATCAACCAAAAGAACAAGCAGGATTTAGAACACACTACTGAACAATTGACCACATTCGTGCTATCGATCAGGTAATAGAGAAATGCTCAGAGTATAACCAACCATTATACATAGCCTTTATAGATTACGAGAAGGCGTTTGATTCAGTAGAAATATCAGCCGTCATGCAGACACTGCGGAATCAAGGCGTAGATGAAGTATATATAAACATTCTGGAAGAAATCTACAGGGGGTCGACCGCTACCATAGTGCTTCATAAAGAAAGCAACACAATACCAATCAAGAAAAGTGAAGGCAGGGGGACACAATCTCCCCAATGCTATTTACCGCGTGCTTACAGGAGGTTTTCAGAAGCCTAGAATGGGAACAGTTAGGGATAAAAGTTAATGGAGTATACCTTAGTAACCTGCGCTTCGCCGATGACATTGCATTGCTGAGTAACTCAGGGGACGAATTGCAACTCATGAATACGGAGTTAGACAAGGAGAGCAGAAAGGTGGGTCTTGAAATTAATCCGCAGAAAACGAAAGTAATGTACAACAACCTCGGAAAGGAGCAGCGCTCCGAGATAGGTAATAGTGCACTTCAAGTTGTAAAAGACTATGTCTACTTAGGGCAGGTAATAACCGCAGAGCCGACCCACGAGATTGAAGTAACTAGAAGAATAAGAATGGGGTGGAGCACACTCAGTAAGCACTCTCAAATTATGACAGGTAGATTGCCACTATCCCTCAAGAGGAAGATATATAACAGCTGTATCTTGCCGGTACTTAGCTACGAAGCAAAAACCTGGAGACTTACAAAGAGGATTCAGCTTAAATTGAGGACGACGCAGCGAGCAATGGAAAGAAAAATGGTAGGTGTAACCTTAAGACACAAGAAGAGAGCAGAGTGGATTAGGGGACAAACGGGGGTTAAGGATGTCATAGTTGAAATCAAGAAGAGGAAATGGACATGGGCCGGGCATGTAGCACGTAGACAGGATAACCGCTGGTCATTAAGGGTAACTAACTGGATTCCCTTTCCGATGGAGGCGGAAATGTTGTAGGCCCGTGTACTCAGATTTGGGCGCACGTTAAAGAACCCCAGGTGGTCTAAATTTCCGCAGCCCTCCACTACGGCGTCTCTCATAATCATATGGTGGTTTTGGGACGTTAAACCCCACAAATCAAACAACTAACTGGATTCCCAGAGAAGGGAAGCGGGTTAGGGGGAGGCAGAAGGTTAGGTGGGCAGATGAGATTAAGAAGTTTGCGGGTATAAATTGGCAGCAGCAAGCACAGGACCGGATTAACCGGCGGAACATGGGAGAGGCCTTTGTCCTGCAGTGGACGTAGTCAGGCTGATGATGATGATGATGATGATGACATTACAGCAATACATAACATCGCTACGGTATTGCAAACACGATCTTTGGCTATTTTCTAAATGGTCAATAGCGGCATCAATGAAATTTTGTAGAGATAGTGAACGAATACTGCCCGGTAGGGAATTCAAGAGGTCTATAGTACGGGGCAAAAACTAAATTTGAATGTGTTAGTACGAGCAAATAAAGGCTTTATGTTCAAGATGTAGGAGCTGTGGGTGCAAGATTCTTCCATAAATGCGATGTAGTTACCACCAATGATGCCAGGAGAGGAGTTGATGTCTGTATATAATCGTTTCAAAGATTCGATGCAGTAACGAGAATATAATGGTACAATGTTCAGTGATTGTAGAACCTGTGTTGGTGAGAAGTTGTGGCTGTAGTTACGGCATATGAAGCGGATGGCCTTACGTTGAACGCATTCGAGGATATTAAGGCCACCTTGCTTTTGAGGGTACCAAACGACAAATGCGTATTCTAGAATAGGGTGAATCAATGCTTTATACAGAAGTAATTTGGTAGCATGGGGGGATTTAGCCAAAGTATGGCGCGAATAACCAATTCTTTTTAGAGATTTCGCGCTGATATATCTAATGTGGTTGGTCCAGGAAAGATTTCTTGTCAGAATCCTACCCAAATATTTATATTTTGAGACTCTTTTCAGTTGTATACCATCCAAGTAATAAGCAAACAAAAACTGATTCTGTGCATTGGTAAATGACATCACGACTGTTTTAATGCAATTAACGTTCATCTGCCATGTTTCACACCACCAGCTGAAAGAAATGAGCGATTGTGAAAGACGGTGATTGTCCTCTGCAGAAATAATGGGCTCGTATAATACAGAATCATCAGCATGAAGTCTTATTTTAGATGATGCGCAGTGAGGTGAATCATTAATACATGTGAGAAATAATAATGAGCCTCGTAGAGATCCCTGAGGGACATCTGACGTGACGTCAACAAGGGATGAATCAACTGAGTTGAAGGAAACAAATTGTGGCGATAATGAAGTAAACTGGCGATCTAAGAAACAAGACGAGAAATGTTGAGTTTGGTATCTAATTTCACTTGCAACTTAGAATGAATAACAGAGTCAAAAGCTTTAGAGAAGTCAATGAAAATGGCATCTATTTGATTTCCTATGTCCAGATTAAAGGCGACATCATGAACAAAGTCGACTAATTGTGCAAACGTGCTGTAGCCTTGACGGAAACCATGCTGAGCAGACGTTAGAATTTCATTGGAGTCAAGGAATTCAATGATATGCTTGTGAATAATGTGTTCCAACATCTTGCATGACTGTGGTGTAAGAGCTATTGGCCTGTAATTAGATAAGAGTCGTTTATCTCCAGATTTATACAAAGGCAAAACTTGCGCTGTTTTTCATGAAGATGGTGCTTCACCACAGTCTACGGATTCCTGGAAAAATACAGTGAGGTAACAGGCTGTCCATACGGAGTATCTCACAAGAAAGGAATTCGGCATACTGTCAGAACTGGAACATTTTTTGGTGTCGAGATTCAAGATTAAGGTAAATACACCTTCAGTGCTTATTACAACATCACCTAGTTTATTGGTTTGTGCGTCATGAATAAAAATTGGAACAACATGATTGTCGAGGGTGAAAGCTGACTGAAAATAAAATTTAAATGCATTAGCAACTACGACGGCGTCGTTTGTAATGGTGTCATTAATCTTGAAAGAGGAACTGGTTGTTGTACTATGCAAGACTAAAGTCCAGAACCTGCAAGGATTGAGTTTAAGTAATAAAAGAAGTTGCACAGAAAAGCAGAAGTCTTTGGCGTTTTTGTACAAGCGTGAAGTTCCACCTTGGCTTTCTCAAGGGAAGCTTGAAGCTCAGGGTTAGCATGTCTGGCTTTACGCAGTCTGGCAACACGGGGAGATGAATGCAATATATCCCTGTTAATTCAAGGCAGATTGTTATTCACCTTTTTTGTTTTTAATGGAGTGTAATTATTAATGCAGAATTTCACTAATGTCTCAAAATAACTAAAAACACTGTTGACAGGAGACGCAGTGCTAAGTGACAAGAAATGTTATCTGCCAGAGTATAAGAAATAGACGTATCATCAGCTTCGTTGAAATCCCGAAATGTAGAGCAGCTGTAACGTTCAGCGGGATAGGACAATTATTGTGTTCAAGGAGGGCATCATGGTCCGAAATCCCTTCTAATATATTGTATTTAAAGCCTAAGTTAGCATGACTGTCCCTGATAAAGAGTAGGTCGAGTATAGAGTTCTGCCGCGTGTTCTTTTCAACTAATGTATCAGGTTATGGGACGAGGAAAATGAAATAATGCCCTACAGATAGACGACTTAGTGGTGGAATATGTGAGAGAAAGCCAGTGAATGCTCGGAACAATTAAGCCGCCAAGAATGATTAAGTTTGTGCTACCGAGGCTATGGTCATGAATGAACTGAGAAATGTTATCCAAGAAGTCACTGAAGCTATCAGGAGCGCGATAAAGACCCCAAATTGTTAAATTATGCTTATGCGCTAGTAACCTGCACCAAACTGATTTTACATTAGGAATGGAATGGGATCGCGAATTTAATGAAAAAAACTTTATTTCGGTCCTGCAGGACGCGCTTAGCGCATAGTGGGCGTCTCCCACGTAGGGACCGATTGGGAGTACCTGGCGGCCACTTCGTGGGCCTACTGGACGGCCCATTGCTGGTCGGTGAGAAGTGAGCTCCTGAGGGACCTCTCCCACTTGCTTGAGGTAGAGTCGGGAAGAGTTGTTCTACACTCCCAGAGCATGTGTGCGAGTGTCGCTGTGTGTCCACATGATGGGCATGTGTCGCTGGGGTATGCATCGGGATAATAAACGTGAAGCATGGCAAGGTTTGGGTGCGTGTGTGTCTGTGATAGGCGTATGGTTAATGCTTGCGGTCGGTTAAGTTTCGGATGTGGGGAGGGGGGGGGGGAATGCGGCGTTCTAGGTAAAAGTGCTTTGTTATTTCATTGTACGAAATTGGTGCATCCCGATTGGTAGCTAACCCAGCCAGATGGGGTTGCCCTGTGGCAGTGCGGTCGGTAAGTGCGCGCGCTGCATCATGGGTGATCTCGTTGAGGTTGTATAGGGCCCCCGGCACCTGGCCGAGATGGGCGGGAAACCAGATGACAGTGTGGTGCTTCAGGGCACTCGGGTCCGCTTTGCGCAGGATACGTAACGCCTGGTCGGAGGTGACTCCGCGTTCGAAGGCTTTGATGGCCGGCTATGAGTCACTGTAGATGAATTCCCGTTTGCTGTCGAGCATAGCTATAGCTGCTTGCTCCGCTACTTCGGGGTTTCGGGTGAGCATTGTGGCAAAGTTAAGAGTCTGCTGCGCGGATGATACCGCGACCGCGGTGAAGGCTCGGTTGTTGTGATAGGCAGCGGCGTCCACGAACGAGACGTTGTCCCCTTCCATGTCTATGCGCTTGAAAATGGCGGTCGCCCGCGCAAGGCGCCTGCCTCTGTTGTATTCGGAATGTACATTTTGTGGAATGGGAGCGATCGTGATAAGGTCGCGGATTTCACGGGTAATTAGAGTCAACTCTTGGGGGTCCAGGGTCCTTGAGGAGAAGAAGCCGAGCTCGCACAGAATATGGCGGTCCGCCTTGGTGGTGGTGAGTCGGGTCAATTGGACGCATTCCTGAGCTTCAGCAATCTCTTATAGCGTGTTATGTACGCCAAGCTCGAGGAGTTTGCACGTTGGAGTGGTGATAGGGAGGCCAACGGCTCGTTTGACCACCTTGCGAATAAGCGCATTGAGTTGATCACGCTCAGCACGTAGCCATTTGTGTATAGCGGCAACGTAGGTAAAATAGCACAAAAAAAAGGCTTGTACGAGACGCAGGAGATTGTCTTCTTCGAGGCCATGGTGCCTGTTAGCTACTCTACGTACGAGTCGTATGGCATTTTCAGTCTTAATCCTGAGCTTGTGTACTGTTTGGGTGTTGGTTCCGCGAAACCCGGTGATCATGCCGAGGACCTTGATGGTGTCTGCCCTGGGTACAGTACGACCATCTCTGGTGTGGAGGGTGATATTGCGTCCCACAGGAGCTTTCGACCTTTTGGGCTTGGCACCCCGGAGTTTGGGCAAATATATCAACAGCTCTGACTTCGCGGGTGAGCACCTGAGACCGGTGTTGTCGAGGTAGGACTCGGCGGTGTCGATAGGCTTTAGCAGGGCGGACTCAATGAAGCCATCTGGCCCTGTGGAGCACCATATGGTTACATCATCCGCATAGATAGTGTGACATTAGGAAGGCCTGAAAAAAATTTAAAGTTAAAATCAGCGCGCAAGAGTAAAGCAACGTCTCTCCCTTTGTTATACTGGTGGTCGCACCGGATGGCGATGTAACTAGGAGGAGTGATTTTCGTATCATGGATATCCTCATGAAGCCATGCTTCAGTGATGCATATAATATGAGGGGAAGACGGATAAACTAGCAGAAGAAACTGTGGAAATTTGTTAGCTATGCTTCTAGCATTAACATTCAAAAGTGCCAGCAGCGTAATAGTTGAGTGGGATTGTCAACGTAACGAAAATGGTGCGTTGGTGGTTCGGTGCTTATAGATTCAAAACCAGGAGCTCAAACCAAGCTTTTCGTGACCCTGTCCCACTTTTTACAGATATTATCAATAAATAAGTGACCAAATCTCATTTTAATGTTAGAGCCATTGTTACGTTGCTCAACCGAAGCATCCCAAAGTTTCTTGCGTACTGAGCCCACTCTAGATAATAATCTTCGGAGAGCTTTAGGCCGGTCTGTTTTAGCTTATGCGCGGTTCTCAGCATTTCTAGCTTATCACTGAAATCAAGCAGCTTTATAATAACAGGACGAGACTGTCCAGGGCACATTCTGCCTAATCTGTGGAAGCGTTCCATCCGTGGGCGTTGCAGAGATAGCTTGTTGAATACATTCGAGACCTTGGACCGCAGTGTGTCATGATACTTGTTCGTTTCTTCAGGTATACCATGAAGAATAATGTTATTTCTTCCTCAAGAATTTTCTAGATCGTCACATTGCGTGGTTAGTTCAGCAACACTGCACCTTAAGTGGACCATCTCAGGGCGAAGCTGATCTGAGTCTTGATCCGCCAGCGCCTTAGAAAGCGAATTCTCGAGAGCAGCCACACGCGATTCCAAGGTATCGAAACGAGTACTAAGAGCAATTTTATGTCTGATATGTATTGACACATGATTGTCTGGCAGGCAACTAAATCAGCGATCATCTTCACAAGAGAAGGGTTGTCACAAATTGACATTACCAGTTCAGCTGACATCTCAAGGGAGTTAAGAGAGCTTGCCAGGGATTCATCAGATATGCACCATTTAGAGATCCCAGGTTTCTTGGGACCAGGATTAAGCTCAACGTCGCCGCACATGAGAAGACGAACAAGGCAATTTATAACGTAAGAACAATTGCAAATTAAACTACTACTCAAACAATCGTGAGGGCAACACAGCGGCAGCAGGAATCGATCATATGAGCGAATACAGCACGAATTGTCGACATAACGTACCTGTATAAACAAGAAGAAGCTGTTCGGCAACATGCTGAAGCTGCTGGTTCTGCATTTCCCACTGCCGGGACACTTTAAAATCGGAGCTTTTATACTGCCGATGCTTGACGTCACCGATCTGATGTCGTCCCTTGGCGGAGTTTTGATGGTAGGGGCGTCCATAGCAATGCGCAGCAACACCGGAGACGGAAAAGCTTGCGCAGGGAACACATGCCTATCACGCACTTGGATGACAGGGCAGTAACACAGTGAGCTACCGGTGATCGCCACGTGCTCGACCATTGCAGGATGTATCGTGCTCTTGAACCAATCATCAAAGCCGGCGAAAACCATGAGCTGTATAAACAAGAAGAAGCTTTTAGGCAACAAGCTGAAGCTGCTGCTGCATCGCCCACTTGCATTTGATTGCATTTGTTCTAACCATTACCTTTCTGCTAGCGCATGATGTTTAAATAAACGCTCTTCAGAAGGTACGTGGAAGGTGACGGCATCACCGGCACTGAACCTTAACACTGAGAATTGCTTGGTCAACAAAAATATGCGTAACGCTATTGGACTGAACTTGTTCCTCCTGAGCCAGGAATTCTTAATAATCCTAAAGCGAATTGCTGAGAACCAATTTCATTGACCTTATCGTAACTATGAAGGCTGAACATGACCCACTAGACTCGCATTCTGAAACAGGTTTCATTTTTTTAGTTGCCTTCCGGTATTCGTAGGCACTTCGTTAACATGAGTGCCATTTTCGTAATGTTGTTCTTTAGCATAATATCACATTTATTCTTCAAGTTCTGTTATCGCCCTGGTACACTCTAAGTAATATTCTGGGCAAACCGCGTCTGCAGCGTTCGAGAATCTTAGGGAGTATAGTAGATCATTTTTTTAAGATTACGCGCGCAACGAGAACATTACAGACTATTTCGGAACTTGTGTGGTAGCCAGCGATAATAATGGAATATTTGACGGCACATGTGTAAATGCCGACGTTATTCACCGCTTGCCAGATGATGGACGGACGACTCTCAATTCGCCACTCTCAGTGCCAGTGTGTATTGCTGTAATCTGGGGCCGAATTCACAAAGCTTTATTTTGGCTACGCATTTTCTTAGCCAAAAAATTATCTTATGTGGAGGGATTACTATAGCGCGGGTACGAATTTAACTTATTCGGCAAATAAGAGGGCGATGAGGACCCACGATAGCCGATGAAACGACAAGAAAAGAAAGAAGTGTGTGCCGATAATATCAAGGTAGCACGCAAAGCGTCTAGCATCGAGAGTATACGATAATAGCCAATGATTTGCTGCATCTAAGTTTAAGTTCCCCGAGCGTCTGCTACAGCGCTTACGGGATGCCGCGTACGTTGCAATAGACATTTTGGTGTGCTTTGTAAAGCCAAGCACTCGCCTTTCATCAACGACTGTAGCTAAAAAAGAATTTGCTCGATGGCCTTTAGCCATCGAGCAATCGATGCACTATCTCGCCAAGTATAAGTAAACAACACTCCAGGTGCACCACATCAATGAAACCACGCGTAAATCGATGCATGCAATGTTTGAAAATGTGCCTCAAATGTCTTCCCCTGTTTAACACGACCAGTTACCTTACATTTTAATGAAGCTGCCCTGCTACTCAACTAATCCGGTGTAATCGAGCACGGTATAGTGGGGAAGGTAAGGGTGTTTTGTACCTAGACGTAAAAGGTTGCCTTTCTTACAATATTCTTAGTACAAGACACAGGAGCGACTTTTGTGCCTGCGGACAAATTATGCAGAAATAAAGAACAGCAGTAATCAAATGAAGTTGTGAGTGGTATTTCGCTGGTTTAATGCACATCAGCATTTTTATAAAGCCGGAATGCGAGAACGTGCATACGCTTACGCTTAGATAAGTGTCTACGTAAAACGAGGGAGACTTGTCGGGAGGTGTTTCCGTGCTAGTGCTTTTCACAAAACACGGTGCAAATATTTCGTCCAGATTTGTTTGAGTGAGCAAACAAAGCAAAAGACGTGTACACGAGTCTGAAAGTTGAGAGACGTTATCACACGTGCAAAATGGACGGAAAAAAAGAGAAAGAGAGACTCGTTTCGTCTCCACGAAAGCTTGAAATCGATAGATAATAAAGACGATTTTCTGGCCCGCACACGTCAAGGAAAGTTTCCGCAAAGCAGTGTCGGATGCTTGGAGAGCATAAAAAAGTGGAGTGCGCATTTAATGGGAGCGACAGCCACACATAAAGCGAGATGAAGTGCGACTGTCTTTAGATGTGACGAAATCAATGCTAACTAGAGGGGAGTTGTGAGTTAATGAGCCAAATCTTCCTTAAATAACGACAATTGAAACAAACTGAGTATTCATCTAGTGAAAGTCACACTAGTGACAGTGAATTCATAATAGTTGACTAGCGTTGTCGCCGGCCGATATATATTTCTATTTTTTATTTACATTTGGCAAACTATGAGAAGGTAGTGTGCGTTAGACACGGCTATTCCAACATCACGACAGCATTGTACAAGATAAATAGTGCTTGGTTATACAGCGACACGTGGCAGTTTCTATCTTCTAGTAACCTTGGGCAAAGGCATTACAACAATTTTTTCTATTTTTGACCAAGTTTCACCACACATTATTGCATTTGGCGTCATTTGAAGCATTGAAGATATATCAGCTATATAATGAATGGAAGCAGTGCTGCAATGAACGAGTGGTTACAGCGCTCAGCTACGCTCTAGGAGGTTCTGGGTTCGATCCGCAGTGTCACCGCGCACTTTTTTTAAGAGGTTGCCCGGCCTGAGATCATGCGTAGCAGCGGGTACTAATTTTTTGAGAAAGTGGCTTTAGCGCTTTCTTCTTTCACTCCCCTTTTCACCGAAAAGCGCTATGCCGTGCTCGTTCATACATTACATAACTCAGAGTACATAATTTTTCCTTCCATCCCCTTTTATCGCAAAAGTGCCCAGTGCTGAAATACCGAAATCATACCTGGTATATTACTTTTTACGTGTTTGGTTATTCGACCAGCGATCAGTCGTCACGGTGTTTTGAAGAAAATGTCCACGTGCCGGGAGCTAATTGCTTGCGGCCAAGTTGACTGCTTTTGTCGGGACACATTTTCGTGCTAAGTTGGTGGGCATCATTAGATGCAGCAAGACCAAAGAGCACGGACAGTTAGAGAAGACACAAACAGAGTGATTAGTTTGTGTCTTCTCTCCCGCTATCTGTCTTGCTGCGCGATTCAGTGTAATGTCGCTAACAATGATTGAAATTAACTATAGCAGGTAATCGAGTTCTGCTGAGAGGGTCTCCTATTGTCCAGAACGAAACAGAACAATGACAATTTGATTTGTGTCATAGAGAGATACTCTGCTTTTGGTTACTACAATAAATGTTTAGACCAAAGTTTATTTTTATTAACAACAGTTCCAGTACAGATGTATGGTGCATGGAGAAAATTCGTGTATTCAGCTTGACTAGGTTTGTGACATTATAGTAATTGCCAACCGGCATTACAATATGCATAAATATCACACACATGTACAACTACGGGTGATAGCTTGCTTATTCCGATTAAAATTGATATGTTGAAATTGACATATTCGACCAACGCAATGTGTACAAGATATCCCTTGTGAAGTAACTATGATATAAACTAATCTGCGTTGGTTGGTTTAATTTTACCCCGTTTCTTGCTCATGACTGTATGTTGGCAAATGAAACAACGTTTTGTGTGAGGTTACATTTAGTTTTATGCAGTAAAAAACTAATTCAAATGTATAATGGCTCAGAAGAAAAAGAACTAGAAAGAAATTCAGCTAAATCAGTACCAAACTTACCCATTAATGATAAACAAATTATCATTTAAAAGATACATACATACATACATACATACATACATACAAACATACATACATACATACATACATACGTACATTGAGGTGTAAATATTAGGATGAATGGCTACAAAACAATTCTAATAACTTATTTTGAATATGCACAAATGAACTTACAATAGAAATTCACCAGCACTGTCATGTCTGAACTCGTTGTTACTCGAACCATCTCCGAAAAGCTTGATGCATAGTTTCTGCTGCTGACCAATGACAAGCAGTTGTTTAAAGAAACACAAGAATAAAGCCCTTGAATATGTCATGTTATAGAAAAGGGCTGTGTACCAATATTTCGTACATGTCTGCAATATTACTCTGTTTATTTACATAGCTTGGCTCATTCACAACACACTAACAAAGCATGTTAGGACACATGGCTGAAAAGCGGCACAGCGCAAAGAAATTCTAGATAATACATGCATAATACAATTCTAAGCTACTACGCTCCTTGGTGCAAACAGTGTTTATATTGACAACTATAGACCTTATTTTGTTCCCTGAAAACACTCCTCTAAAAGGCTTCAAAGTTTGCACAACAACACATTTCCCATACAGCTGTCTGTTAGTCTGCTTGAAAAAAATTCAGTTCACTGGTGGGTAAAGGCTGTACACTAATTATGTGAGGTGATGCCCAAGTGCACTGCATGTAGGTCTTGCTACATATGTGGCAAGACTTGCGGTGGCATATATACTATGCCACTGCAAAGTAATTATGTGTCATTTGCATGAAACATAGACCACAGTAAAAAAACATAACATTTATCTTCAAACAGTTCAAAAAATGTCAATAAATTTCCATAGAGTTTTCACAGCACGTTTGAGGATAGTAATATTGGTTGTACACATTGTTACTTCCACAAATAAACTATTTGTTCCCTGAAAACACACATTGGTGGGCTTGGTGGCTACGCCATGGAACAGTCATCTAACCCGCTCCTGTTTGCCATGCAGGTGTGCGTGATGCTTGCCATTCACGCACTTGCCTCCACCTCACTGGGCACAGTGCCCCACAGACAAGCAGCCTGCGAGCCTTTGTGGCTCGATATCAGCGCGGATACGCCTACCCAACGCGGTTTCAACATCGATGCGCTGGCCTGTAAAGCGGCGCCCCCACGCGAGGAACTATGGATACGGCAGCCACTAGTAGCCGTATCGCCATCAGCATCACCAACAGCTATAAAACTGGAGCATCCCCGCGCGGCATGCTGTGGGCTCGGAGGCTACGACACGGAACAGTCATTTAACCCGCTCCTGTTTGCCATGCAGGTTGGTAGAAAAAGCTCTTTGTTTTAAAAAAAAATCAAGTAATTACTGTCTCGTCCAGCTGCCGAGCCCGCAGTACTGTGTATGCCTTGCTTTTGAATGTATCGATGCCATTCACTGTTTATTACTGCTACTGTCAGGGGACATAGAAACCAATCCACCTGTAATTCTGGCTGAGCTGAAAAAAATATCTACCGGGCAGTCTGCACTCCTTTCCGAAGTGCAAGACTTAAAAGTACAGCTGCATACTACGGGAAAAACTACTCGTGGCCTAAGTGATAGAATAGCACAGTTGGAGGAGCACTACAAAACCCTTTCATCTGTGCGATCAGAACTAGTGACATTGCAGGCCAGTACGGCTGCCACCAGCCGTCACATTGAAACCTTAGAGGCTCGGCTTGAGGACGCTGAAAATCGCTCGCGACGCAACAACCTGCTATTCCACGGACTTACAGATACTAATCACTGAAACTTTCTTAAAATCGGAAGGATTAATTATGAACCTCTGCAGTGAGCACTTAAACATAAAAATTGATCCGAAGGAAATTGAAAGGGCACATCGGCTCGGCCGCTGCAAGGCTGGCCTGCAGCGTCCTATCATAGTAAGATTTACATCTTTTAAAACTAAAGAAGCGATCTTGTCTAACGGCAAAAAACTGAAAGGTACAACTTACGCAATCTGGCAGAACTTCTCACGCTCGGTTCAAAATGCACGAAAACACCTAATAGCCTTCGCTAGAAACAAGCAAACCGCTTTTTCAAGCCCTTACAAAACGCTGTTTCTTGGTTCAAAGAAGTATGCCTTCGATGAAGTATCGCAAAAAGTCAATGAAATCCCATAGCAAACCAGGCAGCATTGCCAACTGCCACACCGCCCCCGTAATGACGCCCGAGCAAATGTCACTACTTCTGTGATCTACACTAACGTGCGCAGCTTCCTTTCAAAACGCGAGGAAATATGTAGTCTTGTCTCGTCATCTAGCAGCAATATAGTCGTGCTCTCCGAAACGTGGCTTTCTGGTGACGTCACAGACGACGAAATCCTGACCGATCTTCTGAACTTCAACGTTTTTCGTAACGATCGTAAGGGCGCCCGTGAGGGAGGTGTTCTGATTGCCACTAGTAAGCTATTTTCGTGCTCAGTCATCGACATTGCGACTGACTTAGAAATCCTATGGCTTCTCATTCGTTATACACCACTAACATTGCTACTTGGAGTGTGCTATCGGCCCCCGCAAAGCAACCCAGACTTTCCACAGAACTTTAACCACATATTGAATCATCTCACGTTGAAACACCCCAACGCGCGCGTCCTAATTTTCGGCGACTTTAACTATCCCGACATCGATTGGCAAAATCAGGCAGCTTTGTCAGGAACAAGCGCGGAAGCAAAAGAATTCGTCAATGTCTGCCTAAACTTCAACCTCACACAGCTGGTGTTGGAGCCAACCCGCGTGACAAATAGCTCAGCGAACATATTGGACTTGATATTAACAACACATCCCGAAACGCTATCTTCGCTTACATATTTGCGCGAAATCAGAGACCATAAGGTTATACACTCAGGCTTCAATTTCAGTCACTCGCCCAGCCTGATTCGATCCAAGACTGTCAATCTATATGATAAAGGGAATTACCAGGCAATCAACGACGAACTTCAAGGCTTTTTACCAGACTTTGAAGCTCGCCTTTCATGCAGAACAGTCGAAGACAACTGGACAATCTTCAAAAACAAAATAGGGGAGCTAGCAAAAAAGTTCATACCTACAACTACATTTCGTACGTCTTCCCAGAAACCATGGTTCTCAAAAACCTTGAAAAGACTAGAAAATAAGAAAAAACGGTTATTTTGCGCTGCCAAGTTAAAACAGAGTGCTCACAACTGGGAAAAATACTATGCGGCTGAAAAAAACATACTTGCTCGCCTTACGCAGCGCCAGGCACTCGTTTCTTCACACAAATTTACCCAAGATACTTACTAATAACCCCAGAAAGTTTTGGAAAATAATTAATCCACAGGAAACGCGCAGAATTACACTGAAAAGTGAAGTGGGCGACGTTATTGGTAATTTTGAGAGCGCTGAGCTATTCAATACTGCTTTTTCATCCGTGTTTACCCACGAAACCCCTATACCATTCCCTGTGTTACCAATTTGTGTACCGTCTTCTATGTCGCGTATAACATTTATGCCAGACGGTATGATGTCTGTCATTGAAAAATTGAAACTGTCTTCTTCAGCAGGTGTGGACGGAATCAATTCGAAAATTCTTAAAAACACTAAATGTATTTCTTCAGTGATTATGTCGCTAATATTCTCACAGTCACTTCACACCGGCCACTTACCAGCCGACTGGAGGACGGGGAAGGTCACTCCGGTCTTCAAATCAGGTAACAAAGACAGCCCTCTAAACTATCGCCCCATTTCTTTAACAAGCGTACCCTGTAAAATCATGGAGCACGTCATCTTTTCCCAAATCATTCATTTTCTTGACGGCAATAACTTCTTCCACCCCGCACAGCATGGTTTTCGCAAAGGTTATTTTTGCGAAACCCAATTAGCCCTCTTTGTTCAGGATTTGCATGCCATTCTCGACATTCATCTGCAGACGGACGCCATATTTTTAGATTTCTCGAAAGCGTTCGATACGGTACCCCATAAGCGGCTCCTAATGAAACTTAGATCTTTAAATATACATCATGACATAGTGAATTGGATTGAGGAATTTCTAACTAACCGCTCGCAGTTTGTCTCCATCGATGAAGTACACTCTAGTCCCGTTCCAGTAGCGTCAGGTGTCCCCCAAGGCTCCGTACTCGGGCCCCTTCTCTTCCTGATTTACATAAACGACCTAGCTTCACGTGTCTCCTCTTGTATCCGTTTGTTCGCTGATTACTGCGTAATATATCAACCAATTACCAACCCCACTGATCAAGCCGCTGTCCAAGATGACCTAAACCACGTGCAAGAATGGTGTGACCTGTGGCTCATGAAACTTAATCCCAACAAATGCAAGATCGTTTCATTTCACCGCCGCCACAACCCCTTTCTGTTCCCTTATGTAATTGCTAGCGTTACCCTCGAACACGTGCAGTCATACAAGTATCTCGGTGTCACCATACGTAATGATCTAAACTGGTGCACGCATATTACTAACATTATATGATCAGCGAACAAATCTCTGGGTTTCCTGAAACATCACCTCCGGCACACACCTAAAACTGTCAAGCTACAGGCCTACAAGTCCCTCATCCGATTTAAATTGGAATACGCATCCGCAGTCTGGAGCCCACACCAAGCCTATCTGATCGACTCACTCGAGGCAGTTCAAAACCGTGCCATCAGGTTCATTCATTCTTCGTACTCCTACAATACAAGTGTAATATCACTCAAAAAAGAATCGGCTATTTTAAACCTTGACATTCGCCGCCGCATCTCTAGTCTCAGCCTTTTTCATAAGTTTTTTTACAGCACCCTTCGTCATCCCTACATCGCACCACCGGCCCGCATATCTCACCGCACGTGTCATTACACTCGCTTCAAGTTGCCCGGCCGAGGATTAAGACGACCACCTTTTCTATGTCCTTCTTGGTTCGGGCAGCAAAAGACTGGAATGACCTTCCCCATGATGTCGTCACCACTGAATGCTCATCATCATTTTTTGATCGATTATGTGTCCACTTTTTGTGATAAAAATTTGTGGCAACAAAAAAAATTATATGTTAACCCACCCCTTATGTAATACCCCCTCGAGGGGTCTTTAAGGAAAATAAAGTTATGTTATGTTATGTTATTTTAAGATGCCAGCTTCAATATTAGAGTATACCAGTACCTTTGTAGGGCTAAACGATTGTACAGACACCTGGAAAAAGATAAGTAAATGCACGCTATAGCTACATATAAATAAAAATACATACTTTTATTTTTGGTCTGAGTATAGCTACATAGATGATAAGTCACTTGCATTACATTACGAACAAACCTATCCGAGGAAAGTATACATTGAAAAAGTTACACTTACACAGTAGAAACAGATAAGTAGACTCTTGAGGGACGGACAGGCAGTGGGATAACAATACACAAGCACTAAAATCTACTGTTAAGATATACTAGGAGTAGTGATGATCCTCTTCCTTCCAAATACAATACTTCACATTGATTCACTTTCCAGAGCTTACACACTCATGGCATCATTGGTGCTATACCAATGAGTGTAGACTGAAGGATTACATCGACTAAGTACAAGATTACTGCATCCAAAGCTTTACTTCTTGTACTACAAAGAATGCAAACACCGTTACCATTGTCGACCATGGATGCTGTGATTTATGACAGGTAAATGCGGAGACACGCAGGCACTTAACACACATGTTAAAAACTTCATCTCAAAAATATTTGCCCAGTAACACTACAGCAGCCTTTAAATTAGTGTCACAGTTTGGTATCTTCCATGCAAAATATATATAGTTTGAAATGCAAGCAAAGGAACTGCTGAATAATGCATTGCTAAGAAGTTAAGCGGCAGCTGCACAGAGTGTTACTACGTGAACAATTCAAACTGCTCCTGACATCACAATGAGCTCTTTCAGCTGTCGTAAACTTTGAGCAGGAGAACAGTCACTGGCAGTCCCTTTATACTTGTTGGTCTTCTGTGCTCTGTTCTTGATACACTGTACATGACCTTGGAGCACCGGATCCCTTGTTACTGCTGAAACTTAGAAAAATACAGATCATTATTACAACGATGCTACATGCAAGAGTGCAGAGTTGTTAACTATGTGCTCATATTTACAGATGTATTTTCAGAAGCCAATGACAAGCCTCAACACAAAGACAAACAGTGAAGACTGAAAATATATTTTATTATGATACAAGAGCAAAACTACAATGTTATAGATGAAGGCATGAAACTTCTGCCAGGCATAAAAAGCCAAAAAAGTTTCTTCTAATCTGACTTTACACTAGGTGCGAGAAGCAGACCACAAATAGGTTAACTAAGAAACACAAGTTAGACTGCATTACAACACAACAGCCAATGTTCATAACTTTAAGGCTGTATAACATAGCCAGCTCACCATACTGCGTATAGGAGCAAATGGGCAGTCTAGAAGACACATAGCACTTGTGGATTATGAGTGTGCTTGTTGCTGACATCTATTATTCTAAAAGAAGAAAACTTTTCAAAAATGCACTTCATCAGAGGAAATAATCATACGCAAAAAACACAATGGGCTCCTATAGGTGCCACCAACACTCACCATTATTGTTGATACCAGTCTCTTGCTGGATAGATATGCTGCGTTCTGCACAGAACACCAAAGGAGCGCTCCATGACTTTGCTTTCATGTGTGCTGGCTGCATCGCACTGCTGCTGAAGTAGGCTAGCCACAGAGAGATGAGGAGCCATGGCTTTGAAACACACTGAACGTCACCTTTAGAGATCAACAATGCATACTTAGGCCAGGTACAACTTCTAGAAAAATATATATCAATATGCAATCGCGGTGAACACGTTCGGCTGAAACACAACAAGTCACACCACTGAGAGGGAAAAAGCTACATGAAGTCAAAAATGCAGTTACTGGCCCTGTGTCGTCTGAGGCTTGTTCAATAGGTCTTCCTCCTTGCAAGTTGTGAACAGCCAGGGGATTTTCATCCACTTGCTATTTCCTTCCAGAACACTCGATCTACAGAGGGAGTCACAAGCTCGAGAGCTCAATAAGGAATCAAAGTATTTGTGCTTGTTTAAAAGCACCAGCTTTTGAGTCTCAGATGATTGAAGTTTCATTCATAAGCTGCAGGCTTTCAACTTTCGACATTCTCAATTATCTTGCTATTTAATTCTATAAATGTTGAATAACAATTATGTGTGACAATTATACAGGTATCCACCGCAAGTAATCATGCTTGGGTTTTCAATTTGTGCACAGTAAGTGGTGTTCACCTAATTGTATATATTAAAGAAAAACTAACCTTGTAGCCAGCCGTTAGGCAGTTTTGTGCTCTCGAAGCTCCCAAGCAGACCACAGTCCTTCCAGATGAGGCTGCCATGCATGCTTCCAGGCCACATCCGCTGAATGATAACAGTCCCAGCAGTGACATAGACTCGCACAGTTAGGGAGCACGTATCCTTCCTATTTTTGTACAGGAACTCTGAGTCATGATGAGGATTGATGTGCCAGTGTGTGCAACCGATGTATCACAGGACCTTAACAAGCCAATCTCTGCGATCTGTTAAGAGCCAAAAACGAGATATTTAAAAACAATCAATAAAAACACTCACTTCTAATACTTCTTTGACGAGGCTATCACTTCGTCGAAGTGACCAAAATCTGCTATATTCACTTTAAAATAAACTGAAGCTTCATGTAAAATTTACGCACTGCAATATATATGTCCTAGTGAAGTATAGCGCTACCACAGTGGTAATCGTCTATAGAACTAATCTTCCAAAATAACATAAATTTCTTAGGTGCTACCTGGCTTCTAGAAAATAAATTCAAATTAACTTTCCAACTATCAAACGTGGTAAATCGACAGGCCCAACCTCATAATCAAACAAAAGCTCACTTGTATCAAATCACAAAATCTTCTGGTGTACTTGCTCTGTAATATATGTATGTATATAACAGTTGTAGTAAATTTTTCATGCTTCAACTTACCATAGGGAAACATTACATCTGATGGGCTTAAAAACTTGCTCATGTTATAGTGCTGCATGAATTATATTACCGGTGAAATTTATTTCTGCAAGGTGAACTCACTGATGGCAGCATTCAGTAGCCGTCGGTGTCATGAGGAACCAAGTACGGCCAACAGGCAAAGGGCATCTTCAGACTGGAAACTGCCGATGACAGCAATGAAGGGCTGGCCAGGCGTGCACGTCCATTGATGAAGTGTAAGAACTGGCGATGACCGGCTATTGTCAAGGCTCTAGTGCCGTGCAAAACGATGGCCAGACGAACTCGGAAACCTGTAGTTAGGCGGTATTGGCCTACAACTTCATCCAAAGCAAGGCACCGGTGAAATCTTTGCTCTTTATGGGGGCCGGAGGGAAGCTTTACGTTCACGGGCTCCCGCTGCCACATAGAACTCTCAAGTTCTTACCGAAGAACAGTCTAGGCGCGCTGCCAAAGTAACACGATCCACTGCAGAATGTAGCATCTCGCAGCTTTGGTTCATCACATCACAGCGCTAGGACTATGGTTATCACAAAAAGGAGAAGTGACGAGTTAACAAACAAAAGCGCCAAGCTCCACCACCACAACGTCGCAGGGGAAAACAGTTATGAACGCTGTCTTTCAATTTTCGGTCACACGAGCACACCTTCTTCACAAGTCTTGGAACGTCAACACAGCACCACTGTTCACAACGAACATCGTTTCACTCCCGAACACTAGATTGCTTTGAAGAAAATAGAAGCGTACGGGCTAACCATTGGCGAAGCAGGAACCGAACACAGCGCGTAGTTCATACGTTTCCGTACGTACTTGGGGTCACTCAAGTAACGTGCCAAAACGATGTCAATCCGAAATGTCGCACAGCACCCAACAGAGACACTGGAAATCCAGCGAACGAACTGTTACCGGCACACAAACACACATTGCAGGCTTCTCGAGTGCCAGTTGCCGTCGATACATCGACGCCAATCCCCGCTTGATAACCACACCGACGCACAGACTACGCTGCGCTTCACCGTACACCATTGCACTGCCGCAGCTTTCTGCACTGCTTACACGCACTGAAAGAGTTGCCGTAATATCCGGTCGAACGCTGAAGTAACTCATGCGAGAAGCGTTTGCTGAAAGTCGCACCGACCGATATGCTGTTTACGACGCCATGTTGGTTTAGACAACTGTGCAGCACGTAAGAGAGCTCTTAGAAAGTACTTGCGCTATTTTCACGGCATGACAAAATTTGCTCTTATGTGCGCGGGGGGTGATATGACGAACAAGACAGGCGTGCCAGATGAAAGAAGTGTTTTGGCAACGTCACGGAGTGAGCTGACGTAGAGGGTATTGCTTCACAACCAATCACAAGCTGTGCCCGTAGGCCAAGCCGTCGTTGGCTCGCGTTTGTCGTCTGCTTCAATCAGAGCATGCGATAGGACATTCGCCTTTGCAACGCTATTATTCTCAGGTGAGGTGATCGCTGCGTCGCACAAAATACATGTCAGTGGCTCGCTCTACCTTTCAATGATGTTTGTGTGCCAAGCTAAATGGCTGGTAATTAACGCAGAGATGAATTCAGCCAAGGTTTGCTCCAGAATCGTGAGGGTTCGCATATTTTCGGTGTCATACAAAGTTACTAGGGTCGTTTTATTCTGACTGCTGGCCATATTATCACAGTCCATTATGGTGTCTGAACAGTGAAGGTGAAAATGCATGATCTGTTTGTAGTTCCATGCGCATTCACGCGCACCCCTAATAAGCTTCGGTTTACAAAGTACGCTTTGTTCCAGATCGTCCCAAAGTGTATCGACAGCTGTATTTCAGAGATCACACCCATTAGACAGTTAGAGCCAATGAAAGTACACTAGAGCACAAGCTTTATGAACCACTCACTAAAATCTACCTCTCATTTTTAATTTCCGATAGCGTGCAAGGAATGTGCTTCCATTAACCTCTTTGGTGGTAATTCCACCAATGAGGCAAGGATCTCGAGTCGCACTTTTAATTGGGTGAGATGGGGCGCAACACAGCAACATAACAAATGAGGTTGATCCTATGCCATGCCGTATTCGAATGCGCCGACCATTCACGTATCACATTGGTTTTCATCCAACCACAAATCTTACATGCATAATTTTACGCCATTGACGCCCAATAGAATTCTTCAATTACTGCGACTTCGAAGTTATTGGACGACGGTGGTTGTCAACACCATCCACTGCGTACAAGGGAAACAACACACGCAACTCAAAGTGCCGAAAGAAATAAAAACGTACCAGCAGTCATCAGGCAGCCCTTCATGGGCGTGAATAAACTCAAAACCAGTCAGAGCACCAAAGTATACTGCCGCGGCGGCAGGGTCTAAATAGCCACATTGTTCCTAAGAGTGGTCCAGGCCACTCTTAGGATTATCTCTCAGCCACGCTGTTTTTACGCACAATTTTGCTTCGTGAATCCACTTACGAGCACTTTTCGGTGACGTAAGCAAATATAGCAACTGCATCACCATCGCTGACTTGTTCCCGGGCAGTCACAGCGCTCCTTATTGCAGCGGCCGATGTGACAACGATGGCCTCTTACGACATTTTTTCGTTTTGTGAATCGCCTTACGCAGCAAAATTTCTCTTGCGCAAAAATGTTTTCGTAAGTGAGTTTTGTGAATCCGGCCCCTGACTTTTTGAAGACCGGCCATAAGCTAGGCTGAATAACCAGTTTGATTTTCGAACCCCAGTCTGCTGCTTTCATCGAAGTCATCACCCCGTGAAATTTATACAGAGTGATACGATATCTCTGTCTTTAAGCACCATCTTCTCTTCCGGTGAGCATGTACGTACGTGAACATAGTAATAGCGATCATTACAAATAGCAGCACCCGTCCTGTGTTCGGGAGTTAAACAACATCCCACAACACAAAAAGTTCGCGATCTTTTCTTTTTATTCTTGCTTTTGAAAGTAACTTATTTTGTTACTTATTGTAACACAATAAGTAACTTATTGTGTTATACCTTGAACTAAAGCGAGGATTGTGAGCCTTGTAGGAAGGCAAAGCGTCTGCACGTAGACGCAACAATAATGCAGAAAGGCGCCCACGTAAATGCACCTGACCTCGTCTCCAAGCCGTTCGAGCCTTTCAACAGCTGTTAATAACGCCGCGACTACTGCTGTTTGTGCCGGTTCATTGATTTCCCACTCATTCCTTAGGTACCGCGTTCTATATCCAGTAGCAAAATAGGAGAAACTTTACATAAGCTACCCTCTTATCTCTTTTTTTCTTCTTCGCCGTATTTTCAACATTATTGTGAACGCACTTATATTCCAGACATGCGAGGGCGCATATCCACTTGGTTACTAGAATTTGTCAGGTTTCAAGCATGAACTGCTTCAATTTATTAGTAATCTTGATGATAAAAATTGTGTTTTGGTCAAAAAGTTCTTATAATGTCATTGAGCATTCTAAGCTGCTTTAGCGTAGTACGTCAGTATCTTCTGAAGGGGGGGGAACACTGAAGAGACACTCCACAGTTACCACTGTATGCTCAATACCACCATTCGCACCCGTCCACTAACAAGACCCTACAGAGAGGCAAAAATACCTGATCGGACAAATTTCCGACAACTGCACACCAATTCCACCTCCATTCATGAACGAGGGTACCAAGCTTGCTCCCAGCAACTGGTTTCCACCCTTCGCTCCACACAAACACAGATAAAACTCTCGGAGGCAACTCCGGTGGTGGATAACTACCTAATTCACCCCTTGGAGGCCCGGTGCCCCCTTGTCCGCCGATGGCGTCGGCAAAAGCTCAATAGGAAGCTTAAAATTTGCATCGCTGAGCTCACCCAGCTAGCGGAAGAGTACGCGACCCAGCTCGCTGACTCCAACTAGGTGGACAGATGCAACGCGGCTGCTCGAAAAATGTTCAGCCGTGGTACCTGGCGCCTCTTCCGCGCCCCAATTGATCCTACACAAACTCGAACGGAGGCACAAAAGCATCTCCAATGGGCGTATCACAGTTTCGCTGAAGACACCGCAAAACTGGCCCTTAAACGCAGAGACCAATATTTATGTACAAAGCAGTACCCTCGAGGCCCCGCGTACTCGTATGAAGGTATTGAGAACGCGGAGCTGGATCCACTGTTTTAGTTACATGATCTGAAGGCAGCTTTAGCGAAACTGAGGTGAGGAACGGCACCAGGAAGGGATAAAATCAAAGTAAAGTTAGCTACCAAACTTCCCAAAACGGCCTTCACAATTATTCTTGCGTACATCAACTCCATTTGGATCGGAGAAATGCCCCTCCCGCCCCTCCCGATTGAGCGGAACACCGCCCTGGTCCCCTTTATACCCAAAGTGGGCAAAGTCATTAGCACGGACAGCCTCCGCCCCATCTCCCTTTCTTCTTGTGTAAGAAATTTATTGGAAACAATGGTGCGCGACAGGTTGTCGGAGTTTCTGGAAACCAAAAATGCATTTGCAGACACCATGTTCGGGTTCCGCCCGCACCTGTCCACGCAGGATTTCTTGCTTCAGCTCGATCGTTAGATCTTCGCTCCGGTCGAGTACCCTCAAAATGACAAAACTCGGCTCGCTTTGAATCTGAAGGGGGACTTTTGATAAGGTGACCCACGAAATTATTCTAACACATCTCTCAGAGGTAGATTGCGGCCAACACACCTTCAACTATATTAAACAATTCCTCACTCACCGAAAATTCTACATCTGGATTTAGGACTCTGAATGTGGCCTTTACCAATTAGGCACGATTGCGACACCGCAGGGAGCCGTACTCTCGCCCCTTCTATTCCAAATGGCAGTGCGAGGACTTCCCGCTCGGTTGGTAAAAGTTGAAGGGATACAGCATGCGCTATATTCTGACGACATCATCATAGGGGTATCACACGGCTCGGCAGGAGTCGTGGATGCCAACCTGCAGGAAGCGGCGGACATTGTGGACGACTACGCCCGTCGCTGTGGCTTTGAATGCTCCGCTTCAATATCAGAATTCGTGCACATAGGCTCATCGCCAAAGTGCACCACCAAAATTGACCTCTGCCTTCAAAGCGGCTCCATACCTGAACGCCACGAAACCAGAATATTGGGGCTTTTATATACGCAAAAATCGCAGAGCAGACACAATATTGGTCATATTGCACAATGTTGGGGACCAGGTGGGTCGTATGGTCCGCTGAGTTTCCGACAAGCGCAGGGATTTCGATGCACATATGCCTTGCGGCTGGCTCAAGCATTTGTAACCAGCCGCATCCTGTATTCGGCTCCATATCTCCGCCTGCGCAAGTTAAAGGAGAATGCACTAGAGGTCACTCTCCATATAGAAGTGCACCCTCGACATCCCGGTGAACACCTCCAACCAACGGCGCCTTTTTAGGCGTGGTTATGGTGAACGCCTTCAAGGAACTACGAAAGGCGCACTTGACAAACCACTATCCTCGGCTCTCTAATACTACGTCGGGTCGCCGTTTCCTTGCCCGACTACACATCTATCGCTCAATATGCACGGAAGAGCGCGGACGGATTACGGAAGTCTGCAAATACTCTCGCTGCATGTGCGCCCTATTCAAGCTAACATGACCCGAAAGGACTACAGTGGCCGACGCCTCGCATGGGCCGAAGCCTTGACTCGCCACGACGGTAACGAATTCAGTGTATTCTATGTGGACGCCTCCGGCCCTCACCACGGAGGTTGGTACACGGCCGCGGTCGCTCACCAAAACACCGCAGTAAACGGACTCACGTTCCGTGCACAAAACATTACGCACGCGGAGAAGATCGCCATCTCGTTAGCCACCGCAGATCTGGACTCGAGGATCATTATCGCCAACTCCACGGGTTCCTGCCACAATATCGAACAGGGCCACATTCAGCATATAAAATTTTGCAGAACAGCCACTACCTAGGTGCGCCAACGCACCGAACGGTCATTTGGGCTCCATCTCACACGGGCCTCGATGGTAATGAGTTGGCCGATGCCGCTGCCCGGGCGCTCACTCTCCGGGCACCATTCTCGTCCCCTTACGATTTGGACCTCGAACACAACCCCGCGTACTCATTTAAGGGGATCCTCAGTCTTATTGATTCGGCCGTGAATTTACCTTAAACCCTGTAAGGACCTCACGAAGGCGGAGGAGCGGACCCTCCTTCGCCTTTTCACCATAACTTAATTGTGCCCGGAAATTCTGCAAACCTTCCACTCTGCTTGCACGAGGAAGTGACCGCACTGTCAGAAAATTTGTTATGATATTTTCCACATGGTGTGGGCGTGTCGAAAAACTTCCATCTTGACGCCTATACACAACCCTTCCCGGGAGGACTGGAAGGCAGCGCTGCTCGGCTGCTCTGACCTGACCGCCCAACGGGCCTTAGTTGAGCATGTGCGAGCCGCGGCCGACGCCAATGGGCTCCCGTAAAGGGGCGCCTACTTAATGTTTGTACGGGGCGGCCCCTTAGGGACCACTCCCCACCCTCCCTGTACACAAATTAAAGAAATAAATGTTTTCCTTTTTCTCTTCTGAATGTATGGAATGTGCCCCGCTGAAGGATGAGCGTTATTAAATCGCTAGGTGGCACCGACGTCACATGCACTAATGAATCAATCTTTCTTCACATGCTTGCCCACGCTCACCCTATGTTCGTAAAACCATGCAAGAAGTCCAAACGAGATGCAGCCCTCAAAAAGTTTTGATGACTTGAGAGGGCAATGATATGAAGCCCCGAAGACTTGTTCAAGTGTAAGCGATCTGAAGAAAATAAAGCATGCAATTGAATTTAAATAACCTAGCTGTCAGAGTGTACTCACTACTTATGCATGCTTTCAACATTCAATCTGGTTGCCTTCACTCAATATACCACTCTCCAAGTGCCGAAGAAAACAAAAAACGCCTTCTAACCTGATTCTTCTGCAGATAATCTCTGTAGGAACACATTAAGAACTTTTGTACTTGAGTGTAGTTACTAAGATTCCCCATTACGTATACTGCTAGCACTGTTCAAACTTGCTCCTGTATCTTTTGTAGTTTTCAGTTCGTAATCACGTCAACTTGTTTCTCTCATACGGAGTTCTCTGCCTCGTTCATGAAGTATTCCTGCAGGTATGCCTGGCAATCGCCTCGCCTGAGCCACTCTTTCCATATAGTTCGATTCCACAAATGGCCTGTCACCTGACTTGTTGTGCCGTAATGCACTCGGAAGGGGAATTGCTTTATCTCACAATCTAAAAAGCGTAAAATGTGGTGATCCGTATGACGTGGTGCATTAATATCTCTTGTGATGGGCAGTGCTGAACTTGTCACAGTCACAGCCTGGAGAAAAACATTTGATGACACGTTAGGGCCCACAAAGCATTGTCGACTTTTTTTTCTCACGTTCTCCAGGTAAACTGTGCCGCTTTACTCTCTTCGTTTTCAGATGCATCTGAGCACGGTTATGACTGGCTGTTGTGCCGCGTCTTTCAATTGTACTGCGCTTTCGTTGAACCATTGCCAAAAAGATTCCAGCTACAATCACGCTGAAAGCTGGAGCAACGCTACCTGTACAATGGAAAGCCGAGAGCTTTGATCTTTCAGAATTGATTTCTTGAAAACACTGATGAGAGGGGAAGTAAAAATCAAAAGTCAAAAAGCTTAACCAGTTCGCCATACTAGTGTTGTTTTCTTTTTCTTTTTGATGCGATATAAACGAAGAACGGATGAAATAAGGAATAAGAGAGTACTAGTCCAGCAGAGACTGCACAAAACCGAGAAAAGAAGAAGAAACCCTACAGTTAGGCACTGTAAGAACAGTCATTCTATTAGTGCATTCAACAGCGTTCAAAGTAGCGAAACCCCACAAATCATCATTTTCGAAGCCCTGTAAATGCGGACATTGTCTAATAAAAAACAGTACGCTTACTCACGTCATGCCATATCAGTTTGGACGGTTTGCAAACTATGGTTATTGCAACTTAATAAAGCAAATAATTTTAGGTAAATGTTTAAAACAAACAATATCATATACACTAATTGGCGCTTCAGTGGGTGCCCAGGCAGCGTTGAAGGCCCGCGGCGCCAAACAATAGCGAGGCAGGCAACGGGGAATGTCCCATAGATCGCACGAATCGTAAATGTGCAGGTGATGATCATGGCTGGCACTCACGGTAAGAGGATGGATCCGGTTCGTGAGAAGCGGGACCGACCCGTTCACAATGGCTATTAAAGAGCTCGAGGACGTTCAGGAGTTTTGAGGGGTCGATATATTGAAGCGTGGTGGTTTCGCTTATTGTAAAACTACGTTTACGTAAAGGGAGCGCGTCCGTTTTGCTCGTTAGCCGCAAATGACGCGAAAAGAGTTATTCTCGCCGTTGGATACGATCATGCGTTTGGCCCGCCATAACATACAGTGCAAAAGCCGTATCGAGTAGGTCACCTTCTCGGCAAAAATGAAAGAAAGTATAAAAATCAACAAAATTTTCCAGAATTAGTTTCTTAATTTTTGTATAGCTAATTTTCACGATTCTCTGTACTCAAAATAACGTGAGTAAAAGAGTGAAAACGCACCTAACGACACTAGAATTTGCAATTATTTACATTTGGAGATGTCCCTTTGACAAGAACGGAACGTTCGTATAAGTTTAGAGCGCTTGCTACAACATGCGTAATTTCTTTTAATAAGAAGATACTTTCTTTGTGCACAGATTGTTTTACAAAAGAAGTGAGAGGGCCGAGGACATTCCTGAAGCAAATAGTTTCTTTAGCGCAAAGCGTTTGAAAAGATGTGTCAGATAGGACAAACACATTCCTTATAAAACTTCTTCAAAATAAGGTGTTTTATTTTAATATTAAACACCAACAAGCCCAAGTAGCCTCTCTGCTAGCGTAATTACTGTGTATATGCTGTCTGCGAGTTGGTAATTAAGGGTACAGCTGAGGTAGTGGCCATCACCAAGGCATTGAAGACATCGTATAATACTTCTGTGTTTTTGGTTTAATCGCACCATTTACCTTTCATTCCCATATAAAATGAAATTATATAAATTAATAAATAGAAAATCAAATCAGGAACGATATCAATAAATTAGCAACGTATTCAGGCATTTCAAAATGAAATATATCTTGCCACGCAAAGGCCATTTGCTATTGCCCTCCCACTACATCAGTGAGCTATAAATTTATTCATATTAAAGACGCCAATTGTAAAAAACTTACGCATCGACGTTATCTTCTTTGCTCGTTGCAGTTGCATTTCATTTACGACCTCTCAACACATCCGGACATGATAGCGATTGCACTGAGCTCATGAGCCCCCAACCAACCATCTTTATTTTTATTATCAAAGATAATCTACTTCAGCGAGTTATACAATCCTTGGAATTTGTAAGTGTTAAGGAAAATGTGCTGGTGAACTTAAGACATGATAAGGGTGAGATACAAATGTTGTCAAAGGTATGGTCTTTTAATCGTATATTTTTTTTCGTGTAAACCGAAGGTTCTAAGGGCGAAAAGGTCAGTTTCTGAACAAGACCGAAGCAATGATTGCGATAGCAAATCGGAAACACATCGGGCTGTCATACGAAGTAATGCTGGCAGATTTAGGAACCATACCAATTGTAGTAAACATGGTCGACAGTACAAGAAATAACAATAATGCAGTAAAACCAATGTCTAAACAGGTGTTTATTTATTTATTCATTTATTTATTTATTTGATAATACCTCACAGGCCCCGAAAGAGGCGTAAGGTCAAGGGAGCATACAGTACAATACAATCATTTAAAGAGGTGTAATAACAGAAATTTGAGACATAGCAGAAAATTTTGCGCAGGAGTAAATACAGATTGCAGCTACAGTGCATAATATAATACAGCACGGGCTTGTGTCTCTCACGTGCTAGTGCTTCATTGTCATCATTATCATCGTCAGCAACACCTACAGTGCATTTGCCATTCCCACCAACCGACAAACCTTCACCTTAAGAAGTTTCGATCCTAAATCACACTTGAAAACAACGTTTCGTAATCTACGCTTCGCGTACACTGATGAAACAGTGAAGCTAGTAACCTGCAGTTGCGGTGAATGAAGCGGGTTGACGTGCAAACGAAGGGCGAATGAGGACAAAGGAGTGGCAAAAGCACTAGTAGGTGTAGTGGCGAATTGTGGTATTTGTCTGCAGTGGGAGGAATGGGCGGAGTGTCACATATTCATTGTGGAATCTACCCCCTTTCTCTGAGTGAATGCAACTTATCTAAGATCTACCGCAGCCCTCGCGCATGAAAACTTGTATTTAGAATAGCGTTGCTGCTAGAAACAGGTGGTGATATGGGATCACTTTTGCATGAGCAGTGGCGTGGTAAACGCGCCTACGTTTGTGAATGTATGCGGTTTTCCTTATCTGCCTCCACATATGTTGACCTTGTTAGTCACCACGCATATGCGGATTATGCGTACCCGTGTGTATTATGTAAATTGCACACAAATACTGTGACTCCGCTGGTCAAATTTTCTTGGTTGTGAATGTGAGTATTAGTACGATAAAAAGCAGAGAATGGCGCGTGCACTGTTCATGCAATAATTTTTGGCGTGACGGGAATTCCAAATTCAGCCATATGGTTTGACTGTGTGTACCGACACACAAGCATAAAGATACCACATGCGGCCGGTTGATATAAGGCGCGCAAAAGCCGGAAAAGTATAGGGGTGGGCGAGTTGGAACACATGCGTTCTTGGGAAATTTCAGCGCGAACGAGACGAAGTGCGAAGAAGAGGACACAGACAAAACAAATAGAATAGAACAAAACAGCCCTGTATGAACATTGGAAGTGAACTGAAGCAAATATAAAACACCTTTCAAACCAACAACGCATGCGCAGAACTTACCTGCAATAGAAAGCTCATGCAACTCACTTAGTTCACATTCAGAAAGACAAACTGACTGTTTGTGTCCCCTTCTTCGTGAATCGTCTCGTTCGCACTGAAAGTTTTCAAGAATGAAACAGACAGACAACAACGTCCACACCACTCCTACGTAGAGCGCACAACTAAACACACCCGAAAAAAACTGTATTGCGTTTGTTAAATGCAGACCCGCTGTTTACTGAATCATTTCGAAGCCTCCTTTGTAAGATAACATGGTACGTGATGCGCAAGTTGAAACGCCGTGTTTGACACGAGCGTCGATATGGAAAGAGGGTGTAAGGTGAAAGAGAGGCATTGTGTGCATATACACACTTGTTTGTGGACATGAAGTTGCGAAAGAACCGTCTTTGCTATTGACATGATGGCTCTCTCTACTGCGTCTACCTCCACTCTCATTGCGGTCGAAGAACTCAATAAATGAATATCCTTAAAAGCACACGGAACGGCACGTGTTGACAGAAGCAGTGTGCTGCCGTGCCGCACTGTTTGTTGTGCTCAATAGGGCACGTGTTCGAACGGTAACTAAAACATTGACCCCATATCTACATGTTACGCTGCAAATTTCATCGAAAGAGAATATTCTTGCGTCTGGAGAGATTGAACAAAACGTTTATTTGATGTTCTGCGCTAGAAAATTGGTGATTGGTATTCTGGAGGCGAGTCGTTAAAGTGCCTGGAGCGTGCAGCGGAGACGAACGAGCTCATCAAGTCACGTCACACGTGAGACATGAGAGCCATCTGACAGTAATCTTGCAAATTGAAGTGCGCGCGCGGCGTGCGCGCCCGTCTCGGAGGTGATAAGGAGTCGAATGCAAGGTGACGGGTAGGTGCCACAACCATGTCGTTTTAACAAAGCGTTGGAAACACTTTCCTTTCGTGCAAGCGTTGCATGGTCAGTGCCGCGTCATAAACGCTGGTCCTTAGAATTGCTTATGTATGCCTTGTGTAGTAATATATTTATACACAAAATATTGACGTATTGTTATGGGGCCTCAGATATGCAATATAATTGCTTTTTACTTGACGATCGATCAACTATTAGCGCTAAACCTTGAGCAATGTTGGTGGGCGCTCTGGATGGGGTCGGCCGTTATAAGGGTATTAGCCGCTCAGTTCAGTGCCTTTTAGGGGGCTGTTAAGGATGGACAAACAGACAGACAGACCAAATTTTTTGCGTCGAAGGTCCCCAAGAAAGACTATCGTCTTTATTATGGCAGTATGTTGCACTCCCATGCCCAGAGCCGCTGGATGATTTCATGCGCTATGCTTGAGAGGTGTATCAGCCATTCATGAATGTATAGGCAACACACTCTTCGAATTGATCATGAGGTGGTGATGAAGCAGCCAAAGCATATACGATTATTGTCAAACCTCTTTCAACTTGTGAAAATCACAGATTGTGCAAAAAGACAGCCCGTAAGCTCGTGTAAAAAGAGTAGAAAATTGAAATAAAATGTTATCTTCGTAAAAAAAACAAAATCAAGATTAAATAATTTTTTACGTGTTCCTCCAGAACAACTAAAAGTGTGAAAGCATCTTCTAAGTTTTTTCTTTTTTTCAGACGAGTGTATTGAACTCTTTGCACTCTCTCCGAAAGATAGATGGGCCTCTCGCCCCGCCGCAGTGGTCTAGTTGCTAAGGTACTCGGCTGCTTACCCGCAGGTCGCGGGTTCATATCCCGGCTGCGGCGGCTGCATTTTCGATGAAGGCGGAATTGTTGTAGGCCCATGTGCTCAGATTTGGGTGCACGTTGAAGAACCCCAGGTGGTTTAAATTTCCGGAGCCCTCCACTACGGCGTCTTTCATAATCATATGGTGGTTTTGGGACGTTAAGCCCCACATATCAATCAAATCAATCAGATCGGCCTTTCTGTCACAAAGCTGCGATGTCATGTGATGGCGTAATTTTGTCGTCGCAAGATTTTGCGGCTTGTGAGGTTATGAAGCGTATGGCTACGTCACTACGCAATATTTTTGCATTTATTGCATTCGCTTGGACGCCAGGTATGGTCACTTCTGTTTTATGAGGTACTTAGGGCTTTGGACTCAACAAAGAAAACTTTGATTTCTGAAAATGTACGGCCTGTTTACCAAACAAAACGACGCTGCGCTTCGTGCTCAGTGGAAGTTGCTAAGCATGCGTCCACGTTTATATAGGCATGGTCAAATACCAAAGCGTATTCGTTTCATTGACTAATTAGAACATGCATGGCATTACGCCGAAAAATGTGGTGCGCAATAAAATAGTTCCAAAATACACAACGCAGATGAGTTTGAAGCAATATAAAGACATACATTTGATTATTGAATACGGGCAAATCAATAAGACCTCCCACAAAGAGTCTATGAGCACACAATATGAGCACCAACTACAAGACAATTTTGGTAAGTTAAGCGTGGTGGCAGATCTTCGATTGCTGTATTCAAGCAGCTTAGCAAGACATTCTCGCAAACATCAATACAATACATTCAGAAGAATTATTTCATATGTGACGTCCCGAAACCACCATATAATTATGCGAAGTGGCGTAGTGAAGGGCTCCGAAAATTTCAAACCCCTGGGGTCCGTTCCTCCATGCGTCCGTGCATTTATCTATTCATCTGTCGCTCATACTAGCGCCACCTGCTGAATGAGTCATATAACTAAGTTACGAACCGATCACAAAAAGGCATGCATGAACAGACCCACGGCATTAGGAGCTTCCCTGTAAAATTGGTATTATTGACGAGTCTTTCACCACGGGCACTGATGAAGAAGTGACAGGCTCGCAGTGCGTACCCTGGGTGGTAAGACGCACAGGAAAGTTTCATTGCGTGACGTGCGCAACCAGCCGTGTATGTTTTTTTTTTTAAATTTCGTCTGTATATGTTGCTTGTGCTATACATGCATCGCTATTGCAGTCTCACACTGACAGTAAAGTATTGTAGCCAAACACCTAAATTGAACCTTATTGTAATCTGTTATATGTTGTAGTCATGACGGAGTAAGTGCTGCCAAAAATAGCTCGCTAGGTGCATCACTCGCAGTGGTGGTCTATTGGCCCTGGTGCTGTAATGTTGACCCAAACGTCACGGTATTGAATGTCGACCATGTTTTGATGAAGAGCAGCAGTTGAAAGCCCGTCTACTTAGCTATGAGGTCCCGTTAAAGAAAACTAGGTGGTCGAACTTTTCAGAGCTCTGGGCTACGGCGTCTCTCATTGTCACTTTGTTTCGGGACATAAAACCGTAACAACTACATTACTGAATACATCGCAAAATATCGACAGTGAACTTGTTTGCATAAGATTTCACCAAACCTAGCCGCACATTGCTTACTAACTTTAAGCACACTTGCTCAAAAGCGCACAGAAAAGCTTTACACAAAGCAGATTGTGGATAGAGGAGGGCTGGTCCTGAAAACAAAGTAGGCCTAATGCTGAAGCTATGAGCAAACGGAACGCTTACCGATGTCCATATTAGACGAAACGTTGGGCGAAAAGCTTGGTAGCGGAGCGTCTGTCGTGCATGGTGGATTAGACAAGTCGTTATGTGGCCATTCATGGCTCGGGCCTCGACCTCTTCTATGCCCTTTTTGAAACGAGGCTCAACAAAATATCCCCGCCACGGTGGTCTAGTGGCTAAGGCACTCGGCTGCTGACTCGCAGGTTGTGGGATTGAATCCCGGCGGCGGCGGCTGCATTTCTGATGGAGGCGGAAATATTGTACGCCCGTGTGCACAGATGTGAGTGCACGTTAAAGAACCCCAAGTGGTCAAAATTTCTGGAGCCCTCCACCACGGCGTCTCTCATATTAATATGGTGGTTTTGGGACGGTAAACTCTACATATCAATCAATCAAACTAATCTCCACAAAATTGACGCTAACGGGAAAGTACCGCAATCACGTGGGAGCACGTGGGAGCAATTGCTATGTTCCCAAACGGTGGATGGATGGATATGGCTGTATCCTTTAGATTGGGTGTTGGCTAGCACCACCAAGCCATAATACCTATTGAACCAATAAATAGATTTATTTTTTTCCTTTAAATAGTGAAATTGATAATTGATTGATTATCAATTATCAATTATCAAGAGCATCTAACGCGTTATTCGAAGGGCGCAGGTTTGGTTCCTGCTCACGGCAAGTTATCTTTTCACCCACTTTTCTTTTTCACATTCACATTACAATCGGTCTAATAACTTTCGCTATACATTCCTTGGCATAATTGTCTATTAAATCTCATTGATATTGTGTCAAAAAAAGGAAATACTAGCCCTTAGCTATACAATTTTCTCCTATATATATATATATATATATATATATATATATATATATATATATATATATATATATATATATATATATATATATATATATATATGCAGTAGAATAGTGTGTGTGTTTTGTGTTTGTGTGTCCAACCTTGTCCTCACTTCGTCGTACAGGCTATAATTATTTGTAGTTCCTCGGAAGTTCATGAAAGAATCATTCAAAAGAGTTGAGCAGTAACTGTCTTGAAATGTGTTACCGAAAAATGTATGAAACTGCAGTTTGCAATGATGCTTTGTGATAAGTGCTGCAATGGAAAGTTTAGGTTCGATTATCGGTCAGTGCGTTCCTATTTTCCATGGTTATTTCATACTGTCACAATGGCACGCTTTCTAGTTCGTCCTATATAAATAGCATCACGTACCATAGAGATTTACTAGGCTACATGAATGCGACCATGTGTTTGTGTAAGTTTATTATGTGCTCAATAAACCCTTACTTGTGAAACTACGATGTATGTATGTTTGCCGTACGTCTTGTATTCTGCAGTACACAACTCAAGTTGAGCCGACAAAAAATAGCCAAACTTTGGACTGATATTTTTCAGGTGTTTTTCAATCACACAAATACACCATTTTGAGTCGCATTAGCTCTTGTTCTCAATTTTGTGTTGAATGTTGTCACAAAAGATAAGACGGTATCATCTACACGAACTGTAAATTTAGTGTTGCTGTCATTGCTTCACTCGCCCCGCCGCGGTGGTCTAGTGGCTAAGGTACTCGGCTGCTGACCCGCAATTCGCGGGTTTGAATCCCGGCTGCGGCGGGGGCATTTACGATGGAGGCGGAAATGTTGTAGGCCCGTATGCTCAGATTTGGGTGCACTTTAAAAACCCCAGGTGGTCAAAATTTCCGGAGCCCTCCACTACGGCGTCTCTCATAATCATATGGTGGTTTTAAGACCGACGTATGTAACTGCGCGGTAGTAAACACGGACGACAAGAAGATACAAGGACAAGCGCAGACTATCAACTGAAGGTTTATTTTTCACAAACCACATATATATGACTGAAACAGAAACAGAAAACACGAAAATCAACAAAAACTGATGACTTAGCACTTAACAATCGACAAAACGTGAACGTTTGACAAAAGCAGATTCAAGAACCATGTGCGCCACTTGCCAGATACCGTAGCTCTTTATCTAAAAGAGCTAACGACGGTTTGCTGACGCAGTGTTCTGGTTCCCGTGCCATTTTTTCGCTTCGACGATCATACGGGTATGATCGTCTTTGTGCCTGAATATTACGACCGTGCTTTCGAACTGCGCAAGGCAGCCACACCTACTGATGTGCTGAGCTAAAAAACCCTCATTGCCAGTGCGCACATTGCGTGCGTGCTCGCGCAGGCGCTCATTTAGGCATCTCCCAGTCTGCCCGATGTAACACGCACCACAAGATAGCGGAATTCTATATACTACATTCATGTCACATCTGACAAACTGGGTTTTATGCCTGACAGTGCAAGCTTGTTTGGGCCTATTGTTTACACATGTCATTTTGGCTAGCTGAGAGAGCTTGTAAGGTGCCGAAAAAACGACCTTTACGCCCATGCGCTGACCGAGCTTTTTTATCTTGTGAGATAGCTGGTGCTTGTAAGGGATTACCGCGACTTTGTCACGTTTGCTTTTGTCTCTGTCATTAGTGCTCTCTCTGCTTCTGGGCTTTTTCTTCTTTTTTATTGTTTCTGCCACAGAAATGAGAAGCGAATCCGGGTAGCCAGCTTCTTTCAGACGCTCAACTTGATTTTGGAAGCTTGTTTCCATCATATGAAAACATGATCTGTCCAGGGCATTAGTGAAGCAGGTGTTCACTATGCCTCTCTTAACCAATTTGCTATGCGCTGATTTAAAAGGCAAAAGCGGTTTCATAGCGCGAGGCTCATACATCCAGCATGCGTGATTCACGCTGAACAAAAGTCTCATGTCTAGGAAGCGAATCGAGTTGTTCACTGGGAGTTCATGGGTCAGTACGAGTGGACTCAAGCAGTCACTAAAAACTTCAATTACATCAGATGACAACCCCATTACTCTAGCAGATTCACACTTAAAAACCACCAGGTAGTCGTCGACGAACCTGAAAATTCTCACAACTTCCTGGCAACTCAGCCGCTCTTTCAAGTTCCTGTGTTTAGCTCAGCACATCAGTAGGTGTGGCTGCCTTGCGCAGTTCGAAAGCACGGTCGTAATATTCAGGCACAAAGACGATCATACCCGTATGATCGTCGAAGCGGAAAAAATGGCACGGGAACCAGAACACTGCGTCAGCAAACCGTCGTTAGCTCTTTTAGATAAAGAGCTACGGTATCTGGCAAGTGGCGCACATGGTTCTTGAATCTGCTTTTGTCAAACGTTCACGTTTTGTCGATTGTTAAGTGCTAAGTCATCAGTTTTTGTTGATTTTCGTGTTTTCTGTTTCTGTTTCAGTCATATATATGTGGTTTGTGAAAAATAAACCTTCAGTTGATAGTCTGCGCTTGTCCTTGTATCTTCTTGTCGTCCGTGTTTACTACCGCGCAGTTACATACGTCGATCATGAATCACCAACTCGCCCAATCGTCCACCTTGATTGGTTTTAAGACGTTAAACCCCACATATCAATCAATCAATCATTGCTTCAATCGCACCTTTGCCAATTATAACAAGAAAAGTTTTCAGAACGCTTCCTCAAGGTCTGTCACAAGTTATACCCTTTTTTGGACGAACCATTCTATCTGCAAAGTATAATCTCAATTGAACATTTTAAATAGGGTGACTATGGAGAATGTCTCACATCCCAATTGCCATAAAGCCTCAATTTATCACTTTGGAAACGAATCTTGTAGCTGATCTGGCTAAGCATTTAAGGGAAATCTTTAAAATAAACCATGTGCTAATTTTCAACTGTAAGTGTCCACTATACAGCAAGAGCTGTGTAATTCGACACACATGAGTTCGGAAACTCAATTATTCTGACGTGCTCTCTGACCTGGCACCGGATGTATTGTTTATAGGCACCAGGACTCACATTGATGTGTTCAAATTTTGACGCAACCTGGGTAACTCTGGTGTCCCTCGGAGCGCACCGAACGTGAAGCATGCAAGTATGCGAAGCAAAGATAGGAAAACGAGTTTCGCTGGCAGTCGAATTTGGCACTGCTTCCAGAAAGCCGTGATCACTACCCACAATCGCATTCTTGAAGCATCACGAGGTATTGAATCAGAAGACACTTTCAATTGAAACACGGGGGTCTTGAGCCACGTTGAAATTGTGGACAAAGTGTCAAATTACGAATATTGTGGTTTGCAGTGTTCTTATGCAGCAGCAGCAGCAACAACAAAAAAAGCAACTTTGCAGGTACATTGGTATCAATCCTGAGGAAAGCTCGGACCTAGGGAGCCTTTGTATTTTGCTTCCTGTCTGTTTTTGTGTGTTCGCGTTTTTTCGTTGTTTTTCTCTATTTATTTCTTCACCTCTATTTCTCTTTTTTAAGCTATATTTTTTCTACTTTTTCTGCTTCTCTCTCTGGTTTGCACTTGCCTAACTGCTGACACGGCATTGCATTCTCGGATGAGGGGTAGGGTATTAGGTGAAATTGCAGAAATGTATATCATTCGCACAGCAAGAAGTTCTTACGTCACAAAACCCTCGGTCACGTTACTTGCCACTAATCTGGACTTCTCGAATGCGCCCTTGAACTCAATTTTGCTTATTCAGAGTTTTTTACAGCGTGTTCACTTAAAGAAACACATATCTGTTTTTCCAATGAATTTTGAGTTGATAGCTGGCGCCTTGTCCGCGTTACATTCCCTTTTGTTATTATTCTTTTGCGCACCGTCTCAATATGATGACTCTTTCCTAATGGCAAAAAAAGTTTGTGTTTTGTAAAATTGTCTTCGTGATATGCGATTTCGCCGATCTGCCTGAACATGGTGCGTTAAAGTTTCGTGTGGATAATAAACAGTGACTTACTGTTGCGAAGTTTGTTGGCATTGTGGACACCTGTCTCTTTCGGAGAGTATAAAAATGAGAATTCCCAGTGATCAGTTTCGCGGAGGCTGTTAATGCAATTGGCGACATGATTCCATGTATCTTCATTGAATATTTTCTGTTGGGATATATCCATGTTGAGCCATTTACGCGCATTTCTCTTTATCTGCAAACTATTCAAGAATAGGGAGAAATAAACGTGCTTATAATCAGAGTAAAGCATTCGCATGTGGGCAGGCTTCGTAGTCCAGAAAAGTGTGAACTATCTTCCTGCTGAAGTCGATCAAGTCGCGGGGCAAACCTTAAAGCTGGGCCTCCATCTGTGCTTTAGTCGACTGCCACATACCTATCGCATTGTTGCAAGCGGTTTCTTTGTGAGGCGACGATGGTAAATTAAAGAATGATGTGCAATCCATTTTCAGCTCCCACACTCAGGCCCCTTCAAAAACATTTACACAGTCTCGTTGACTTATTGCAGCTAAGATATATAGCTGTCTCAATTTAATTTGTTTTCTAAGTAACATTATAAATTTTTGAAGGTGGAAACAGCACGGGATCAATCCATGAGGCGTTTACTATTTGGTTCTCACCTGCATCTGCGTCACCTGTGATGTAAACTTCTGCTCAAACGAACCCCAGTGATGAAATGGAAGAATGGTCTGACGTTCTAGAGCCCCTGCTGAGCGGTAGCTTTCTCTGAAACGCCCGAGTGCAAGGCGTGAAAGCATTGCATAAGCGGGCCGCAATGCAGAAAGTCTATAGTTAATCAAAGTGACACACGTAAGAAAACCTTCTCAGCAGAAAACTAAGAAAAAAAATTATGCTCTGAAAGTTTTTATGTATAATTACGTAGCTGCTACACCGAAAGAAAATTTTCCCTCAGTTCGTTTCTCAGTGAGCAGCCAAAAATTATCACTGCCAAAAATAAGGGGGGGGGGGGCTCAGCCCCTCCCACCGACTACTTACAGTGGGGGGGGGGGGGGGGGGCAGCGCCCTCCTTGCCCATCTGGGAGACACGCCTATAAGTATCACAGTGGTAAGGAGATATCACTGATCTCAATTGCGAAACGATGACGTCATCAGAGAGGTTTAGAAAATCGTACGCAAAGCTTGTTGAGGTAGCGTTAGCGCTCATCACTGAACGGAAGCCCGAACGAGGTTAGCGTGCGACGCATGCTCAACCCAAAGGCAAAGCTTTGCGTCGCGGTGTTAAAAAGCTTGATAATATTCTGCACCGGTTGTTCGAACATTAGTACTGGTGAGCATGGACAGCTGTGGACATTAAAAAAAAAACCTACGACAATGCTAGTTTACCACTGTCGATGTTTGATTGCTTCTTTGTCAATTGAGGTTCACTTTAAAGCAAGCTAAAACAAAACTCTATGAGGTATTAATCATCAAGGCAAGACATTTTTACAAAACTGAGTACGAGAAAAAAACGCATGAACAGGAGCTTTGAACAACATGCTGGTGCTTATCAGAAGCGGTAAAATGGTTGTCTGAAGCCTATACAGTTTTAATAGTATTGGGCTCTCAGAGAAGCCATCGTCGACCTCAAAAACCAGGTGCGAGATTGAAAGGCGAAGCGTGAAAGCAACTGAAAATACAGCCGCTAAAGCATGCACATACAAAACGCTCCCCGGCAGGGCAGAGCACACTCAGCTGTGCCCGCAAGAACAGCATTTTTCCGCTATTTTCTTTCCGTAGACGTCATGCGGCTTTGTCGGTAGCACGGTGCGGTTCTTTAAGCTTCTAAGATTGTTGGCGCGGTTCTGGGAAATGGAAATCGGACCTAGGAACATTTGCCCGAAGAGGTAAGTGTTGTAATAACACAAAGTACTCAGTTTTCGCAAGGAAGCTGTGCAAATTTTCCTGTACTCCAGGTACAGGAGAATCGCATGAAGTGCGGTGCGTCAGTGGGAAATGTATTATCAAAAGCAGCGCCTTTTCTTTTTTAAGTGAAATGTTCAGTTATGTTCAGTAATAATGGTCTAGTTGTACAGAGGTTGACGTCAATATTGACTCGGCTACTCCATGTAGATAAGTTCTGCAGCGAAAAAATATAATTTAGGTTCCCCAAAAAGTGACAAAGAGAAAGAAAGAAACGATATAGCACACTGAAACGAGTTGAAATTACGAGGCAGCGCAGAGGCTGCTTGCAGCAGTTGACACTGCAATAAAATGTTCACACGCACACCATTGTAAGGGTGTTCATCGATAATTGAAGATTTCTGTGGTGGTGCCGGTGTATTTTTTTTAATGCAGCGTACATCCCGAAATACGGTCATCTAAGGTGAGGTAGGGCCATACCTGTTTGTATGCGCTATTTTCCAATAATCGGTGCTCTTTCGATCAGGTTGGTTGGTGATGAGCCGTTTCTGCTATCACAGTCTGATGTTTTATTGAGGCCACCTGTCATTAAACACTGCCACATTTCAAGTTCGCCTGTATATGAGCACGTGACTGCTCTTGGCACCTGTAGCAACGAAGTGCCTGTCTTCTAAGCACGTGAATGAAGGGAGAATTCCCGGCATTGAGAGAAAAGGAAACTCTAGGAGGGGCCACTGCGAAATGCGATAGAGTAGAAAACTGAAGAAAAGCAAAGGAAGAAAAAAGAAAGGAAAATAAAGAAAGACGAGAAAAGAAGAGGTAGAAAGAAAGAACGAAAGAAAGAAGGAACGAAAGATAGAAACATAGAAAGAAGGAAAGAAAGAGAGAAAGAAGAAAAGAAAGAAAAAAGGAGAAAAGGAAAGAAAGGAGGAAAGAAAGAAAGGAGGAAAGGAAAAGCAGGTGAGTTACCTACGCACACGCAAAGGTTAGCTTGACCTCAGTTTAAGCCACGAGGCAAGAGGCCTGGAAATTTTTAGGATTAATTTGTCCGCCCATGCGGCCTTAAAGACTTCTTTCTAAATAGACCACATGTGTGTAGGCTATAAGGTAACAAATCCTTCGGAAAGAGCCTGCATTTGCTCACCGAATTTAGAAAGACAGCCTCTCAAGCTGACATAATCACAAAAATTCAGCGTACTTCATGCAATCAACTATAGGAGAATTACGCGTTCTCACTGCTGAAAAAGAATTGTCGCGATGTCTTTCTCTTGAATCGCTTTTCATACAGGCTACACTGCGCACTCTTGAGGGCAGCGACGCTACTACGATCAGCAAAGTGCGCGCTGCCTGCAATACATGGATTCGAATGCTTTGTATATCTCCCCACGTTGATTTACGATGGCTCACGCTGGCCATCGATGTACCAATAGGTTTATGTGCCTGACAACTGTACAGAATATGAATACATAAATACAGACATGGGGTCGACGTTTGGGCGTGGTGACAGAAATCTTTAGGCAGTGATACCACGACGGCAAGAGTGACGTTCTGTCAGTGAACGAAACGCAGAAAGCAGAGGGCTGACTGGCCTGAAAGTGCTCGACAACCGAGGGGGGTAACTCTGAAAGCATCATCACAATGAGTTTATCATTGATTGATTGATTTGTGGGGTTTAACGTCCCGAAACCCCCCTTTGATTATGAGAGACGCCGTAGTGGAGGGCTCCGGAAATTTCGACCACCTGGGGTTCTTTAACGTGCACCCAAATCTGAGTACACGGGCCTACAACATTTCCGCCTTCATCGGAAATTCAGCCGCCGCAGCCGGGAATCGAACCCGCGACCTGCGGGTCAGCAGCCGAGTACCTTAGCCACTAGACCACCGCGGCGGGGCCAATGAGTTTATCATGACGGTGATAAAGCAAACTCTGTGTGTTTGGTGTTTAGCAAGGGTTCACTGATTGAGTGGCATTACTCACCTTTTCTCTGACATCATTGTAGCACGAGGCATTCCGCCAAAGCTGTCTGGACATTCCCGGATTTGCCGCTGTGCTCGTACCCATCTCACGTACGGTCTCACAGAATAAAAAAGCGCTTGGAGTGGATGAGCTCTCTGTTTATGGAGCACGGTGGCATATACAGAGCGCAAAATGTCCATAAGGAGTAATAAACTGAAAGAGGTTCCAGTCATTGCTTTATACGTTACCAAGAAACTTAGCCAAGCCACCCGACTTCGTTCAGTTCTGCTTAGAGCGTTTATTTCCGTGGGCGCTATTTGGTCCACGGGCGTTTTATTGTCTGTCCATGTTTTCTGGTAATAATGTTAAAGAGAAGGTACAAAAAGTTGGAAGGTGAACAAAACCCATATCCGCTTTACTACCTACCATCGGGTATGGGGAAATAATGTACTCAAATAGCCGAACACATCGTTCTCCCTTTCGCATGAAGCGAAACTCTAATTAGTTGGTTCATCAACTTAATTTACGGAAAGCAACACAGGCTGACAGGAATGATGCAGTGTAAGGCGTTTGAACTTTCCAGAGCGCTCCTCAGTGCAGTACCTCATGATTCTATAGTGGTTTTGGTACATACAACACAACAACTAATTAAACAAGCTTTCTTTGTGTACTCGGCGGCAGTGCAGTCACTGCCGCCCATGGATGTGTATATGCACGTCACACGTTTACTGCATTCTTTGCATTGCTGCAGCAAGGAGTGCCACCCGAATAGCCACATGGATGGTCGTTCAGTCAGTCCTACTTGGAACGAACAGGCTGCACCAATAACAGTGCCAAACGTATACACCTAATACTCAAGCAGCAGAATACCGCACATCCACGGGGCAGTTAAATTATTTGTTTTTTTGGAGGGGGGTATACGTTTCTTACTTTGGGTGGTTTCATTCATTAGAAAAGTTTTAGTAACTTTACAGGCTTAGTATTGCACGCTCATACAAGCACTGGTACTCATTAACTATGCAACGATAAGTAAGCATATTTTTTACGACTTATTTGTTGTGGTGGGCAGGGAACAAAAAAAAAGAAAAAAATGAGTACGAACTAATGGATTGTTGCGCTTGTAGGTTTGATATTTGGCATAGAACAGTGAAGGCTTAAAACAAAATGTAAGGTCTTATAAGTAGTCTTGCTTTCCATCTAAGCCTTCGCTCTTCTATGCTAAAACCATTGCGTATATATTGAGCAACGTCCAGACACATTGGCATGTCATTTACAATCGGTTGACTCAATGAAGAGTGAACAGAACGTCAATAACTAATAAAAAGTCATTTTGAAAAGGGATACTGCAAAGCAAAAAAAAAAAAACATAGGCCTGTAAATTACACATCAAGCAGAACTTCACAATCAAGATGAAAACCGACATACAGTGACACATAGACGCATATGCAAAATGAACAGAGGAGGTGTTTCAGACAGGCTGGCTGACGTTTGGACAGAATGACCTGTTTTTGCCTTTGAGGATTGTAGGTCATCCTATCGAAAATTGGATGAGCCTGTCTGAGGCACTCTTTTTGTTTATCCTATATGTCCCACATCTAGTAGAAAGTTTCATGAGGGTCCCAATGACCACATAGAGACTCCAAGAAATATTACTGTATTTTGGCGTGGGATGGCAAATCACGTATTTCTTTCATTTGCAAAATCGGAAGAACGCCAGTCTAAGCACGAGATTATTGGCACACGTAACAATAGTAATTAGTGTTGGTGAAAATTTTCCTATAGAATTGATTATATTATTTTGTACTCACTACAACAATGTGAGCCAAGGCAAATCGTAAGTTTCTAGTTTACCAAATTATAAAATTTCAAAGGTTGAGGAGTTCAAAATGTTGATGGTTTGTGGTGTGGAGAAATAGCAACAACGGGATGCGTGTAATGATATGTGCACGCTGTGGCGGAGTAGCAAAATTAATATCATGGTTGCCAACCTGCACGTAAGTAGGAAAATGAACTTCAGTTCAATAAGACGTCATTACGCGGAATCCACACGAACGTTCCGCTAACAGTTTTTTCCTTTCAATTTTATGCCTAAATCACGCCAATCGGGCGTTTTGCGTGAGGTTGCGAAGAGTGCGAAACAGCGGCTTTAGAAACACGAGGTGTCACTGGCTGCTCTGCGAAAGCTCAAGCATGAAGATACACAGAATCTATAGCCTACCGGAAGCCCAGTGCGCCTGTAATTGAATTGAATTCACTGTTAGGTGACTAACTAGAACAAAGATCTCTCGTGCCAGGTAGGGGCCAGAAAAGTTCGCAAACACATGGAAGCTATTAGTTCGTCTTGAAGCATTGTAGCCCTACGCGCGGCGACACCGACGGAGATCAGCGCAATATCAGTTTCGTTCGTTTCCCAGCAGGTTTATATATTTCACTGGACGGTCCTGGTTATAGCCGCGATTAACGCAGTCACTCGCACAATAATAGCTTTGTGAAAAGAATAGCTTCTATGTGATTGCGAACTATTCTGGCCCATTTTGGTACGAGAGGCCTTTGCTCTACCTCCTGACACATAAAAAACTGCAAAAAAACACACAAAAAACGTAATAAAAACAAGTAAAAAACGTGCGTACCTACTTATACAATGAAACGCTCCGTGTTGATAATACTGCAAATGTTTTATTATTCGATATCTCACACCTGGGGATAAAAGATAACGGTTCTCTATGAGACTCTAGAGCACAATATTCACGTCCGCGTGATTATGATTTCGACATCGCTCACGCTATACAAACTTGAGTCTCTATAAACTGAGAAATGTTTGTCATCATCAAATTCGCATCTATTAGCAAGAATGAGCTGTGCAAGTTATCAGAAAATTATTATTACAGGGAGTAAAAGGTATGAAAATTTATTCCTTATAAGCTTCGCATCTTTGAGCCTGCTCATAGGGGTAGTCCACGTTGTCGTTTTAAATCACACGCCTTCCAAAGTAAACACGATAATGGATTGAAATGAAAACGTTTGTGCGCCACCGAGCGTATGCCACCACGGCCGATTGCTCTCGCGTCTCAAAGGAAGCACACGAAATGTAGCTCAGGTCTTCACACAGGTGCAATTTGCGAAATGTCGTGAACTCGTGTGCAAATTGATCCAAAGTTTTTATTGTTTAGTTAGGTAAATGTTAAGTGTTTTACAGTAGCACATACTTATAAAAGTGGGGTGGTTTGGCTGTTAACTGCGCTTGGGTAAAAACCATATTTCAAAAACAGAACATATTACGTTGTTTTTTTTTTTCAAAAAAAGTTACTGTTGTCAGGGAACCTCTATTAGATATCTATTATTTCGCAAACGTTTTTCACCAATAACTTTGGGTGCCTCACGAGTTTTGCTGTAGCACCTTGGTGAAGTAAAACCGTACATAAAAAACAAGGCAGGTCAATACAAGTTCATTAAATCATTCAATTGAGAAGAATTGAGAATTCAATATTACAGCAGAAGGTCCCAAAGTTTCATATAGGCTGACAGGGGGATCTCGTATTGCTACGTGAGTTTTGTAATCACAAAAACAGTGAAATGTGTGGACTTGTGAGCAAATATTTTAGCTTGATTAACAATTAAAATAATCAATACACAACACATTAGTAATACTACAAAAAACAAGAAAATAACCGGAAGCAAGTAATAAAACCGCAATATCAAAGCAAAATGAAGAGGTCTAGGTGGCAAATATAACTATAGTTGAACTACAGTTATAAGTCGTGTCGGTTTATTGATACGTCAGGTTTAACGTCCCGAAACCGCCATATGATTATGAGAGACGCCAGTGGTGTTGATTATATACAAGCAAATGTTAAATATGAAGCAAGCACAGAGACGCTCAGATTTGTTAACAGTTAAGTACACAATTTAAAGTAGTTGATCGATTCATGAAGAAAATGTTTTTGCTGTGCGAGGTGAAAATGTAGATGTTTTGTGATGATTTTATTTCGAATGGCACTGAATGAAAAGTAGGGTTGAAGATAAGCTTGGTGAATAGGATTGGAGAAAATGGTGATTTGGGAGCACGAGTAATAAGGCATTTGTTCTAGCAACTAGAGGCACCCTCTTCTTTTCTCCAACTACCGGTATCGGCGTTGGCGCCACGATCAGGATGCTGCGAGTACGCACGCAATCAGAGGCTGTGTAGTTGACAATTTTACTAAGTAGGAGCAGCAACTTTATCTTCGGTGATATGAGTTCTATCAATCCACCACTCCCTCAACCCAGGCGTAAGCGGGCATCGCTTCATGCCAATGCCAGCTGCGCTTAATTCAGTGGCAACTAAGTTTTGTTAGAATGCAGTCATCGTGTCGGAAACGCTTGCATGCAAACTCTGCCAGTCACTTTCGCCTATGTGTAGAATATGGAAGGGGCCACAGCAAGTAGAAGGGGCCACAGCTTTCATAGAGACCTGTAGGGCCTATAGAATTCAATGCTTTGTAATTTTTACGGGTGATGAAAGGCTTAGGTATGCGGTGTCACAATATTTTTTTTGTTTTTGCCAATATGGAAGAAAACATTAAGACCAGGAACTACACGTTTCAATAGTCTAAAAGAAGTGTGCTGTTTTCAGTGTCGTAAATAAGAAAGCTATATTTTTAGTAGATTTTATATTTGAGTGTTTTATGTCTTCTACGTGAACATCACTGTACCAAATGAATAAGTGCGAAAAGTGTGCGAGAATGGTACAGATGTAAAAAGTTGTTCGAGTTTTAAGCTCGCACACCTGATGTTTCGTAGACTTCAAGGTGATATTTTATAAATATAAATGAGCTTGAAATTTGACATATCAGTTCGCAATGGAGATATCATCGCTTTTTTTAAATAATTTATTCTCGAACCGTTTTGCAAGCCTTCTGGGGAGTGGGGGGGAGGGTTTAAAAAACTATATATACATAGCAGCCCGCTTTATTTGATGTCTCCAATGAACCGAACGCTCATCCGCCTAATTCAGCTTAATACAACCAGCGCCCCATTAAAACAGAACAAGGAACATATTAAATTCGATAATGGCCAAACGTGCCAAATGCTTGATTGATGCAACAATTCAAAAAAATAATTGACAGGGTGAAAATAACCCCATGGGCCAAACTGAAAGCAAAAATGTGTCCTGAATAGCAAAAATAATTGTGACCTGAAGGCACGTGCATTCCAGCCATACCACCAGTGGCCACCGTGCTTTGTGAAACACCATGTCCTATCTTGTGGGCGCTGAAATAGAGGAGCTAACGAGACTTACGCCCAAAGGTGGTTGAGCTCGTGAGCAAAGACCTAAAAAAACTAGGTTCACATCACTCTACCACTAAGCTTGAAGCTTATATGCTACCTGCGCTAATGAAGCCTAACGCCGGCGGTCATGGTTCGTTAGGAGGCGTCTACCGTGTCGGTTGCCTACGAAAAAAAAATCGAGCGTCTACTTTCGCCTCCAGGAATACCCTTTGAAGACATAAAGAGGCACAAATGGCAATTGCTGCGCTTCAATGGGCTTGTGGGTGGAGTAATGGTGGTTTGAGTGGAGTTCATCATGGTGAGCCTCCAAAGCGCATGAGTTCGGGGACGCTGGAACACAGTATGGAGTCACATCGAGAAACCGATGCGTGGATTGCCACTTACAGACTAATATTAACCAGCTGTGATGCTAGTGAATGACATCGCACGGCTGTATTTTTTGTGCATTACAATGGGGAGTTTGAACTTATCCTATTGTCAAAAAGCGACGCAGCAGCAAAGAACAGTATAAACATGCGTATATACACAGAAGAGAACGACGATAGAGGGGCTTCACATGTCACCGTTTCAAAAATCAAAGAAAAAACTGCTTCAAAATTTTATTCAGAAAATTAGAAATATCACTTACTACTCCCAATATTTTGTCTTTTGGGAGTATTTTGTCTATTGGGAGTATTTGGGAGTATTGGGAGTATTTGGGAGTATTGGGAGTATTTGGGAGTATTTTGTCTATTGGGAGTATTTGGGAGTATTTTGTCTATTGGAACACAGTGACAGGAACATCTGCAGGGCTCTCTGCGAATTCATATATAACACAAGAAGATTACCTTGCTGAGTCAGCGATCAGCTCTCGAAATTTACTAGCCACACTACCACTTAATAAATAATAAGTACACTGCAATGATTCAACTTTCAGGAGAATTTCATATAACAATTCAATCTCAGATATTCAGCAAATTCTATTATTTCTCTCGCTCCCCCATTTTTCTTTTTTTTACATTGTGCCAAAATAATTTCACAGTCAAAACAAAGTAATCATAATCCCCTATTCTAGAAAATCTATAGGTATTCACTTGCATTAACCACCGGCTTCTTGGCCAATCCCCCTTAGTGGGTGAGAGCCACAAAAGAAAGGAACAAGCAAGCAAGCAAGACTCCGGGTAGTGGCATTGTAGGTTGAAAAAAGAAATCGAAGAAGCTGTTATGTGTACAGCTGATTTTAAAGTGCGCTATTTCACTGTCGCAAGTTTCTTCTATCATTCGTTCGCGCTATTGTAAAATGACCCTCGTAAGTAGGCGCCATGCAGACCCTGAGAAACGTAGCCGAGCAGCGCTCCCACGCCCGGAACCCCAGCTCCCTCGCAACCAGCGTCCAGCGGCGGGGAGCGTCAGAACTATTAGAAGAGGGTTCGTGAGCCTATGTCCCTTTAAGCAATTCCTCCGGACGAACCGCACATGTCGTGTCTGCGTGATTGAAGTATCCACTCCTTGGCTGCCCTTCCTGTTAAAGGCGGAAGAAGCAACCCAACCGCCAAATTGTTCCGCGAGAGAGCCTCATATCCCCTCTCCTCAGTGAAACTCGGACCGGAGGAGCATTGCATTGGGAGAGACAATAACTATTCGACAGACAGTGTATTACTGACTGATTCCCTGTGGGCGGTGTCTTGTGTGTGTGATTGGTGTACCAATCAAGGAGCAGGAGCCCGAAAGGGTTTATAGCGACACTGCAAAGTGCTGGACGTTGCTCTGAACCATGGAACGGTTCAACCGCCACGCCCGTGGTTTGTGAAACTTCTAACCTCATGCTGTAAATAATTGTAACCCGTGCCATAAACCTGTTCGTTTTTCGTATCTCCATCATGTCAGCGTTCATTTCCTCAACTCGAAGTTACACCAAGCTACCACAAGAGACCGGGTCCGACGTAACCCTGACGTTCCGGCAACCCACGTAAGCGGGGAAGCGTTGGGTAGACCCCGGTCTGCAACAAATGGTGATCAGCGCTGGTATTCGAAGCGACTACTGATGAACAGCTCAGGGATCCGCGACACTATACACCAGGGCAATATGTTCGCACGATGTCGCATGGTCTAGGTGAAACACGCCTAGCTTTTTCTTATTGTATGCGTGTTTTCGCCTGCATTATGTGGCCCGAACGTTCCCCGCACTTAGGACACTATACTTGGCGACAACTTTCTGTGGCAGCACAGTTAAAGCTACGTGGGCGGCGCTTATGCAGAAGTGTTATTACGCCTACTTGTCCATTTAGGTGCGATTTCGGTTTTGGTTCTGCAAGCGCATCCAAAGCGCATTTTTTCGCATGACTATCATACAATAAACTTTCCATTTCGGGGGGGGGGGGGGAATGTAAATAAAATATGCATTTTAAAAAGGAAACAACACGATACTTCTTCAAAACCTTGCGCTTTATTTGAGAAAAAAAGAAAGGTACGACTGAGCATGTACTGAGTTAGTACAACAACGCAAAGCAAGCAACTCTTTCCTAAATTTCAGTGCATACTTGGTTACCATCATTGTTTTCCTTCTTTTAGAGATGCAAGAACTTTCAGGAGAAACTCACGTTATTTTTGTAAGGGGCGCAAAGGCAACCACGAGAAGCAGAATTCTTGGCCCCGATCGGTCATGAGCGAGCGTGTGTTGTTCGCGAATCTAAGGGGGTGAAACGTATTCTTTCTTCGGCCAAGAACGCTGTTTTAAATGCGAAGCATTTCATAGCGATCTTGGGCGACTTTGAGCGTATCTATCTGTCTAGCCCCTTACGACTTTAGGCTCTCCTGGCCGTTTCGATAATGGTATCAATACCAAACTTGGTATGGCATAGCATGACTGTATGAAGAACATATATGACTATTCATGACTTGAAAATCATAAGTGTGTCATGATTTGCATGTCATGGTCCTGTAGCTCTTGCGGTGGTTTCTTGCACGTCACATGTGGCAAAACTGGTATGGTATGACATGATTGCATGGCGAACACAAGCGACAGACTCTAACATGAGAATATGACATGTGTGTCATGTCACAACATGACTACATGCCACGCTCATGATGCGCTAGCGGCGGTTTCGCGAGCGTCCATATAACAAATTCAGAATTACAGTACGCGAATGAATGACGAAGCTATGTGACTGGCGCAAACATAATAATCATTAATGCGTGTCATGTAACAACGTCACGACCATTTTGCTGTGTTAACATGTACAAACTCGGTATTACGTGATGCGAATAGACGACATAGGTAAATGACACATCCAAACATAATCACGACATGCGTGTCATGTAGCAACATGACTCCATGCCACACTCATGATACGCTCGTGGCCGTTTTGCTAGCTTCACATACGCCAAATTTGGTATTACGTGACGTCAATGGATGACGAAGGTATGTGGCTGTTGCGAACATGATAATTATAAGATGAGTGTCGTGTGAGAACATGACTACATGCCACGGTCAAGGCACCAATACATTTCGACGCAACGCGGTGCGCGTGCTCACCGGCGTTCATTTCGTCGCGTCACGCCGGCGTTGCGACGCTAGGCGCCGGTTTTGCCATATACTCGCAAGCGTGCGCCGCGCTGCGTTGCTTTGACGCATGCGCGTTAAGCATGTCCAGCATCCCTCCGTCCCGAAAAGAGGGAGACGCAGTGTTGTCCAGGTAACGCATCAGTGCGAATTTAGGAAAACGCTACGTTAACTAAACGCGCTGATGCGCGTTTTGCTAACGTAGCGTCACTGTGCCCAGGGTGCGTGCACGTCAACCCTATACTGGAGTTTATTGGGCCTTTCATGATGCGTTCGTGGTCGTATTGCTAGCTCCACATATACCAAATTTGGTGTTACGTGACGTTAATGGATGATGTAATATATGACTGGTGCAAACATGCTAATCCTGACACGCGTGTCATGTAAGAACATGACGACATACCACGCTGATAGCGTGCGCGCGGCCGTTTTGCTAGCTTCACATATACTAAATTTGGGATCACATGACGTGAATAAATGACGAACGTAAACGACACTTCCAAACTTGATAATCAAGACGCGCAAGTCATGTAAGGCATCATTCACCTCCACCTCATAACGTTCTGCTCATTTTGAAGTGACATATCAACCTTTCGTATTCGTGCTTCTCATATGTTTGATTGCCACTGTACGTGGGATCCGCCTGTTTCTTTTGCACAGTGTATAAGGTAATATACACGAACGCGTCTGTTGCCCTGGCAAAGCTCAAGGAACGACTCCCTCCCTAAAAGCTGACGGGAGTGCCGCTACGGTAAGCGATCTTCAGTGTCGTCTTATCAACAATATTAGGCCGCCCAAACACCGATCATGCATGCAACGCAATTCACGAAAAGGGTCATTGGCTTTACGTAAAGTTTACAATCGCAGTTTTTCTTTCAAGCAGCTGGTGTTGATGAAGACTGGCAGGTCACCGGCGTCACACTCAAAACGGCTATAGCGATTAGAGTCGTAATTCAACTGACCATGTCACATCGCACACATATTCTTGGTGATTCCTTGTGTGGGAAGCAAAATATTTCTTAACGCACCACTGTCTTCGTTTATTTCTGCTCAATGAATACAGATCACCCAATGAACACGCGCTCATGCTCGCTCACAAGCTCTGATGTGAACTTTCTGCAACCGAGCGACGCCATAGTCGTTTACCAGGGCAGGAAAAAGGTGAAAAAGCAACAGAAAGCAGAAAAACTAGAAACAAAAAAGAACGAAAAACTTGTGTGGTTGGTGCTTTCTAACAATAATGAAAACAATCTTGAAGATAATATTTACATCCTTTCTTTTTGTATTCGCAGATAGGCTACACAGTGTACAAAAGTTAGCGTTCGTGGACTACATGCAGAAGCGCAGTAAAAAGCGGTGTGCCTGGGCTTCGGAGCCTTGGCTGTGCTGCCACGAAAAGTTGTCGCCGAGTATAGATGAGCTAGAAGATGAAAACTTCCCTAAGGCGCAAGGAGGACAAGAACAACAAGACAGAAGACGGGGAGCTTAACCAGCCACATGCCAGGTTTGCTACCCTACGCTAGGGTAATGGGAAGGGGGTATAAGTATGAGAGGGAGGAAAGAGAATATAAAGAGGAAAAAAAGAATTGTCATTCAATGGGGTGACGTGTATGCAGTGGTGGCACTACACAAATGTTAAAGGTTTTCACATAGGCCTGTGGTCCTCAAAAAGCACAAGACGGCTTTGTCTGCTTTTTGAGCCGACGAAAGGCGAGGATGGTATTCCAGTAGCATCTGCATAGAGAGTGGCCGATCGTTCAGTTGTCGCAATGTGTCCGAAAGCTTCTGTCCTTTAGGGGCAAATCAAGGGCAACGGCATATGGTGTAGCAGACATCGCATTCCGCATTGTCGGTCAATTCGAGGAGGGTTGTGTAATCTTTTGTGAAGGTAACCCTCAACCACAGGCGACAAAGAAGCCAAGCTTCACGTAGACAAAGTCCGCAATGAGGTCGAAGTTCCAGTCAAGCGTTCAATTGGAAGAGTCTTGTATTTCTTATGTTCGGGGTGTTACACTCCAGTAGAGAGAGACTACGTGCCAGGTTACGAAGTTGCTTTGCAGCGTCTGTTCTTAACAAAGGAATCGAAAGGGTGTGCTTTTCTTGGTGCGATGTGCGAGCAGCGTTGTCTGCGGAATCATTGATACTGATCCCACAGTGACCAGCTAGCCACTGAAAACTGACCTCGTGGCCTGTTTCTGTGACGTCGTGAAGAAGCTTGACAACCTCGTAAGCCGACTGTTCACAGCAACCTCGTCGAAGGACTGACTGCATGATCTGTAGAGCCGGTTTCGAGTTAGAAAACACAGCCCATTTACTCGGTCTCTGGGATTTGCTGTACTCTAGGGCGCCACGCATAGCCGCAAGTTCTGCCACAGTAGACGTAGTGACGTGTTACAGCTTGATTCGCAGAGTGATTCCTCTAGCTGTAATCACCACCGCACTGCCAGAACAAGACGCTGTTGTTGAATCATCGGTGTATATATGCACGTGGTTATTGTACATTTTGAGCAAGGGGTGTAAGCCCAATTGTTGCAGTGCTGACGAAGGCAAATTTCATTTTTTATGGATTATTCGAATTGAAAGACGTACTTGCGGAAGTGTCAGGCACCACGGAGGATACCCTAGTTTCTCAGAAGGCGCAAAACCTGACGTAAACGACGTACTATGTTCACAGACAATTGCCTAAGACGCAAGCGTGCATAAAGTATATGTGACAGATGGCGTGGCTATATATAGTATCGCCTTCGATGGTATCATCATGAAGGTGCTTTAGGAACTAGAGATCGAAGACTTCTCTTTGGAGTGAGTGATTGCTCAGTATAACAAAGCTGGCTATATGCTACAGGAGGTTTTTCCTGCGTCGGCATACGGCGACAACAGCAGATACGTCAGCGCAAGAAAACAATTTCATGCATTTACGTAATGAGGTAGCACAAGCAGTAATGAAAGTTAATTTAAAAAGGCGCATTTTTAGAAATACTCAGACGACAACGTACGTGCGTGAATGTCTTTGACTATATTGGGTGCATTAGTTGATGAAGGGCACGTATCTCTAAGAGTGTGATTGGGTTAAAACTTATTTGCGCTAACGAACGTACTGCTACTTCGCAACGTAGAAATGTTTTACATACTACATTAAACTTGTGGTATTTACAATATTTCAGCAAATATAAGCCTAATACGGGTAATTTCATTCTTGGAGGGCGTAATATTTTACTAGGCGGTCTCACTGAAAGAAGTAGTTTAGGCCAGACTCTTCTTTTCGAGGACACCCAAATTACACTTTGCAAGTGAAAGAATCCTTCGCGAACAGTTAATAAAAAATGTGAAATGGTGATGTCCCTAAATTGCGCCAATCAGTGCTTCACTGTATAGAAGAAGAATGGCAATTTGGGCTAGTTGGTTTGAATTCATGGTAATGAGGGCTGCACATTCGTGCTCGCGCTGCAGCCCTCATTACAATGACTTCACTGTATACTTTAACCTAATGCTGGATCCGAAAGCATGATGCTTCTATTTGGTCATGCTAGTTTTGCAAACGAAGGCATTTTTTCACGTTATGTAGTTTCAACATACAGTCATCACCTATGTGCTGTATTCACCCACACTTATGCCTCGCAGGTGGACTTGGTAATCTCTATCATGTCCCGTGCTTGAGCAAAGTGTACCCCTTCCAAGACACAGGAAAGACTCTTTTTGCTTCAGCAAATCTATGGTCCCAGCGGGAGCCTTCCTGAGCGCAGCATTGTACAACTGATCTGATTGCGAAAAGTGAAGTGCAAAGAGCGCACCATCGCTTTGTCTGGTTTCATCTTCTTCCGTCTAATCGTGGGCCGTTGCGAGCGACGAGGCTCAGCAAGTGGTACAACATGAACTGACACAGTTAGATCGGGACTTCTGATGCCTTTCAGTAGACGCCTTGAACCATTTGCAAAGCCGGCTCGGGCCATTGTTTACGTCGATTGCCTTCTAGCCGATATTTTCAGTGTGGAGACCACGTTAACGTATCATCCGATGCATAGTATGGACGAGGTGCCCGAGGGGATTTACAAATGCGCTAGATAACGACGACGTAACACTTCTACGCTTCGGTGACATGATTCCGAGAACTACCGGTGAAAAGGTATACACGTATTGTGTCTGGAGAGTGGCCCGTCCGGAGGTTCACTGCTATCAGAGTTCTTTCATGACGACTACTGTTTTGAGCACGGAGAACGCTTGTGGTTGCATTCGCTAGAACATGGGCCCAGGCATTATCAGGACCATTATAGCGCCTTCAACTTACGTCCACGATGCCGTCCAAAAACTAAAAGTTCACGACGAACCATGGCCGTTTCCGCCTAACGCCATGAGGACAGGCCCCCTTCTTCATTCAACTAGGTTCATTAAGCACAGTGTAAATAAATGCTGGGCTCGACGCTTCCCTGCAGAGATAACACGATTGTAAATGGTTTCCGACTGACAGCTGGATGCACACCGGCACCTGTTATTCTGGAAACTTAGCAAGCCGCACAATGAAACCATTCCAATTGTAGAAGGTGAAGCACGCACGTTGATGTGCGGAGAAAAACTGAAACCATCATGGCCACACGCAGCGTCACACCGCTTTTTGTTATTTCTAACTGTGTTTAGCTTTGTGTGGAACTGGCCCTATTTTTATTGCGACGTTTTAAATAGTTACCGGCCACTGTTTATGGAAATTTGAAAACATAAATTTAGGCAGTCTTATTAGAAACAATTCATTTTTAACCAATATGAATGCTTTGCGTAGAAAGTGCATAAGTTAGATTCTTTTAAGGTTTACCTGGCGAACCGTAGTATCAATGATGTTCTTTTGAAACTTATAATTCCGTGCCACCTTTACCACTGACATAATGCAGTCTTGCTATTCTTTCTTTGACTATATTTTATTATTTCTCGTCAAGCATGTCTAGCGGTACACTGCTTTGTTCTTCGTGTGGAAAATGAGAAAACAAAAAACAAATGTGTAGTGACTTACGCTAAATTGCAAAACGAATAATGTCATCAAAGTTGTTTGTACCAGTACCTAACATGCGGCACAGGCTTACAAAGGGCACAATACCTGGAAAGTGCAAAACGGCGTGCTACCCATTCATCAGAATTGCCTTATCGAATAGCGATTAGGGGATCGCCTTGAGAGCTAAATCCCACCACTACGCGCGTCGAAGCCATTCGTCACGGATTGCAGACTCGCGTCAACATTGGGGCAAGGCGTGTTCGGCAATCTATAGCCGTGAAGAGAACGAGACAATGAAGATGCGGGTAGGCGTTGGCAGTGCGAATCACGGCCCGCTATACCTCGAAAACACCTCAGCCAAAGGAGCTTTACACGTTTACGTCTGAGCCCCTTTTGGTTTCATGTTGAAGCGCCTATTCTCGGCGATTTCGGTCCTTATCAGCGGGCTTTGTTTGCGGAGCGCATCAAGGTGCATGGTTTACACCAGAAAGGCAAGTTATACAAGGAAGGTTATTGGTATTCATGACTGATCTCGAAGGTGCGTTGTTTTATTGTCTTCTAAATTTTTGTTTTATCACGCTGCTGCCCTCTTTCTTCCAGTGAATGTTGAGACGCCACCCCATCTGTGTGTTTTAGATTCGCTGATTGCCGTTCCAGCTTCATCCGTCTTTGCGGCGTAACTTAAAAACCTTACCTTCGAGAGAGTGCTGAGCAGTGCTGTCGATCTGCTTGTATTTATAAACGTGCTGTAAACAAATGTGCTAGAAATAAAAACAAAAATACCTAATATACGGAAGTGGCGCTTTTTTGTTGTGATCTGCTTCAAGAAATTATTTCTGGGCACTCTTTTCATTGGCCTATATAACCGGCACTGCCTGAAGCATTCACAGAGTCAGTAAATGACACGTACTATTTTTGTTCGAGCTAATTATATGACGACACGGCTGAAAATTCGCATTGGTGCATATGACTGTTTTCTTTTCTGACATTTGTGTCTGGATATATTACTTTGCTTAAAGTCCATTGCCTTTTTTGAATATTACTGTTTGTATTCTTGCGCTACCACATGTTTAAAGAATAAATGATTTGAATGAACCACAAACCACATTTAAAATGTAAAAAGTGACGCTAAAGCATGTTTCTTGAAGATACGGTAACTGCTATGGACAAGCATTGGTTATTTCTAATAAACCCTGCAAAGGATTGGCACTACAATTTCTGCTGTCACTGTGTATATGTGTTCGTGCACATACCAGAAGTTCCTCAACACAATGTTTTGTGATACGTTTCATTGACTACTTCAGCATATATTCTGTTCTTCTGCTTTTCTATATTACTATAAGAAATGGCAATATCAGAGCTCCCCAAATCAGCGAGGAGCAGAGTGTTCTTTTTTCACGGTGGGGGGCACCTTGACTTCAGCAGAGGCACCCCCTTAAAAAGGCCATTGTCGCTCTCTATGCTGTGGCGAAAAAATTTTTGAGGGGGAGGGGGGCACGTGCTTGGAGTGCCACCTACTGGCTACGCCCCGGGCATGGTTCTTCTGGTGTATGGTTAGTTTACTCACTTCTCTATCTCCAAGACTACCCCATATAAATTCTTTCGCAGGAAGAGAGTAATGAAGACTCTTAAAGCACCTCAATGCAAAGAATACAAGTTTTCCTGGTATTGAGGACATTGTGCGCACCATCGGCAATACCATGCTAAATGCTCCGGTTCTCGTCCTATCACCAAAGCTAAGCCGTTTTGGGCTCGGTCAGTACTTGGAAGGGAGAGGACATTTCGTGCTTGAAGTCATAACTGACAAACGACACAAAGGCTACCTAAACGCATTTGTACTTCAATTGACGATCGCAAAGAGAACACGGGCATCGTGGTGCACACTGAGAACGGTACGGATTGGCTCACGACCAATGCTGCTTTTCCGCTTAGAAAGAAAGACACCGCCGCCGAGACCGGCACCGGAACCGCCACGAAACGAGCTGTCTAACGCTATTGCGTCAGTATTGCGGCAGTAATGTTCCATAACCATGCAAGTTGATGTGGTTTTACGACGATAAGCTTGCATAAATAGTGTTGTTGCCTGTTGTTATTTAGAATACTGGGATTTTACTATCATGCTCGCAGATACCATGTTCATTAAGACATAACATTTTCAAGTCCTGTGAATTGAAGGCAAAGATTCTAATGCCCTGGGCACCATGACAAATCTAGGAGTCTCAACTGTGCTGTCTTATGGTTATATTCTCGTTCAGAATGAATAAATAAACAACAGCAATAGCAAATATCGGCTTACGCGTCCACACTTACACACGCACCAGTTTTCTTATTATTTTCTTCAGATGTAGCAGTAAAACTAAGAAGCTTTCTTTTATACACGCGTCTTTCACATGGTTGCTAAACTTCCTTGCTAACATACTCGAGTTATTCCTTGTGTGAATTCTTTTTCTTGTTTTTTCTTGTTCACATGAGCCGGCGGAGTCACCGAAGCATGCTTTGACATTCAACACGACATTTTTCTCAGCGATTTCTTCAATGATGCATTATTCCCCGTTTTCTTTCTTTCCGGGCGACATCGTGGCGTTATATTCCCTTTTCAAGTATTGCGTTGCTTTCAAACATTCATCTCAACTTCCGTGCTACTTCAAAGTTCAATCTGACATTGCGGCATCAATTTTTTTCGTTATAAAATCACAAGGAGGGATATGGCACAGGTTTTGTCATTTCATACTTGCGGTAAACACACACTTGCTAGACGAAGATTTCTAATGTCGGCGCCTGTTACAATGTCCCGTTTTCAAAACCTAAGCGTTCATTCCCCCAGTGCTTTGATGCGGGATGTTTTTGGTACACATTGTCGTGTTTGCTCAACCCTTGAATTTGTTCTCGCTGTCCTGAAATGTTGCGAGTCTTTCTTGAAAAAAATAGGTAAAGGAGGGCGAATGCAGAGAAATAAGTTTGTGGAACGGCATTTCGATTCACGCCCAGCCATCGTCAGAACTTATAGAAAGGTGCAAGTTAGAGACCGGGTCGTTGGCCGTGTGATTTAAATATATTGGCGGTGGAAAAAGTCGGCTCCCGCCATATAAAAAAAGTAGCAGAAAGTGTAAATTCTGACTGGGCGAAATTCCAGTGCAGGAAACATAGGATTATACGTTCTGCCCAGATTATGTAATGCGACATGAAGTGTGGTTTTATTCATGAAAGAAAAATCCCGACCAAGCTTCGCATACGCATAAAAGCTTCTGTAAAGATACGTGGATCCATGTGTGAGGCACAGTTTTGGAGCAGAAATATGTTGCTCATTACCTATTAGCGTTTCAGCAAAAACACACACGTGGATTATACATTGACTGATCAGAATTTGTAATTTTATCGAGTGCGTGTTGCATGACACAAACTAGCAACCATACACAGTTTTTGCAGATGCCCATGCTCTTGCTTTAAAGAAGAAGTCAGTTATACCTGCTCCGGCAGGTGTCGCATTTATCACTCAAAAGTACAAAACGCTAGTGTTTTATTTCCTTTCCAGCGAACAATACTACAAAACATGCCATTCACCTTGTGTGAGCATAACTTGTTTTATGAAACATTATCACTCAGAAGTGTCAGAAACAATCAAGTGATGTGTTGGCAGATTATTTGCAATTTGCATATACATGTAGTGACAGCTTTAGCTTCAAGAGTCTTTCTTCTTTATTGCAAGCTTCAATAATGCAAGTCATTTTGTGCCACAAGTAGAAGAATAATTGTTAGCTGCAAAATATTTCCTAATATTGATGATATTCTGCACGAAATAGCCAAATATCTACAAAGATTACATTATTCGTGTTCTTTTCTTTTGTGCTAAGTGACATGCATATTTTCCCCCTTACCCAGTCTTGAATACACCTCTACCAGGCAGTTTTTTTCCTATAGATTCGGGCACTGTCAGACGGTGCCGGACTTGAGGAAAGAGGGCAGTTTCAGGGCTGGCACAATGCCCAGACGCCCATCAGCGGGTTACATGGCAGACAGCAGTACTCATTTAGAAATTAAGACGGTGATGGTCGGCTTGCAAAGGGGCTGTAGAAGCAATGACATCATTCTTGTTCTCTCTGTCCGCCCTGCCCCCCTAGTGCTTTGTTTTTCTATAGAGGCACCGTTGGAATTAATTAGAAGATGTCATAATTAAGTACAATTATCCAGAATACTGTTCTCCTTTTACCAAAGCACCTTATATGGTTTGACAAACGAACCTTCTGCGCCCTTAACTTCACTAAAAACCTTAGGAATGGGACTAAGAACATTAATATACCTGTGGTGCTAACGAAAATTTTATTTCTGGGAAGACCTGATGACTTTTTTGTGGACTTTCAAACTGTGAGGTAGAGTGTTCTAAAGAGATATATATAAAATTAGTAAAGTGTGGGAACCATGGAACTCTCGGAACGAGGTTCAATAAATGAGGTGAAAGCATACAGAATCAAACTGTTTGTGGCGCTGTGATCTTTATCACACAATGTGGCTGCTCCGAGCACTCGTTTCAGTAAGAGATAGGCAAAGTGGCTCCGAACAGCTCGGATCACTTCACGGTTCACCGCAAACACTTGGACTACAGCTGCTCACCCATGAACAGTGGCAGCTGAGGGGTAGCAGCGCAGGCAAACTTCATTCGCTACTACAGAAATGAATTTGAAACATAAATAAAGATAATCTCTTCACTTGCTATATCAAAAGAAAAACTAACGACTGAGAGAATTATTATCGTCATCTTCACTGTTTAGCGACATTTTCTACAATTGGCGAAGCGTCCTGGCGAGTTTGCCAAGAATAAAAAAACGTTAGCAGCACTGCTTTATACCAAGTCACCACTTCACAACATTATTTATGCAGCAGCCTTTGTTCGATCCTTTTCAGCATAATGGTAAGATTATTATTTTTCACAGACAGTACAGGTGTGCGTGCTGTACCCATATAGTATGCATACCTGTATGCTTACAGATGCCAGGTAAACGGAGCTCAAGAAGCAACCACAACAGGGTCATTCGAGTATAGGACTCACACCGATAGACTCAAATATTTCTTTTTTTTTGTCACACAATTGAAATGTGGAACGACTTGCCGGTGTGGGCTTCTGAACGAACACAAGGATTTGTTTAAATTTGAACAGACCTAGGATTACTATCTGTACAAGTGTTGCGTTTGATCTTGATCTAATCAGTATTTGTGTATGTTCTATTAATGTTCTTTTTTTACTTGTTTCATGTTACCCTTGCTGTAAGTAATCTCGCAAGAGAGTTGACAGTATTTTGAAATAAATAAAATAAAATAATATTGTGATAAGGGTCATTATCAAAACTCGAGTAATATTTGAGTCTATAGTGTTTATATAAGTGCCTCATCTACCTAAAGTAAGTGATGTGTGTAACATTCTCAAGGTGGAAATTTATCAAACGAGACCATATAATTTGTGTCCAGTTGATATACATGCCATAACTATTGTCATCAGTAAGATATTAGGTGCATGTTGAAACAGACACGCAACACATCGTTCGCGTGTCGTCGCCGAGTGTGACATGCTCAGCCCTTGTAGCCGTTGTTGCTGCCTGCTGTGGCTTACCTTTAACCGGACATGTTCTTTTTTTTTCCTTCTTGAGTGTACCCATTTAGGTTTTGCTGTTTTCGTCATTATCAAGCGCGCTCTTTGTGTCAGCAGTACTTTTGTAGGTCTATGCTTTTTGTGATCTTGGCGTACAAACAGCGCATTCTCAACGCAATGCTGTGACAATGGTGATATTATAAAAATCTGAACTATAAGCAGTGAGCTATATTATTCATGTGCTTAGCGCAGCACATCTGATGAACGAATAAAATAGCGAAACAGGTTCTTTAGCGGCCTCAAAATATTGCCATACTACATCGCCTCGCAAAACAAGAACAAAACGCCAACGAGTTGGCGTTGTGTTCTTGATGTACGTGATTTCAAAAGTTAAACTGGAAGACATGAGCCCCCTGCACAGCGGTATAGAAAAATGAGTAAAGCAACACAGAAAAAAATAACTGGAAAAATAAGCAAAGCAACACAATAACAAAGAAGGTTTCCGACTGCGCCCAATGGAAGAGTAAGCAAACACTCTGTTTCTTATATTTCGGCAAAACTGCAGAAAAACTGCCGTGATAAGCGCCCATTCATCCACCACACTCTTTGAATTGGTGGCGAGATGAATGACTCATGCCAAAAAGGTGAAAAGATGAGTGGACAGTCATTAAATTGTTTGCACAGGAAGCTTGCACAGCAACGAGATGAAATAAAGCAGTGAGTGTTTATGTGCTTTTCACACGGAATACCACGTTGCACTTCGGTTGTACTATTTATTGGTGTGCTAAAAGCGAAGGGGCTGCTGAAGGGAATGCATTCGCAGTATTTCTGCAGCGTTCTCATTGTGTCTTTCACGCGTTTTTATCTTACAATGCTATTAAGACTTTAGTTCTCATTAGTAATATAAACAAAATATTACGAGAACGATGGTATCCAGAATGATGATGATGATGATGATGATGATGATGAAAAATATTTATTATAAAAGAGAGAGGTACGGGGCCAAAGCATGACCCCGCTACATGGTCGGCGTCCTTAGTCCGGGACACCGCATGATGAGGCCCCTACTCGCGCCCGTCTCACCAGAGCCCATTGAGACTCTAGTGATGAGCAGTTGAGAAGTGCAGTCTCCCATGCCTCTCGGGAAGGGGTAGGGGAAGAGGGTAGGTGGGGATTTTTCGGACATGCCCATACCATGTGGAAGATATCACACGTCTCCCCACAGTGTGGGCACCGCCCATCTGTGTTCGCATCGAAATGTTTTAGGATTGCAAGACAGAGTAGAGTACCTGTCTGCAGGCGCCTTAGAGTTCGCTCTTCCGCCTTACTCAGCCCCTTTGCAGGAGCCGGGTAAAGGCGGTGAGTGTCGCGGTAATAGGTGAGAATTTCTTTGAACCGCAGCAGCGGTGTATTGGCCTCCGAGTCATAAGAGCCAAGGTGAGGAGCCCGGTGGGTAAGCGCTCGGGCAGCCGCGTCAGCGGCCTCATTACCTCGTAAGCCTTGATGGCCTGGAGCCCATACGATGTGTTTCGGGGCTGGATCAGCAAGAGCCCGTTTTAGAATTTGGCTGGCTAGGGGAGATATCTCTCCTACCAAGTAATGAGCACATGCTTTCCGGGAGTCCGTGATGATAACTTTCTAGTTGGGGTCCGCAGCAGCAAGCGCTATCGCGACTTCCTCAGCGCGCTCTGGATTTTGTGCTCGGAACGAGAGCCCATTGACATGCTTTTCCCGGTGAACTACAGAGGCCGTGTAAAATCAAGTGGGCGAAGGCCCTGCGTAGAATACACCAGGTCGGGAGCCATGTTGCCTCTCAAGCGTCCGAGCCCGCGCCTGTCTTCTGCTTTCGTGCGTGTGCTTATCCATGTTACTGGGGAGTGGAGAGACCGAGAGCATATGCCGCCACAGTTCCGGAATACGCTCCGCCTCCTCTGCAGTGCAAGTGTGCTGTATATGTAAGCGGTTTAGCAGGCGGCGCCCGGGAGCCGTCTGCACGAGCCGCGTATATTGATTCAAAAGGTGGGCCTCCCGCAACTCGTGGTAGGAGTTGAGCACACCTCACGCCCTCAGTTTGGCGTTGGAAGTGGCCACCGGGAGATCCAGAGCTCGTTTAGTAGCCTTACGAATGATGGCATCTATTCTTTCGTCTTCTTGCTTGTTAGTGCGAAGGTATGAGACGGCATAGAGGATCCGGCTAGTCACGAAGGCATGGGCGTGCCGAAGCGCGTCCCTGCCCCGCAGACCACCCCGCTTGTTGGAAACGCGGTGGATCATGCGCCCTACCTGTTCGCCTATTTTCTTGAGTTTCGCTATAGTGGAGTCCGGTCTGAGTCTGTGGTGAATAAACAGGCCCAGAATCCGGAGCTCCTCCACCTCTCTGATGGGAACCCCACACAGGGAGATGTGTATGGCTGACTTATCTCTTAGCTTCGCTCTAACGTGCAGAAGCTCTGATTTGTTGGAGCACATTGGAGTCCACAATCGTTGGCATACGCCTCGACTATGGATGCGGCCTGCTGAAGGCGTTCCTGCATTTCACCAAGGCTCCCTTTAGTGGTCCAATTGTAATATCATCGGCATATACTGCGTGTTGTGTGCCTTCCACCCTGGCCAATTCGTTTGGAAGGCGCATCATAGCAATGTTGAAAAGGAGCGGTGACAACACTGCTCTCTGTGGGGTACCCCGTGTTCCCATAATGTACGGGCCATATTCCTCGCCCTCGATCCGAAGAAGTGCCTGGCGTTTAGAGAGAAAATCTCTGACATATTCAAAGGCCTTCGCCCCGCAATTGGTGGAGCTCAAGTTAGCCAGGATGCTGCTGTGTTTAACATAGTCGAAAGCCCCCTTCAGATCAAGGGCGAGGATGGCTTTATCATTGTGTTGCATATTTATGGGCTGTATGACGGCCCTATGGAGCTGGAGAAGGACGTCCTGTGCAGACATGTGTGGGCGAAACCCAAACATGGTGTCTGCAAAGAAGCCCTTGCCCTCAAGGTATGGGGAGAGGCGATCCCGTACCATCGTCTCCATAAGCTTGCCCGCGCACGAAGTCAGTGATATGGGCCTCAGATTTTCCGTATTCACAGCCTTGCCTGCTTTGGGGATAAAAGTCACAAGTGACTTTTTCCATTCGGAAGGGAGCGCACGGCCACCGCAGATCTCGTTCATGTATTCAATATATGAAGGTAGGCTGTGTCAGGGAGGTTTGCCAACAGCTTTACTGTTATGCGGTCCAGCCCCGGAGCCGTACCCCTGCGCATTTTAGCTAAAGCCGCTTTAAGGTCATGCAAATCAAAACGGGCATCGAGTTGGTGATTAGGCTTACCAGAGTACGTGCACGCCGGCCCAGGCGGGTCCTCCGTACGACAGAGATACCTATCGCACAGAGCATCCGCAAGCTGTGCCGGAGTGCCTTGGTACCCTTGCAGAGCTCGCCGGAGCTGCTTCTGCGCCTCCCCTCTCCTTTGAGAGGGGTCTATGAGACTGCGAAAGAGGCGCCATGTCCCCTTCGAGCTCATCTGACGAGCTGCGGCGTCGCAGCGGGCTATCCAATTTGAATCTAAGAGTTGGGCAGCATACGCTGCAGCCTGCTCCGTGAGTTTGGCTATGCGGATGCGTAATTTGCGATTAGTCTTCTGCTTTTTCCAACGTTTTGTTAAGCTTCGGCACGCCTCCCACAAGATGAGGTGGTGAGTGTCAACTGCGGGGATTTCTTCGTTGGTTTGGAGGGTAGTAGTAAGTCTTTTCTGAATGTTGTTTACGTGTTGAGCCCATTCTGCATAGCCTCCAGAAAATAGTACGGGAGGGATAATCTGATTGCAAAATCGGGTCTAATTGGTCAACTTGGCTTGACCGCATTTTTTATGAGCTGACTTTTCCAGGAGTGTGACTCGGAGAAGGCAGTGATCACTGCCTAGAGAATCGCCCAAGTTCTCCCAGGTAGCATCCTTAGCATTTTTTACGAGAGAGAGGTCCGGACACGTGTCACGGGTTACCGAGTTCCTTACTCGAGTGGGGTACGCCGGATCCGTGAGCAGCGTGAGGCGAAGGGTGTAGATAAGCTCCGCCAGCTTACGTACCTTGGCCTTCTCGTAGTGATAGCCCCAGTGAAGGCTGAAAGCATTGAAGTCTCCCACGATCATTAAGGGGTACTTTTCTGTCAACTTGATCGCCCGGAGGAAGATTTCGCTACAAATTACGCGGGGCTTATGCGGCGGGCTGTATATATTTAGGATGTGTATTGACTGGTCGCGACGTCTCAGAGGCAGTACTCTGACCATTGTGTATTCTTGTTCAGTACTTAAGTTTAAATTGACCTGAATCGCGGTATATGCCTTGTTCACCAGGATGCATGACGAGCCCCCCCCCCCCCCTGGAAAGTGCTATAGCCTGAGAATTTATTGTCCAAACCGGGATCCTGCAGAGCAAGCAAGGCGGGCATGTTTCCGAGGGACTGCAAGTAGAGCTGGAGGTGCGACCGTTTTTTCCAGGCTCTAAAACCCCTGCAGTTCCATTGTATAATCTCAAATTTTTGTAGATATTTAGCTTGTTTATTAGATCGGCTAGCCATCTTTTAGTATTTATTTACGGTGCAGAGGACCGGTCCGGACCTTGAGCCGGCCCCGAAAAGCCTTCTTCTGCTGCCTGATGGGAGGCCGGCTTGCGTTTAACCTTCGGGGAGTCGCTCTGAGTGGTGTTTTTATTTTGGGCTATAACCCAGGGCTGCGCGGCTCTAAGGACTGAGTTAGAGACCTGCGCCACAATTTCGGGAAGTGCTTGCGTTAAGGCTGCCGTGAACATGTCCTGAAAGGACTCGCGGACTGCCGACATGATTTAAGTGGGGAGGGCTGCCACGCTCGCCTCTAATTGCTCGGTTTTATGCTCTAGGAACTTGATGCGACCGGTGGATCCGGAAATGGAAGCTGGTCCAACTACTGTGTCCGCGTCCTGCCGCGAGACGCTAGTGAGGCGGGATGTGACAGAAGAGCCGTCATCCCCGTCCTCTGCCTCGGCTTCCTGCACTGGCTCGGATGACCCAACCTGCTTGGCTTCTGATTCCTGAATTTTGCGCGCAAGAATTTGGTTCTGGCGCCTGAGCTCCCCTATCTGCTGCTGTAGGGCGGTTTCGGTAGGAAAGGGAAAAGAGGAAGGTCCGGAGACTTCCCCACCCCAACAGCTCACCTGTGCTTGGACGGGTGTAAAGGGTGGGAAGTCCTTGACCAAGACAGGAGGCTCCGACGGGGTCCCAGACTTTACATTGGTGGAGTGCCCGGTGTTGGTCTTCTTGAGTTCTGGCTTATTCGACATGGCGGCTGGTGCTTTCTTGGGGACAGTCTTGGGAGTCGGAGCCTGTTTGTTCCCCCCCTTCCCCTCCGTTGTCCTCGGCTTGGATCCGCGTGGGGATCCCGACTTGACCGGCTGCCGGAACCGTCCAGCACAACCGGGAGCTCCAGTCTTGTGGCCACCGCCGCAGAGGAGGCAGCTCGGAATGCACTGGTGTTCCGTGGGGCCATCAGGAGTAGCAGCAGGTACCTGAACGCCACAGCTTGTGCAGCGGCCGGGCTGCGGGCGCGGGCAAGTATCTGCTCGATGGCCCACTGTGCCACAAAGTGGGCATACAGGCACTGTCTTCTTATACAAGCGAACAGGGAGCCACTCGCAGTTGCATAACACTGTCCGTGGCACCTCGGTCCCCGCGAAGGTGATCACCGCAACCGGGGTGTCCCCAAGCTTGCGCACAGACACTATATTTGGCTCAGCACTGAGCTTGCTTTTCACAGTTTCGGACGTTTCGTCTTGAGAGACATGCACGACGCCCCGACACAACTCACCGGAGAGTTTGGGATGTCCCCAGATTGTTAGCTGGTGGCCCACGACTGGCAGCTTAATGTCCCGGAGGAGTCTCTCGGCGGCGTCCACTGATTTGAGCGTGCACACAAGTACATTTGGATCCCAGAGGGGCCACACCGCAAGTCCCACACTTGCGTCGGCTCCGAGGATGCTGCGGACTGCAGCGCCGGCTTGTCCAGGACCAAACGTGGCCTTGAGGTCGAGCGTCTCACGCGGTTTCAGCACCACTATGATGTCGTCTTCTTTGATGCGCGGCGTGTTCTTCGGCCGCCACTGGAGTTGCTTGGCGCGCTGCTAGGCGACGCTCGGCGCGTTCTTGCCCTGTGCTTGCTGAGGGCGAGACGCTGCTTGTTGTTTGGCTGCAGGAGCCCTGGCGTTGATCGACGGGAGCGGTCGCATACCACGTCGGCTCTGGGAAATATCGCAATTATTTGCGTCACACCAAGGCGTTCTCCTGCAAGCCTTCCACCACCATCTCCAAGAACGTGAGCCGCAACCGTAGACATCACGTCTTGTCAAAGTGGGCCGTCTTCTAACCCTTTTTTGGTCACTTGAAGCTTTCGCAAAACCACCGCGGAGTTAAGCCTAACCGCAGTAAGGGCCGCGCTGGCCCTGCCCGGGGTTTCCTCGGTATTGGCGACTCCAAATAAAGTTACCGGCTACGATCCGGTGTCCCTACAGATTATACAGATGGATACCGCTCAAACCGAGACAACTCTACCAACCGAGGAAGAGTACCTCAAGGATATGCTCCGCCTCTGGTGCGGAAAGAAGAATCCAGAATGAGGGTGGGGGCCTTCCTGGTCACCGCCAGCATTTTTATTGATGCAAAGTGTCACGTGGACACACACGCACGCTGAACGCTTTAGGTTAACCGGAGTCAAGGCGAGTGCAATGCAGGAGAAAGCTGTTGTATTATGTGTCATAACGTGAGACCTCCATTAAATTACGGGCAAGTAAGTGTGAATACTTGCCGCCTTTGGGTTCTGAAATGACAATGGGCAACTGGCGCTTCTTTACTATTTATTTATTTATTTATTTATTTATTTATTTATTTATTGATTGATTGATACTGTCAGCCTTTTGCGCGCTACTAAAGGAGTGGAGTTGACTCATATAAAACAGAAATGTGCATAAGAGAAACATCAGAAAAAGAACCTTCACTACTGGAACACATCATTTCAGAGCACATACAAGAAATATATCATAATGGCTAAGTATATAGTTTAAATGTTGTTTACCATATACTTAACGCTTTTCCGAAATAAATTTACGATAACAATCTTTTCAAGCTTGTACACCTCAAAATCTGCACTATCATTAAGGTAATGCAAAGTCTTGGATTTGAAGCACCGTCTGCGGAGATTCACAAAAACTGCAACCTCGAGATGGCGAAGAAGATGGAGGATGTTTTGGAGTTGGTCGCAGTCACGTTCGAAGACAAAGAATCGATGCTAAAGGAAAGATGACAGAGGAAAGGAAAGGGACGCAATGGAAGCCATTGCTTGGAAAAGAATGCAAGAGTCAGCGGTGCGCACTCCCCTGGGAAGCCGACGCGGCGGTACCAAAGAATGCAGCAAACCTATTGCTGCTTCCTTGGCTGCCTTCCATAGCCAGGATATGGTGCTTCTCTTTTCTGCGAACGCAGGGTGCACGTCTACTACTCTACCCGACGCAAAGCATAGTTGTCGCTGTTGCGAAGGAATGCTCCGCAATGGTTCTTGTAATGAAAGTGTAGAAACGGAAGAGAGGTGATCTGTCCGCGCAATCAAAATACCCGGAGGAGAGTTCACTTCAAGCTGCAGCAACTGTCGATGAGAAATTGCAGTGCGAATTTACAGCGTCTTATTGTAGCCAGAGGACAAAGTACAGGCCTTCTCGCGGATACTACTTCTCGGATTGGTCGTGTCCCCTAAGAACGCCTGAACGTTTCTCTCTCGCAGTCATTCCTCCCACGCGTACTTTACCATATAAACTTCAATACGGACATTTTACTCTCTCTCTCTCTCTCAGCAATCATACTGAGGTTGTGCCATGTGTTGATGCCAGTGTCTTTACTTTAGAAATAGTCGAAGAAGGAAGTTAAAGGAACTTAAAAAGAGGAAGAGCCCGTAAAACTTATTTACCGCCGATATTTTATTGATCGTATCATTAGTCTCCCTTCCCTGCCTTTCCTCAGACCATATACATATATATATATATATATATATATAAATGTATATATATATATATATATATATATATATATATATATATATATATATATAGTAGGGAAAGAAGTGTATACTTAAGGGCTTGCTTCTCTGTGCTTTGGAACACTATTATTAAGATCCAACAGACAGTAATGCTGAGGAAAGTATCGGGGATGCTATCAGACCGAATGGTAAAGTAAATGTGAACAAAGAAAAGTGGGTGAAAAGATGACTTGCCGTCGGCAAGAACCGAACCTGCGACCTTCGAATAACTCTACCACAAAGCCATTACGGCAGCTATCACCCCAATCACAATATTGGGTATATATGCGAATTTAAACGTGGGAGTGTCAGTCAGCGCCACCAGTAGCCACGGCGGCGAGGTTCGCGCACTTTTTCAGCCTGTTTGGCATCACGTAGCACGTGAACCTGTTACGAGTGGGCAGATGACCAATAGTTCTTCGTATACAACCTAAATGCACCAAGTCTGCCAGAACGAGACTCTCGCTAATGAAGTAGAGAAAGAAGTGTATAATAAAGAGTTCTTTTTTTGTGTTTTGACATAATACTAATAATATCTAACAGACAATGTTGCCAAGGAACTACATCATCCTAGGAACTACATCATCATGGCGTGACTGCCCACCTTGCGAACCCCCAGAACGATCTACGCCGACGTCCCCCAGGAGACGCCAACAAACGTCCCCTGCGGGTGCTACACACAACTCCGGTTCTTCAAGCCAAGACACAACTCGGCAAAACCGAACTGAGGCTCCCGCCACCACGGGTCATCGCTACCCTACCCGCCGGAACGCCGGTCGAGGGAGGGCCACCGACTGACGGCAGGCGCCTGCGCTTAAAGGCAATGTTTCAAGTCTTCCTTCGCGAGAGTTTTTAGAAGCTAGGAAAATTATTGAGAAAAGGGTTCGTTCCGAGCTACACGTATTCTCACTTACGAGCTACTTGAATGCTTCGGTGGTCCCGAAAGGTTTACAGATAAGATTTAAACCAGCTACTTCTGAACTTTCGGCCTCTAACAAAACCAAATGGCAAGAAGTGTTAAGTAAAGCGTCCTTAGATCTCATACCCATAATTATTGACCATTATAAATCTTGCACGCAAGACCTTCAGCATACAGAAGCTCGCCTGTTAAAGAAGCTAGCAGTGCATGAGTCTGAATGTTTAATTGCCTATGAAGAACGTAAGAGGAACAAGTTAAACACAACTAAACAGAAGAAGTTTCTACGTGATGGTTTATGTACGCACGAACGCAAATTTGAGGTGACCAAACGCGCCGCAACACGTTCGAATGATTCGAAAGACCAGTCTTCTCAAATAGATAGCAGCGTTGTAAACCTTTCAAACATAGTTCTTTCCAACGAACAAATGGGTGCTCTGTCAAAGGGCCTCAACTTTTGCCCCGCTTCAGGTGGCTTCAACGAGTTTCAACTTCTGAAGGATCTACACAACTTTTCCCGTAATTTGCGTCTGAGAGAATACTATCATGACCGCCGAAGCCCGAATGAAACCAGACCTGCACTACCGACATATAAACAATGGACACCCCCACCACATCGCGACAGATGTCTTGACATTTACATAAACGCTGTACAACGCGACATTTTCGCTGCCTATAAGAAAACTGCGCCTTACCGCCACAATTTGTCCAAAAAAGAGAAGGTTGCTCTCGAACAGTTGTCAACAAACCATGACATCGTCATCAAACCAGCCGATAAAGGGGGGGCCATTGTAATTCTCAACGCGGTTGATTATATAAGCGAGGCCGAGAGGCAACTTTCAGATGCCACTTTTTACAAAGCTTTGCCCTCCGATCCTACCAGCGAATTTAAATCTAAACTTAAGGACGCACTTACGTCTTTACTAGAACATGGTACATTAGATGAAAAGACAGTCCGCTCTTTGGTACCACTCAGTCCCGTAGCGGGAAGATTTTATATGCTTCCTAAAATTCACAAGCAGAATAATCCCGGCCGCCCCATCATTTCCGGAATCGGCACCGTTACCGAAAATTTATCTCGTTACGTTGACTCCCTCATAAACAAGATTCCAGCCACATTTCCGTCATTCATCAAAGACACCAACCATTTCCTTCAAGAAATTGTAGATCTTCATGTTCCATCTGGTTCAATGTTAGTAACGCTGGACGTAGCATCACTATACACCAACATACCGCATAAAGATGGTATTTCTGCAGTAATAAAGGCCTATGAAAATTCCCCTTTAGATAAACCTATTGATAAAGAAGCGCTTGGTACTCTTTTGAAACTTATCCTTGAATTAAACAATTTTGAGTTTAACAACATTCACTATGTACAAGCCAACGGCACCTCAATGGGTACGAAAGTAGGCCCTAACTACGCTAACATTTTTATGGGCATTCTGGAATGCGAATTTTTAGGTAAAAACATGCTTCAACCTCTCTACTATAGGCGCTTCATTGACGATATTTTTCTTGTCTGGACACACGATGAAGCAAGTCTGCTTGGTTTCATTCAAAAGTTTAATAATTTCCATCCGTCTATTAAGTTCTCGCACCAATTTTCGCGCACTTCTGTAAATTTTCTCGATGTCACAGTCACCATTTCCGAAGGACAACTTGCTACGAAGCTGTTCCGCAAGCCTACTGACCGACATCAACTCCTGCATTTTCAGAGTAGCCACCCCCGGCATTGCAAAACAGGAATTCCCTATAGCCAGGCTCACCGCTTTAAACGGTTGTGCTCTGACCGTACAGATTTCATTGAAAATTGTAATAGGCTCAAAAGTTCTCTAGTAAAAAGAAAATACCCGGAAAAACTAATAGACGATGCCATAACTCGAGCTGACCAACTCAACCGCACCGAGATTCTGAAAGGAAAGGACGGGAACGATAGCTCTGCTCAAACTAACCTTGTTCTGACATTTTCATCATCAGCTCCTAAGGTATCTGCTATATTGAAACGGCACCACAACATCTTAACCGAAAGTGATAATCTCAAAAAAATTTTTTCTGTTCCGCCTCGTGTTGTTTACCGACGGTCAAAAAACCTTCACGACATGTTAACGTCATCTAAAATTGGTACCCGTAAAGAGAGTGGCTGTGCACCTTGTAACAAACCACGGTGCAAAGTGTGTGTGCACATGCAAACCACGCAAAACGCCGCGAGCACGTCTTCGGACTTTAAATTAAAGATTCGTGGTAGCTTCGACTGCGACACTTATAATGCCGTATACATGTTGGAATGTAGTGCCTGTTTGAAACAATATATTGGTCATACTGAAACTCCATTCAGAATACGCTTTAATAACCACAAATCCCATGTAAATATATTCCCTCATCTACCGCTATCACGACACGTTCGCATGCCGGGCCACTCTTTCGATCAAATGAAAGCGACCATTCTTGAATCTGGTTTCCGCTCAAACCATGATCGTGAACTCCGGGAATCATACCTGATATTCAAGTTCAATACTGTAGCAGATGGTATCAATGAGGATGCAGGCACATTGACGTGTCTTCCTTCCACGTAAGCTTATTGGTCAACAATATAACAAGTGCACGCTAGTCTGCTTCTTTATCAGAGAGTGCGCTGTGCTGATAATGTATACAGAAACAGCGATTCTTATATATATATAATAGAATTATTTATCATCGGCAACGCGTATATTTTACACGCGAACCATTATTGTAAGAAAAGAGCTTTGACATCCGTAATGTCGCGATGCACACGTGTATCCCGCAAAGCCGTATCAGCTGCCAATGACTTACAAATGGTGACATCACACAGTGCTGTATAGATATATATTTTTGATCACTGAAAACCGTTTTTGTACTGATACAGATGAGCCTTGTTCGTTACACAAGAGCATGTGTGTTTTTTTGGGGGGGTCTCGAATATTGACATATATAAGCGCGCGAATTTTATGCCCTGTATTCCCAGACGAAGACCGGTCCCACGGTCGAAACGTCGGACTAAACTGTGCTGAAACGTTCGTTGTGTGTGAATTACTCCTTTTTCTATACTATCAGAGCCTGCGTGATACTTCCTATAATCCCTTATATATATATATATATATATATATATATATATATATATATATATATATATATATATATATATATATATTGCCACGTTCCATTTCCCAAGTTTTTGTTATCGTCCCAAAACACCACACCAAACTGCAGGCGCGGTTCGCGCTGAGAGTGGTGTGGTGTTTTGGGACGATCACAAAAACTTGGGAAATGGAACGTGGCAATATATAGTACAAAGATCACAGCTTCGGTTACTGCTCACGGCAAGTTATCTTTTCACCCACTTTTCTTCATATATACATTACGATTTGGTCTGATAGTGTCCTCAGTACTTTCCTTGGCAACATTGTCTGTTAGATATTATTAGTATTATGTCAAAACACAAAAAAAGAACTCTTTATTATACACTTCTTTCTCTACTTCATTAGCGAGAGTCTCGTTCTGGCAGACTTGGTGCATTTAGGTTGTATACGAAGAACTATTGGTCATCTGCCCACTCGTAACAGGTTCACGTGCTACGTGATGCCAAACAGGCTGAAAAAGTGCGCGAACCTCGCCGCCGTGGCTACTGGTGGCGCTGACTGACACTCCCACGTTTAAATTCGCATATATACCCAATATTGTGATTGGGGTGATAGCTGCCGTAATGGCTTTGTGGTAGAGTTATTCGAAGGTCGCAGGTTCGGTTCTTGCCGACGGCAAGTCATCTTTTCACCCACTTTTCTTTGTTCACATTTACTTTACCATTCGGTCTGATAGCATCCCCGATACTTTCCTCAGCATTACTGTCTGTTGGATCTTAATAATAGTGTTCCAAAGCACAGAGAAGCAAGCCCTTAAGTATACACTTCTTTCCCTACTATATATATATATATATATATATATATATATATATATATATATATATATATATATATATACATTTATATATATATATATATATATATATATATGTATATGGTCTGAGGAAAGGCAGGGAAGGGAGACTAATGATACGATCAATAAAATATCGGCGGTAAATAAGTTTTACGGGCTCTTCCTCTTTTTAAGTTCCTTTAACTTCCTTCTTCGACTATTTCTAAAGTAAAGACACTGGCATCAACACATGGCACAACCTCAGTATGATTGCTGAGAGAGAGAGAGAGAGTAAAATGTCCGTATTGAAGTTTATATGGTAAAGTACGCGTGGGAGGAATGACTGCGAGAGAGAAACGTTCAGGCGTTCTTAGGGGACACGACCAATCCGAGAAGTAGTATCCGCGAGAAGGCCTGTACTTTGTCCTCTGGCTACAATAAGACGCTGTAAATTCGCACTGCAATTTCTCATCGACAGTTGCTGCAGCTTGAAGTGAACTCTCCTCCGGGTATTTTGATTGCGCGGACAGATCACCTCTCTTCCGTTTCTACACTTTCATTACAAGAACCATTGCGGAGCATTCCTTCGCAACAGCGACAACTATGCTTTGCGTCGGGTAGAGTAGTAGACGTGCACCCTGCGTTCGCAGAAAAGAGAAGCACCATATCCTGGCTATGGAAGGCAGCCAAGGAAGCAGCAATAGGTTTGCTGCATTCTTTGGTACCGCCGCGTCGGCTTCCCAGGGGAGTGCGCACCGCTGACTCTTGCATTCTTTTCCAAGCAATGGCTTCCATTGCGTCCCTTTCCTTTCCTCTGTCATCTTTCCTTTAGCATCGATTCTTTGTCTTCGAACGTGACTGCGACCAACTCCAAAACATCCTCCATCTTCTTCGCCATCTCGAGGTTGCAGTTTTTGTGAATCTCCGCAGACGGTGCTTCAAATCCAAGACTTTGCATTACCTTAATGATAGTGCAGATTTTGAGGTGTACAAGCTTGAAAAGATTGTTATCGTAAATTTATTTCGGAAAAGCGTTAAGTATATGGTAAACAACATTTAAACTATATACTTAGCCATTATGATATATTTCTTGTATGTGCTCTGAAATGATGTGTTCCAGTAGTGAAGGTTCTTTTTCTGATGTTTCTCTTATGCACATTTCTGTTTTATATGAGTCAACTCCACTCCTTTAGTAGCGCGCAAAAGGCTGACAGTATCAATCAATCAATAAATAAATAAATAAATAAATAAATAAATAAATAAATAAATAGTAAAGAAGCGCCAGTTGCCCATTGTCATTTCAGAACCCAAAGGCGGCAAGTATTCACACTTACTTGCCCGTAATTTAATGGAGGTCTCACGTTATGACACATAATACAACAGCTTTCTCCTGCATTGCACTCGCCTTGACTCCGGTTAACCTAAAGCGTTCAGCGTGCGTGTGTGTCCACGTGACACTTTGCATCAATAAAAATGCTGGCGGTGACCAGGAAGGCCCCCACCCTCATTCTGGATTCTTCTTTCCGCACCAGAGGCGGAGCATATCCTTGAGGTACTCTTCCTCGGTTGGTAGAGTTGTCTCGGTTTGAGCGGTATCCATCTGTATAATCTGTAGGGACACCGGATCGTAGCCGGTAACTTTATTTGGAGTCGCCAATACCGAGGAAACCCCGGGCAGGGCCAGCGCGGCCCTTACTGCGGTTAGGCTTAACTCCGCGGTGGTTTTGCGAAAGCTTCAAGTGACCAAAAAAGGGTTAGAAGACGGCCCACTTTGACAAGACGTGATGTCTACGGTTGCGGCTCACGTTCTTGGAGATGGTGGTGGAAGGCTTGCAGGAGAACGCCTTGGTGTGACGCAAATAATTGCGATATTTCCCAGAGCCGACGTGGTATGCGACCGCTCCCGTCGATCAACGCCAGGGCTCCTGCAGCCAAACAACAAGCAGCGTCTCGCCCTCAGCAAGCACAGGGCAAGAACGCGCCGAGCGTCGCCTAGCAGCGCGCCAAGCAACTCCAGTGGCGGCCGAAGAACACGCCGCGCATCAAAGAAGACGACATCATAGTGGTGCTGAAACCGCGTGAGACGCTCGACCTCAAGGCCACGTTTGGTCCTGGACAAGCCGGCGCTGCAGTCCGCAGCATCCTCGGAGCCGACGCAAGTGTGGGACTTGCGGTGTGGCCCCTCTGGGATCCAAATGTACTTGTGTGCACGCTCAAATCAGTGGACGCCGCCGAGAGACTCCTCCGGGACATTAAGCTGCCAGTCGTGGGCCACCAGCTAACAATCTGGGGACATCCCAAACTCTCCGGTGAGTTGTGTCGGGGCGTCGTGCATGTCTCTCAAGACGAAACGTCCGAAACTGTGAAAAGCAAGCTCAGTGCTGAGCCAAATATAGTGTCTGTGCGCAAGCTTGGGGACACCCCGGTTGCGGTGATCACCTTCGCGGGGACCGAGGTGCCACGGACAGTGTTATGCAACTGCGAGTGGCTCCCTGTTCGCTTGTATAAGAAGACAGTGCCTGTATGCCCACTTTGTGGCACAGTGGGCCATCGAGCAGATACTTGCCCGCGCCCGCAGCCCGGCCGCTGCACAAGCTGTGGCGTTCAGGTACCTGCTGCTACTCCTGATGGCCCCACGGAACACCAGTGCATTCCGAGCTGCCTCCTCTGCGGCGGTGGCCACAAGACTGGAGCTCCCGGTTGTGCTGGACGGTTCCGGCAGCCGGTCAAGTCGGGATCCCCACGCGGATCCAAGCCGAGGACAACGGAGGGGAAGGGGGGGAACAAACAGGCTCCGACTCCCAAGACTGTCCCCAAGAAAGCACCAGCCGCCATGTCGAATAAGCCAGAACTCAAGAAGACCAACACCGGGCACTCCACCAATGTAAAGTCTGGGACCCCGTCGGAGCCTCCTGTCTTGGTCAAGGACTTCCCACCCTTTACACCCGTCCAAGCACAGGTGAGCTGTTGGGGTGGGGAAGTCTCCGGACCTTCCTCTTTTCCCTTTCCTACCGAAACCGCCCTACAGCAGCAGATAGGGGAGCTCAGGCGCCAGAACCAAATTCTTGCGCGCAAAATTCAGGAATCAGAAGCCAAGCAGGTTGGGTCATCCGAGCCAGTGCAGGAAGCCGAGGCAGAGGACGGGGATGACGGCTCTTCTGTCACATCCCGCCTCACTAGCGTCTCGCGGCAGGACGCGGACACAGTAGTTGGACCAGCTTCCATTTCCGGATCCACCGGTCGCATCAAGTTCCTAGAGCATAAAACCGAGCAATTAGAGGCGAGCGTGGCAGCCCTCCCCACTTAAATCATGTCGGCAGTCCGCGAGTCCTTTCAGGACATGTTCACGGCAGCCTTAACGCAAGCACTTCCCGAAATTGTGGCGCAGGTCTCTAACTCAGTCCTTAGAGCCGCGCAGCCCTGGGTTATAGCCCAAAATAAAAACACCACTCAGAGCGACTCCCCGAAGGTTAAACGCAAGCCGGCCTCCCATCAGGCAGCAGAAGAAGGCTTTTCGGGGCCGGCTCAAGGTCCGGACCGGTCCTCTGCACCGTAAATAAATACTAAAAGATGGCTAGCCGATCTAATAAACAAGCTAAATATCTACAAAAATTTGAGATTATACAATGGAACTGCAGGGGTTTTAGAGCCTGGAAAAAACGGTCGCACCTCCAGCTCTACTTGCAGTCCCTCGGAAACATGCCCGCCTTGCTTGCTCTGCAGGATCCCGGTTTGGACAATAAATTCTCAGGCTATAGCACTTTCCAGGGGGGGGGGGGGGGCTCGTCATGCATCCTGGTGAACAAGGCATATACCGCGATTCAGGTCAATTTAAACTTAAGTACTGAACAAGAATACACAATGGTCAGAGTACTGCCTCTGAGACGTCGCGACCAGTCAATACACATCCTAAATATATACAGCCCGCCGCATAAGCCCCGCGTAATTTGTAGCGAAATCTTCCTCCGGGCGATCAAGTTGACAGAAAAGTACCCCTTAATGATCGTGGGAGACTTCAATGCTTTCAGCCTTCACTGGGGCTATCACTACGAGAAGGCCAAGGTACGTAAGCTGGCGGAGCTTATCTACACCCTTCGCCTCACGCTGCTCACGGATCCGGCGTACCCCACTCGAGTAAGGAACTCGGTAACCCGTGACACGTGTCCGGACCTCTCTCTCGTAAAAAATGCTAAGGATGCTACCTGGGAGAACTTGGGCGATTCTCTAGGCAGTGATCACTGCCTTCTCCGAGTCACACTCCTGGAAAAGTCAGCTCATAAAAAATGCGGTCAAGCCAAGTTGACCAATTAGACCCGATTTTGCAATCAGATTATCCCTCCCGTACTATTTTCTGGAGGCTATGCAGAATGGGCTCAACACGTAAACAACATTCAGAAAAGACTTACTACTACCCTCCAAACCAACGAAGAAATCCCCGCAGTTGACACTCACCACCTCATCTTGTGGGAGGCGTGCCGAAGCTTAACAAAACGTTGGAAAAAGCAGAAGACTAATCGCAAATTACGCATCCGCATAGCCAAACTCACGGAGCAGGCTGCAGCGTATGCTGCCCAACTCTTAGATTCAAATTGGATAGCCCGCTGCGACGCCGCAGCTCGTCAGATGAGCTCGAAGGGGACATGGCGCCTCTTTCGCAGTCTCATAGACCCCTCTCAAAGGAGAGGGGAGGCGCAGAAGCAGCTCCGGCGAGCTCTGCAAGGGTACCAAGGCACTCCGGCACAGCTTGCGGATGCTCTGTGCGATAGGTATCTCTGTCGTACGGAGGACCCGCCTGGGCCGGCGTGCACGTACTCTGGTAAGCCTAATCACCAACTCGATGCCCGTTTTGATTTGCATGACCTTAAAGCGGCTTTAGCTAAAATGCGCAGGGGTACGGCTCCGGGGCTGGACCGCATAACAGTAAAGCTGTTGGCAAACCTCCCTGACACAGCCTACCTTCATATATTGAATACATGAACGAGATCTGCGGTGGCCGTGCGCTCCCTTCCGAATGGAAAAAGTCACTTGTGACTTTTATCCCCAAAGCAGGCAAGGCTGTGAATACGGAAAATCTGAGGCCCATATCACTGACTTCGTGCGCGGGCAAGCTTATGGAGACGATGGTACGGGATCGCCTCTCCCCATACCTTGAGGGCAAGGGCTTCTTTGCAGACACCATGTTTGGGTTTCGCCCACACATGTCTGCACAGGACGTCCTTCTCCAGCTCCATAGGGCCGTCATACAGCCCATAAATATGCAACACAATGATAAAGCCATCCTCGCCCTTGATCTGAAGGGGGCTTTCGACTATGTTAAACACAGCAGCATCCTGGCTAACTTGAGCTCCACCAATTGCGGGGCGAAGGCCTTTGAATATGTCAGAGATTTTCTCTCTAAACGCCAGGCACTTCTTCGGATCGAGGGCGAGGAATATGGCCCGTACATTATGGGAACACGGGGTACCCCACAGAGAGCAGTGTTGTCACCGCTCCTTTTCAACATTGCTATGATGCGCCTTCCAAACGAATTGGCCAGGGTGGAAGGCACACAACACGCAGTATATGCCGATGATATTACAATTGGACCACTAAAGGGAGCCTTGGTGAAATGCAGGAACGCCTTCAGCAGGCCGCATCCATAGTCGAGGCGTATGCCAACGATTGTGGACTCCAATGTGCTCCAACAAATCAGAGCTTCTGCACGTTAGAGCGAAGCTAAGAGATAAGTCAGCCATACACATCTCCCTGTGTGGGGTTCCCATCAGAGAGGTGGAGGAGCTCCGGATTCTGGGCCTGTTTATTCACCACAGACTCAGACCGGACTCCACTATAGCGAAACTCAAGAAAATAGGCGAACAGGTAGGGCGCATGATCCACCGCGTTTCCAACAAGCGGGGTGGTCTGCGGGGCAGGGACGCGCTTCGGCACGCCCATGCCTTCGTGACTAGCCGGATCCTCTATGCCGTCTCATACCTTCGCACTAACAAGCAAGAAGACGAAAGAATAGATGCCATCATTCGTAAGGCTACTAAACGAGCTCTGGATCTCCCGGTGGCCACTTCCAACGCCAAACTGAGGGCGTGAGGTGTGCTCAACTCCTACCACGAGTTGCGGGAGGCCCACCTTTTGAATCAATATACGCGGCTCGTGCAGACGGCTCCCGGGCGCCGCCTGCTAAACCGCTTACATATACAGCACACTTGCACTGCAGAGGAGGCGGAGCGTATTCCGGAACTGTGGCGGCATATGCTCTCGGTCTCTCCACTCCCCAGTAACATGGATAAGCACACGCACGAAAGCAGAAGACAGGCGCGGGCTCGGACGCTTGAGAGGCAACATGGCTCCCGACCTGGTGTATTCTACGCAGGGCCTTCGCCCACTTGATTTTACACGGCCTCTGTAGTTCACCGGGAAAAGCATGTCAATGGGCTCTCGTTCCGAGCACAAAATCCAGAGCGCGCTGAGGAAGTCGCGATAGCGCTTGCTGCTGCGGACCCCAACTAGAAAGTTATCATCACGGACTCCCGGAAAGCATGTGCTCATTACTTGGTAGGAGAGATATCTCCCCTAGCCAGCCAAATTCTAAAACGGGCTCTTGCTGATCCAGCCCCGAAACACATCGTATGGGCTCCAGGCCATCAAGGCTTACGAGGTAATGAGGCCGCTGACGCGGCTGCCCGAGCGCTTACCCACCGGGCTCCTCACCTTGGCTCTTATGACTCGGAGGCCAATACACCGCTGCTGCGGTTCAAAGAAATTCTCACCTATTACCGCGACACTCACCGCCTTTACCCGGCTCCTGCAAAGGGGCTGAGTAAGGCGGAAGAGCGAACTCTAAGGCGCCTGCAGACAGGTACTCTACTCTGTCTTGCAATCCTAAAACATTTCGATGCGAACACAGATGGGCGGTGCCCACACTGTGGGGAGACGTGTGATATCTTCCACATGGTATGGGCATGTCCGAAAAATCCCCACCTACCCTCTTCCCCTACCCCTTCCCGAGAGGCATGGGAGACTGCACTTCTCAACTGCTCATCACTAGAGTCTCAATGGGCTCTGGTGAGACGGGCGCGAGTAGGGGCCTCATCATGCGGTGTCCCGGACTAAGGACGCCGACCATGTAGCGGGGTCATGCTTTGGCCCCGTACCTCTCTCTTTTATAATAAATATTTTTCATCATCATCATCATCATCATCATCATCATTCTGGATACCATCGTTCTCGTAATATTTTGTTTATATTACTAATGAGAACTAAAGTCTTAATAGCATTGTAAGATAAAAACGCGTGAAAGACACAATGAGAACGCTGCAGAAATACTGCGAATGCATTCCCTTCAGCAGCCCCTTCGCTTTTAGCACACCAATAAATAGTACAACCGAAGTGCAACGTGGTATTCCGTGTGAAAAGCACATAAACACTCACTGCTTTATTTCATCTCGTTGCTGTGCAAGCTTCCTGTGCAAACAATTTAATGACTGTCCACTCATCTTTTCACCTTTTTGGCATGAGTCATTCATCTCGCCACCAATTCAAAGAGTGTGGTGGATGAATGGGCGCTTATCACGGCAGTTTTTCTGCAGTTTTGCCGAAATATAAGAAACAGAGTGTTTGCTTACTCTTCCATTGGGCGCAGTCGGAAACCTTCTTTGTTATTGTGTTGCTTTGCTTATTTTTCCAGTTATTTTTTTCTGTGTTGCTTTACTCATTTTTCTATACCGCTGTGCAGGGGGCTCATGTCTTCCAGTTTAACTTTTGAAATCACGTACATCAAGAACACAACGCCAACTCGTTGGCGTTTTGTTCTTGTTTTGCGAGGCGATGTAGTATGGCAATATTTTGAGGCCGCTAAAGAACCTGTTTCGCTATTTTATTCGTTCATCAGATGTGCTGCGCTAAGCACATGAATAATATAGCTCACTGCTTATAGTTCAGATTTTTATAATATCACCATTGTCACAGCATTGCGTTGAGAATGCGCTGTTTGTACGCCAAGATCACAAAAAGCATAGACCTACAAAAGTACTGCTGACACAAAGAGCGCGCTTGATAATGACGAAAACAGCAAAACCTAAATGGGTACACTCAAGAAGGAAAAAAAAAGAACATGTCCGGTTAAAGGTAAGCCACAGCAGGCAGCAACAACGGCTACAAGGGCTGAGCATGTCACACTCGGCGACGACACGCGAACGATGTGTTGCGTGTCTGTTTCAACATGCACCTAATATCTTACTGATGACAATAGTTATGGCATGTATATCAACTGGACACAAATTATATGGTCTCGTTTGATAAATTTCCACCTTGAGAATGTTACACACATCACTTACTTTAGGTAGATGAGGCACTTATATAAACACTATAGACTCAAATATTACTCGAGTTTTGATAATGACCCTTATCACAATATTATTTTATTTTATTTATTTCAAAATACTGTCAACTCTCTTGCGAGATTACTTACAGCAAGGGTAACATGAAACAAGTAAAAAAAGAACATTAATAGAACATACACAAATACTGATTAGATCAAGATCAAACGCAACACTTGTACAGATAGTAATCCTAGGTCTGTTCAAATTTAAACAAATCCTTGTGTTCGTTCAGAAGCCCACACCGGCAAGTCGTTCCACATTTCAATTGTGTGACAAAAAAAAAGAAATATTTGAGTCTATCGGTGTGAGTCCTATACTCGAATGACCCTGTTGTGGTTGCTTCTTGAGCTCCGTTTACCTGGCATCTGTGCGCATACAGGTATGCATACTATATGGGTACAGCACGCACACCTGTACTGTCTGTGAAAAATAATAATCTTACCATTATGCTGAAAAGGATCGAGCAAAGGCTGCTGCATAAATAATGTTGTGAAGTGGTGACTTGGTATAAAGCAGTGCTGCTAACGTTTTTTTATTCTTGGCAAACTCGCCAGGACGCTTCGCCAATTGTAGAAAATGTCGCTAAACAGTGAAGATGACGATAATAATTCTCTCAGTCGTTAGTTTTTCTTTTGATATAGCAAGTGAAGAGATTATCTTTATTTATGTTTCAAATTCATTTCTGTAGTAGCGAATGAAGTTTGCCTGCGCTGCTACCCCTCAGCTGCCACTGTTCATGGGTGAGCAGCTGTAGTCCAAGTGTTTGCGGTGAACCGTGAAGTGATCCGAGCTGTTCGGAGCCACTTTGCCTATCTCTTACTGAAACGAGTGCTCGGAGCAGCCACATTGTGTGATAAAGATCACAGCGCCACAAACAGTTTGATTCTGTATGCTTTCACCTCATTTATTGAACCTCGTTCCGAGAGTTCCATGGTTCCCACACTTTACTAATTTTATATATATCTCTTTAGAACACTCTACCTCACAGTTTGAAAGTCCACAAAAAAGTCATCAGGTCTTCCCAGAAATAAAATTTTCGTTAGCACCACAGGTATATTAATGTTCTTAGTCCCATTCCTAAGGTTTTTAGTGAAGTTAAGGGCGCAGAAGGTTCGTTTGTCAAACCATATAAGGTGCTTTGGTAAAAGGAGAACAGTATTCTGGATAATTGTACTTAATTATGACATCTTCTAATTAATTCCAACGGTGCCTCTATAGAAAAACAAAGCACTAGGGGGGCAGGGCGGACAGAGAGAACAAGAATGATGTCATTGCTTCTACAGCCCCTTTGCAAGCCGACCATCACCGTCTTAATTTCTAAATGAGTACTGCTGTCTGCCATGTAACCCGCTGATGGGCGTCTGGGCATTGTGCCAGCCCTGAAACTGCCCTCTTTCCTCAAGTCCGGCACCGTCTGACAGTGCCCGAATCTATAGGAAAAAAACTGCCTGGTAGAGGTGTATTCAAGACTGGGTAAGGGGGAAAATATGCATGTCACTTAGCACAAAAGAAAAGAACACGAATAATGTAATCTTTGTAGATATTTGGCTATTTCGTGCAGAATATCATCAATATTAGGAAATATTTTGCAGCTAACAATTATTCTTCTACTTGTGGCACAAAATGACTTGCATTATTGAAGCTTGCAATAAAGAAGAAAGACTCTTGAAGCTAAAGCTGTCACTACATGTATATGCAAATTGCAAATAATCTGCCAACACATCACTTGATTGTTTCTGACACTTCTGAGTGATAATGTTTCATAAAACAAGTTATGCTCACACAAGGTGAATGGCATGTTTTGTAGTATTGTTCGCTGGAAAGGAAATAAAACACTAGCGTTTTGTACTTTTGAGTGATAAATGCGACACCTGCCGGAGCAGGTATAACTGACTTCTTCTTTAAAGCAAGAGCATGGGCATCTGCAAAAACTGTGTATGGTTGCTAGTTTGTGTCATGCAACACGCACTCGATAAAATTACAAATTCTGATCAGTCAATGTATAATCCACGTGTGTGTTTTTGCTGAAACGCTAATAGGTAATGAGCAACATATTTCTGCTCCAAAACTGTGCCTCACACATGGATCCACGTATCTTTACAGAAGCTTTTATGCGTATGCGAAGCTTGGTCGGGATTTTTCTTTCATGAATAAAACCACACTTCATGTCGCATTACATAATCTGGGCAGAACGTATAATCCTATGTTTCCTGCACTGGAATTTCGCCCAGTCAGAATTTACACTTTCTGCTACTTTTTTTATATGGCGGGAGCCGACTTTTTCCACCGCCAATATATTTAAATCACACGGCCAACGACCCGGTCTCTAACTTGCACCTTTCTATAAGTTCTGACGATGGCTGGGCGTGAATCGAAATGCCGTTCCACAAACTTATTTCTCTGCATTCGCCCTCCTTTACCTATTTTTTTCAAGAAAGACTCGCAACATTTCAGGACAGCGAGAACAAATTCAAGGGTTGAGCAAACACGACAATGTGTACCAAAAACATCCCGCATCAAAGCACTGGGGGAATGAACGCTTAGGTTTTGAAAACGGGACATTGTAACAGGCGCCGACATTAGAAATCTTCGTCTAGCAAGTGTGTGTTTACCGCAAGTATGAAATGACAAAACCTGTGCCATATCCCTCCTTGTGATTTTATAACGAAAAAAATTGATGCCGCAATGTCAGATTGAACTTTGAAGTAGCACGGAAGTTGAGATGAATGTTTGAAAGCAACGCAATACTTGAAAAGGGAATATAACGCCACGATGTCGCCCGGAAAGAAAGAAAACGGGGAATAATGCATCATTGAAGAAATCGCTGAGAAAAATGTCGTGTTGAATGTCAAAGCATGCTTCGGTGACTCCGCCGGCTCATGTGAACAAGAAAAAACAAGAAAAAGAATTCACACAAGGAATAACTCGAGTATGTTAGCAAGGAAGTTTAGCAACCATGTGAAAGACGCGTGTATAAAAGAAAGCTTCTTAGTTTTACTGCTACATCTGAAGAAAATAATAAGAAAACTGGTGCGTGTGTAAGTGTGGACGCGTAAGCCGATATTTGCTATTGCTGTTGTTTATTTATTCATTCTGAACGAGAATATAACCATAAGACAGCACAGTTGAGACTCCTAGATTTGTCATGGTGCCCAGGGCATTAGAATCTTTGCCTTCAATTCACAGGACTTGAAAATGTTATGTCTTAATGAACATGGTATCTGCGAGCATGATAGTAAAATCCCAGTATTCTAAATAACAACAGGCAACAACACTATTTATGCAAGCTTATCGTCGTAAAACCACATCAACTTGCATGGTTATGGAACATTACTGCCGCAATACTGACGCAATAGCGTTAGACAGCTCGTTTCGTGGCGGTTCCGGTGCCGGTCTCGGCGGCGGTGTCTTTCTTTCTAAGCGGAAAAGCAGCATTGGTCGTGAGCCAATCCGTACCGTTCTCAGTGTGCACCACGATGCCCGTGTTCTCTTTGCGATCGTCAATTGAAGTACAAATGCGTTTAGGTAGCCTTTGTGTCGTTTGTCAGTTATGACTTCAAGCACGAAATGTCCTCTCCCTTCCAAGTACTGACCGAGCCCAAAGCGGCTTAGCTTTGGTGATAGGACGAGAACCGGAGCATTTAGCATGGTATTGCCGATGGTGCGCACAATGTCCTCAATACCAGGAAAACTTGTATTCTTTGCATTGAGGTGCTTTAAGAGTCTTCATTACTCTCTTCCTGCGAAAGAATTTATATGGGGTAGTCTTGGAGATAGAGAAGTGAGTAAACTAACCATACACCAGAAGAACCATGCCCGGGGCGTAGCCAGTAGGTGGCACTCCAAGCACGTGCCCCCCTCCCCCTCAAAAATTTTTTCGCCACAGCATAGAGAGCGACAATGGCCTTTTTAAGGGGGTGCCTCTGCTGAAGTCAAGGTGCCCCCCACCGTGAAAAAAGAACACTCTGCTCCTCGCTGATTTGGGGAGCTCTGATATTGCCATTTCTTATAGTAATATAGAAAAGCAGAAGAACAGAATATATGCTGAAGTAGTCAATGAAACGTATCACAAAACATTGTGTTGAGGAACTTCTGGTATGTGCACGAACACATATACACAGTGACAGCAGAAATTGTAGTGCCAATCCTTTGCAGGGTTTATTAGAAATAACCAATGCTTGTCCATAGCAGTTACCGTATCTTCAAGAAACATGCTTTAGCGTCACTTTTTACATTTTAAATGTGGTTTGTGGTTCATTCAAATCATTTATTCTTTAAACATGTGGTAGCGCAAGAATACAAACAGTAATATTCAAAAAAGGCAATGGACTTTAAGCAAAGTAATATATCCAGACACAAATGTCAGAAAAGAAAACAGTCATATGCACCAATGCGAATTTTCAGCCGTGTCGTCATATAATTAGCTCGAACAAAAATAGTACGTGTCATTTACTGACTCTGTGAATGCTTCAGGCAGTGCCGGTTATATAGGCCAATGAAAAGAGTGCCCAGAAATAATTTCTTGAAGCAGATCACAACAAAAAAGCGCCACTTCCGTATATTAGGTATTTTTGTTTTTATTTCTAGCACATTTGTTTACAGCACGTTTATAAATACAAGCAGATCGACAGCACTGCTCAGCACTCTCTCGAAGGTAAGGTTTTTAAGTTACGCCGCAAAGACGGATGAAGCTGGAACGGCAATCAGCGAATCTAAAACACACAGATGGGGTGGCGTCTCAACATTCACTGGAAGAAAGAGGGCAGCAGCGTGATAAAACAAAAATTTAGAAGACAATAAAACAACGCACCTTCGAGATCAGTCATGAATACCAATAACCTTCCTTGTATAACTTGCCTTTCTGGTGTAAACCATGCACCTTGATGCGCTCCGCAAACAAAGCCCGCTGATAAGGACCGAAATCGCCGAGAATAGGCGCTTCAACATGAAACCAAAAGGGGCTCAGACGTAAACGTGTAAAGCTCCTTTGGCTGAGGTGTTTTCGAGGTATAGCGGGCCGTGATTCGCACTGCCAACGCCTACCCGCATCTTCATTGTCTCGTTCTCTTCACGGCTATAGATTGCCGAACACGCCTTGCCCCAATGTTGACGCGAGTCTGCAATCCGTGACGAATGGCTTCGACGCGCGTAGTGGTGGGATTTAGCTCTCAAGGCGATCCCCTAATCGCTATTCGATAAGGCAATTCTGATGAATGGGTAGCACGCCGTTTTGCACTTTCCAGGTATTGTGCCCTTTGTAAGCCTGTGCCGCATGTTAGGTACTGGTACAAACAACTTTGATGACATTATTCGTTTTGCAATTTAGCGTAAGTCACTACACATTTGTTTTTTGTTTTCTCATTTTCCACACGAAGAACAAAGCAGTGTACCGCTAGACATGCTTGACGAGAAATAATAAAATATAGTCAAAGAAAGAATAGCAAGACTGCATTATGTCAGTGGTAAAGGTGGCACGGAATTATAAGTTTCAAAAGAACATCATTGATACTACGGTTCGCCAGGTAAACCTTAAAAGAATCTAACTTATGCACTTTCTACGCAAAGCATTCATATTGGTTAAAAATGAATTGTTTCTAATAAGACTGCCTAAATTTATGTTTTCAAATTTCCATAAACAGTGGCCGGTAACTATTTAAAACGTCGCAATAAAAATAGGGCCAGTTCCACACAAAGCTAAACACAGTTAGAAATAACAAAAAGCGGTGTGACGCTGCGTGTGGCCATGATGGTTTCAGTTTTTCTCCGCACATCAACGTGCGTGCTTCACCTTCTACAATTGGAATGGTTTCATTGTGCGGCTTGCTAAGTTTCCAGAATAACAGGTGCCGGTGTGCATCCAGCTGTCAGTCGGAAACCATTTACAATCGTGTTATCTCTGCAGGGAAGCGTCGAGCCCAGCATTTATTTACACTGTGCTTAATGAACCTAGTTGAATGAAGAAGGGGGCCTGTCCTCATGGCGTTAGGCGGAAACGGCCATGGTTCGTCGTGAACTTTTAGTTTTTGGACGGCATCGTGGACGTAAGTTGAAGGCGCTATAATGGTCCTGATAATGCCTGGGCCCATGTTCTAGCGAATGCAACCACAAGCGTTCTCCGTGCTCAAAACAGTAGTCGTCATGAAAGAACTCTGATAGCAGTGAACCTCCGGACGGGCCACTCTCCAGACACAATACGTGTATACCTTTTCACCGGTAGTTCTCGGAATCATGTCACCGAAGCGTAGAAGTGTTACGTCGTCGTTATCTAGCGCATTTGTAAATCCCCTCGGGCACCTCGTCCATACTATGCATCGGATGATACGTTAACGTGGTCTCCACACTGAAAATATCGGCTAGAAGGCAATCGACGTAAACAATGGCCCGAGCCGGCTTTGCAAATGGTTCAAGGCGTCTACTGAAAGGCATCAGAAGTCCCGATCTAACTGTGTCAGTTCATGTTGTACCACTTGCTGAGCCTCGTCGCTCGCAACGGCCCACGATTAGACGGAAGAAGATGAAACCAGACAAAGCGATGGTGCGCTCTTTGCACTTCACTTTTCGCAATCAGATCAGTTGTACAATGCTGCGCTCAGGAAGGCTCCCGCTGGGACCATAGATTTGCTGAAGCAAAAAGAGTCTTTCCTGTGTCTTGGAAGGGGTACACTTTGCTCAAGCACGGGACATGATAGAGATTACCAAGTCCACCTGCGAGGCATAAGTGTGGGTGAATACAGCACATAGGTGATGACTGTATGTTGAAACTACATAACGTGAAAAAATGCCTTCGTTTGCAAAACTAGCATGACCAAATAGAAGCATCATGCTTTCGGATCCAGCATTAGGTTAAAGTATACAGTGAAGTCATTGTAATGAGGGCTGCAGCGCGAGCACGAATGTGCAGCCCTCATTACCATGAATTCAAACCAACTAGCCCAAATTGCCATTCTTCTTCTATACAGTGAAGCACTGATTGGCGCAATTTAGGGACATCACCATTTCACATTTTTTATTAACTGTTCGCGAAGGATTCTTTCACTTGCAAAGTGTAATTTGGGTGTCCTCGAAAAGAAGAGTCTGGCCTAAACTACTTCTTTCAGTGAGACCGCCTAGTAAAATATTACGCCCTCCAAGAATGAAATTACCCGTATTAGGCTTATATTTGCTGAAATATTGTAAATACCACAAGTTTAATGTAGTATGTAAAACATTTCTACGTTGCGAAGTAGCAGTACGTTCGTTAGCGCAAATAAGTTTTAACCCAATCACACTCTTAGAGATACGTGCCCTTCATCAACTAATGCACCCAATATAGTCAAAGACATTCACGCACGTACGTTGTCGTCTGAGTATTTCTAAAAATGCGCCTTTTTAAATTAACTTTCATTACTGCTTGTGCTACCTCATTACGTAAATGCATGAAATTGTTTTCTTGCGCTGACGTATCTGCTGTTGTCGCCGTATGCCGACGCAGGAAAAACCTCCTGTAGCATATAGCCAGCTTTGTTATACTGAGCAATCACTCACTCCAAAGAGAAGTCTTCGATCTCTAGTTCCTAAAGCACCTTCATGATGATACCATCGAAGGCGATACTATATATAGCCACGCCATCTGTCACATATACTTTATGCACGCTTGCGTCTTAGGCAATTGTCTGTGAACATAGTACGTCGTTTACGTCAGGTTTTGCGCCTTCTGAGAAACTGGGGTATCCTCCGTGGTGCCTGACACTTCCGCAAGTACGTCTTTCAATTCGAATAATCCATAAAAAATGAAATTTGCCTTCGTCAGCACTGCAACAATTGGGCTTACACCCCTTGCTCAAAATGTACAATAACCACGTGCATATATACACCGATGATTCAACAACAGCGTCTTGTTCTGGCAGTGCGGTGGTGATTACAGCTAGAGGAATCACTCTGCGAATCAAGCTGTAACACGTCACTACGTCTACTGTGGCAGAACTTGCGGCTATGCGTGGCGCCCTAGAGTACAGCAAATCCCAGAGACCGAGTAAATGGGCTGTGTTTTCTAACTCGAAACCGGCTCTACAGATCATGCAGTCAGTCCTTCGACGAGGTTGCTGTGAACAGTCGGCTTACGAGGTTGTCAAGCTTCTTCACGACGTCACAGAAACAGGCCACGAGGTCAGTTTTCAGTGGCTAGCTGGTCACTGTGGGATCAGTATCAATGATTCCGCAGACAACGCTGCTCGCACATCGCACCAAGAAAAGCACACCCTTTCGATTCCTTTGTTAAGAACAGACGCTGCAAAGCAACTTCGTAACCTGGCACGTAGTCTCTCTCTACTGGAGTGTAACACCCCGAACATAAGAAATACAAGACTCTTCCAATTGAACGCTTGACTGGAACTTCGACCTCATTGCGGACTTTGTCTACGTGAAGCTTGGCTTCTTTGTCGCCTGTGGTTGAGGGTTACCTTCACAAAAGATTACACAACCCTCCTCGAATTGACCGACAATGCGGAATGCGATGTCTGCTACACCATATGCCGTTGCCCTTGATTTGCCCCTAAAGGACAGAAGCTTTCGGACACATTGCGACAACTGAACGATCGGCCACTCTCTATGCAGATGCTACTGGAATACCATCCTCGCCTTTCGTCGGCTCAAAAAGCAGACAAAGCCGTCTTGTGCTTTTTGAGGACCACAGGCCTATGTGAAAACCTTTAACATTTGTGTAGTGCCACCACTGCATACACGTCACCCCATTGAATGACAATTCTTTTTTTCCTCTTTATATTCTCTTTCCTCCCTCTCATACTTATACCCCCTTCCCATTACCCTAGCGTAGGGTAGCAAACCTGGCATGTGGCTGGTTAAGCTCCCCGTCTTCTGTCTTGTTGTTCTTGTCCTCCTTGCGCCTTAGGGAAGTTTTCATCTTCTAGCTCATCTATACTCGGCGACAACTTTTCGTGGCAGCACAGCCAAGGCTCCGAAGCCCAGGCACACCGCTTTTTACTGCGCTTCTGCATGTAGTCCACGAACGCTAACTTTTGTACACTGTGTAGCCTATCTGCGAATACAAAAAGAAAGGATGTAAATATTATCTTCAAGATTGTTTTCATTATTGTTAGAAAGCACCAACCACACAAGTTTTTCGTTCTTTTTTGTTTCTAGTTTTTCTGCTTTCTGTTGCTTTTTCACCTTTTTCCTGCCCTGGTAAACGACTATGGCGTCGCTCGGTTGCAGAAAGTTCACATCAGAGCTTGTGAGCGAGCATGAGCGCGTGTTCATTGGGTGATCTGTATTCATTGAGCAGAAATAAACGAAGACAGTGGTGCGTTAAGAAATATTTTGCTTCCCACACAAGGAATCACCAAGAATATGTGTGCGATGTGACATGGTCAGTTGAATTACGACTCTAATCGCTATAGCCGTTTTGAGTGTGACGCCGGTGACCTGCCAGTCTTCATCAACACCAGCTGCTTGAAAGAAAAACTGCGATTGTAAACTTTACGTAAAGCCAATGACCCTTTTCGTGAATTGCGTTGCATGCATGATCGGTGTTTGGGCGGCCTAATATTGTTGATAAGACGACACTGAAGATCGCTTACCGTAGCGGCACTCCCGTCAGCTTTTAGGGAGGGAGTCGTTCCTTGAGCTTTGCCAGGGCAACAGACGCGTTCGTGTATATTACCTTATACACTGTGCAAAAGAAACAGGCGGATCCCACGTACAGTGGCAATCAAACATATGAGAAGCACGAATACGAAAGGTTGATATGTCACTTCAAAATGAGCAGAACGTTATGAGGTGGAGGTGAATGATGCCTTACATGACTTGCGCGTCTTGATTATCAAGTTTGGAAGTGTCGTTTACGTTCGTCATTTATTCACGTCATGTGATCCCAAATTTAGTATATGTGAAGCTAGCAAAACGGCCGCGCGCACGCTATCAGCGTGGTATGTCGTCATGTTCTTACATGACACGCGTGTCAGGATTAGCATGTTTGCACCAGTCATATATTACATCATCCATTAACGTCACGTAACACCAAATTTGGTATATGTGGAGCTAGCAATACGACCACGAACGCATCATGAAAGGCCCAATAAACTCCAGTATAGGGTTGACGTGCACGCACCCTGGGCACAGTGACGCTACGTTAGCAAAACGCGCATCAGCGCGTTTAGTTAACGTAGCGTTTTCCTAAATTCGCACTGATGCGTTACCTGGACAACACTGCGTCTCCCTCTTTTCGGGACGGAGGGATGCTGGACATGCTTAACGCGCATGCGTCAAAGCAACGCAGCGCGGCGCACGCTTGCGAGTATATGGCAAAACCGGCGCCTAGCGTCGCAACGCCGGCGTGACGCGACGAAATGAACGCCGGTGAGCACGCGCACCGCGTTGCGTCGAAATGTATTGGTGCCTTGACCGTGGCATGTAGTCATGTTCTCACACGACACTCATCTTATAATTATCATGTTCGCAACAGCCACATACCTTCGTCATCCATTGACGTCACGTAATACCAAATTTGGCGTATGTGAAGCTAGCAAAACGGCCACGAGCGTATCATGAGTGTGGCATGGAGTCATGTTGCTACATGACACGCATGTCGTGATTATGTTTGGATGTGTCATTTACCTATGTCGTCTATTCGCATCACGTAATACCGAGTTTGTACATGTTAACACAGCAAAATGGTCGTGACGTTGTTACATGACACGCATTAATGATTATTATGTTTGCGCCAGTCACATAGCTTCGTCATTCATTCGCGTACTGTAATTCTGAATTTGTTATATGGACGCTCGCGAAACCGCCGCTAGCGCATCATGAGCGTGGCATGTAGTCATGTTGTGACATGACACACATGTCATATTCTCATGTTAGAGTCTGTCGCTTGTGTTCGCCATGCAATCATGTCATACCATACCAGTTTTGCCACATGTGACGTGCAAGAAACCACCGCAAGAGCTACAGGACCATGACATGCAAATCATGACACACTTATGATTTTCAAGTCATGAATAGTCATATATGTTCTTCATACAGTCATGCTATGCCATACCAAGTTTGGTATTGATACCATTATCGAAACGGCCAGGAGAGCCTAAAGTCGTAAGGGGCTAGACAGATAGATACGCTCAAAGTCGCCCAAGATCGCTATGAAATGCTTCGCATTTAAAACAGCGTTCTTGGCCGAAGAAAGAATACGTTTCACCCCCTTAGATTCGCGAACAACACACGCTCGCTCATGACCGATCGGGGCCAAGAATTCTGCTTCTCGTGGTTGCCTTTGCGCCCCTTACAAAAATAACGTGAGTTTCTCCTGAAAGTTCTTGCATCTCTAAAAGAAGGAAAACAATGATGGTAACCAAGTATGCACTGAAATTTAGGAAAGAGTTGCTTGCTTTGCGTTGTTGTACTAACTCAGTACATGCTCAGTCGTACCTTTCTTTTTTTCTCAAATAAAGCGCAAGGTTTTGAAGAAGTATCGTGTTGTTTCCTTTTTAAAATGCATATTTTATTTACATTCCCCCCCCCCCCCCCCGAAATGGAAAGTTTATTGTATGATAGTCATGCGAAAAAATGCGCTTTGGATGCGCTTGCAGAACCGAAACCGAAATCGCACCTAAATGGACAAGTAGGCGTAATAACACTTCTGCATAAGCGCCGCCCACGTAGCTTTAACTGTGCTGCCACAGAAAGTTGTCGCCAAGTATAGTGTCCTAAGTGCGGGGAACGTTCGGGCCACATAATGCAGGCGAAAACACGCATACAATAAGAAAAAGCTAGGCGTGTTTCACCTAGACCATGCGACATCGTGCGAACATATTGCCCTGGTGTATAGTGTCGCGGATCCCTGAGCTGTTCATCAGTAGTCGCTTCGAATACCAGCGCTGATCACCATTTGTTGCAGACCGGGGTCTACCCAACGCTTCCCCGCTTACGTGGGTTGCCGGAACGTCAGGGTTACGTCGGACCCGGTCTCTTGTGGTAGCTTGGTGTAACTTCGAGTTGAGGAAATGAACGCTGACATGATGGAGATACGAAAAACGAACAGGTTTATGGCACGGGTTACAATTATTTACAGCATGAGGTTAGAAGTTTCACAAACCACGGGCGTGGCGGTTGAACCGTTCCATGGTTCAGAGCAACGTCCAGCACTTTGCAGTGTCGCTATAAACCCTTTCGGGCTCCTGCTCCTTGATTGGTACACCAATCACACACACAAGACACCGCCCACAGGGAATCAGTCAGTAATACACTGTCTGTCGAATAGTTATTGTCTCTCCCAATGCAATGCTCCTCCGGTCCGAGTTTCACTGAGGAGAGGGGATATGAGGCTCTCTCGCGGAACAATTTGGCGGTTGGGTTGCTTCTTCCGCCTTTAACAGGAAGGGCAGCCAAGGAGTGGATACTTCAATCACGCAGACACGACATGTGCGGTTCGTCCGGAGGAATTGCTTAAAGGGACATAGGCTCACGAACCCTCTTCTAATAGTTCTGACGCTCCCCGCCGCTGGACGCTGGTTGCGAGGGAGCTGGGGTTCCGGGCGTGGGAGCGCTGCTCGGCTACGTTTCTCAGGGTCTGCATGGCGCCTACTTACGAGGGTCATTTTACAATAGCGCGAACGAATGATAGAAGAAACTTGCGACAGTGAAATAGCGCACTTTAAAATCAGCTGTACACATAACAGCTTCTTCGATTTCTTTTTTCAACCTACAATGCCACTACCCGGAGTCTTGCTTGCTTGCTTGTTCCTTTCTTTTGTGGCTCTCACCCACTAAGGGGGATTGGCCAAGAAGCCGGTGGTTAATGCAAGTGAATACCTATAGATTTTCTAGAATAGGGGATTATGATTACTTTGTTTTGACTGTGAAATTATTTTGGCACAATGTAAAAAAAAGAAAAATGGGGGAGCGAGAGAAATAATAGAATTTGCTGAATATCTGAGATTGAATTGTTATATGAAATTCTCCTGAAAGTTGAATCATTGCAGTGTACTTATTATTTATTAAGTGGTAGTGTGGCTAGTAAATTTCGAGAGCTGATCGCTGACTCAGCAAGGTAATCTTCTTGTGTTATATATGAATTCGCAGAGAGCCCTGCAGATGTTCCTGTCACTGTGTTCCAATAGACAAAATACTCCCAAATACTCCCAATAGACAAAATACTCCCAAATACTCCCAATACTCCCAAATACTCCCAATACTCCCAAATACTCCCAATAGACAAAATACTCCCAAAAGACAAAATATTGGGAGTAGTAAGTGATATTCCTAATTTTCTGAATAAAATTTTGAAGCAGTTTTTTCTTTGATTTTTGAAACGGTGACATGTGAAGCCCCTCTATCGTCGTTCTCTTCTGTGTATATACGCATGTTTATACTGTTCTTTGCTGCTGCGTCGCTTTTTGACAATAGGATAAGTTCAAACTCCCCATTGTAATGCACAAAAAATACAGCCGTGCGATGTCATTCACTAGCATCACAGCTGGTTAATATTAGTCTGTAAGTGGCAATCCACGCATCGGTTTCTCGATGTGACTCCATACTGTGTTCCAGCGTCCCCGAACTCATGCGCTTTGGAGGCTCACCATGATGAACTCCACTCAAACCACCATTACACCACCCACAAGCCCATTGAAGCGCAGCAATTGCCATTTGTGCCTCTTTATGTCTTCAAAGGGTATTCCTGGAGGCGAAAGTAGACGCTCGATTTTTTTTTCGTAGGCAACCGACACGGTAGACGCCTCCTAACGAACCATGACCGCCGGCGTTAGGCTTCATTAGCGCAGGTAGCATATAAGCTTCAAGCTTAGTGGTAGAGTGATGTGAACCTAGTTTTTTTAGGTCTTTGCTCACGAGCTCAACCACCTTTGGGCGTAAGTCTCGTTAGCTCCTCTATTTCAGCGCCCACAAGATAGGACATGGTGTTTCACAAAGCACGGTGGCCACTGGTGGTATGGCTGGAATGCACGTGCCTTCAGGTCACAATTATTTTTGCTATTCAGGACACATTTTTGCTTTCAGTTTGGCCCATGGGGTTATTTTCACCCTGTCAATTATTTTTTTGAATTGTTGCATCAATCAAGCATTTGGCACGTTTGGCCATTATCGAATTTAATATGTTCCTTGTTCTGTTTTAATGGGGCGCTGGTTGTATTAAGCTGAATTAGGCGGATGAGCGTTCGGTTCATTGGAGACATCAAATAAAGCGGGCTGCTATGTATATATAGTTTTTTAAACCCTCCCCCCCACTCCCCAGAAGGCTTGCAAAACGGTTCGAGAATAAATTATTTAAAAAAAGCGATGATATCTCCATTGCGAACTGATATGTCAAATTTCAAGCTCATTTATATTTATAAAATATCACCTTGAAGTCTACGAAACATCAGGTGTGCGAGCTTAAAACTCGAACAACTTTTTACATCTGTACCATTCTCGCACACTTTTCGCACTTATTCATTTGGTACAGTGATGTTCACGTAGAAGACATAAAACACTCAAATATAAAATCTACTAAAAATATAGCTTTCTTATTTACGACACTGAAAACAGCACACTTCTTTTAGACTATTGAAACGTGTAGTTCCTGGTCTTAATGTTTTCTTCCATATTGGCAAAAACAAAAAAAATATTGTGACACCGCATACCTAAGCCTTTCATCACCCGTAAAAATTACAAAGCATTGAATTCTATAGGCCCTACAGGTCTCTATGAAAGCTGTGGCCCCTTCTACTTGCTGTGGCCCCTTCCATATTCTACACATAGGCGAAAGTGACTGGCAGAGTTTGCATGCAAGCGTTTCCGACACGATGACTGCATTCTAACAAAACTTAGTTGCCACTGAATTAAGCGCAGCTGGCATTGGCATGAAGCGATGCCCGCTTACGCCTGGGTTGAGGGAGTGGTGGATTGATAGAACTCATATCACCGAAGATAAAGTTGCTGCTCCTACTTAGTAAAATTGTCAACTACACAGCCTCTGATTGCGTGCGTACTCGCAGCATCCTGATCGTGGCGCCAACGCCGATACCGGTAGTTGGAGAAAAGAAGAGGGTGCCTCTAGTTGCTAGAACAAATGCCTTATTACTCGTGCTCCCAAATCACCATTTTCTCCAATCCTATTCACCAAGCTTATCTTCAACCCTACTTTTCATTCAGTGCCATTCGAAATAAAATCATCACAAAACATCTACATTTTCACCTCGCACAGCAAAAACATTTTCTTCATGAATCGATCAACTACTTTAAATTGTGTACTTAACTGTTAACAAATCTGAGCGTCTCTGTGCTTGCTTCATATTTAACATTTGCTTGTATATAATCAACACCACTGGCGTCTCTCATAATCATATGGCGGTTTCGGGACGTTAAACCTGACGTATCAATAAACCGACACGACTTATAACTGTAGTTCAACTATAGTTATATTTGCCACCTAGACCTCTTCATTTTGCTTTGATATTGCGGTTTTATTACTTGCTTCCGGTTATTTTCTTGTTTTTTGTAGTATTACTAATGTGTTGTGTATTGATTATTTTAATTGTTAATCAAGCTAAAATATTTGCTCACAAGTCCACACATTTCACTGTTTTTGTGATTACAAAACTCACGTAGCAATACGAGATCCCCCTGTCAGCCTATATGAAACTTTGGGACCTTCTGCTGTAATATTGAATTCTCAATTCTTCTCAATTGAATGATTTAATGAACTTGTATTGACCTGCCTTGTTTTTTATGTACGGTTTTACTTCACCAAGGTGCTACAGCAAAACTCGTGAGGCACCCAAAGTTATTGGTGAAAAACGTTTGCGAAATAATAGATATCTAATAGAGGTTCCCTGACAACAGTAACTTTTTTTGAAAAAAAAAACAACGTAATATGTTCTGTTTTTGAAATATGGTTTTTACCCAAGCGCAGTTAACAGCCAAACCACCCCACTTTTATAAGTATGTGCTACTGTAAAACACTTAACATTTACCTAACTAAACAATAAAAACTTTGGATCAATTTGCACACGAGTTCACGACATTTCGCAAATTGCACCTGTGTGAAGACCTGAGCTACATTTCGTGTGCTTCCTTTGAGACGCGAGAGCAATCGGCCGTGGTGGCATACGCTCGGTGGCGCACAAACGTTTTCATTTCAATCCATTATCGTGTTTACTTTGGAAGGCGTGTGATTTAAAACGACAACGTGGACTACCCCTATGAGCAGGCTCAAAGATGCGAAGCTTATAAGGAATAAATTTTCATACCTTTTACTCCCTGTAATAATAATTTTCTGATAACTTGCACAGCTCATTCTTGCTAATAGATGCGAATTTGATGATGACAAACATTTCTCAGTTTATAGAGACTCAAGTTTGTATAGCGTGAGCGATGTCGAAATCATAATCACGCGGACGTGAATATTGTGCTCTAGAGTCTCATAGAGAACCGTTATCTTTTATCCCCAGGTGTGAGATATCGAATAATAAAACATTTGCAGTATTATCAACACGGAGCGTTTCATTGTATAAGTAGGTACGCACGTTTTTTACTTGTTTTTATTACGTTTTTTGTGTGTTTTTTTGCAGTTTTTTATGTGTCAGGAGGTAGAGCAAAGGCCTCTCGTACCAAAATGGGCCAGAATAGTTCGCAATCACATAGAAGCTATTCTTTTCACAAAGCTATTATTGTGCGAGTGACTGCGTTAATCGCGGCTATAACCAGGACCGTCCAGTGAAATATATAAACCTGCTGGGAAACGAACGAAACTGATATTGCGCTGATCTCCGTCGGTGTCGCCGCGCGTAGGGCTACAATGCTTCAAGACGAACTAATAGCTTCCATGTGTTTGCGAACTTTTCTGGCCCCTACCTGGCACGAGAGATCTTTGTTCTAGTTAGTCACCTAACAGTGAATTCAATTCAATTACAGGCGCACTGGGCTTCCGGTAGGCTATAGATTCTGTGTATCTTCATGCTTGAGCTTTCGCAGAGCAGCCAGTGACACCTCGTGTTTCTAAAGCCGCTGTTTCGCACTCTTCGCAACCTCACGCAAAACGCCCGATTGGCGTGATTTAGGCATAAAATTGAAAGGAAAAAACTGTTAGCGGAACGTTCGTGTGGATTCCGCGTAATGACGTCTTATTGAACTGAAGTTCATTTTCCTACTTACGTGCAGGTTGGCAACCATGATATTAATTTTGCTACTCCGCCACAGCGTGCACATATCATTACACGCATCCCGTTGTTGCTATTTCTCCACACCACAAACCATCAACATTTTGAACTCCTCAACCTTTGAAATTTTATAATTTGGTAAACTAGAAACTTACGATTTGCCTTGGCTCACATTGTTGTAGTGAGTACAAAATAATATAATCAATTCTATAGGAAAATTTTCACCAACACTAATTACTATTGTTACGTGTGCCAATAATCTCGTGCTTAGACTGGCGTTCTTCCGATTTTGCAAATGAAAGAAATACGTGATTTGCCATCCCACGCCAAAATACAGTAATATTTCTTGGAGTCTCTATGTGGTCATTGGGACCCTCATGAAACTTTCTACTAGATGTGGGACATATAGGATAAACAAAAAGAGTGCCTCAGACAGGCTCATCCAATTTTCGATAGGATGACCTACAATCCTCAAAGGCAAAAACAGGTCATTCTGTCCAAACGTCAGCCAGCCTGTCTGAAACACCTCCTCTGTTCATTTTGCATATGCGTCTATGTGTCACTGTATGTCGGTTTTCATCTTGATTGTGAAGTTCTGCTTGATGTGTAATTTACAGGCCTATGTTTTTTTTTTTTTGCTTTGCAGTATCCCTTTTCAAAATGACTTTTTATTAGTTATTGACGTTCTGTTCACTCTTCATTGAGTCAACCGATTGTAAATGACATGCCAATGTGTCTGGACGTTGCTCAATATATACGCAATGGTTTTAGCATAGAAGAGCGAAGGCTTAGATGGAAAGCAAGACTACTTATAAGACCTTACATTTTGTTTTAAGCCTTCACTGTTCTATGCCAAATATCAAACCTACAAGCGCAACAATCCATTAGTTCGTACTCATTTTTTTCTTTTTTTTTGTTCCCTGCCCACCACAACAAATAAGTCGTAAAAAATATGCTTACTTATCGTTGCATAGTTAATGAGTACCAGTGCTTGTATGAGCGTGCAATACTAAGCCTGTAAAGTTACTAAAACTTTTCTAATGAATGAAACCACCCAAAGTAAGAAACGTATACCCCCCTCCAAAAAAACAAATAATTTAACTGCCCCGTGGATGTGCGGTATTCTGCTGCTTGAGTATTAGGTGTATACGTTTGGCACTGTTATTGGTGCAGCCTGTTCGTTCCAAGTAGGACTGACTGAACGACCATCCATGTGGCTATTCGGGTGGCACTCCTTGCTGCAGCAATGCAAAGAATGCAGTAAACGTGTGACGTGCATATACACATCCATGGGCGGCAGTGACTGCACTGCCGCCGAGTACACAAAGAAAGCTTGTTTAATTAGTTGTTGTGTTGTATGTACCAAAACCACTATAGAATCATGAGGTACTGCACTGAGGAGCGCTCTGGAAAGTTCAAACGCCTTACACTGCATCATTCCTGTCAGCCTGTGTTGCTTTCCGTAAATTAAGTTGATGAACCAACTAATTAGAGTTTCGCTTCATGCGAAAGGGAGAACGATGTGTTCGGCTATTTGAGTACATTATTTCCCCATACCCGATGGTAGGTAGTAAAGCGGATATGGGTTTTGTTCACCTTCCAACTTTTTGTACCTTCTCTTTAACATTATTACCAGAAAACATGGACAGACAATAAAACGCCCGTGGACCAAATAGCGCCCACGGAAATAAACGCTCTAAGCAGAACTGAACGAAGTCGGGTGGCTTGGCTAAGTTTCTTGGTAACGTATAAAGCAATGACTGGAACCTCTTTCAGTTTATTACTCCTTATGGACATTTTGCGCTCTGTATATGCCACCGTGCTCCATAAACAGAGAGCTCATCCACTCCAAGCGCTTTTTTATTCTGTGAGACCGTACGTGAGATGGGTACGAGCACAGCGGCAAATCCGGGAATGTCCAGACAGCTTTGGCGGAATGCCTCGTGCTACAATGATGTCAGAGAAAATGTGAGTAATGCCACTCAATCAGTGAACCCTTGCTAAACACCAAACACACAGAGTTTGCTTTATCACCGTCATGATAAACTCATTGGCCCCGCCGCGGTGGTCTAGTGGCTAAGGTACTCGGCTGCTGACCCGCAGGTCGCGGGTTCGATTCCCGGCTGCGGCGGCTGAATTTCCGATGAAGGCGGAAATGTTGTAGGCCCGTGTACTCAGATTTGGGTGCACGTTAAAGAACCCCAGGTGGTCGAAATTTCCGGAGCCCTCCACTACGGCGTCTCTCATAATCAAAGGGGGGTTTCGGGACGTTAAACCCCACAAATCAATCAATCAATGATAAACTCATTGTGATGATGCTTTCAGAGTTACCCCCCTCGGTTGTCGAGCACTTTCAGGCCAGTCAGCCCTCTGCTTTCTGCGTTTCGTTCACTGACAGAACGTCACTCTTGCCGTCGTGGTATCACTGCCTAAAGATTTCTGTCACCACGCCCAAACGTCGACCCCATGTCTGTATTTATGTATTCATATTCTGTACAGTTGTCAGGCACATAAACCTATTGGTACATCGATGGCCAGCGTGAGCCATCGTAAATCAACGTGGGGAGATATACAAAGCATTCGAATCCATGTATTGCAGGCAGCGCGCACTTTGCTGATCGTAGTAGCGTCGCTGCCCTCAAGAGTGCGCAGTGTAGCCTGTATGAAAAGCGATTCAAGAGAAAGACATCGCGACAATTCTTTTTCAGCAGTGAGAACGCGTAATTCTCCTATAGTTGATTGCATGAAGTACGCTGAATTTTTGTGATTATGTCAGCTTGAGAGGCTGTCTTTCTAAATTCGGTGAGCAAATGCAGGCTCTTTCCGAAGGATTTGTTACCTTATAGCCTACACACATGTGGTCTATTTAGAAAGAAGTCTTTAAGGCCGCATGGGCGGACAAATTAATCCTAAAAATTTCCAGGCCTCTTGCCTCGTGGCTTAAACTGAGGTCAAGCTAACCTTTGCGTGTGCGTAGGTAACTCACCTGCTTTTCCTTTCCTCCTTTCTTTCTTTCCTCCTTTCTTTCCTTTTCTCCTTTTTTCTTTCTTTTCTTCTTTCTCTCTTTCTTTCCTTCTTTCTATGTTTCTATCTTTCGTTCCTTCTTTCTTTCGTTCTTTCTTTCTACCTCTTCTTTTCTCGTCTTTCTTTATTTTCCTTTCTTTTTTCTTCCTTTGCTTTTCTTCAGTTTTCTACTCTATCGCATTTCGCAGTGGCCCCTCCTAGAGTTTCCTTTTCTCTCAATGCCGGGAATTCTCCCTTCATTCACGTGCTTAGAAGACAGGCACTTCGTTGCTACAGGTGCCAAGAGCAGTCACGTGCTCATATACAGGCGAACTTGAAATGTGGCAGTGTTTAATGACAGGTGGCCTCAATAAAACATCAGACTGTGATAGCAGAAACGGCTCATCACCAACCAACCTGATCGAAAGAGCACCGATTATTGGAAAATAGCGCATACAAACAGGTATGGCCCTACCTCACCTTAGATGACCGTATTTCGGGATGTACGCTGCATTAAAAAAAATACACCGGCACCACCACAGAAATCTTCAATTATCGATGAACACCCTTACAATGGTGTGCGTGTGAACATTTTATTGCAGTGTCAACTGCTGCAAGCAGCCTCTGCGCTGCCTCGTAATTTCAACTCGTTTCAGTGTGCTATATCGTTTCTTTCTTTCTCTTTGTCACTTTTTGGGGAACCTAAATTATATTTTTTCGCTGCAGAACTTATCTACATGGAGTAGCCGAGTCAATATTGACGTCAACCTCTGTACAACTAGACCATTATTACTGAACATAACTGAACATTTCACTTAAAAAAGAAAAGGCGCTGCTTTTGATAATACATTTCCCACTGACGCACCGCACTTCATGCGATTCTCCTGTACCTGGAGTACAGGAAAATTTGCACAGCTTCCTTGCGAAAACTGAGTACTTTGTGTTATTACAACACTTACCTCTTCGGGCAAATGTTCCTAGGTCCGATTTCCATTTCCCAGAACCGCGCCAACAATCTTAGAAGCTTAAAGAACCGCACCGTGCTACCGACAAAGCCGCATGACGTCTACGGAAAGAAAATAGCGGAAAAATGCTGTTCTTGCGGGCACAGCTGAGTGTGCTCTGCCCTGCCGGGGAGCGTTTTGTATGTGCATGCTTTAGCGGCTGTATTTTCAGTTGCTTTCACGCTTCGCCTTTCAATCTCGCACCTGGTTTTTGAGGTCGACGATGGCTTCTCTGAGAGCCCAATACTATTAAAACTGTATAGGCTTCAGACAACCATTTTACCGCTTCTGATAAGCACCAGCATGTTGTTCAAAGCTCCTGTTCATGCGTTTTTTTCTCGTACTCAGTTTTGTAAAAATGTCTTGCCTTGATGATTAATACCTCATAGAGTTTTGTTTTAGCTTGCTTTAAAGTGAACCTCAATTGACAAAGAAGCAATCAAACATCGACAGTGGTAAACTAGCATTGTCGTAGGTTTTTTTTTTAATGTCCACAGCTGTCCATGCTCACCAGTACTAATGTTCGAACAACCGGTGCAGAATATTATCAAGCTTTTTAACACCGCGACGCAAAGCTTTGCCTTTGGGTTGAGCATGCGTCGCACGCTAACCTCGTTCGGGCTTCCGTTCAGTGATGAGCGCTAACGCTACCTCAACAAGCTTTGCGTACGATTTTCTAAACCTCTCTGATGACGTCATCGTTTCGCAATTGAGATCAGTGATATCTCCTTACCACTGTGATACTTATAGGCGTGTCTCCCAGATGGGCAAGGAGGGCGCTGCCCCCCCCCCCCCCACTGTAAGTAGTCGGTGGGAGGGGCTGAGCCCCCCCCCCCCTTATTTTTGGCAGTGATAATTTTTGGCTGCTCACTGAGAAACGAACTGAGGGAAAATTTTCTTTCGGTGTAGCAGCTACGTAATTATACATAAAAACTTTCAGAGCATAATTTTTTTTCTTAGTTTTCTGCTGAGAAGGTTTTCTTACGTGTGTCACTTTGATTAACTATAGACTTTCTGCATTGCGGCCCGCTTATGCAATGCTTTCACGCCTTGCACTCGGGCGTTTCAGAGAAAGCTACCGCTCAGCAGGGGCTCTAGAACGTCAGACCATTCTTCCATTTCATCACTGGGGTTCGTTTGAGCAGAAGTTTACATCACAGGTGACGCAGATGCAGGTGAGAACCAAATAGTAAACGCCTCATGGATTGATCCCGTGCTGTTTCCACCTTCAAAAATTTATAATGTTACTTAGAAAACAAATTAAATTGAGACAGCTATATATCTTAGCTGCAATAAGTCAACGAGACTGTGTAAATGTTTTTGAAGGGGCCTGAGTGTGGGAGCTGAAAATGGATTGCACATCATTCTTTAATTTACCATCGTCGCCTCACAAAGAAACCGCTTGCAACAATGCGATAGGTATGTGGCAGTCGACTAAAGCACAGATGGAGGCCCAGCTTTAAGGTTTGCCCCGCGACTTGATCGACTTCAGCAGGAAGATAGTTCACACTTTTCTGGACTACGAAGCCTGCCCACATGCGAATGCTTTACTCTGATTATAAGCACGTTTATTTCTCCCTATTCTTGAATAGTTTGCAGATAAAGAGAAATGCGCGTAAATGGCTCAACATGGATATATCCCAACAGAAAATATTCAATGAAGATACATGGAATCATGTCGCCAATTGCATTAACAGCCTCCGCGAAACTGATCACTGGGAATTCTCATTTTTATACTCTCCGAAAGAGACAGGTGTCCACAATGCCAACAAACTTCGCAACAGTAAGTCACTGTTTATTATCCACACGAAACTTTAACGCACCATGTTCAGGCAGATCGGCGAAATCGCATATCACGAAGACAATTTTACAAAACACAAACTTTTTTTGCCATTAGGAAAGAGTCATCATATTGAGACGGTGCGCAAAAGAATAATAACAAAAGGGAATGTAACGCGGACAAGGCGCCAGCTATCAACTCAAAATTCATTGGAAAAACAGATATGTGTTTCTTTAAGTGAACACGCTGTAAAAAACTCTGAATAAGCAAAATTGAGTTCAAGGGCGCATTCGAGAAGTCCAGATTAGTGGCAAGTAACGTGACCGAGGGTTTTGTGACGTAAGAACTTCTTGCTGTGCGAATGATATACATTTCTGCAATTTCACCTAATACCCTACCCCTCATCCGAGAATGCAATGCCGTGTCAGCAGTTAGGCAAGTGCAAACCAGAGAGAGAAGCAGAAAAAGTAGAAAAAATATAGCTTAAAAAAGAGAAATAGAGGTGAAGAAATAAATAGAGAAAAACAACGAAAAAACGCGAACACACAAAAACAGACAGGAAGCAAAATACAAAGGCTCCCTAGGTCCGAGCTTTCCTCAGGATTGATACCAATGTACCTGCAAAGTTGCTTTTTTTGTTGTTGCTGCTGCTGCTGCATAAGAACACTGCAAACCACAATATTCGTAATTTGACACTTTGTCCACAATTTCAACGTGGCTCAAGACCCCCGTGTTTCAATTGAAAGTGTCTTCTGATTCAATACCTCGTGATGCTTCAAGAATGCGATTGTGGGTAGTGATCACGGCTTTCTGGAAGCAGTGCCAAATTCGACTGCCAGCGAAACTCGTTTTCCTATCTTTGCTTCGCATACTTGCATGCTTCACGTTCGGTGCGCTCCGAGGGACACCAGAGTTACCCAGGTTGCGTCAAAATTTGAACACATCAATGTGAGTCCTGGTGCCTATAAACAATACATCCGGTGCCAGGTCAGAGAGCACGTCAGAATAATTGAGTTTCCGAACTCATGTGTGTCGAATTACACAGCTCTTGCTGTATAGTGGACACTTACAGTTGAAAATTAGCACATGGTTTATTTTAAAGATTTCCCTTAAATGCTTAGCCAGATCAGCTACAAGATTCGTTTCCAAAGTGATAAATTGAGGCTTTATGGCAATTGGGATGTGAGACATTCTCCATAGTCACCCTATTTAAAATGTTCAATTGAGATTATACTTTGCAGATAGAATGGTTCGTCCAAAAAAGGGTATAACTTGTGACAGACCTTGAGGAAGCGTTCTGAAAACTTTTCTTGTTATAATTGGCAAAGGTGCGATTGAAGCAATGATTGATTGATTGATATGTGGGGTTTAACGTCTTAAAACCAATCAAGGTGGACGATTGGGCGAGTTGGTGATTCATGATCGACGTATGTAACTGCGCGGTAGTAAACACGGACGACAAGAAGATACAAGGACAAGCGCAGACTATCAACTGAAGGTTTATTTTTCACAAACCACATATATATGACTGAAACAGAAACAGAAAACACGAAAATCAACAAAAACTGATGACTTAGCACTTAACAATCGACAAAACGTGAACGTTTGACAAAAGCAGATTCAAGAACCATGTGCGCCACTTGCCAGATACCGTAGCTCTTTATCTAAAAGAGCTAACGACGGTTTGCTGACGCAGTGTTCTGGTTCCCGTGCCATTTTTTCCGCTTCGACGATCATACGGGTATGATCGTCTTTGTGCCTGAATATTACGACCGTGCTTTCGAACTGCGCAAGGCAGCCACACCTACTGATGTGCTGAGCTAAACACAGGAACTTGAAAGAGCGGCTGAGTTGCCAGGAAGTTGTGAGAATTTTCAGGTTCGTCGACGACTACCTGGTGGTTTTTAAGTGTGAATCTGCTAGAGTAATGGGGTTGTCATCTGATGTAATTGAAGTTTTTAGTGACTGCTTGAGTCCACTCGTACTGACCCATGAACTCCCAGTGAACAACTCGATTCGCTTCCTAGACATGAGACTTTTGTTCAGCGTGAATCACGCATGCTGGATGTATGAGCCTCGCGCTATGAAACCGCTTTTGCCTTTTAAATCAGCGCATAGCAAATTGGTTAAGAGAGGCATAGTGAACACCTGCTTCACTAATGCCCTGGACAGATCATGTTTTCATATGATGGAAACAAGCTTCCAAAATCAAGTTGAGCGTCTGAAAGAAGCTGGCTACCCGGATTCGCTTCTCATTTCTGTGGCAGAAACAATAAAAAAGAAGAAAAAGCCCAGAAGCAGAGAGAGCACTAATGACAGAGACAAAAGCAAACGTGACAAAGTCGCGGTAATCCCTTACAAGCACCAGCTATCTCACAAGATAAAAAAGCTCGGTCAGCGCATGGGCGTAAAGGTCGTTTTTTCGGCACCTTACAAGCTCTCTCAGCTAGCCAAAATGACATGTGTAAACAATAGGCCCAAACAAGCTTGCACTGTCAGGCATAAAACCCAGTTTGTCAGATGTGACATGAATGTAGTATATAGAATTCCGCTATCTTGTGGTGCGTGTTACATCGGGCAGACTGGGAGATGCCTAAATGAGCGCCTGCGCGAGCACGCACGCAATGTGCGCACTGGCAATGAGGGTTTTTTAGCTCAGCACATCAGTAGGTGTGGCTGCCTTGCGCAGTTCGAAAGCACGGTCGTAATATTCAGGCACAAAGACGATCATACCCGTATGATCGTCGAAGCGAAAAAATGGCACGGGAACCAGAACACTGCGTCAGCAAACCGTCGTTAGCTCTTTTAGATAAAGAGCTACGGTATCTGGCAAGTGGCGCACATGGTTCTTGAATCTGCTTTTGTCAAACGTTCACGTTTTGTCGATTGTTAAGTGCTAAGTCATCAGTTTTTGTTGATTTTCGTGTTTTCTGTTTCTGTTTCAGTCATATATATGTGGTTTGTGAAAAATAAACCTTCAGTTGATAGTCTGCGCTTGTCCTTGTATCTTCTTGTCGTCCGTGTTTACTACCGCGCAGTTACATACGTCGGTCTTAAAACCACCATATGATTATGAGAGACGCCGTAGTGGAGGGCTCCGGAAATTTTGACCACCTGGGGTTTTTAAAGTGCACCCAAATCTGAGCATACGGGCCTACAACATTTCCGCCTCCATCGTAAATGCCCCCGCCGCAGCCGGGATTCAAACCCGCGAATTGCGGGTCAGCAGCCGAGTACCTTAGCCACTAGACCACCGCGGCGGGGCGAGTGAAGCAATGACAGCAACACTAAATTTACAGTTCGTGTAGATGATACCGTCTTATCTTTTGTGACAACATTCAACACAAAATTGAGAACAAGAGCTAATGCGACTCAAAATGGTGTATTTGTGTGATTGAAAAACACCTGAAAAATATCAGTCCAAAGTTTGGCTATTTTTTGTCGGCTCAACTTGAGTTGTGTACTGCAGAATACAAGACGTACGGCAAACATACATACATCGTAGTTTCACAAGTAAGGGTTTATTGAGCACATAATAAACTTACACAAACACATGGTCGCATTCATGTAGCCTAGTAAATCTCTATGGTACGTGATGCTATTTATATAGGACGAACTAGAAAGCGTGCCATTGTGACAGTATGAAATAACCATGGAAAATAGGAACGCACTGACCGATAATCGAACCTAAACTTTCCATTGCAGCACTTATCACAAAGCATCATTGCAAACTGCAGTTTCATACATTTTTCGGTAACACATTTCAAGACAGTTACTGCTCAACTCTTTTGAATGATTCTTTCATGAACTTCCGAGGAACTACAAATAATTATAGCCTGTACGACGAAGTGAGGACAAGGTTGGACACACAAACACAAAACACACACACTATTCTACTGCATATATATATATATATATATATATATATATATATATATATATATATATATATATATATATATATATATATATATATATATATATATATATATATATAGGAGAAAATTGTATAGCTAAGGGCTAGTATTTCCTTTTTTTGACACAATATCAATGAGATTTAATAGACAATTATGCCAAGGAATGTATAGCGAAAGTTATTAGACCGATTGTAATGTGAATGTGAAAAAGAAAAGTGGGTGAAAAGATAACTTGCCGTGAGCAGGAACCAAACCTGCGCCCTTCGAATAACGCGTTAGATGCTCTTGATAATTGATAATTGATAATCAATCAATTATCAATTTCACTATTTAAAGGAAAAAAATAAATCTATTTATTGGTTCAATAGGTATTATGGCTTGGTGGTGCTAGCCAACACCCAATCTAAAGGATACAGCCATATCCATCCATCCACCGTTTGGGAACATAGCAATTGCTCCCACGTGCTCCCACGTGATTGCGGTACTTTCCCGTTAGCGTCAATTTTGTGGAGATTAGTTTGATTGATTGATATGTAGAGTTTACCGTCCCAAAACCACCATATTAATATGAGAGACGCCGTGGTGGAGGGCTCCAGAAATTTTGACCACTTGGGGTTCTTTAACGTGCACTCACATCTGTGCACACGGGCGTACAATATTTCCGCCTCCATCAGAAATGCAGCCGCCGCCGCCGGGATTCAATCCCACAACCTGCGAGTCAGCAGCCGAGTGCCTTAGCCACTAGACCACCGTGGCGGGGATATTTTGTTGAGCCTCGTTTCAAAAAGGGCATAGAAGAGGTCGAGGCCCGAGCCATGAATGGCCACATAACGACTTGTCTAATCCACCATGCACGACAGACGCTCCGCTACCAAGCTTTTCGCCCAACGTTTCGTCTAATATGGACATCGGTAAGCGTTCCGTTTGCTCATAGCTTCAGCATTAGGCCTACTTTGTTTTCAGGACCAGCCCTCCTCTATCCACAATCTGCTTTGTGTAAAGCTTTTCTGTGCGCTTTTGAGCAAGTGTGCTTAAAGTTAGTAAGCAATGTGCGGCTAGGTTTGGTGAAATCTTATGCAAACAAGTTCACTGTCGATATTTTGCGATGTATTCAGTAATGTAGTTGTTACGGTTTTATGTCCCGAAACAAAGTGACAATGAGAGACGCCGTAGCCCAGAGCTCTGAAAAGTTCGACCACCTAGTTTTCTTTAACGGGACCTCATAGCTAAGTAGACGGGCTTTCAACTGCTGCTCTTCATCAAAACATGGTCGACATTCAATACCGTGACGTTTGGGTCAACATTACAGCACCAGGGCCAATAGACCACCACTGCGAGTGATGCACCTAGCGAGCTATTTTTGGCAGCACTTACTCCGTCATGACTACAACATATAACAGATTACAATAAGGTTCAATTTAGGTGTTTGGCTACAATACTTTACTGTCAGTGTGAGACTGCAATAGCGATGCATGTATAGCACAAGCAACATATACAGACGAAATTTAAAAAAAAAAACATACACGGCTGGTTGCGCACGTCACGCAATGAAACTTTCCTGTGCGTCTTACCACCCAGGGTACGCACTGCGAGCCTGTCACTTCTTCATCAGTGCCCGTGGTGAAAGACTCGTCAATAATACCAATTTTACAGGGAAGCTCCTAATGCCGTGGGTCTGTTCATGCATGCCTTTTTGTGATCGGTTCGTAACTTAGTTATATGACTCATTCAGCAGGTGGCGCTAGTATGAGCGACAGATGAATAGATAAATGCACGGACGCATGGAGGAACGGACCCCAGGGGTTTGAAATTTTCGGAGCCCTTCACTACGCCACTTCGCATAATTATATGGTGGTTTCGGGACGTCACATATGAAATAATTCTTCTGAATGTATTGTATTGATGTTTGCGAGAATGTCTTGCTAAGCTGCTTGAATACAGCAATCGAAGATCTGCCACCACGCTTAACTTACCAAAATTGTCTTGTAGTTGGTGCTCATATTGTGTGCTCATAGACTCTTTGTGGGAGGTCTTATTGATTTGCCCGTATTCAATAATCAAATGTATGTCTTTATATTGCTTCAAACTCATCTGCGTTGTGTATTTTGGAACTATTTTATTGCGCACCACATTTTTCGGCGTAATGCCATGCATGTTCTAATTAGTCAATGAAACGAATACGCTTTGGTATTTGACCATGCCTATATAAACGTGGACGCATGCTTAGCAACTTCCACTGAGCACGAAGCGCAGCGTCGTTTTGTTTGGTAAACAGGCCGTACATTTTCAGAAATCAAAGTTTTCTTTGTTGAGTCCAAAGCCCTAAGTACCTCATAAAACAGAAGTGACCATACCTGGCGTCCAAGCGAATGCAATAAATGCAAAAATATTGCGTAGTGACGTAGCCATACGCTTCATAACCTCACAAGCCGCAAAATCTTGCGACGACAAAATTACGCCATCACATGACATCGCAGCTTTGTGACAGAAAGGCCGATCTGATTGATTTGATTGATATGTGGGGCTTAACGTCCCAAAACCACCATATGATTATGAAAGACGCCGTAGTGGAGGGCTCCGGAAATTTAAACCACCTGGGGTTCTTCAACGTGCACCCAAATCTGAGCACATGGGCCTACAACAATTCCGCCTTCATCGAAAATGCAGCCGCCGCAGCCGGGATATGAACCCGCGACCTGCGGGTAAGCAGCCGAGTACCTTAGCAACTAGACCACTGCGGCGGGGCGAGAGGCCCATCTATCTTTCGGAGAGAGTGCAAAGAGTTCAATACACTCGTCTGAAAAAAAGAAAAAACTTAGAAGATGCTTTCACACTTTTAGTTGTTCTGGAGGAACACGTAAAAAATTATTTAATCTTGATTTTGTTTTTTTTACGAAGATAACATTTTATTTCAATTTTCTACTCTTTTTACACGAGCTTACGGGCTGTCTTTTTGCACAATCTGTGATTTTCACAAGTTGAAAGAGGTTTGACAATAATCGTATATGCTTTGGCTGCTTCATCACCACCTCATGATCAATTCGAAGAGTGTGTTGCCTATACATTCATGAATGGCTGATACACCTCTCAAGCATAGCGCATGAAATCATCCAGCGGCTCTGGGCATGGGAGTGCAACATACTGCCATAATAAAGACGATAGTCTTTCTTGGGGACCTTCGACGCAAAAAATTTGGTCTGTCTGTCTGTTTGTCCATCCTTAACAGCCCCCTAAAAGGCACTGAACTGAGCGGCTAATACCCTTATAACGGCCGACCCCATCCAGAGCGCCCACCAACATTGCTCAAGGTTTAGCGCTAATAGTTGATCGATCGTCAAGTAAAAAGCAATTATATTGCATATCTGAGGCCCCATAACAATACGTCAATATTTTGTGTATAAATATATTACTACACAAGGCATACATAAGCAATTCTAAGGACCAGCGTTTATGACGCGGCACTGACCATGCAACGCTTGCACGAAAGGAAAGTGTTTCCAACGCTTTGTTAAAACGACATGGTTGTGGCACCTACCCGTCACCTTGCATTCGACTCCTTATCACCTCCGAGACGGGCGCGCACGCCGCGCGCGCACTTCAATTTGCAAGATTACTGTCAGATGGCTCTCATGTCTCACGTGTGACGTGACTTGATGAGCTCGTTCGTCTCCGCTGCACGCTCCAGGCACTTTAACGACTCGCCTCCAGAATACCAATCACCAATTTTCTAGCGCAGAACATCAAATAAACGTTTTGTTCAATCTCTCCAGACGCAAGAATATTCTCTTTCGATGAAATTTGCAGCGTAACATGTAGATATGGGGTCAATGTTTTAGTTACCGTTCGAACACGTGCCCTATTGAGCACAACAAACAGTGCGGCACGGCAGCACACTGCTTCTGTCAACACGTGCCGTTCCGTGTGCTTTTAAGGATATTCATTTATTGAGTTCTTCGACCGCAATGAGAGTGGAGGTAGACGCAGTAGAGAGAGCCATCATGTCAATAGCAAAGACGGTTCTTTCGCAACTTCATGTCCACAAACAAGTGTGTATATGCACACAATGCCTCTCTTTCACCTTACACCCTCTTTCCATATCGACGCTCGTGTCAAACACGGCGTTTCAACTTGCGCATCACGTACCATGTTATCTTACAAAGGAGGCTTCGAAATGATTCAGTAAACAGCGGGTCTGCATTTAACAAACGCAATACAGTTTTTTTCGGGTGTGTTTAGTTGTGCGCTCTACGTAGGAGTGGTGTGGACGTTGTTGTCTGTCTGTTTCATTCTTGAAAACTTTCAGTGCGAACGAGACAATTCACGAAGAAGGGGACACAAACAGTCAGTTTGTCTTTCTGAATGTGAACTAAGTGAGTTGCATGAGCTTTCTATTGCAGGTAAGTTCTGCGCATGCGTTGTTGGTTTGAAAGGTGTTTTATATTTGCTTCAGTTCACTTCCAATGTTCATACAGGGCTGTTTTGTTCTATTCTATTTGTTTTGTCTGTGTCCTCTTCTTCGCACTTCGTCTCGTTCGCGCTGAAATTTCCCAAGAACGCATGTGTTCCAACTCGCCCACCCCTATACTTTTCCGGCTTTTGCGCGCCTTATATCAACCGGCCGCATGTGGTATCTTTATGCTTGTGTGTCGGTACACACAGTCAAACCATATGGCTGAATTTGGAATTCCCGTCACGCCAAAAATTATTGCATGAACAGTGCACGCGCCATTCTCTGCTTTTTATCGTACTAATACTCACATTCACAACCAAGAAAATTTGACCAGCGGAGTCACAGTATTTGTGTGCAATTTACATAATACACACGGGTACGCATAATCCGCATATGCGTGGTGACTAACAAGGTCAACATATGTGGAGGCAGATAAGGAAAACCGCATACATTCACAAACGTAGGCGCGTTTACCACGCCACTGCTCATGCAAAAGTGATCCCATATCACCACCTGTTTCTAGCAGCAACGCTATTCTAAATACAAGTTTTCATGCGCGAGGGCTGCGGTAGATCTTAGATAAGTTGCATTCACTCAGAGAAAGGGGGTAGATTCCACAATGAATATGTGACACTCCGCCCATTCCTCCCACTGCAGACAAATACCACAATTCGCCACTACACCTACTAGTGCTTTTGCCACTCCTTTGTCCTCATTCGCCCTTCGTTTGCACGTCAACCCGCTTCATTCACCGCAACTGCAGGTTACTAGCTTCACTGTTTCATCAGTGTACGCGAAGCGTAGATTACGAAACGTTGTTTTCAAGTGTGATTTAGGATCGAAACTTCTTAAGGTGAAGGTTTGTCGGTTGGTGGGAATGGCAAATGCACTGTAGGTGTTGCTGACGATGATAATGATGACAATGAAGCACTAGCACGTGAGAGACACAAGCCCGTGCTGTATTATATTATGCACTGTAGCTGCAATCTGTATTTACTCCTGCGCAAAATTTTCTGCTATGTCTCAAATTTCTGTTATTACACCTCTTTAAATGATTGTATTGTACTGTATGCTCCCTTGACCTTACGCCTCTTTCGGGGCCTGTGAGGTATTATCAAATAAATAAATAAATGAATAAATAAATAAACACCTGTTTAGACATTGGTTTTACTGCATTATTGTTATTTCTTGTACTGTCGACCATGTTTACTACAATTGGTATGGTTCCTAAATCTGCCAGCATTACTTCGTATGACAGCCCGATGTGTTTCCGATTTGCTATCGCAATCATTGCTTCGGTCTTGTTCAGAAACTGACCTTTTCGCCCTTAGAACCTTCGGTTTACACGAAAAAAAATATACGATTAAAAGACCATACCTTTGACAACATTTGTATCTCACCCTTATCATGTCTTAAGTTCACCAGCACATTTTCCTTAACACTTACAAATTCCAAGGATTGTATAACTCGCTGAAGTAGATTATCTTTGATAATAAAAATAAAGATGGTTGGTTGGGGGCTCATGAGCTCAGTGCAATCGCTATCATGTCCGGATGTGTTGAGAGGTCGTAAATGAAATGCAACTGCAACGAGCAAAGAAGATAACGTCGATGCGTAAGTTTTTTACAATTGGCGTCTTTAATATGAATAAATTTATAGCTCACTGATGTAGTGGGAGGGCAATAGCAAATGGCCTTTGCGTGGCAAGATATATTTCATTTTGAAATGCCTGAATACGTTGCTAATTTATTGATATCGTTCCTGATTTGATTTTCTATTTATTAATTTATATAATTTCATTTTATATGGGAATGAAAGGTAAATGGTGCGATTAAACCAAAAACACAGAAGTATTATACGATGTCTTCAATGCCTTGGTGATGGCCACTACCTCAGCTGTACCCTTAATTACCAACTCGCAGACAGCATATACACAGTAATTACGCTAGCAGAGAGGCTACTTGGGCTTGTTGGTGTTTAATATTAAAATAAAACACCTTATTTTGAAGAAGTTTTATAAGGAATGTGTTTGTCCTATCTGACACATCTTTTCAAACGCTTTGCGCTAAAGAAACTATTTGCTTCAGGAATGTCCTCGGCCCTCTCACTTCTTTTGTAAAACAATCTGTGCACAAAGAAAGTATCTTCTTATTAAAAGAAATTACGCATGTTGTAGCAAGCGCTCTAAACTTATACGAACGTTCCGTTCTTGTCAAAGGGACATCTCCAAATGTAAATAATTGCAAATTCTAGTGTCGTTAGGTGCGTTTTCACTCTTTTACTCACGTTATTTTGAGTACAGAGAATCGTGAAAATTAGCTATACAAAAATTAAGAAACTAATTCTGGAAAATTTTGTTGATTTTTATACTTTCTTTCATTTTTGCCGAGAAGGTGACCTACTCGATACGGCTTTTGCACTGTATGTTATGGCGGGCCAAACGCATGATCGTATCCAACGGCGAGAATAACTCTTTTCGCGTCATTTGCGGCTAACGAGCAAAACGGACGCGCTCCCTTTACGTAAACGTAGTTTTACAATAAGCGAAACCACCACGCTTCAATATATCGACCCCTCAAAACTCCTGAACGTCCTCGAGCTCTTTAATAGCCATTGTGAACGGGTCGGTCCCGCTTCTCACGAACCGGATCCATCCTCTTACCGTGAGTGCCAGCCATGATCATCACCTGCACATTTACGATTCGTGCGATCTATGGGACATTCCCCGTTGCCTGCCTCGCTATTGTTTGGCGCCGCGGGCCTTCAACGCTGCCTGGGCACCCACTGAAGCGCCAATTAGTGTATATGATATTGTTTGTTTTAAACATTTACCTAAAATTATTTGCTTTATTAAGTTGCAATAACCATAGTTTGCAAACCGTCCAAACTGATATGGCATGACGTGAGTAAGCGTACTGTTTTTTATTAGACAATGTCCGCATTTACAGGGCTTCGAAAATGATGATTTGTGGGGTTTCGCTACTTTGAACGCTGTTGAATGCACTAATAGAATGACTGTTCTTACAGTGCCTAACTGTAGGGTTTCTTCTTCTTTTCTCGGTTTTGTGCAGTCTCTGCTGGACTAGTACTCTCTTATTCCTTATTTCATCCGTTCTTCGTTTATATCGCATCAAAAAGAAAAAGAAAACAACACTAGTATGGCGAACTGGTTAAGCTTTTTGACTTTTGATTTTTACTTCCCCTCTCATCAGTGTTTTCAAGAAATCAATTCTGAAAGATCAAAGCTCTCGGCTTTCCATTGTACAGGTAGCGTTGCTCCAGCTTTCAGCGTGATTGTAGCTGGAATCTTTTTGGCAATGGTTCAACGAAAGCGCAGTACAATTGAAAGACGCGGCACAACAGCCAGTCATAACCGTGCTCAGATGCATCTGAAAACGAAGAGAGTAAAGCGGCACAGTTTACCTGGAGAACGTGAGAAAAAAAAGTCGACAATGCTTTGTGGGCCCTAACGTGTCATCAAATGTTTTTCTCCAGGCTGTGACTGTGACAAGTTCAGCACTGCCCATCACAAGAGATATTAATGCACCACGTCATACGGATCACCACATTTTACGCTTTTTAGATTGTGAGATAAAGCAATTCCCCTTCCGAGTGCATTACGGCACAACAAGTCAGGTGACAGGCCATTTGTGGAATCGAACTATATGGAAAGAGTGGCTCAGGCGAGGCGATTGCCAGGCATACCTGCAGGAATACTTCATGAACGAGGCAGAGAACTCCGTATGAGAGAAACAAGTTGACGTGATTACGAACTGAAAACTACAAAAGATACAGGAGCAAGTTTGAACAGTGCTAGCAGTATACGTAATGGGGAATCTTAGTAACTACACTCAAGTACAAAAGTTCTTAATGTGTTCCTACAGAGATTATCTGCAGAAGAATCAGGTTAGAAGGCGTTTTTTGTTTTCTTCGGCACTTGGAGAGTGGTATATTGAGTGAAGGCAACCAGATTGAATGTTGAAAGCATGCATAAGTAGTGAGTACACTCTGACAGCTAGGTTATTTAAATTCAATTGCATGCTTTATTTTCTTCAGATCGCTTACACTTGAACAAGTCTTCGGGGCTTCATATCATTGCCCTCTCAAGTCATCAAAACTTTTTGAGGGCTGCATCTCGTTTGGACTTCTTGCATGGTTTTACGAACATAGGGTGAGCGTGGGCAAGCATGTGAAGAAAGATTGATTCATTAGTGCATGTGACGTCGGTGCCACCTAGCGATTTAATAACGCTCATCCTTCAGCGGGGCACATTCCATACATTCAGAAGAGAAAAAGGAAAACATTTATTTCTTTAATTTGTGTACAGGGAGGGTGGGGAGTGGTCCCTAAGGGGCCGCCCCGTACAAACATTAAGTAGGCGCCCCTTTACGGGAGCCCATTGGCGTCGGCCGCGGCTCGCACATGCTCAACTAAGGCCCGTTGGGCGGTCAGGTCAGAGCAGCCGAGCAGCGCTGCCTTCCAGTCCTCCCGGGAAGGGTTGTGTATAGGCGTCAAGATGGAAGTTTTTCGACACGCCCACACCATGTGGAAAATATCATAACAAATTTTCTGACAGTGCGGTCACTTCCTCGTGCAAGCAGAGTGGAAGGTTTGCAGAATTTCCGGGCACAATTAAGTTATGGTGAAAAGGCGAAGGAGGGTCCGCTCCTCCGCCTTCGTGAGGTCCTTACAGGGTTTAAGGTAAATTCACGGCCGAATCAATAAGACTGAGGATCCCCTTAAATGAGTACGCGGGGTTGTGTTCGAGGTCCAAATCGTAAGGGGACGAGAATGGTGCCCGGAGAGTGAGCGCCCGGGCAGCGGCATCGGCCAACTCATTACCATCGAGGCCCGTGTGAGATGGAGCCCAAATGACCGTTCGGTGCGTTGGCGCACCTAGGTAGTGGCTGTTCTGCAAAATTTTATATGCTGAATGTGGCCCTGTTCGATATTGTGGCAGGAACCCGTGGAGTTGGCGATAATGATCCTCGAGTCCAGATCTGCGGTGGCTAACGAGATGGCGATCTTCTCCGCGTGCGTAATGTTTTGTGCACGGAACGTGAGTCCGTTTACTGCGGTGTTTTGGTGAGCGACCGCGGCCGTGTACCAACCTCCGTGGTGAGGGCCGGAGGCGTCCACATAGAATACACTGAATTCGTTACCGTCGTGGCGAGTCAAGGCTTCGGCCCATGCGAGGCGTCGGCCACTGTAGTCCTTTCGGGTCATGTTAGCTTGAATAGGGCGCACATGCAGCGAGAGTATTTGCAGACTTCCGTAATCCGTCCGCGCTCTTCCGTGCATATTGAGCGATAGATGTGTAGTCGGGCAAGGAAACGGCGACCCGACGTAGTATTAGAGAGCCGAGGATAGTGGTTTGTCAAGTGCGCCTTTCGTAGTTCCTTGAAGGCGTTCACCATAACCACGCCTAAAAAGGCGCCGTTGGTTGGAGGTGTTCACCGGGATGTCGAGGGTGCACTTCTATATGGAGAGTGACCTCTAGTGCATTCTCCTTTAACTTGCGCAGGCGGAGATATGGAGCCGAATACAGGATGCGGCTGGTTACAAATGCTTGAGCCAGCCGCAAGGCATATGTGCATCGAAATCCCTGCGCTTGTCGGAAACTCAGCGGACCATACGACCCACCTGGTCCCCAACATTGTGCAATATGACCAATATTGTGTCTGCTCTGCGATTTTTGCGTATATAAAAGCCCCAATATTCTGGTTTCGTGGCGTTCAGGTATGGAGCCGCTTTGAAGGCAGAGGTCAATTTTGGTGGTGCACTTTGGCGATGAGCCTATGTGCACGAATTCTGATATTGAAGCGGAGCATTCAAAGCCACAGCGACGGGCGTAGTCGTCCACAATGTCCGCCGCTTCCTGCAGGTTGGCATCCACGACTCCTGCCGAGCCGTGTGATACCCCTATGATGATGTCGTCAGAATATAGCGCATGCTGTATCCCTTCAACTTTTACCAACCGAGCGGGAAGTCCTCGCACTGCCATTTGGAATAGAAGGGGCGAGAGTACGGCTCCCTGCGGTGTCGCAATCGTGCCTAATTGGTAAAGGCCACATTCAGAGTCCTAAATCCAGATGTAGAATTGTCGGTGAGTGAGGAATTGTTTAATATAGTTGAAGGTGTGTTGGCCGCAATCTACCTCTGAGAGATGTGTTAGAATAATTTCGTGGGTCACCTTATCAAAAGTCCCCCTTCAGATTCAAAGCGAGCCGAGTTTTGTCATTTTGAGGGTACTCGACCGGAGCGAAGATCTAACGATCGAGCTGAAGCAAGAAATCCTGCGTGGACAGGTGCGGGCGGAACCCGAACATGGTGTCTGCAAATGCATTTTTGGTTTCCAGAAACTCCGACAACCTGTCGCGCACCATTGTTTCCAATAAATTTCTTACACAAGAAGAAAGGGAGATGGGGCGGAGGCTGTCCGTGCTAATGACTTTGCCCACTTTGGGTATAAAGGGGACCAGGGCGGTGTTCCGCTCAATCGGGAGGGGCGGGAGGGGCATTTCTCCGATCCAAATGGAGTTGATGTACGCAAGAATAATTGTGAAGGCCGTTTTGGGAAGTTTGGTAGCTAACTTTACTTTGATTTTATCCCTTCCTGGTGCCGTTCCTCACCTCAGTTTCGCTAAAGCTGCCTTCAGATCATGTAACTAAAACAGTGGATCCAGCTCCGCGTTCTCAATACCTTCATACGAGTACGCGGGGCCTCGAGGGTACTGCTTTGTACATAAATATTGGTCTCTGCGTTTAAGGGCCAGTTTTGCGGTGTCTTCAGCGAAACTGTGATACGCCCATTGGAGATGCTTTTGTGCCTCCGTTCGAGTTTGTGTAGGATCAATTGGGGCGCGGAAGAGGCGCCAGGTACCACGGCTGAACATTTTTCGAGCAGCCGCGTTGCATCTGTCCACCTAGTTGGAGTCAGCGAGCTGGGTCGCGTACTCTTCCGCTAGCTGGGTGAGCTCAGCGATGCAAATTTTAAGCTTCCTATTGAGCTTTTGCCGACGCCATCGGCGGACAAGGGGGCACCGGGCCTCCAAGGGGTGAATTAGGTAGTTATCCACCACCGGAGTTGCCTCCGAGAGTTTTATCTGTGTTTGTGTGGAGCGAAGGGTGGAAACCAGTTGCTGGGAGCAAGCTTGGTACCCTCGTTCATGAATGGAGGTGGAATTGGTGTGCAGTTGTCGGAAATTTGTCCGATCAGGTATTTTTGCCTCTCTGTAGGGTCTTGTTAGAGGACGGGTGCGAATGGTGGTATTGAGCATACAGTGGTAACTGTGGAGTGTCTCTTCAGTGTTCCCCCCCCTTCAGAAGATACTGACGTACTACGCTAAAGCAGCTTAGAATGCTCAATGACATTATAAGAACTTTTTGACCAAAACACAATTTTTATCATCAAGATTACTAATAAATTGAAGCAGTTCATGCTTGAAACCTGACAAATTCTAGTAACCAAGTGGATATGCGCCCTCGCATGTCTGGAATATAAGTGCGTTCACAATAATGTTGAAAATACGGCGAAGAAGAAAAAAAGAGATAAGAGGGTAGCTTATGTAAAGTTTCTCCTATTTTGCTACTGGATATAGAACGCGGTACCTAAGGAATGAGTGGGAAATCAATGAACCGGCACAAACAGCAGTAGTCGCGGCGTTATTAACAGCTGTTGAAAGGCTCGAACGGCTTGGAGACGAGGTCAGGTGCATTTACGTGGGCGCCTTTCTGCATTATTGTTGCGTCTACGTGCAGACGCTTTGCCTTCCTACAAGGCTCACAATCCTCGCTTTAGTTCAAGGTATAACACAATAAGTTACTTATTGTGTTACAATAAGTAACAAAATAAGTTACTTTCAAAAGCAAGAATAAAAAGAAAAGATCGCGAACTTTTTGTGTTGTGGGATGTTGTTTAACTCCCGAACACAGGACGGGTGCTGCTATTTGTAATGATCGCTATTACTATGTTCACGTACGTACATGCTCACCGGAAGAGAAGATGGTGCTTAAAGACAGAGATATCGTATCACTCTGTATAAATTTCACGGGGTGATGACTTCGATGAAAGCAGCAGACTGGGGTTCGAAAATCAAACTGGTTATTCAGCCTAGCTTATGGCCGGTCTTCAAAAAGTCAGGGGCCGGATTCACAAAACTCACTTACGAAAACATTTTTGCGCAAGAGAAATTTTGCTGCGTAAGGCGATTCACAAAACGAAAAAATGTCGTAAGAGGCCATCGTTGTCACATCGGCCGCTGCAATAAGGAGCGCTGTGACTGCCCGGGAACAAGTCAGCGATGGTGATGCAGTTGCTATATTTGCTTACGTCACCGAAAAGTGCTCGTAAGTGGATTCACGAAGCAAAATTGTGCGTAAAAACAGCGTGGCTGAGAGATAATCCTAAGAGTGGCCTGGACCACTCTTAGGAACAATGTGGCTATTTAGACCCTGCCGCCGCGGCAGTATACTTTGGTGCTCTGACTGGTTTTGAGTTTATTCACGCCCATGAAGGGCTGCCTGATGACTGCTGGTACGTTTTTATTTCTTTCGGCACTTTGAGTTGCGTGTGTTGTTTCCCTTGTACGCAGTGGATGGTGTTGACAACCACCGTCGTCCAATAACTTCGAAGTCGCAGTAATTGAAGAATTCTATTGGGCGTCAATGGCGTAAAATTATGCATGTAAGATTTGTGGTTGGATGAAAACCAATGTGATACGTGAATGGTCGGCGCATTCGAATACGGCATGGCATAGGATCAACCTCATTTGTTATGTTGCTGTGTTGCGCCCCATCTCACCCAATTAAAAGTGCGACTCGAGATCCTTGCCTCATTGGTGGAATTACCACCAAAGAGGTTAATGGAAGCACATTCCTTGCACGCTATCGGAAATTAAAAATGAGAGGTAGATTTTAGTGAGTGGTTCATAAAGCTTGTGCTCTAGTGTACTTTCATTGGCTCTAACTGTCTAATGGGTGTGATCTCTGAAATACAGCTGTCGATACACTTTGGGACGATCTGGAACAAAGCGTACTTTGTAAACCGAAGCTTATTAGGGGTGCGCGTGAATGCGCATGGAACTACAAACAGATCATGCATTTTCACCTTCACTGTTCAGACACCATAATGGACTGTGATAATATGGCCAGCAGTCAGAATAAAACGACCCTAGTAACTTTGTATGACACCGAAAATATGCGAACCCTCACGATTCTGGAGCAAACCTTGGCTGAATTCATCTCTGCGTTAATTACCAGCCATTTAGCTTGGCACACAAACATCATTGAAAGGTAGAGCGAGCCACTGACATGTATTTTGTGCGACGCAGCGATCACCTCACCTGAGAATAATAGCGTTGCAAAGGCGAATGTCCTATCGCATGCTCTGATTGAAGCAGACGACAAACGCGAGCCAACGACGGCTTGGCCTACGGGCACAGCTTGTGATTGGTTGTGAAGCAATACCCTCTACGTCAGCTCACTCCGTGACGTTGCCAAAACACTTCTTTCATCTGGCACGCCTGTCTTGTTCGTCATATCACCCCCCGCGCACATAAGAGCAAATTTTGTCATGCCGTGAAAATAGCGCAAGTACTTTCTAAGAGCTCTCTTACGTGCTGCACAGTTGTCTAAACCAACATGGCGTCGTAAACAGCATATCGGTCGGTGCGACTTTCAGCAAACGCTTCTCGCATGAGTTACTTCAGCGTTCGACCGGATATTACGGCAACTCTTTCAGTGCGTGTAAGCAGTGCAGAAAGCTGCGGCAGTGCAATGGTGTACGGTGAAGCGCAGCGTAGTCTGTGCGTCGGTGTGGTTATCAAGCGGGGATTGGCGTCGATGTATCGACGGCAACTGGCACTCGAGAAGCCTGCAATGTGTGTTTGTGTGCCGGTAACAGTTCGTTCGCTGGATTTCCAGTGTCTCTGTTGGGTGCTGTGCGACATTTCGGATTGACATCGTTTTGGCACGTTACTTGAGTGACCCCAAGTACGTACGGAAACGTACTTGGGGTCACTCAAGTAACGTAATTTTTATTAATTTTATTTATTATAAGTAATTTTTATTATGTATAAATATATTACTACATTAATCTTGTCAAGATAAAAATAACTTGACAAGATTAATGTTCTTTTATAGCTCTTACACAGCCCCACGCTTTCAGTATGCTCTATATTCAAACAAATCATGGGGTCCATGACGTAGTGAGTCAGTTTGCGGCTGACAACTCGCCGTTTAGATCTCAGAGAAAATTCAACTCGTAATGTGTTACGAACATGTCAATCAAACGTTTCTCCCCTTCACGTTTTTGCGTAGATAACTTTTTGAACGTCTTAACAATGCGACTAAGCGAAATTGAAAATCAACAGCAGGACGGCAGTACTACTTGCCGAAAAACATGAACACACGGGAGCGCCTTCTCCGTAGCATTTGATCCAGTGTCAATATAAGTGTTTGTTGAGTGTAGTACACTGAGCGAGGGAGAACCAGAGCCGCACAGATGGAGCGAGTACCGCGAAACCTGCCAATCTGTGAGCAGCAGTTCTCTCAGTTTCCTCTCGCTCGCTCAGTGGCCGGTAATTCTCGCTCAGGGAGCGTGATTTTTTTTTCCTCTTGGCGAGGCTAAACGAGCGCAGCACAGCTCAGTGAGCGCGAGAAAATTGTCGCTCAGAGAGCGGGAGGGGGGGGGGGGAAACGACGAGAGAATCGCTACTCATTGGGCGAGTGAGAACCGCCACTGAGAAAGCTACTCACTGAGCTGTCTCCCAGAGAACGCCTGCTCACATTCAGCGAGCCGAGGATTATTCTTCTTTAAAACAAAGCCACTCAAGAGGTCTGGCTCACTCGTGAGCAACTCATCTCCATTTTATTTCAGAAAGGCGAATACGCACAAGCCTGCACCAATGAGCTCGAGCTCCTTTCTGGTGTCATGAGCCAAAGTGCCGATGACCCCGCCTTCAGCCAAGAATGCCGAGTGATTGAGTACGACCACTTTAATTTTTTGTTGTCGTGGAGGCGATTAGCTTCTCGCTTTGATGGTCTGCGCTGGGCCTCTTTAATTTGTATTCGACTATAGGTGGATCGATACAGTATTTGCTGCACTACGCGTATGCAGCAAAAACGAATGGGACTGCGAAATCTGTTTACCGGCACATATAGAAAGAGAGAGACAGATGAATTACGACTCACTCACCTGGTGTTTACACCACCTGTGCTACTACTATACGGGTTCACGTGCTTGACAGCAAGGTTCCCCATCCTACGTACAGAGAACACCAGGAAGTTTGCAAGTTGCTTATTTTCCTGCATAAGAAAGTCCGTACGCACTTTGTTAGGTTGTCAGGGAAAACAGTGCCTCCTTGACGTACTAAGCCGCTCTTTAAAGACCTTAGCGTGCTGCGAAAATTCAGGAGTCTGGCATGCTAGCTGGAGTGAGAAAGGCGTCGCTTGCGTGATCGGAGCCTTAATGAAGTGGTCCCAAACGTTAATTAGGTAGAAGGTAAGAAAGGAGGTGCCTAAAAAACTCCCCAAAGGGTATGTCGCCAAACAACTCGCATTTCTCTTTTCACGCCTTGAGCCTCTGACATCGTCCTCCGCCCTTGTCCGGACATTAGAAGGAAGTTTATTTTGCTGGCAGTTTTTTTTTATTTTATGCGAATCATTGTGCATGCACGATTCTAGTAGATGCAACGGGTGTGCATCGCTATTCCTAAACAATATTTGCTAGAATAGGTAGTGGCCGTGTGACCGCATGCCTTGTTGTCAAAGATATTCAGTGGTCAGTAATCAGCTAGACAGTTATATTCGATAAATATCACGAATGATGGTCGTAGCTGCCGTAAACCGTGGTAATTGTCCATGTGTTGCGTGGCTCAACCTGTACTGCGAGAGTGACAATAATTTGGTATATGCGTCGTCTGTGCGAAAGCCTATGGGTATGACTAAGTGGTCGCTTCCAACGCAATGGCATCCAGCACCTCCCACTATAAATAGCTGTGCATGGGTGCTCCAGGTAAGGCCTATTGATGTGTATGCGTAGCGAACTGCCTGTCCCAGCTTCGTGTGCGTTTGAGGCGTATCTATAGAAGCGTGAGCCCATATTCCGAGGCATCCTGCCTGATATACTGCCATGAGGGCTGCGTTCGTTAGGTTCCCATGCGACATGCTGAGAATCGAAGTGTGGGTACAACAATATGGTGTCTTGAGATTGGATCTTCTTAACTTTCTAGATGAAACTGGGATCAACCGGTGCCTTATTGGTTTGATTCCTGATTTGTCCAATAACCACGTATAAACACAGCAGGATTGTAAGCCGCGATGGGACTTGCAGCCGGAAACAGAGAACAATGAGAGCAGTTCACCACGCTTACGTATCTAACTGCACGTACGTAGTTTCCCTTCGCACCTACAGTACCATCTTCGTCGATGTAGCTAGTTCTTTATTCTGGGCGCAGTCGTCATAGCCCATTATATAAAGCACATGGTCACTGGCTTCTTAAATTTAATAACCCTGGACAGGTGTCGTCTGTCCTTCTGAAAAGCAAAGTGGTTGTTTCAGACCTTTTGCTTCAAAGCGTACGGCAATTACACAGAAAGAAAGCTGTTCGTGGCGATGCTTTTGATAAGCTAGCCATGATAAGGCTTTGTCGCATGAGAAGCAATGGAGTTTGACGGTACCAAAGGTGCACGCATCACAAGTGTTCATGTGGTGTTCGTCTAAATTGTGCCAAGAGGAGCATGCTAAAAGCATGATGTGCTCCATCGTAGTAAGAACGCATTTTTAAATAACCCTGCTAACAGGCTGTTCAACTCTTTCATAAATGGACGTTTTTATTTCAGCCATATGATTTTCTAGTCTACGCTAGATTTCTTGGAGTGTCGTTGGGGTGGGAGGACAAGATTGGCAAATGGTAAGTGGAAGCCCACGCTGACTGAGTTACGCCCCTAAGAGGATGCTTCGGCGTTCTACCCTAGGAAGACAGCAGCGTGCAGGACGCCACTGCTGAGCTTGATGGATGTCGTATACCATTGCTAGAATCAGTTAGCTTCCCGTTCACTTGTGTAGCTACATCCGCGAGGATAAAGATACTACTGTCAAACTGCAGCTTAAGGGGGCAGGTGACCCTGTGTAAAAACACTGGGGTGGCGCTTTGATTATTGGTCTGGGAAAACTTTGCGTCACGGAAGCGTGGCACTAATGCTCCTGCGAGTTCCTTTTTTGGCGTGGCCTTCTGGCAGCCGGCTAGCGTTTTTGTTCCATTTCTTGTTTACTTTTCGTCTTTCAGCACAGTCAGTTCTTTTGGCCAGGTGAGAGCCGCCACACGTGTGGGACTTCTGCGCTCGGGCATTACTTTATTTCATTGAACTGCCACAACCCGCATGTTGAGCATTACTGTCATTGTTTAGTTTACAGCATACTCTGTCACAAAGGACCATGTAGGTGGGAAATGACACAGTTGCAAGTATTTCAACACGGGTGGAGCCGTACGGCACACAAGCTCAAAGAAAATGTAACAAAGCGAACAAACCAACATATCTAGAAGTTTTACGAAAGCAAAGAGCCAGCGCAACCTGACAAGACAACAAAATACTATAGTTCGCAGAACATATTACCGCATATATAAGATTAAGATACCGCATATAAGATACCGCATATTAAGAAACACATCCCCGCACTTCCACTTTTATTAGGCTCTTAATGGAGTTCAAAACATATACGAGCTGGCAATTGTAAATAAAAAACAAACAAAAAAGGTCTCCCCGAATTAGGTGCGGTGTGTAAATGCGGTGCCTCCAATGTTTAAAGTAACACTACATTAAAAAGAACAGTACAAAATGATGAAATACAAAAAAGAGGCAAGAAAAAACAGAAAAAAACGACACATGAACGTTCCGTAGTGTACTGCATTTTGAGAAGTAGCGCACATTGAAATGTATGTGCAGATGCCAAATAGAATATTTTCAAGCAGCGAATTCCAGACTGAAATGGTTGATGAAACAAAGGAGTATTTAAAAAGGTAAGTGTGAGTTTGATAAGCAAGTAGATTATGTGCAAGTCTATTTGTCGACGTGCACGACTAAAATGGCTGAGGATACGTATGCTCATACACATTAGGCCTGTTGTGATAAAGCAAAACTAAAAATGTAACTCTTCATATTTTGCTGTGCTGCTCGAAGATTGGAAGCTTTTTTTGCAAGCGATAGAGATGACGGTGAACATGTTACTTTTTATTTGTTAATACTAAGCGCACTGCGCGCTTCGGTACCACCTCAAGCCTATGCTTATCTTTTTTCGAAGCTTTTGCTCAGACTGACTCACCGAAACATTCCTCTCCTAGAATCACGGCTCTCACTGATTTAGAGTCAGTCGACTGACCATTCTGTTAGCAGAGAATCGGCTGTTTCTGCCAAGGTGTCCCTGTTGTGACAATTCTGGCAGCATAGATACTGGGGAGCACATATTGCTTGAATGTCCCGCGCACCGTGACGAAAGGCAAGTCTTTGAACGACAAACGGACATGATTTGCCGCGACCAGTTAACGATGCCAACATGTTAGGGCCAGTGCCTGGGCATTCAAAACAGCGTCGAGTGGTATAGACAATAGTCCATTACGTACCCGAAATTGGCCTTGGCGTAAGGTTCTAACTATGTAACAAATCACATAACAGATCTTAACTTACCTTTCACCAGAGATTTAAATACTTATCAGGTTCACTTGCACAATTTACAATTTTTTCACGTTCTTTCTGTTGATCTTGTCTTCTCGATGTTCTGAAACTTTTTTGTTTTATTTTCCTAACTTATAGAAAGTAGCATGCTAACGATACAGATGCCGTAAAAATCTGTTACTCTCATTAGAAGTTACCTCTCTTTTTAGGATAATCCACGCTTTACATAAAACATTTGTTCTTTAATCCTTACGTACGAGCAAGCAGTGCTTGAAATCCAGAGAAAACTTTTTTATAGAAAGTTATTACTGTCATGAGATATCTTTACAGGAAATTTGCTTGAAAGAAAATGAAGGAGAGGGACAAAAAACATCATTTCCACCGAATTTCACACATCTGTTGGGCTGGCCTATGAATGCTACTACAGTGATGTGGGAGTAGAGAAATTATGTAATAGTGAACTGATATAGGGGTCATAGTAATGTTGAAGTCGAGAAGATAAAACGACAGGTCAGGAAAGTAGGTGACGCTCAGTGAGACACGCTTGTAAAGTTAACTTCGCCCTGAAGAGTAAATTGTACTTCCAGTCATAAAACGTTTAAGGGACGAAGCTCCTTGAAGCGGCAGCCATTCGTCCCTCGTAGTAGTAGTAGTCGTAGTGTGTAACCAGTCTTAGATTTTGACCTCAAAGGTGGTGCCGGTGGGAGAATTCTTCTGTGCGTTGTTAAACAATAGAAAAATCGCAACGTGCGCGTTAACTAAAAGCCAAATTTTCCTGTCTCTCATTCCCCCTTAGCAGCCATTGGCATGTACATTGAGCACTATCTGACAAGAAAGGGTTGCTACGTTATGCTCGCTGGGTGTAACCTCATTGGTTTTAGAAAGGTTTAGCGAGCATTGGGCTGCAGTGCCTTGAATACAGTGAACTAGTACATGCCATGAACTCGAGGTGGTTAATGGTGGGAAGTAGACACGAAGCGCAAGCCGTAAGAAAGTGTGCGTGTGCCTCCTCTCGTTCAGTCCTTGGAACGTCCGCTGGTTGGCGGTGCTTCTATATGAGGAATACATGATGAAAAGATGTGAGATGGTCGTACATGGAGTGTTCAGTAGGGGGACGAACGGACACACAGACAGATGCATAGACGGACGCACGAATGGCTGCACGGACGGATGGACGCATGGACGGACGCAGGAGCGGATGCATGGACGAACGCAGGGACGGACGCACAGATGGACGTGCAGACGCACGAACAGACGCACGCACGGACGGGAGCATGGACGCACGGACGGGCGCACAGACGCACGCATGATTCAAGAACGAATGGATGGGCGGATGCTTCGTCCCCCTCTCCATCATTCGCTCCGTGGGTATGCTGCCATTTTTTTCAACCAGACTCACTCGCACTTAGACTCGCTGAAATGTATCTCAGTCATAGTCGCTAGGAAGAAAACCTGCCAAAATATTGATTACTTCGACTCACTAATACTACGACTGACAGCTTGGTCCCAGTCTGGGTGAGTATGACTGAGTCGGCTCATGATTGAGTGTGTTGACCTATGTCTAGCAGCACAGCTCTTTCTAAAACAGTCACAGCTCACAGAACTCACTACGAGCATTATGTTGCAGCATGAATAAAATCACCTCCTTCTATTTTCCGTCGCTTGCCTCTCTGATTCTTCGTCTATTTCCTCCTATTCTCTTTATCTCTCCTTCCCCCCGCCCCTATAAGGCACTTCGCCGTGTCGCCTATAGGCAGACAGAAATTAGGTGCCTTCTTCCTTTTTTTTACGAACCTCTAACCAACCAAATCATATAAAATGATTGCTTTTCTTCTTTTTATGGGATCAATCGCCGAAAAGCTTGACAGTAAGATAACGTGTTTCTGCGCGCAACTTGTCAGAAACGGGTGCTTGAGGAATTTTGTGCGACAAAAAGCTAAATTTTACAAGCGTCAATAATCTGGAACATACCGCTTTGTACCTCGTCTCTCATTGAAACATGGCTTTTGAACGCGGAATACACAAGACTTTCATCGGGCTCACTTTTGCTGTCTTTGTCGAACAGCACCGCACTCACCACGTTACTTAGTTCGTGGTTTCTCTCATCTGTGACAAGAACGCAACCCAGGCAGAGTTGTTACGCACGAAGCGTCTTTTAATAGGGATACGTACGCGTCTTCAGAGTAGATACATACTTGCTTCCCATGCACACTTACATCCCGTAAGTGTGCTGCGTACGTCGGTTCGTTACGTACGCCCAACTGAAATTGTCTATCATGATTCATGAGCAAGTCTATTCGCATCGACCAAAGAGCTGGACCAGGCACTGCAGCTCACGTGTCTTTTTTAGAAAAAAATGTTCGACAGATTAGAGTACACTCTGCTATACTCTGGGAGAACATCACTATATACAGAATGTGTTTAACGCTTCTTAGTGTTCAGTACTCTACTAAGGGAGGGCAGAAAATCGTCCCTTCTGCGTATTTAACACCAAAAAGGATTTGTGTTTACAACAAATGTTTGAGAATTCAGAGTACGCTGCCCTGAGTTTAGAAAAAGCGTTTAATGATCGTCAGTACTTCGTACTCAACTGTACAAGAGCAGCGAGCCATTCCTGTTGTGTGTTCAGAAAAAAGTGGTTTGCGGTTTTGTATACTTTGTACACTGCTATGGGAGTCTGAAAGGCATCCAGCACGAAAATTCACCTCATCAGCTCAGAGGGCGTTGGACACGGCGACTGTCTATGGAGCCGAGTTCACAACGGCAACCTCACTTTCAGTGGTGGTCAGAATACTCCTTGTTTTTGTCTCGTTACCCAGTAGTGTTCTTCTTCCGCTATAAGAACACATCTGCTCATGGCCCACGCAAGAAAACGTGTATCCGTAAAAAAATAGGTTTTGATTTCACCCTTTAACTAAACGATGGTAGTATAACCAATATGCCTGGATTGACGAAGTTTCAGTGTGTGCTATGAGTTCCGAACAAACAAAAGGAACGGTTTGATAAAAAAAGGAACTCCTTTAGACATAACAATGAATAAAAGAAAAATAAATGAGTAAATGAATAATGAAATGTCTGGCATCTACAATACCGCCTAATGCAAAACGTGAACGCGTCTTTACGCGTGTTTTGAACGGCAATTTAATAAAGGAAAGTTAACAGGCATACGGGTGCCTGTTTCATAGACGCGGCGCAGTATGATGACCACAGGGACCAATTTATGGCCATGACAATCTACCACAAAGGGGTTACCAATGCTCGGTATTGGTATGCACCAAAACTACCAATGCAGCTGAGCAGGTTGCCAATGCCTTGGCTTTCCTATATTACCGTCAAGCAAATATATTAAGTTCGAAGCATTGCTTAATGAAGTTCAGCGACTTTGAGCGTATCTATCTATCTATCTATCTATCTATCTATCTATCTATCTATCTATCTATCTATCTATCTATCTATCTATCTATCTATCTATCTATCTATCTATCTATCTATCTATCTATCCGCTTACGTTTGGATGCTCTCGTGGTTACCTCCTTAACTTGGCGTGAACCCAATTAGAATGGGAGGATAAGATAGTTTGACAGATATGATATGCTGGTCCAGACATGTATATTGTCACAATCACGTCGCGTACGTTGTCAAACACTTCTCGCGAGACAGTGGCACATAACCAGAGGCAGGTATGTGCCACTGGTATGTGGGTATGTGAAACAGGTGATTGACACTTTGTATCTACCCATCAAGGACGAGAACACACATAGGCAATCTTAATGCGTGAGCGTTAAGTAATACCCGACAATCGTTGCGTCGATCCCACGAAGGCATAGAATGAACCTCGGTGTTAAGAAAAACCTGACATTGGCAGCATTGACACTCGACGTATGCAAATAACAAGTTTTAGGTTTCCAGCTGAAATCGAGCCCAAGTATTCTGAGTGGCACGTTCGAGTAGATATCATTGGCACGTTCCAGTTGACGCACGTTCCAGTTGACATCGTTGCGCAAGTGCAAACAACTGCTTATATAAACAGCTGCAACGCTTCAACACTTGTCAGTGTGTACATATACTTAGCGTCATTTCCTGACCTGTCGCTCAATAAAAAAATGCAACATGGTCACCTTCCCTCCACATGCTTCGCATAACGTCCATTTCCAGGTACGTGGAATGGGCCGAATTTGTTAGTGATTATAGAGCTGCCATTCGTCTCTTCAGCATTGGAGCTGTGTTCAAGGATTCCAAGAACACCGCAGGCAAAACGTCGCTTACAATCCGTTCACGGCTCTCGGCTCTTATCATGTACGAAGTAATTATCAATCTCAATGAGTGGGCCCACTCCGGGCGTGAGGGTTAGCTGTCCGCGGTCATGGAAGACATTTGCGTCATCCTGGCAATTTGCAAAACAGGGATTCACCAACTACATGCAATCAAATTGCCCAGCATTTCGCAATGGATTGGAGAAACTTTTCACATCCACATAAACATTGAAATTGAGCGGAGGTGCCGACAATACAGTTACTTCAAACAGAAACGTACTCTCCTAACCCCGCCTTTCCCCCCAAACTTTATCCTAAAGTTTATTTACCTCACTCTTGTACGAAATGTGGCGCTTTTGCCACCTTTCACCACATGCTTTGGGAGTGTCCTTGTGTAAGCGGTACCAATAGAGCATCGTCCAGCAAATGAAAGTCTGCTCTGTAGAGTCCGGGCATCACATCACAACATTGGGCTGTTCAGAGGGCCAAAGATAGGGTGGTAGGTCTCAGCCTTGCTGTCCCGTCTTGGAAGTGTCCCGACGTGTGCTAAGGCACACGCCTTCAAAATTTCAGAATAAACGTCTCTCAATTCAAACCAATCTACAGTCGTCAGCAAGCTCAACACGTGGGCTCCATCGCGTTACCTAAAACTTTTTCACTGCGACAATTTGGTTTCCGTTGCTGAAGTCTTCCGTTGCCGAAATCGGTGACAAAATTCATAAAAGCAAACACTTTTCATTTGCAGAGTGCGTGCTTGTGTTTGTTCTGTTTTGGCTCTTGGGTATTTTATTTTAAGAACAATTGTGACGATGCAGGTTCAGAAAGTGATTACTTTGTTTTTAACACAGATACTGATAAGGCAAAAAGAAAAAAAAGAGAAAGATCTAAAAAAACAATAAATTGTATGAATAATTGGGACATATTTATAGCTTATTATTTTAGTAGGCTAAATTATTACGGTGTAATAATGAAACGCTAATTTTAGGCTTGCTTCATCAACTTTATTCTCACCCGTCCCATTCGTAGGGGGCACGAAACGAAACGCAATAAAACACACAGTTGCAGGGGAAAACACATACCCTACAATGCCGAAGCGGCGACCACCCCAAAACGACGACAACCTGAATGAAGCAGAAGACCAAGGAAGGTACGGACAGAACTAAGGCAGCTTGGTCCATGCTGCTGAAATACCAGTGAAATGAAGAGGCAGAGCACACATCTGAAACCATAAACACCAAATATCTGATAAACCAATCACCTGAAGTCACCGCTAGACACACTTCAAGTGTTCGTCACCACGCTGACATCTCTGTATACTCTGTTCCTTCAACAGGTGCTCAATGTCTTACTTCCAGTACTTCGAAGTCTTCAGTATGCACCATGACAAGAGTGTGTTTCACTGGAACGTGATGTGCCTGAAATCGAGAGGGGCATATTATGAAACGCAGCAGCATCGCTTAAGCTCACGCGCATTTTAGTATGCTCTTTTTTCCTTTCTTTCCCTGTCCTAATCGCTAATACAATGTAAAAAAATGGCAAATCCCACGTACAGTGGGAATCGAAAATAAGCGAAGCATGAATGAGAAATGTTGAGATGTCACTTTACAATGAGCACAATGTTGCGAGATGGAGGTAAATGATGCCGTACATGACTTCCGTGCCATGATTATCATGTTTGGATGTGTCGTTTACCTACGTCATCTATTCACGTCACGTATTACGAACTTTAGTATTTGTGGAGCTAGGGAAATGGCCGCGAGCACGCTATCAGCATGGTATGTTGTCATGTTTTTACAACACATTGTGTCAGGATTACCATGTTTGCACAAGACATATATTTTGTCATCCATTGACGTCACGTAACACCAAATTCGGTATATGTGGACCTAGCGAAATGGCCGCGTGCGCATCATGAAGCGATCAATATACTCCAATGCCTTGACGCGTGCACACGCTGGACACAGCGACGCTAATTTAGCAAAATGCGAGCACTCTATTGTCTTACGCCAGGCGCGACCAGCGTCCGTCGGCACGGCCCAACGGCAACCGCTGCAAAATGCAGTATGCTGCATTTCGCGCCGATGCATTATCCCGACAAAGCGGCATAAACCTAGTTTTGTGACACAGGGTTGCCGGACGCGCTGAAACGCGCATGCCACAAAGCAACGCAGTGCGGCGCTCGCCTGCACGAATCGCTAAGGTCCCTAGATGAAACAAGGTAGCGTCACTCATTGTTCTCGAGCCGTCCTCCTCACTCTCTCGATTACTCCTCTTTTTCTCTGACATCCGCGTCTGTAATTGGTGCATTACTTGCGCGCGATCTTGCAAATGGCTGGTGGTGTTATTTATTATTATGCAAAAGGTTCAAAACGAGTACGCATGCGCATATGGCTCCAGCTGGATTCTCGCCGTGACCAAAGACAGAATCGTAGCCAGAACATAAACTGACGAGGAGGAGCGTTTCGGTGTGCGCTAAGTCGACCAAGATTGTTTCGCCAGGCTCGTTCAATGCAACATCTGCGTTTTTCAGCAATGCTGCGTTGCCGTAAACAACAGAAAATGGTTTCGCTCTCTTCAACTTACCTCGTGCTTTCCGAGATGAAGCGCACCATGAAGTGCAACTATGAACCATTTCACGCGAATGCTTTCGTGCAACTCCGTCAACGTATGTCGACGCGGATCTGCGAAGCGAGTTTACTTGTCGGTTTTTATTGAAACGCCAGGCGCGCGTCTAATGCGTGTCTAGTGCATGCCAGTTGGTACAAATACATGTGGGTATGTACGTATACAGAACAGCTGTAGGTTGTAATCAACGCATCTTCAGAAACATTTCTTTCTTGACCAGTTCCCGCTTGAGCCGAAACGCGCTGCTTCGAGACACCTCACCAGTAGAACTCTCACTTTTCAGGAAGTTCCCAGTACCGCATCAGAATCACTTGGCATCACGATTGTCCAAATGGGCACATTTAAAAAAAAAACGTCATTGCAGTGCTGCTGGACGAGTGTTCGTACCAGTCTGGTCGTAGTTTTTTTTCTTGCGTGTGCACAAGCAGGTTGTAATCAATCGTCACAACGTCACGCCCTGTGGCCACTTACAGGATCCAGCAAGAAGCACGTTCACTGTATCACAGCACGAACAAAACACAATCGGAGAAGTGGACTAGTTAGAACTGGACGAAACTTCGGCCGTGGAACTAAAATGTACTACGCGAGACGCCATGGCTAGTGCTGTAAAGTATAGAACTGCCCAACGTTGCCGGTTGAGTAACGCACATCCCGCTTGCTCTTGTGTTGTGCCGTTTATGTTCATAAAGGTAACTGTTTATCCTACGTCTTATTTCGTTCCATTTTGTTTCATTCACATCTACTCACCGTAGCAATAGAACCCAAACATTCGCTTTTGGATGAAAGTTTTAAACCTTCTAGGGGGCGCTCCAAGCAATTAAGCAAGGAGGAAAAGGGAGGGTGTCGCTACCTTGAAAACTTGTTTCATCTAGGGACCTTACAAATCGCACCATCGGTGCCTGGCGTGGCGACGCCGGCGTGACACGATAAAATGAACGCTGGTGAGCACGCGCACCGCGTCGCGTCGAAATGTATTGGAGCCTTGACTGTGGCATGTAGTCATGTTCTCACATAACACGCATCTCATGATTATCATGTTTGCATTAGTCACATACATTTGTTTTTCATTGTCGTCACGTAGTTTCAAATTTAGCATATGTGAAGCTAGCGAAGCGGCTGCCAGTGGATCATCACTATGGCAAGTAGTCATGTTATTACATGACATGCATGTCATGATTATTATGTTCGGATGGGTCGTTTACCTATGCCATCCGTTCGCGTCGCGTAATACCGAGTTTGGTACATGTGAAGCTAGTCAAACGGCCACGAGCGCGTCATGAGCGTAGCATGTAGTCATGTTATTACATGACGCGCATCTCATGTTTATCCTGTTTGCACCAGTATCCCACCTTCGTCATCCATTCACGTCCCGTTATACCAAATTTGGTATATGTGACACTAGCGAAAAGAACGCGAGCGCATCATGAGCGTGGCACGTGGTCAAGTTGTACATGACACGCATGCCATGATTTTCATGTTAGGGTTTGTCGCTTGTGTTCGCCATGCAATCGTGCCATACCCTGCCAGTTTTGCAACAAGACATGTGCAGGAAACCACCGCAAGAGCTACCGGACCATGAAATGTAAACTATGACATTCATGTCATGATTTTCAAGTTATAACTACTCAAATATGTTCTTCATACAGTCATGTTATGCCATATCAAGTTTGGTACCGATACAATTATCGAAACGACCAGGAGAGCAAAAAGTCCTAGGTGACTAGATAGATAGATAGATAGACAGATAGATAGATGGACAGATAGATAGATAGATAGATACGCTCAAAGTCACAGAAATTCGCAAGAAGTGTTTCGCATTTAAAAACTAATTGGATGTGCGTTCGTTTGACCTACCATGCTTCTACTTCCTCCTACTGCTTCTTCGGCTTCGTCATAATATTGTTACGGTTGGATTGGGTGTAACTGTGTGTATTTACAGGAGAGATCAGGCGACAATCGGCGATGATGGTGAACATAGGTCGAACCAAGTAACTTACTCTTCCACTACCTTTGTCCCCAAAACATGGCCCGGCTCATACCGTATCATTCTCCGGTTCACAGACGAAGCCCGCTTGGTGAGGCGAATCATTGGCGTAGTGTGGGATGGAACTGCTTGAGACGAGCTACATGCGTCAACTGTGTTTTGCTTAACCGACGACCAGCTGACGTCAAGCGTGCCAACACGTAGGTCAAGTCACCCAGGTGATTTACGATAACGAATAGACCAATATAGTGCGCTCAAATTTTTGGCATAAGCCACGTTTCCACTGAGGGGTCCACAACCACACGTGTTTCCCTTTTTCGGATGAAACGATGTCGTGGCGTTGATCCTAGCTCTGCTTGGAGCGATCTTGCCATGCAGGTGTGCGAATATGGACAAATTGGCGGGCTTCTTAGCTCGGCACATTGTTTGAGAAGCTTAATCGTCCGTATGGAGCTCGAATGGAAGTATTGTATTGAGGAAGCTGCACGATGGTCAAGCGTAGAGTACGTAGAACGAAGTAAAGTCCATGGTTTGATGCTTCGCTGAATTATAAGCATAGGTGATGAAAGGCAAAATGTCATCCCAGTTCCGGTGATTTGAGGATACATACATAGCCAGCATATTAGTAGGCGTGCGTTTTGTGCGTTCGACAAGGTAATTCGTCTGGGGATGATATGGCGTGGAATGGCGAAACTGCGAAGTGCAGAGACGAAGCAATTCCTCTACAGCGTCGGCAACAATTTGGCGACCGCGATCACTGATGATGACACGAGGTGGACCATGGTGAAGAACGGTGGATCGTAACAGAAAAGAGGCGACGCAATCCGCTGTGAAAGATGGTATCACAGCAGTTTCCGCATATCTGGTAAGGTGATCGACGCAGACTATGATCCAGTGGTTGTTATTGCAAGACCGCGGAAACGGTCCTAGCATGTCGATACTACTTTTTTCAAAAGGTGTTGTGGGCGGTGTTATAGGGTGACGGAAGCCATGCGGATTGCTTGTAGGACGTTTGTGGTTCTGGCACTTGTCACAACTGGAGACGTATTGCTTCGTACACTGTCGCCTTTTAGGCTAGTAGAAGCGCTCTTGAGTTCGATGCAAAGTGCGGATGAATCCAAGATGGCCAGACGTCAGATCATCATGCATGAAATGGGGGACGTCGTTCCGAAGGCTTTGGGGAATCACTAGCAAATACCGCGCACCATTTGCCGAGAAATTCACCTTGTACAACAGTCCATCGCGAAGACAAAAGTGACCACTGCCCTTGGGGTTCTGACAGTGGCCAATAAAGTCTACAGTCAAGTAATTGCGCTGTTCCCACTGGAACGTGGTGACATCAGGAAATGCGCATGAAACAGTTGCAAAGCAGGGTCCGAATTCACAAAGCTTTTTCTTGGCTACGCATTTTTTTAGCCAAGAATTCTCTTATCTGGAGAGATTACTACAGCGCGGGTACGAATTTAATATATTCGGCACTTAAGAGGGCGAAGAGGACATATAATAGCCGATGAAACGACAAGAAAAGAAAGAAGTGTGTGGTGATAATATCAAGGTAGCACGCAAAGCGGGTACCATTGAGAGTGTACAATGATAGCTAATGATTTGCTGCATCTAAGTTTCAGTTCCGTGAGCGTCTGCTACAGCGCTTACGGGATGCCGCGTACGTTGTAATAGACATTTTGGTGGGCTGCGCAAAGCCAAGCGCTCGCCTTTCATCAACGACTGTAGCTAAAAAGAATTTGCTCGATGGCCTTAGGTCATCGAGCAATCCATGCACTATCTCGCCAAGTACAAGTAAAGAACACTCCAGGTGCACCACATCAATGAAACCACGCATAAACCGATGCATGCATTGTTTTAAAATGTGCCTCAAATGTCTTCCTCTGTTTAACGCGACCAGTTACCTTACACTTTAATGAGGCTGTGCTGCTACTCAACTGATTCGGTGTAATCGAGCACGGTATAGCGGTGAACGTAAGGCTGTTTTGTACCTATAGTAAAAGGTAGCCTTTATTACAATATTCTTATTACAAGACACAGGAGCAACTTTTGTGCCTGCGGACAAATTGTGCGGAAATAGATAACAGCAGTAATCAAATGAAATTGTGAGGGGAATTTCACTGGTTCTATGCACCGCCGCATTTTCATAAAGCAGGAATGCGATAACGTGCATACGCTTACGCTCAGATGTGTGTCCACGTAAAACGAGAAAGACTCGTCGGGAGGTGTTTCAGTGCCAATGCTCTTCAAAAAACATGGTGCAAATATTTCATCCAGCGTTGCTTGAGGGAGCAAACAAACACAAGGGACGTGTCTACGAGTGTTGAAGGCGAGAGACGTTACGACACATGCAAAAAATACGAAATAAAGAGAGAGAGAGAGACTTTCGATCCGGCTGCGCGAAAGCTCGAAATCGATAGATATAAAGACATTGTTCTGGCCCAGCAGACGTCAGGGAAAGTTACCGCAAAGCAGCGTCGGATGCTTGCAGAGCATAAAATAGGGGAGTATGCGTTTTATGGGAGCGACAGCCACACAAAAAGCGAGATGAAATGTGACTGTCTTTAAATGTGAGAATCAATGCAAATTAGGCGAGTTGTGAGTTCATGAGCCAAATCTTCCTTAAATAACGATAATGGAAACAAACTGAGTATTCATCTAGTGAAAGTAACACTAGTGACAGTGAATTCATAATAGTTGATTAGCGTTGTCACAGGCCAATATATATTTTTATTTTCTTATTTATATTTTGAAAACTATGAGAAGGTAGCGTACGTTAGAGCCGGCTATCCCAACGCCATGACAGCAATCTACAAGATCAATAGTGCACGGTTATCCAGCCACACGTGGTGGTTTCTATCTTCTAGTGACCTTGGGCAAACGCATTTTAACTATTTTTTCTATTTTTGCAAAATTTCACAGGACGTTTTTGCGTTTGGCGTCATTCGAACGAATGACGATATATCAGCAATAGGGCGTATGCAAGCACTGCTGCAGTGGACGAATGGCTACAACACTCAGCTACAATCTAAGAGGTTCTGGGTTTGATCCGCAGTGCTGCCGAGCAATTTTTTAAGAGGTTGCCCGGCCTGAGATTACGCGCGGCGGCGCCGTGCTCCTTCATAAATTACATAATTCAGGGTTCATACTTTTCCCCTCCATCCTCTTTTATCGCAAAAGTGTCAAGTGCTGAACTACCAATATCGTACCTGGTATATTACTTTTCACGTGTTTGGATATTTGACCAGCGATCAGTCGTCACGGTGTTTTGAAGAAAATCTACCAATGCAGCGCGCTAACTGCTAGTGGACAAGTTTACTGCTTTTGTCGGGACACGCTTTCATGCTAATTTGGTGGGCATCACTTCATGCAGCAAGACCAAAGAGCACGGACAGTTAGAGAAGACACAAACAGAGGGCTTAGTTTTTGTCTTTTCTCCCGCTATCTGTCATGCTGCGCGCTTCAGTGTAATGTCACTGTCAATGGTTAAAAGGAACTATGGCAGTGAATCGAATTCTGCTGAGAGGGTCCCCTATTGTCCAGAACAGAACAGAACAATGGCAATTTGATTTGTGTCATAGAGAGATACTCTTCTTTTGGTTACTAGAATAAATGTTTAAACCGAAGTTTGTTTTTATTAACTACATTTCCAGTACGGATGAAAGGCGTGCGGACAAAATTCGTGTATTCTGCTTGAAAAGGTGCGTGAGCTTAATTGTAATTGCCAACCGGTACTGCAATATGCAAAAATATCACACACATATACAACCACAGAAGATAGCTTGTTTATTCTGATTAAAATTGATATGTTGAAATCGACATATTCGACCAACGCAATGTGTAAAAAATATGCCATGTAGAGTGGCTATGCTCTCAACTAATCTTCGCAGGTTGGCTTCGTTTTACACAATGTCTTGCTCATGACTGTACTTTGACAATTGCAACTTCTTCGCACGCACATATTTTGTGAAAAGTCACATTTATGTTTATGCAATAAAAACAAACTGAAATGTAAAATGGCGCAGAAGAAAAAGAACTAGAAACGAATTCAGCCAAATCATTACCAAAATTACTTACCAATGATCAAAAGATTCTAATTAAAAAGACACACACACACACACACACACACACTGAGGTGTAAATATTAGGACGAATGGCTATCAAGCAACAATTCTATTACACGCATTTTGAATATACAGAAAGAAACTTATGAGAGAAATCCACCAGCACTGTTATGTCTGAACTCGGTGTTTCTCGAACCATCTCGGGAAAGCTTGATGCAGACATTCTGCTGCTGCCCAGTGACAAGCAGTTTTTATAAGAAACATAAGAATAAAGCCCATTAAAATGTCATGCTAATGAAAAAGGCTGTGCATCAATATTTTGTACATATCTGTAATATCACTATGTTTATTTACATAGCATGGCTCGGTCACAACACACTAACAAAGCATGTTAGGGCACTTGGGCTGAAAGTTGGCACAGTGCAAAGAAATTCTGACAATACGTGAATAATACACTTAGAAGCTACTAAGCTCAGTGGTGCGAACAGTGTTTATATTGATGGCTATTGGCGCCATTTCGTTTCCCGAAAACACTTCTCAAAAGTAGAATCACCTTTATTTAGCTAAATGTTTCTATTCTGGCGTGTCGTGGTGGTTCTAGAGGGGAAGTGGCTCTTTCAGCCAAGAAAACTAAGACCAAGAATTTTTACAACTTCTCCAGGTCGTGAATTCACCCCATGCTAACGATAAGGCAGCTGGTAGGAGTGGTTTTTAGAGAGGAAAACACCATAATCCCACAAGCTGTGGCCTTGGGTAGCTGGTTCAATTAGACTAAAATGATGAAAAACACTCCTCAAAAAGACTTCAAAGTTTGCACATCAACGCAGTTCTCGTACAGCTGTCTGGTAGTCTGCTTGAAAAAAAATTCAGCTCACTGGTAGGCAAAGACTGTACAGTAATTATGTGAGGTGATTCTGCAGTGCACTGCATGCATGTCTTGCTGCTGGCCTCAACTGCGATGTTGTTCACCACATCTGTGTAAAATCACAACTAATATTATGCCACTGCAAAGTAATTATGTGTCATTTGCATGAAACAGGGACCACAATAAAAGAACATAATAACAGTTACCTTCACACAGTTTAAAAAATGTAAATACCTTCTCATAGAGTTTTCACAGCTCACCTGAGAATATGAAAATGGTTATGAACACATGGTTACTTCTCTAACTATTTTATTATGCCAACTTCAATATTAGAGTATACCAGTACCTTCGTAGGGCTGAACAATTCTACAGGCACCTAGAAAAAGATAAGTAAAAGCTACATATAAATTAAAATAAATACTTTTATTTCTAGTCTAAGCAAAGCTGCATAGATGCTAAGTCACTTGCATGGTACACAATTACATTATGAACAAACCTATTCGAGCAAAGTATAAAATAAAAAAGTTACACTTACACAGTAGAAACAGAGAAGTAGACGAAGGACGGACAGGCAGTGGGGTAACTATACACAAGCACTAAAATCTACTGTCAGATATTGTAAAAGTATTGGTGATTCTTGTCCTTCCAAATAAATAATCCAGACAAATTCCCTTCGCAGAGCTTATGCACACATGGCATCATTGGGGCTGTACAAATGAGTGTATACTGAAGGATTATATCGACTAAGTACAAAATTACCGCATCTATGGCTTTACTTCTTGTGCTACAAAGACTGCAAACACAGTTACCATTGCCGACCATGGATGCTGTGATTTATGGCACTTAATTGCAGAGACGCATAGGCACTTTAATTAACATGCATGTTGAAAATTTCAGCTCAAAATTATTTGCCATCTAACACTACAGCAGCCTTCAAATTAGTGTCATTGTTCGGTATCTTCCATGGAAAATTTAAATAACTTGGAAGGCAAGCAAAGGAACTGCTGAATAATGCACTGCTAAGAAGTTAAACTGCAGCTGCACAGAATGTTACTACGTATACAATTCAAACTGCTTCTGACATCACAAGCTGTACGTTCTGCTGTCGTAAACTTTGAGCAGGAGACAAGTCTTTGGTAGTCCCTTTCTACTTGTTGGTATTCTGTTCTCGGTTCTTGATACAGTGTACCTGACCATGGAGCGTCGGATCCTTTGTTACTGTTGGAACTTAGAAAAATACAGATCGTTGTTACAACCATACTACATGCAAAAGTGCACAGTTGTTAAATATGTGTTCATATTTACAGATGTATTTTCAGAAGCGGATGACAAGCCTCAACCCATCCACAAACAGTGAAGACTGGAAATAAATTTTATTATGATAGAAGAGGGTGACTACGATGCTATAGATGAAGGCATGAAACTTCTGCCAAGCATAATAAGCCAATAAAATTTCTCGTATTTCGACTTTACACTAGGTGAAAGAAGCAGACCACAAATATGTTAACTAAGAAACACAAGTGAGACTGCATTACAACACAACAGATAATGTTCATAACTCTAAAGCTGTCTAACAAAGCGAGCTCTCCATACCCCGTATAGGAGCAAATGGACAGAATAGAAGACACAAAGCACTTGTGGATTATGAGTGTGCTTGTTGCTCACATCTATTATTCGAAACGAAAAAAACCTGTCAAAAATGCACTTCATCAGGTGAAATAATCATACGCAACGAAAACAACGGGCTCCAACAGGTGCTACCAAATCTCACTATTATTGCTGGATGGATATGCTGTGTCCTGCACAGGACACCAAAAGAGCACTCCATGACTTAGCTTGCATGTGGGCAGGCTGCATCGCACTGCTGCTGTAGTAGGCAAGCCACAGACAGAGATGAGGAGCCATAGCTTTGAAACACACTGAACGTCACCTTTAGAGATCAACAATGCATACTTAGGTCAGGTGCGATCTGTAGAAAAACATATATCACTATGCAATCGTGGGGAACACGTTCGGCTGAAACACAACATGCCACAACACTCAGAGAGAAAAAGCTACATGAAGTCAAAAATGCAGTTACTGGCCCTATGTCGTCTGAGGCTTGTTCAATAGGTCTTCCTCCTTGCAAGTTGTGAACAGCCAGGGGATTTTCATCCACTTGCTATTTCCTTCCTGAACACTCAATCCACAGAGGGAGTCACAAGCTCGAGGGCTCAATAAGGAATCAAGTTACTTGTGCTTGTTCAAAAGCACGAGCATTTGAGCCTCACATTATTGGAGTTTCATTCATAAGCTGCAGGCTTTCAACTTTCTACATTCTCAATTCTCTCGCAATTTAGTTCAATAAATGTTCAATAAGCATTATGTGTGAGAATAATACAGGTATCCACTCCAAGCAACCACGCTATAGTTTTCAACTTGTGCACAGTAAGTGGTGTTCACTTGATTGTATGTATTAAAAAAAACTAACCTTGCAGCCAGCAGTTAGGCAGTTTCGTGCCCTCGAAGCACTCAAGCAAATCGCAGTCCTTCCGGATCAGGCTGCCATGCATGCTTCAAGGCCGCATCAAGGTCCACTGAATGATAACAGCCCCAGTAGTGACACAGACTTGCACAGTTATAGAGCACGTGTCCTTCCTATTTTTGTACAGGTGCTCCAAGTCATGATGAGGCTTGATGTGCAGTGTGTGAAACTGGTGCATCACACGACTTTAACAAACTAATCTCTGCGATCTGTGACGAGCCAAAAACGAGTTATTTAAAAAACAATTATTAAAAGCACTCACTTCTAATACCTATTTGACGAAGCTATCGCTTCGTCAAAGTGAAACAAACTGAAGCCTCATGTAGAAATTTATGTAGCGCAATATATATGTCCTAGTGAAGTATAATGCTACCACAGCGGTAATCGTCTATAGAACTAATTTTTCAAAATAACATAAATTCGTCAAGTGCAACCTGGCTCTAGGAAAATAAATTCACATTAACTTTTCAAATTTCAAACGCGGTAAATCAACACGCCCATCCTCATAATCGAACAAGAGCTCACTTACACCACATCACAAAAAAACTTTTGATGTATTTGCCCGCATCTCCATAATATAGGTATGTATATAACAGTAGTGGTAAATTTTTTTGTGCTTGAACTTAACATAGGGAAACATTACATCTCGTGGGCTTGAAAACTTGCACACATATACTACAGTGCGACTAGCGACAAATTTAGTTCTGTAAGGTCAACTCACCGATGGCAGCATTTAGTAGCCGTCAGTGTCATGAGGAACCAAATGTGCTCCATGGCCAACAGGCAAATGACATCTGCAGACTGGAAGCTGGCGATGACAGCAATGAAGGGCTGGCCAGGCATGCACGTCCATTGATATAGTGCATGAACTGGTGATGACCGGATGTTGTCAAGGCTCTAGTGCCATGCAAAACGATGGCCAGACGAACTCGGAAACCTGTAGGTAGCCGGCACTGGCCTACAACTTCATCCAAAGCAAGGCACCAGTGAAATATTTGCTCCTTCTGGGGGCCGGGGGGAAGCTGGACGTTCACGGGCTCTCACTGCCACATAGAGATCTCAAGTTCTTACCCAAGAACAGTCAAGGCGTGCTGCCAAAGTAACACGACCCACAACAGAATGTAGCATCTCGCAGCTTCGGTTCATCACATCACAGCGCTAGGACTATGATTATTAGAAAAAGAAGAAGTGACGAGTTATTAAACAAAAGCGTCAAGCTCCACCACCGCAACGTCGCATGGCAAAACAGTTATCAACGCAGTCTTTCGATTTTCGGTCACACGAGCACACCTTCTTCACAAGTCTTGGAAATGTTAACACAGCACCACTGTTTACAACGAACATCGTTTCACTCCCGAACACTAGATTACTCACACGAAAATAGAAGCGTATGGGCTAACCAGTGGCGAAGCAAGAACCGAACACAGCGCGTAGTTCATACGTTTCCGTACGTACTCAAGTAACGTGCCCAAACGCTGTCAATCCGAAATGTCGCACAGCACCCAACTGAGAGACTAGAAAGTAAAGCGAACGAGCTGTTACCGGCCCACAAACACACATTGCAGGCTTCTCGAGTGCTAGTTGCCGTCGATACAGTGGCGCCGATCCCCGCTTGATAAACGCACCGATGCACAGGCTGCGCTGCGCTTCACCGTACACTATTGCGCTGCCGCAGCTTTCCACATTGCTGACACCCACCGACAGAGCTCCCGTAATCACAACGCATCCGGTCAAACGCTGAAGTAATTCATGCGAGAAGCGTTTGCCGAAATTTGCACCGACCGATATGCTGTTTATGGCGCCATGTTGTTTTCGATAACAGCGCAGCACATAGGAGAGCTTTTAGAAAGTACTTGCGCATTTTTGACGGCGTGACATAATTTGCTGTTATGTGCGAGGGGGTTGATATGACGAACACGACAGACGTTCCAGATGAAAGAAGTGTTTCGGCAACGACATGGAGTGAGCTGATGTTGAGGGTATTGCTTCACAACCAATCACAAGCTGTGTCTGTCGGCCAAGACAACGTCTGCTCGCGTTTGTCGTCTGCTTCGATCAGAGCATGCGACGTGGGATTCGCCTTCACAACGCAATTATTCCCAGGTCAAGTGGTCGCTGCATCACACAAAGTACATGCCAGTGGCTCGCTCTACCTTTCAATGATGTGCGTGCGCAAAGTTAAACGGCTGGTAATTGTCGCAGAGACGAAATCAGCCAAGGTTTGCTCCATAATTGGGAAGGTTTGCATATTTCCGGCGTTATTTAAAGTTACTAGGGTCAGTTTATCCCTACTGCTTGCCATATTATCACGGTCGATATCGGTTTCTGAACAGTGAAGGTAAAAATTCTTGATTTGTTTGTAGTTCCATGCGTAATCAAGCACACCCCTAATACGATTCGGTTTACAAAGTACGTGCCGTTCCAAATCTACCCGAAGTGTATCGACAGGTGTACTTCAGAGATCGCACCCATTGGACAGTTAGAGCCAATGGAAGTACACTAGAGCACAGTCTTTATGAACCACTCACTGAAAAGTTCCTCTCATTTTTTTTATTTCCAATAGCGTGCAAAGAATGTGCTCCCATTAACCTCTATGGTGGTAATTTTCACCAATGAGGCAAGGATCTTGAGTCGTTCTTTTATTTGGATGAGATAGACCGCAATACAACAACATAACAACATAGATTGATTCTATTGCGTGCCGCGTTCGATTGCTCTGACCATCCACGTAGAACATTTATTTTCGACCAACCACAAATCTTTACATGCATAATTTTACGCCATTGACACCCAGTAGGATTCTTCGATTTCTGCGACTTCGAACTTATTGGACGACGGTCGTTGTCAATACCATCCACTGCGTACAAGAGAAATGCCGAGAGAAATAAAAACGCACCAGCAGTCATCAGGCAGCCCTTCGAGGGCGTGAATTAACTCAAAACTAGCCAGGGAACCGAATTGTACCGCCGCGGCGGCAGGTTCTAAGTAGCCGCATTGTTCATAAGAATAGTCAAGTTTCAAGCTTCAGGTTTTACTATTTTCAAAAACAAGGTACAAAATCTAAGATATACAGACGAGGGCCCCAGAGCCAGAGACTTCACTGGGACCCTCAGTTTGTCGATACAACTCGACAGTAAAATTTATACAGAGCAACAAAAAATTCTAACAATATACGGACATCAAAATTCACTTTTATATCACAAATCAAGCCAAAACACGCAACAGGGTATTAAAAAAACGAGTCAAACAGGTAAACGATCACAAGTGAGTTTATTCGAGAAAATGATTTTCGATGGACTTTTTGAACAAAGGAATTGAAGTGCAACGCTTAATGCTAGAAGGTAACGCATTCCAAAAGGATATCGCACTGAAAGCGAAAGTTTGTTGGCCATAATTAGTATGAGCGGGGGGGATAACAGAAAGTTTTTATCAGCCGCAAACCTTGTCACATCCTTATTCTGCAAAAGATCATATGTAATAAATGGGAATGCGAGTTGATCATACAGCAGTTTGCGGAATAAGGTCACAAGATTTAACCGGAACAAAAGATTTACTGGCAAGATATTAGGAGCGTAGTAATGTGTAGGCGTTCGATTGCGAAGAACTAGAAGTGACAATGCGGATTGAGTGATTTTGAATGGGCGATATTGGTGATAAATGACAAGCATAAGTGTTGCCCCATGAGTCAACACCGTAAGTAATATGACTATGAAAGAACGCAAAATACAGCGCCAGTAGAGCTTCACGAAAAAAGAAAGGGCGAGCTTTGATTAATGCGCGGACACCAAACGCCGTCTTCTCCTTGAAATGGTTAAAATAACCGCGAAAGGTAAGGCATGGGTCAAAATGTGTGCCAAGAAAGAGGACATCAGAACAAGCAGAAATAGAATAAATACCAAGGTGTATTAAGGGAATAGCAGATAATGACCTCTGAGCACTTTTAAACACCACAAAATTAGTTTTTGTGGGGTTGATAGCTAAGTGATTACTGCTGCACCAATTCATAAGGGTACTTAATGCAAGATTTAACTTTGAAACAAGAGCATCAATGTTTTATCAGATGAAGATATTGTTGTGTCATCAGCGTATAGAACACACTGACCACCGTCAAAAGAGCTAAGAACACCAGGAAGATCATTCATATGTAAAATAAATAGCAAAGGACCCAATACTGAGCCCTGCGGTACTCCTTGTTTAACATATTTTGTTGTAGAGAAGGTATTTGCGGCGTGTACTGTGTACTGTCGGTCAAGTAGGTAATTTTTTTAAGAATGTAAGTGCAGGCCTGTTATTCCATAGGACTGAAGTTTATGCAATAAGACTTGATGATTTACAGTGTCAAAGGCTTTAGTGAGATCTAAAAAAATTGAACCCACTAATTTTTCCGAATCGATACTTTTCTTTACGTAATCAGTTAGAGACAGCACAGATAGACTTGTTGACCTACCCGGACGGAAACCAAACCGGCTGTATTTAAGCAATTCAAATTTAACTAGATATCCATTCAGACGTTTAACAAACAATTTTTCGACTAGTTAGCTGAGGCAGGACAGAATTGAAATTGGACGGTAGTTCGAAACTGTTTTTCGCTTTTTTAAAACTGGAATTACTTTAGCTTTATTTAGGAAAGCAGGAAATAAACTCTGTTTTGAACATAAGGTTGATAATATGACACAGCTTATCGGAAACTGAATGTGCAACCAGTTTTAAATGCCTTACACAAATGTCGTCTAACCCAGGCCCTGTATTTTTAAGATTAGCAATAGCTGAAAAGACTTCCTGTAGTGTTGTTGGGAAAAGAACGAATGACTGCGTGGCGCGTCCCAGAGAAGTATACGACTGCGCATGGGGGCGGTGGTTAGTATATACGGAAGAAAGGTATTCCGAAAAGGCATTGACAATTTCTTTGGGCTCAGAGAAGGTGGATCCATTGTAGTCGATTTTGCTTAGAAGGACATTGCCAGATGACGTGTTAAGGAATAAGTTTAGCAGATGCCACTGCCTTTTGGGGTAAGTCCTATTCTTGTCGAATTCATTTTCATAGTACCTTTTTTTCGCTTGCTAGCTTGCTAGAGCAAGGTATTTAATAGACTGAATTAAGACTTGTATCGTTTAGCAAGACGCATAATAAAGTGCTGTAGCTTCTTTATTATACATATCTTCTTTCTTTCTTAAGCATTTTAGAAGAACATTGGTCATCCATTGGTTGTGTGGATACTTGTACTTTTTTACATTGAACAGTACGCGTGTTGGTCGAAACGGCAAGTAAAAATGACGAGCAAAATGCTTGCAAGAGTGCATCTGGGTCTGACATAGACATAACAGGCACGCAGTCAGTTGTACTGATAGCCTCAACAAAGGAATCAGAACTAAATACAGATGTGGTATAGCTAATATTGCGTGTGTGGGTTATGTTTTCGAATGTGAGGAAGATAGGAAATCGATCGGTGATATCGGTGTCGACAACACCCACGCAGGGTGGTGACACCAAGTGGAATAACACGTGATCAATGAGGGTACCGGTACCATGAGATCCAACTATTGTTGGACACTCAACAAGTGATTCAAAGACAAATCCAGTGAAATAATCAATAAGAAGTAGTGTCCGTGTCAAGCAAGTTAATATTCACATCACCTACAATTACTACGTTTTTATTTTCAAAAGTGAACTTAGATAAAACTTCACTGAGACTGCGCAAAAAATCGCAAAGGGACGACGATGGTGAGCGATAAATGCAACCCAAAATTAGATTTTTTTCATTATTAAGGAATGAGTGGTCAACCTCTATCCACACTGATTCGCAATGATTCACATTTAATTTAAGGTCACATCTGCGCCCCGCCGCGATGGTCTAGTGGCTAAGGTGCTCGGCTGCTGACCTGCAGGTCGCGGGTTCAAATCCCGGCTGCGGCGGCTGCATTTCCGATTGAGGCGGAAATGTTGTAGGCCCATGTACTCAGATTCGGGTGCACGTTAAACAACCCCAGGTGGTCGAAATTTCCGGAGCCCTCCACTGCGGCGTCTCTCATAATCATATGGTGGTTTTGGGACGTTAAACCCCACAAATCTATCTAAGATCACATCTGCGCGTGTAAGCGACATCTGGGGAAAGAAAAATCGCGGCAGCCCCATGATTATCACTTTGGCGGTGGCAATATTCAGCTTGACAAGACGGGAAACTTGTCATGCAGTTATCTGTGTCACAAAGCCAAGTCTCTGATATGCAGATAAACGTGAAGGCATGCTGAACTGAGGAAAACAAGTTAATGATTGCATCTATATACTTACGAAGGCTACGTGCATTGAAATGAATGAGGGAACGACTAAGTTTGGAAAGTTGACGCTGCACAGATTCCGGAGAGTGCAAGGCCATGAAAAGAAAGAGTGAACTATACCTTCCTTAGGGTAAGAGCGAAAAAAAGTTTACAATGCATCACGTGAAGATACGAAGATCGGCCTCAGTGGAAATGCGATACACTCTGCCGTCGTCCGCTTTCCGGGCTTTTGTCTGGCAGTTATCGATCCAGAAGTGCTTCCACTTGTGTTCCTTTTTCAGTGCCAGCGCCTTTGCGAACTTTTTTCTGTTGTGAAGAGTTAAATGGTCATTAACATAGATTGGCAAGTTAGTGCCACCAGAGAAGCCGATTTTGTCAGTGCGTAGTCTGGCTCTGCGAGCCTTTCTGATAAACTCATTTTTTTAACACGCGAGCAGAAGCGAACAATAATGCTTTTTTCAGTGGTCTTGGAGCTAAAACGGTGAACAGTGTCGACATCAGCGGGTGAGACGGGGCACTCGACTGAATCGCCTATTCGCCTCACAATAGCTCCGCAATCCTCACCCTGTGATGAAGGCACACCCTTGATCTTAACATTATTCATCCTCGAATACTGCTTGAGATCAGCAACTCTTTTTTCGAGTGCTTCATTTCGTGACAAGAGCACTTTGTTCGAGGCCAGCAGCTCTTCCTGTCGCAGCTTCATTACGTCAAAATCTTCGCTCATAAAACGAACTTTTTCACAAAGCGAAGCATGCTCACCCAGACCAAAATCTTTCAACTTGATGTTAACTTTCGACACCAAATCATCAATCAGCGAGGCCAACTTCTCATCTAAAATTTCTTCGAGATTCAATTTTTATGGCAAGTTGCCCTAGAGAAGGCATAGGGATACAAAAAACAAGGGTTTGGGCAGCAGTTGCGGACAGAAATAATTTCAAATAGGTGCACAAAGTAACCAACCAACCTGTTTGCAGAAGATGTGCGTCTTAGAACTGGGACTTGCCACCGCAACTGCTGCTGTCAAATGAAGTACTGGCCAACGGGTGCGTGCTTATATGGTCCTCGTTAATGGTGGTATGCAGTACGCGCAGGCGCAGCAGGCAGCGCAGGGCTCAAGCACCTCGATGCCCTGCGATGAGTGTGTGCAAGCGTGGATGATAATCCACGGTGGCCACTGACGACGCGGGAAACCAAGCACGAGTAGGCCCTTTTTGCAGAAAAAGTGCGTCTTAGAAAGGGGAGATGCCACCGCAACTGCTGCTGCCAAACTGCTGCTGCCGGACCACTCTTAGGATTTTTAGAGGCGAAGCTTTTCATGGCGTGGCTTGTGCGTCACTCGTAGTACGTAACCACCAGTGGAACATACCCGAAATAGCGGTCCTTACAATTTTGACCTCCAAGGTGGTTCCAGTGAGAGATTTCTTTTGTACGTTGTTGAACAATAAAAGATTGTGCTCAATGCACATGTTAATGGCTGCTAAGGGGGAATGAGAGACAGGAGCATTCAGCCTTTAGGTAACGGGCACGCTGTGATCCCCATTAGCAGCTATTGGCATGTACATGGAGCACGATCTGACAAGAAAGGGTTGCTACGTTATACTCGCTGGGTGTAACCTCCTTGGTTTTATAAAGGTTTAGCGAGCGTTGGGTTGCATAGCCATGAATACAGTGAACTAGTATACACCATGAACCAGAGGTGGTTAAAGCTGGGAAGTAAACCCGAAGCGCAAGGCGTAAGAAAGTGTGCATGTGCCACCTCCCGTTTAGTCCTTGAAATGTCCGCTGGATGGCATTGCTTCTATATGGAGAATATAGAAGCTTCACGTTCGGGCTGTCACGGTGGATGGACGTGTTTTTTGAGCGCTCCTGATCGACTGCGCAGATAAGTGTTTTTGCATGTTTTGAGCTTGTTCTTATAATTATAAGGCAGTGGTTGAAATCTTCGTAGCACTTATTTTATGGTACGGCTTTTTCGGGGGCCAGTCACCAGGTATTTATTAGTTAGTGCGGGTGTGTGTGTTTGAAATTTTTTGTTGTTTTTTTTTTATTTTGCCACCCCGTGGGGGAGGTTTGCGTACATTGAACACGCAAATTTTTGTAGTAGAGCTTAGACTTTCTTTTTTTTCGTAGTGCACGACTCGAGTTTAGTAATTATCGAGTATAGGGACAATTGGTGTCAGAAAGACATGGTAAAAAGACTGTAAAGTGTTCAGGATGTGGAGTGGGTTTGAAAGTGGATCCAACCGTAGAAGCGGATGGAGAAGAGGCTGACGCGAATTGTAAGCAATCTGAAGTCGAGCAAAAAATGGAGAAAATGATGGTTGCCCAAAGTGAACTGCTGGTGAGAATCGATGAGCTCGAGACTGCATGGGCGACAGAGCAAGAGAAAACGAGGGCAATGAGAGAAAGACTGAAGTACACCGAGGAAGCACTAGCGAAGCTGAACAAAGAAGCGGCCTCTGGAGAGAAAAGTAGGGAACCGGCAACCAGAACGGTGGAGAAGGAAGAGCAGGCAAGTTTGGAAAAAACAGGTTTAGCCGGTTCAACTGTCGCAAGGCCCAGCTTCAGCGAGGTAGTGGTGGGGCTAGAAGGGGACAAAGCAGCCGGCGTCACAGGTGCAAGTAGCCCCCAGGTGCAGGACGCTCCAGCTAAAAAGTCACAGCACGTGATAATCGCCGGGGACTTGAATCTAAATCGATGCACAGAAGCCATCGTAGAAAGGGTAAGAGGTGACAAGAGGGTTGCAGTAGGGGCGTTCCCAGGACGCAAGCTTTAAGCAGTCATGAGGCAAGCGAGCGCAAAACTCAAAACTACAGCTGATAGACGAAACCTCGTGATAATTTCAGGTGGTTTAAACGATGTCCTAAATGAAGATACAGCAGGACTAGCAGCCACACTGGCGAAAGGCGTCGATGACATGCGCGCCACTTCTCCTAAGGTACAGGTAGTGATATGCACGATACCGGAGGTACCGCTGCGTGATAGCAACGTGCAAAGAGTGGTTGTCAACGCAAACTAAGAGATATAGTGGATGAGTCAAGAGAAAGGCTTTGAGGTGGTGGAAATAAACAGAGAGGTGCATAGGTGGGGTGGTTTTCAACGAGACAGAACTCACTTCGATGGGCGGCTAGGTCATGAGGTGGGTTGGCGACTTGCAGGACGCGCAGTAGCTTTTTTTTTGGGGGGGAAAGCGAACCCTTCGGGGTGCAAGATAGCTGGTAACGAGGAAAACAACCAGGAAAACTCTTCGACAGGTGGTATGAAGAGATACGATTCCAAAGTGGCACCAATATCTAAGATAGGTACAGTCCGGGGCATAAATAGACGTAGCCACGAGCGCCAAGGCAATGCACACATAAGGTATATTAACATGCAGGGTGGTAGGAACAGGCTGAAGTTGGAAGAGATAGAAGAACAGCTAAGGGAAGAGAGACCGATGGTATACGGTTTTGTAGAAACACATCTCAGGGACATGGAACAACCTCCGAACAATCCGGACTACGCGTGGGAATATTGTAATAGAACAGAAGGCAGCAGAAGGGGGGTGGTATTGGGGTATTTATTCATAAAGTACAGACTGGCAAAGGGTCAAGCAGGAGTGCAAGGAACATTTATGGCTAAAAGGGAAAGTGGCACGTCAAACGACACTCCTTGATTTCGTGTACTTGTGGACGGGAGCTAAGGCCAGAGAGAAAAACCAGGCAATGGTACAGTGTATATCAAAGGACATTCAGGAGTTAGGAAGAGAGTGCGAGATAATTATACTAGGAGACATGAATGCGCATATAGAAGATATAAATGGGTATACCGACCCGACAGGCAAAATGATCGTCGATATGTGTGAAAGGCTTGATTTGATCATTTGCAACAGTACCGAGAAGTGTGAAGGGCAAACAACATGGGAGGTAGGAAGGGTGCAGTCGACAATAGATTATGCACTGATGTCACATAGGATTTATGATAAGCTCAGGGGAATGCACATAGATGAAGGTGCCTCCAGAAGTCTGGGTAGTGATCACAAACGTATCAAGCTAAGTTTTGGAAGAGCAGTGAAAGTGGAAAGAAGACAAAATGAGCAAATACAAGAAAATTTTTATTCAGAAAGGCAAATTGAAATAGCCACTAAACAAATTGAGAAATTAATCACGGAAGATAATAAGACAGTGTGGACATACACGAATCTAACTAGACTCTTTCAGCTAGAGCTTGCTAAGACGCGTAACAAGTCACCCCATAAAAGAAGACACAAACCAAAAAGTTGGTGGGATGAGGAAGTTAAGAGAGCCATAGCGAAACGCCAGGAAGCCTCTAGGGAACACAGACATGCTAAGCAGCAGGGTGAACCGACAGATGATGTTGAAAGAAAATGGGAAACCTTTCTAAGCGGTAGAGGGGCTGCACCCCTTCTGATCAATGAAAAGATTAGAAGAAAGGGAGCTCAGTGGCTGGCAGAAGTACATAAAAAAGATAGAAAGGCAGCTACGAAATTTTGGAACCATCTAAACTCCCTAAGAAATGAGACGAGCCTAGAGCAGAGTTTTATAACTACAGCCCAAGGTGCTAGGCTAGAAGGGGACCAAGCTATTGAATATATAAGAACAAGGGTCACAGAAAAACTTCCACAAAGAAGTACTTTATGCACCACAATAGACAAGGAGGAATCAACTGGTGCAATGGCTCCATTTTCACAACGAGAGTGGGAAAGGGCTGAGAAAAGGGTTCCTAGTAGTACATCAACAGGCCCAGATGGCATTCCAATTAGGCTGATAAAGACATTAGGTCCGAAGTGTAAGCAGGCTTTGAGAGAGGCAGTGAGCAAACTAATAATCGATGGTGAAGTTCCCGATGGATGGAAACTTAGCAGGATGAGCATGATCTATAAAGAAAAGGGGGACAAAGCTGACATAAACAACTACCGTCCTATAACAGTAACATCAGTGGTCTACAGGCTGGCGATGCAGATTATAAAGGAAAGGCTGCAGGCATGGATAGAAAATGAGGGTGTGCTGGGGGAACTGCAGAATGGGTTTCGGAAACATAGGAGGTTGGAAGACAATCTGTTCTCACTGACGCAGTGCATCGAAATAGCAGAAAAGGAACACAGGCCCCTGTGACTAGCGTTTTTGGATATCAAGAGAGCGTACGATAGCGTGGTTCAAGAGGAATTGTGGGGAATATTGGACACACTAGGCGTGGAACATGTAGTCACTAATCTTTTAAAGGGTATCTATAAGGGTAACAAGGTAGTTATAAAGTGGGAAAAACAGATATCCAAGCCTGCAGAGGTAAAACGGGGGCTTAGGCAGGGGTGCCCCCTGTCACCCTTATTATTCATGATGTACCTACAAGGATTAGAGGCAAAATTAGAGGGAAGTGGACTGGGCTTCAACCTCTCTTTAGTCAAACAAGGAAAACTTATTGATCAGGCACTACCAGCATTAATGTACGCAGATGATATAGTGCTAATGGCCAACAACAAGGAAGATTTGCAGAGATTGATGGACATCTGCGGTAATGAGGGAGATAGGTTAGATTTTATATTCAGTATGGAAAAATCAGCAGTCATGATTTTCAATGACAGCGAAGGTAGTGAGCTTATGATACAGGAGGTCACGCTTGAGATAACAGCTAAATACAAATACCTGGGCGTACGGATAAGCAATGGGACCGAGTACCTGAGGGAACACGAAATATACATGACGACTAAAGGTAAACAGGAATGCAGCAGTGATGAAAAATAGGGCCCTGTGGAATTACAATAGGTATGATGTTGTGAGAGGAATATGGAAAGGGGTCATGGTTCCTGGGCTGACGTTCGGCAATGCAGTCTTGTGCATGAGATCGGAAGTTCAAGCAAGATTAGAAATTAAGCAACGTGGAATAGGTAGGCTTGCTTTAGGAGCTCACGGGAATACACCAAATCAGGGAGTACAAGGTGATATGCGATGGACATCATTTGAGGGCTGGGAAGCTAGCAGAAAGATAAAATTTGAGAAGCGATTGAGAGAATTGAAAGAAGAGCGTTGGGCTAGGAAGGTTTTCAGCTACTTGTACATGAAGAATGTCGATACAAAATGGAGGAAGCGAATCAGAAAGTTGACTGGTAAATACTTAGAAAACACAGGTAGCCAAACCTAAAAAAACTATCGGTTAAGAAGAAAGTGAAGAAAACGAAGACTGACATGTGGAATATGGGCATGATTAAGAAGTCCGCACTAGAGATCTATCGAACTTTTAAGCAAGAAATTGCCAAGAAAGGATCTATGATAATACTCGGGGTAGTTCTCTACTGTTTGAGGCAAGGACGGGAGTACTGCGAACCAAGACTTATCGGGCCAAATACAAAGAGGTAGACACAGTATGCAGTGCGTGTGGAGAGGAAGAAGAAACTGCCGAACACTTGATAATGTTCTGTAAAGGGCTTCACTCTATAGTTCAGGTTGTTGGCGCAGAGTTTATCAAAGCACTAGGGTTTAGGGACCGGGAGGGCAAAATAGACTTTAAGCGGGTAGACTTAACTAGAAGGAGGTTATCTGATTGGTGGCTAAAGTCAAGGCACGAGTAAAAATTAAACTCCTCACTGCAAAGTATGAGTCCTCAAACTCACTTTATAAAGAAAAAAATATATAGTTTTTGGTTCATTTATACTACGGCTTGGTGGCGCTAGCCACCGCCCGATCTAAAGAGTACAGCCATATCCATCCATCCACCCAATATATGATTAAACGAGGCGAGATGGTGTTACTTAGAGTGCTGAATAGATAGACGAACGGACACAGAGACAGATGCATGGATGGACGCATGAACGGACGCAGGCGCGGATTCATGGACGAACGCAGGGACGGACGCATGAACAGACGCACGCACGGACGGGTGGATGGATGCATGGACGGTTACACAGACGTACGCAGGAACGGACGGAAGCAAGAACGAATGAACGGACGAATCCTTCACCCCACTCCCCATCATTCACTCCGTGGATATGCTGCCATTTTTTTTCCGACGCCGTTTTTACGCAAAATTTTGCTTCGTGAATCCGCTTACGAGGTCTTTTCGGTGACGTATGCAAATATAGCAACTGCATTACCATAGCTGACATGTTCGGGCTGTCACAGCGCGCTTTATTGCAGCGGCCGATGTGACAACAATGGCCTCTTATGACGTTTTTTTTCGTTTCGTGAATCGACTTATGCAACAAAATTTCTTTTGCGCGAAAATGTTTTCGTAAGTGAGTTTTGTGAATCTTGCCCCAGATGTCGAACGTGTCTGTATTGTCGTCAGTCGTAGACAATGGAAGGCGAGAAAAACAATCAGCGTCAGTATGACACCGTCCACTTTTGTATGCAACAATTAACTCAAATTCCTGGCGGCGTATAGTCCAGCGTTCAAGGCGTCCAGAAGGGTCTCGGAGAGTAACGATCCAACATAGGGAATGATGGTCTGTCACAATTGTGAAAGGACGCCCATACATGTAACAACAAAACTTCTGTATAGCAAATACGGCTGCCAAGCATTCTTGTTCGGCCACAGTTTAATTTTTTTCAGCCTTGCTGAGGGAACGACTTGTATAGGCAACGACATGCTCTCTGTCATTATGACGCTGAACAAAAACGCCTCCGATGCCAATACTACTTGCGTCGCTGTGTACTTCCGTAGGAACAGATGGGTCAAAATGACGGAGAATTAGCTCTGATTTCAGCAAAAGTTTGAGTTGACAGAACGCAGCGTCGCATTTAGATGTCCACTCGAATGTACCGTGTTTTCGCAAGAGGCTCGTCAATGGGTTCACGATGTCCACAAATTTAGGCACAAAGCGTCGAAAATAGGAACATAACCTGAGCAAGCTGCGAAGTTCTCTTACAGACCTAGGTGGTTTAAAGGCGCTGACCACTTCATTTTTCTGGGGGTCAGGCCTCACCCCATCTTTGTACACAAAATGGCCAAGGATCAAGGCCTGCCGTTCACCAAACCGACACTTTTTAGAGTTCAAGACCAAGCCAGCCTTTCCCACGCAGTCCCGAACGAGGCTCAAACGAACGTTTTGTTCTTCGAATGTGCGGCCGAAAAGGACAACTTCGTCTAGATGCCACAAACATATCTTCCATTTCCGTCCGCGAAGAATTGAGTCCATAAATCTTTCAAAAGTTGTGGGGGCAATGCATAGCCCAAATGGCATCACATTGAACTGGTATAGTGCATCCGGTGTTAAAAATGCCGTTTTCTCTTTGTCAGCAGGGTGTATTGGGATCTGCCAATATCCTGATCGTAGATCGAGTGAAGAAAAGCATGAAGCAGAATTTAGACAGTCAATTACGTCGTCGATCCGAGGTAGCGGATATACATCCTTTTTAGTCAAGGCATTCAATCGTCTATAATCAACGTGAAACCTCCAGAAACCGTCTTTCTTTCGAACCAAAATCACAGGTGCTGCCCACGGGCTGCACGACTCTTCAATAACACCCTTCTGAAACATGTCCTGAACTTTTTCAGCTATAATTTTCTGCTCAGATGACGAGAGCCTGAAATGCTTTTGCCGAACCGGATGAGCAAAGCCTGTGGCGATGGCATGCTGTGGTCGAGAGTGTGGTAAAGACAGTCGCTTACCCTTTTCGCCGAAGTGAAACACTGACCCATGTCGCTGTATTCATTGGACGAATTGTTGTTGTTCATGTGACCCTAGCGTCTTGCTAACCATGCTCAAAATGTGGGACTCTTGGAAGGAACTCCGTTTAGGTGTGCCCACGAGTTTCTCACTTTCTTCGTCGGTGATGGCGACAATAGAATTTTCCGTGACACCATGGAACAGCGCGAGCTTCATTCCTCGAGGAAGGATAATCGACGCAGATAAAGAATTAAGTGTCAACAAAAACGCGCAGCCATTAATAATTGAAATAATCGAATGAGACACTATTACATCTTTTTTGCACACTGAACCATGAGAGGTTTAACGACGGTATCAAAGACTGATACTGCAGAAATCAGAGTAGATACGGCTACAGAACTCGTAGACCATGGTGGTAATGTCAGCTCTTTGGAAACAATCAGTAAGTCTTTCGGAGGCAGCTGCATACTGCTCACTTAAGGCGGGAAAGGCATCACCACCGCTAACAGAAACTTTACTCGTACTGCAGTAGACGAAAGCGGCACACTCTTGAAGGAAGTCAATGCCGAGAATAAGATCATGTGTACACCGTTTCAGAATCAGGAACTCAGTTGCGAACGCCTTTCCCGCCAACAACACGTTAACGGCCCATACTCATACGGGTTGAAGTATGTCCCCACCCACGCCACGAAATCCACCAGAGTCCTGATAGGAAAACATAACTTTGCGGCCTACTTTCAATCAACTGTTCATAACAGAAACTGTAGCACCAGTATTCACTAAAGCCGTTGCACACAATCCGTCTATTGACACACATATCCGGTTTTCGTCCATCGTAACTGGCGGAAGTATACGAGGTGAATCCTGTTGTGCGACCTCATCTCCATCGGCCGCACCAGCTAATTTTCCGGCGGTGGTAGTGGCCACCGCCGCCGTAGAGGCAAACGAGAGCGATGCGTTCGGCCAGCCGGAGGTGTCAAGCTACGGTCAGAAGTAGGAGAGGTTCCACGCCGGCTTCCTTGTCGTAGGGTGCTATTGGGATACGTAGACCAATAAGTATCGTCATAATAATGGTGACCACCGCGAGGAGGTCTTGACGATGGCTCGTATATTGATGTAATCTCTCTCTGCCGACGGCAGAACCGAGCAATGTGTCCTGGAGCAACACAGCCGAACCAGATAGGTTGACGATATGCCTTTTGGAAAGCATCGTGAGGGCGTGGTGACACAGGTGCATATTCGTTCGGGTTCTGATAGTCGGCGGCCAGCTGTCGAGGAGAGCTGAAGCAGCACTGGTGCCTGGGGTCTTGGCAGTGACTGCGCTGCAGCCTCGGTGGTGTGCCAGAAACCTAGTCATACTCCTCGATGCCTGCTGCACCAATGGAAACAGGATGCTGATGCTGGTCTGGAACCGGCAAGGGTGTAGCTTCGCAAGGTGTCATGCGAGTGTGTCGACTGAGTTCTTCACACACGATCTCACGTATTATAGACGTAAAATCAGAAGGCGCGTAGTTGTCAACACTCGCACCGTGGTCACATAAGGTAATCGACCAAATTTAGGAGCAATGCGCCTCATCTCCAGAGTCTCAAACGTGAAACAGTGCCGTATGACATCGGCTACTGTACCATTGCTGTCTTTGCCGATATGAAAGTGATAAACATCCTCTGCGATGCCCTTGAACAGGTGGCCGACTTTGTCCTCCTCGGAATTGCAAGAGTTAGCAGTCTTGCATAGTTTCAGGATCGCCTCGATGAACATCGTGCACGTTTCGCCTGGGAACTGGGCTCTTTGCAGCAGCGTTTGTTCGGCTTGCTTCCTCTTTGCCACGGTGTCTCCTAAACACTCCTTCATTTCGGACACGAAGCATTCCCACGTTGTGAGGGTGTCCTCATGGTTCTCATACTATGTGAGCGCCGTGTCCCTCAAGAAGAACATTACGTTGGTGAACTAAGTTGCCGCTTCCCTAGAGTAGTAGTTTCTCGCCCGCTTGTAATGTTTGATTCACTCGTCCACGTTCTCGCCAGATTTGCCCCTGAAAGGATGGTGCTCTATCAGATGCTGACGCTGCCAAAGAATAGCGGCGGCTGAAGCTGGTTGTAAAAAGTCACTGGAACTAGTGGTGCAGTGCCGTCAGCTGCGGGGTACAGGGTTTCGTCTTCACCGTGAAACATCTCGACCACCAGGGGTAATGGGGTTAGCCCAGCAATGCGGCGGCTCAGGCGTACCTCAGGTTGTTGCAGAACCGTGTTGGTTGGTTAGGTAACCAGCACCTCCACCGTAAAACTGTTACGGTTAAATTGGGTTTAACTATGTCTATTTACAGAAGAGATTAGGCGATGATCGGCGATGATTGCGAACATAAGCCGAACCAAGTAACTTCCTTTCCCTCTACTTTTGTCCCCAAAACATGGCGCGGCTCATACCGTATCAATATAACTATACATTATGTAATCTTTGTTCTTAAGCTATCACTACGAATATCTTACTTCTACAAAGAAAGCTGCTAGCTCCCTTAATAGGAGTTTCGGCACCGTAATTTTCCGCCACCACCGCCACCACCGGCGTCTATAACCAATGTCACGTGGATAAAAAACTAAGTACATATAATTAGCCCCGTATATGCATGTTAATCTGCGAATGTCGTCGCAAGACGATAGTCTTGCGTGTGGAGAGTAAAAAACATTTATTAGATGTACTGCACAAGAAAATGGGTGAATGGTATTCTGGAGGCGCTGCATTAGAGTGCCTCGAGCGTGCAGCTGAGGCGAATGAACGCATCAAGGCACATCACACGTCAGACTTGAGTGCTATCTGGCAGTTTTTTTTTTCAGAAAACGAAGCGTGTGGCTCTGAGACGGCTGTCCGCGCCCATCTCAAAGGTGATGAAGTCTAGAACGCAAGGCGACGGGTAGGTGCCACCACCATCTCGTCTTAGCAAAGTTTTGCAATTACTAGCCTTTTCGTGGAAGCGTTGCATGGTCAGCGCAGCGTGATGAGCGCAGTGGTCTTTATAATTACTTATGTCTTTCTTGGAAAACGACGCACATGCAGAATATATCCGTGTTGTTATGGTGCCCCAGACATGCGCAATAATTGCCTTTTAGTTGACGATTGCACAATTATGAACGCTGAAGAAAGAGGTACATCGGTGGGTGCTGCGGATGAGGTAGGCCATTTCAACTACCCAAAGCTGTTAAGGGTGGACAAACAGACACATGTACAGACAGACACACCAAAATTTTTGCGTTGAAGGTCCCCAAGAAAGACTATCGTCTTTAAAAACTCTTGGGACACAAAGGTATTTGAACCTTGCTCCCTAGTATGCCAGCCCAGTATTCTACCACTCCGCATGCCAGCTTTTTTTATTGCCTGCTTACGGAGTCAAGACTGTAAATAAAATTTCGTTGCAACGTGGCCTTACAGAAGCTTCATGTTAGGAAGCGAGTCGCGTTGATAATAAAATAAAACGTTTCAAAACAGCAAGGCAATTACCACGAGTGACGCGATACGAATCGCGTAACTATTGGGTCGCCGAATGCTCTAAGCCATTACAAAAGCCTCATGCATAATTCGTCATTGTTGTCTTCTGACACAAAAAATATATTTGCGCAAAACTTCTTGAACGTGTTTAGCCAGTACTGCGCTTTTCCGAAGAAAGACAAAGAATGGTATAAGAAATGCCTCTCTATTAGAAAAATGTATTTTCGGGCGTAGTCGGTACCGTTTGAGAGCACTTGTAACAGGTATAGAAAATGTGTGCATGAAATAGACTAAGGCTGCTTTTCAGGTATTTGTTGTGACTGTGCAGCGCGTTCTACGTAGGTGTAGTGTTTTTTTTCTTGTGATGTGTGATATATAATGAGCTACAGATTGCATGTGTAAAGGTCAGTCACTTTGCATAGATGTTACAGGGTTATAAATATTACCGCAGTGCTACTCTTTAAATATCACTTCCACGCGTTGCGTATCGCCAGATTATTAAATCTGATCTAGAGTATTGTCATGAACTCTCGTTTGAGTGAGCGTCCAGCGGCCTAAGAAAATAGATCACTTAAGTGAAAGTTTACATAAAAGAACATTCACTACAATACACAAAACAAGTCAGCATAAATTACGTCAAACGTGCGAAATGCACTTTATTTCGAAACAAATTCTGTCTTTATTATTTGGGATAACTCTACAAAAATGCATATTACCAGACAAGACAGAAGAAATTGTTAAGCAGGAAAGTCAGGGAAATTAAGCAGTTCATCAAGATAGGTTTTCTACCCTACGTGTAAGAATAGCAAGGAAGCTATCAAAAGAGGGAGAGGAAATAGGGGGAAGAGAAAGATGAAAAGCAAATAAGAACATTCACACAAACATGCAGTTAGTTACAAGCACATAATGCTCGTGTAATAGACAAGCAGCAGTAATTGCTGCGGCAGCCTATTGCCACGTTGTTTTTTCTTGGATTCTCGAGAAGCTGCTTGGTCGCCTTCAGCTGCGATATCTACTGTAGAGGAAATTCAAGAATATATCTAAAAGCCATTTTTCTATTGTCACAGTGCTCTAGAATGAACGCCATTGACTGTGCCTGAACATCATATGGAAATAAACAAAGCCGTCCACAGAGTCTGCACACTGCCTCTGGCACAGCTCACTGCATGTTGCAACCTTCTCTTTCTCTAATGTATCTTACAGCCTCGGCTAGAGATGTAATATTTAAATCGGCCTCTTACATTACAAGTTTTTTTTCGAATTCTCGTTTGGTTTTGGATGAACACTAGAAACAATTTACTAACATGATAGCTGCGCGTAGATACTGAAGCGCACGTGGCTTGTTTTAAATGCGAAGCATTTTCTAGCGAACTTCGGAGACTTTGAGCGTATCTATCTATCTATCTATCTATCTATCTATCTATCTATCTATCTATCTATCTATCTATCTATCTATGCAGCAGCTCACGTTCGGGTGCTCTCGTTGCACCCCTTTAACTTGGCGTGAAACAAAATCAGCATGGGAGGGTAAGATGGGTTGACGAACATGACACGCTGGTCTAGACATGAATAATCTCACAATCCAGTCGCGTACATTGTCAAACATTTCTTGTCAGACAGCGGCACATACCCACAGGCGGGTATGTGCCAAGGGTATCCAGGTATGTGCCACAGGTGATGCACGTATGGGCAATTTTAACACGTGAGCGCTAACAAATACCCGACATTGGTAGCGTCGACCCAACGATGGCATAGAATAAACCTCAGTGTTAAGGAAAACCTGAAATAAACAGCGTTGTCCCATCCCTCCCTCTAATGAATGCAAATATTGAATTTCCGGGTCTCAGCAGGAATTGAACCCAAGCATTCTGCGTGGCAGTCAAGCACCCTACCGCAGATCTATGTCAGGTCTCGGAACTACTTTTCAAATAGACGCTAATCTTCGTGAAACGTCAATAGTGGATGCAGTGCTGCCAACCTAATTTTATAAAAATTACATATGCATTCCTTTGATAGAGCCGTCACGTCGGGTTAACGTCAATTGTGGTTAGTTGCCGTGCGCTGAAGTTGATTTATGTAGCAGTGTCCAAGGCCAGCATCTTGGCGAGCATAAGCGCTTCATATCAGCTTCTGGAGTTGCTAATACGCATGTTCCAGTTGGCGTTGTTGCGCAAGTGCAAACAACTGGTTATGTAAACATCTGGAACTCTTCAACATATGTCTGTGCGTGCAACACTTGTACGTATACTTGGAGTCTTTTCATGGCGGGTCGCTTAATAAAAAAAGCTGCAACTAGGTCACCTTGCCTCCACATGCTTCGCATAACGACAATTCCCACGTACGTGGGTTCTGCCGAATTTTCGTCTTCAGCACAACCCCCTTGCTTCGGCGGAGTTTTATGTGCAAATGATGTTGCACCGCCGACCATGAATGGGCGAATAGGAGGTGGATCGCATTGGGTGCGCCAGTGCTACAGAGCGCGAAACTGCATTGATTGTTCTAAAAAATGAGACCCAGTGAGCAGATTTTAACACAACCGATAACTCTTACAATTCACACACAACACACTATAGCGTTCCTTATTTACATGCCAAACGTCCTACGCGCCTCGGCACACGAACTGTCCTACTCGCCGTTATGACTGCTGTCGCTGCGGCGAGGTCGGTCGTCACCGGTGTTCCTTGTGCAGTCACGCTGCCTTGACCGTGGTGAGGTGGTGGTGGTCGTGATGGTGGTGCTGCATGCCGGTAGATCACCAGGCCACTGCAGTGCAGGTTAATGGCCCGTCGCCAACATGAGCCGCGGCCACCTCGTGCCACCACTCGGGCCCCAGGACCTCAGGCCACGAACAGACTATGCTGCCGGTCCCCGTGTCAGCGCCGGCCACAGAGCGGGAAGCCAGCTCACCAGGTCCGCAAGGCTGCCGGACGCCTGGTGAGCTGGCTTCCCGAACCGCCGACCAGCAGCTGCCGTTCGAACCATGTCACGCTCCAACTGCCCGAGCCGCACACCCCGCTCGCGCTTCCTTTTTCTCGTCTTCGCCTCCAAGGCGTACCGCAGAGCAGAACTGCCGTTCCCTCTTCGCCCCGTCACGGGCCACACAATCCACATCATTACAGTATGATACCGGTTCAAACATGATAAACATGCGATGCGTGTCATGTAACAACATTACTACATGGTACGCTCATGATGCGCTCGCGGCCGTTTCGCTAGCTTCACATGTATCAAACTCGATATTACGCCATGCGAATGGAGGACATAGGTAAATGGCATCCAAACATGATAATCACGACATGCGTGTCATCAAACAACATGACTACATACCACTGTTATGATGAGTTTGCGGGCGTTTTGTGAGCTTCACACATGCCGAATTCGGTATTACTTGATGTCAATGGATGACGAAGGTGACTGGCGCAAACATGATAATCATGAGATATGTGTCATGTGAGAACGTGACTAGATGCCACATTGAAGGTGCCAAGACGCTTCGACGTGACGTGGTGCGCGTGCTTGCCGGTGTTCAATTCGACGCGTCACGCCGGCTTTGAGACTCCAGGAGCCTGTCCTTCCATATAGGTGCTAAAAACATATCTCAAGCTGCCAACTTATTGTGAATGACCGACTGTATGCTTTACACTGCAATTCAATGAAAAGGTGAATGCTTCTTTACTCGAGAATTATGACGGTCCAATAATAACCAAGGCCAGTGTATGCCCGAGTGTGGAAATCTCCTATGCATATTACATTCGCCACACGAGACCCAATTTCTTAAATAAACTTTTCATGGAAACCAAAGGGTCTACGATATCGTTATGTGGGTTGTAGAAGCACCAGTAACAAAACTTTATCCCTCATAATAAACTCCACACCAAACTGATTCACTTTCGAATGGAATGTCAGGAGAAGAAGACTTTGTTTCGTGTATGTGCAGTAGGTGACACATATAAGCCAAGTTCAACGCTACAAAGAACCCTGCAGTTTCTTCAACGCTGCTTTTTATGTATTCCAAACAGGAAAGAAGGTTCCGCGATAACGCTGTGCCACAGTGGATGCGCAGTGATGTCAGGGCACGGCACTTGTACGCTCAAAGCTAGTGTTTTATCACACTTGCGTGTAAACACGATTACATGCGCGGCACAAACATACACGATGCATCTTCCTTCATTCAATAAAAATAATCAGAAAACAAAACAATAAAAATAACACTCAGATCTCAGCAGTGCTGTTTACATAACTTTCTCAAATTCATTCCCGTAACCCAGTCTCTGCTGTGGTCTTCGGTTTTGGGCACTTCGTCTGAGTCTAGGGATTACAGTCACAGAGCTTGCACTATCAGTTGTGGACTGCAGGAGATTGGCGATGTCATCACTTGTGCTCTCTTCGTCTGAAGAGTCTTCCGTGTCATCAAAGGATTGAGCTGTTGGCAAGAGGTGTTGGTGGTTCCGTCGCGGAACGTTGTCCTTCTCGGTGATGACAGTGTATGATCTCGGCTGCATTTGGCAAAGAACTTTAGCCTTTGTTTTCCAGGCTTTCCCCTGCACTCGCAACACTTGCCCTGTGGTCAATGGTGGAAGAGACTGACGCTTGGGTTGCGCTTGTCCATTCTTCCGAACGGCTGTTTGGGGGCCCTTGTTGAAGTCTGGTATGGGCGTCCTCAGTTGTCGACCTTGGAGCAGCTCCGCTGGAGACCTTCCCTCTTCCAGTGGGCTGAACTTGTAGCCGAGAAGACCCTTCCAAAAGTCATTTTTCCTTTCAATTATTTTTTTCAAAGTTCTTTTAACACTCTGTACGCCTTTTTCGACGAGGCCATTAGATTGAGGAAACCTCGGACTTGATGCTGTATGCTTAAAGTCGTACTCCTTCGCAAAAATGGCAAACTCTCGACTTGAAAACTGTGCGCCATTATGTGTGCATACCTATAGGGGTATACCTTACCTAGCAAAGATTGATTGCAGCCTTTGGACAGTCGTCGCTGCCGATGTATCCTGGAGTTGTTCCACTGCAGGAAAGTTACAATGTGCATGCTACGTGCACAAGTACGACCTTCCACCGCACTGAAAGATATCGACGCCAACGCGACGCCTTGGTTTATTGGGTGTCGGGCGTATTATCAGCGGTTCGCGTGGCTGTTTATAAGCGTACATTTTGCATACAGCGCACACAGCAATGGTACTTTCAATATTTGAATATATACCTGGTCAAAACACTAGATGACGTGCTCGGGCATTACATATGTTTATACCCATGTGGCTATAGTGGATGCGTCTTAGTATTTTGCGTCGCATACTTCGTGCCATCACCACTTTGTTGCCTTCAAACAAGACGCCATTTACGACAGATAGTTCACCTACAAAGGGTCTTAGCTCTCCTTCCACTCGTTTGTTTTTCGCCAGCTGCTCCACCACGTTCTTTAAGTAGCCGTCTTTCCTTGTTTCTCTCGCCAGTATATCTTGCATCGCTTCGCTCACTAACGAAGAGACAACACTTACGACATGTATTTCGACGTCTTCATATACTCCATCTTTCTCTGGACTGCCGACGGAAGCTTGCGACAGCATATCCGCCAGGACCAGCTGTTTTCCTGGAAGAAACTGCAGTTAAAGTCATATTTCAATAAACGAAGAAAAAAGCGCTGCAGTCAAGGCGGCATTTCCTCAATAGCTTTCTTCGAGATTGCTACCAATGGACGGTGGTCACTTTCTAGAACAATATGGCGTCTGTACGCAAAGTGATGAAACTTTTCACACCATACTGCAACCGCCATTGCCTTCTTTTCAATCTGCGAATACCTTTTCTGCGCCTCTGTCAATACGCGAGAGGCGTATGCAAGCGGTTTCCACGAGTCACCATACCATTGCAGGAGAGCCGAGCCTATGCCATTCTGCGAAGCATCTGAGGTTATCTTCGTGTCTCTTTGTGGATCGAAGGTTGCCAGCAATGGTTGTCCACTAAGACATTTGCAAAGCTGCTCCCACTCACTTGCATGATTCTCCGTCCATTCGAAAACCGGGTCTTTCTTTAGAAGCTGGCGTAACAACCGAGTATTTTTCGCGAGCGTGGGTACTAACTTTCCGAAGTATTTTATCACGCCTAGCATTCGTTGCACTCCAAGCTTGTCACTAGGTGGTGGCAACCTAACAACCGAAGTAACCAATGCGGGGCTTGGCCTTATTCCTGCCTCTGAAATGTTGCCCAGAAAAGAAATTTCAGTGACGCCAACTTCACACTTTTCGGGATTGAAAGTTAGTCCCGCTTTTTGCACCGCTCCTAAAACTCTCGTTATCCTCTCGTAATGTTCCTATCTCGTCAATCCCCATATCCCCATGTCGTCCACATACACTTGCACGTCTGCGATGTCGTCGAAAATCTCGTTTAACGTCTTATGAAAGACCTCCGGAGCTGAAGTGATTCCAAAAGGCAAACAGAGGAAACGATAACAGCCGAAATGTGTGGCAAATGTACATATTCTTGAAATTTCCTCGTGAAGCGGAATCTGATGGAAACTGGAGTTTGCGTCCAAACACGAAAAAACTTTTGCGCCTGCCAACCTTGCCTCAATGTCTTCGCGCCGCGGCATTTCCTAGTGCTCTCGCTTCAGGCACTCATTTAGTTTTCTGGGATCCATACAGATCCTTAGTTTGCCATTTTTTTCTTGAATATAACCATGGGACTTTCCCAGTCCATGGGCTCTTCTACTTTAGTGATGATGCCTGCCTTGAGCATCTTTTCGAGTTCCTCTTTAAGCAGCGTTTGCAATTCCAGAGAAACACGTCTCGGCGTTTGGACGCTTGGAGTTGCACCTTCTTGTAACATTATCCGGTATTCACGCTGGACGCACCCTGTTCCTTGGAACACGTCTCGGCAAGCTTGGACCAGTCGCTCGCTGCTGTTGGTTCTAATCGAGCTCAAGGACCTTGTGAAAAGTCCCAGCCGCTCAATGGCATGTAGCTTCAGGATGACCTGACGCCCCCTTTTCACAATGAAAAAGTCTGTCTAATCTTGTTACCTATTCCGGTTTTGAGCGTCGCAATCCCAAGGTGGTTGATGACTGCTCCTTCATATGAAAGAAGAACCGTTTTGCTAGCCTTGAGTGGCGCTTTTGGACGCAGTACCTGCCATGTACCTTATGGCAGTAGGTTGGCTTCTGCACCGGTGTCTACCTTGAGGAAAACTTGCATGCTGCATACTTGCGCTGGTACCACCCTGTCCCGTTGCTGCTTCTCGTTTGACACGTTCAAAGTTCCAAAGTAATTGTCGTCTTGGTCCCCGCTACGGACTTTCGAGACTTGTTTGGCACTCTTGCAACGCACCACGAAGTGGTTTTCGCCGCAACACTTTCTGCAGATGCGTCCAAACGCTGGACAGCTTCGTGGGGTATGCATGCGTGCACAGCGACTGCACCGAAATTCCTTCTACCGCTCCTGGGTGTATCCGCTCGTTTTCACGTGGTCGACTTGCCTCTCTTGCGACCAAACTTCTTTCTGTGGTGCGGCTAGTTCCTCCACCTTGCATACTTGTTCGGCTATAGCCAGCGTCAACCCTTTGTCTCGAAGAAGTTTCTCACGGACCTTTTCGTTACTTGTGCCATACACAATTTGGTCTCGGATCATAGATTCGGACATTGTACCGAAGTTACACGATTGAGCTAGTCTTCTCAGGTCTCTTATGAACTGTTCGGTTGATTCACCGCCTGCTAGTACTCGCTGCCGGAAAACGAATCGCTCATGAACTTCATTTAGCTGGGCTTCGCAGTACTCTTCGAATTTCTTGACCACAGTCTGGAAGTCGTTCTTGGATTCGCCCTCGGTGAAGCTGAAGTTGTTAATAGCTTCTTAACCTCATCGCCGGTCACGCTGAGCAGTAGTACCACCTTCGTCACCTTAGTCCGTAGTTTCTCGCTTGTCTCCAATGCGGTGAGGAACAGCTCGAACTTCTGTTTAAACAGTTTCCAACTTTTGCTGACATCTCCGTCCAGACGAAGGCGATCTAGTGGCTTCAAGAGGTCCATAACTTGACTGACGAATGCTCAGTGGTTTCCTATGACGTAGGCATGGGTACAGGTGTCTGACATCACGTTTCGTGCATGTGCAGTAGGTGACACATATAAGCCAAGTTCAACGCTACAATGAACCCTGAAGTTTATTCAACGCTGCCTTTTATATATTCCAAACAGGAGAGAAGGTCCCGCGATAACACTGTGCCACAGTGGATGTCAAGTGACGTCAGAGAACGGCACTTGTACGCTCAAAGCTTGTGTTTTATCACACTTGCATGTAAACACGATTACACTGTGCGGCACGAACATACACGATACAGACTTCACATTAGCGGGCAAATACAAAGCAGGTCCTTCCTCTATACACTTAGCAGTATCGCATCTTATAGCACTAAAATGTGGCACCGGCACTTAACCATCATATATATGCCTATAAAACTCTGTATCAGTGACTACAATGGTTAGGGATGAGGAAGACAAGCTGAATGGCAACAAGTTCAAAAATTTAACACCAAAACTTATAGCAATGTTGTTTAAAATGCCACGGATTTCTGAAATTCAAAGGGAATATCATGAAATAGTATAAGCTTCAGCCCTCAGAGACTTCTTAGTGCGTTACTTATGAGGCTTCGCAGTCGTGTTACTGTGCGAATTGCAATTATAACACGCGTAATCAATGAACAGTGCCATGCATACCATGCACACAAAGCAGCTACTGCTACGGGAGGATTTGGTTGCCACCCATAGCTTTCTTTTGAGAGTTCGCACATCTTCTGAGAAGTCCTTTCATACCTGTTGATCGGAACCGTTACTCATAACTGCACACTTGAGAATATGAGCTTCCTCGCTATTTAAATAGTGTATAACCACGTGAATGGGGTCTCTATACTCCACTTATGCCACACCATGTTCAGGAGGTAAAGTATCTTGAATAAATCAGTAAGTTTCAATATTAGAGGCAGGGTACAATATGCAAAGCGGCTGTCATTTTTTTGGCATCTTTCCAATTGTGGGCAATCCGTTTGAAGTATTTTAGTGCGCAGTTTTGAAATTGTGTTGACAGGTGTCTGATAATGGAGTTTTGGCGATTACAGGCAGGATAGAAATAACGCGGGGCCGTCTGCTTTTTAAACCGTAATTCTCAGCAGTGATATGGATGACCTCATCACTAAGAAACTCAATGGTGCTCTGGAATCCACCTGGTATTTTTTTAAATAGACGAGACACAGATTTTTATCACTCAGAAGCAGAAATTTGACATGACTCAGCAGCCTCCAAACGGAGACTTACAAAAAGGAGAAGTTCACAAATCTCATGGGTTATCTTGTTTTGGCCAGCAAGTAGTGTAGGAAATATGAGGAAAAGTGAAGGCTTGCCGTCATTGTCTCCAATGCCCTCCGCCGTCTGATAATGACGCTGGTAAACCTGCAATATAGCTCAAATTTCTATCTATATTACTCTTGCACCCCTGGGGCCGGAGTTCCGCTCGGCGTCACCGCTCAAGGACAAGCGACTTTCACAATACGCAATATGAGCATAAATAATACATATGAAGAAAAGGTGGTGTGTCAGCAAATAAGGAGTAACCTAAGTGGGTACAATATGTGTTGTAAAAGTAAGATACATGAATACTAAAGAGGCACATAATAAACAGTGTGTCACCGCTGCTGCTGCGGCATGTTCTGAAACTGCTTTACGGCCGACTCAGAACGGCCGAAAACAGCCTCGTATGTGCTTGGAAACAGCGATGGCGCATCGAGTGGCCAGCCAAGACCGTTTCTCGATGTAAAGACAGGCAAAGTGACTGGGTGCCGTTACGGTGAGCGAAAAACGCGTTTGTAACTACTACTGCATCAAGGGTCCCCACGCTGACCAAGCGGAGTGCCGAAGAATTCGCCAGCTTCGTAAAGAGCTGCAAATTAAAGGAACGTTTCACAAACGCTTCGTCACCATGGCTGCTGCCTCGATCATTCGTCTTTTATAATTGCATAGTTAGTCGTGCGGAAGTCTTAGTGAGAAGCGGTGTCTTAAGAAACGCTGGAAAAGCATGAATAACGTGAAAAAAAGTTATAATATTCAAACGCAGCAACAAGTTCTTGAACTGAAAAGCACACGTGAATTTCGAGTTGTACGCAGTTCTTACGGGGAAGGACGCGAGGGTTCTGGCACAAATCGCTCCCGTGTCTCTCTTCCCAATTACTGGATTTCTTGCTTCACTGCTGTCCGTGTTGATTTAGCAACGCAGCTCCACTGTGCTCGTCCCAAAGAGTGAGCGTCACTTTAATTTTCTTCTCAGCAAGTGCTTCAAATTCTCTCGAGTACCTGAACTTCTGTGTTTCTTGCGTTTCAATACACCGATATTTCCATATCATCATGAGGCCATCTTTGGTTAGAGGAGAGAAATACCAGTGAACTTTTTGATCAAAGAAAGAAAAGAAGACAGAGAAGAAGGGACATGCAACTATAGAAATTTGTTCGAAAATGTGCCAGAAGGTTTCCAGCTGCTATCCGGTCATCGTGTGTCGTGGTAATTCTTTGCTATTGCATTCATTTCTTTTTACTTGCGGCAGAAGTGAGATTTTGTTTATTCATTCAAAAATTCATTTTTGTTTCTTCTTAACAATATCTTAAAGCTCCGTGAGAAGTGGTTTTTGATGAAGAGCGGATATATGTACTAAAGCAGCTCTACGATTATGTGTTTTCAGATGACAAAGTTGGATTCAATCTCTGCCTTCTTAATTAGGTAGTTAGAAGTAATAATATTGTTCATTACGTAAATCTTTATTACTTGTTCAGCTCCACTTAAACATCGAAGTTGGGATGTCAGTGGCTAAACTTTGCACACCAGCAGCGTAACAGTGGCTTGAAACACATCACAAATAAGCCATCACGTATTACTGAAGAGTCACCTATTTGTGTAGTGTATGACGGCTTAAAGCGAAATAAACAGCACTGCACCTTCTTGAAGACATAAATATGGCAAAGGAAGTCTAAAGTTAAATTGTGTCTGCGAGATCAATTAGAGGCTGCTAAATAATCCTTCTGTGTGTTTTATCGTACGACCCTTACTATTCCCGTCGTGCAATACAAGGACATCGATGAAAGTAAGTGTGATGGTAGAACAGAGGATGATAGAGCTTCGTGTGGAAAATCCGGTGAGTTTTCTCGCGGGTTGGTTCTGTCTTCATCGACGGGCTCCTACATTCATGGCACTTTCTGAGAATAATAAATGAGCCGCTTAGTCGAGTGGGTGCAAAGCCTCACCTACTATGAATTGCTACTGCAGGCCCCGCTCGTTCGCAGCCGTAGGTGGTCGATAGAAAGACCCGAATCACATGCGTTTCCCTTAGGAGTTGTCGTTTTTACAAGCGGTATGAGGGGCACACTCAAAGCGAGTTTAATGGTGCACCTCGCAGAAACCTTCTATAAGCGAACCAGAAGACAGTGAAGCTCTATATGGCGACTCTTTTCTGAACTCAGCCAGTGTGAAAGTAATTAACAGTTGGTTTCTGGAACGCCTCCGTATCTGTATCATGCAATCCATATGAAGGGTCTGTATGATAGATTAGAAAATAAAAATTATCGTTCTGATCAGCACACATACATAACTTGTTTTCTTATGTACGAATATGTCAAACAATAATATTTGTATATTTATTTGTTTGTTTAATATTTATTCAATAATGCTGTTCAGAATTTTCAGGCCTTGAGCAGAAGTAGATGGGTACCACTATATTTACGAATGCACTTGGAAGAATCAAGGAGCTGATTTGCAAAATGTCAGAAAAAAAGTCAACAGGTGAGACAAGTACAGCACTGTATACATACAAATATACGGATTCATCCTGTATATCAAAAAAAGATAGTGACACGTTTACACAATACTGTATTCAACACTTTCAATGAAAGGTGTTGAAACGAAATGAGTCTCTATCAAGTGCACTAGACAATTCAGCGTTTTTTTTTAAATGTAACGGAAAAAGAGAAACAAAACAACATAATATTGAAAAAAAAAACAACTTGCCAAGCAAATTGTTATTGAGTACCTGAATTGATGCTCTATCTCTTTTTGACGGTCAGAAAAGCAACACATAAACTCCTGCCTTTCAAGGTTGAAATTTTGAATTGTATTGTTAATGGTAAATATCTTAGGCGTTTCCGTCGACCTGCACGTGGTGCAGCAGCGGCAAAGTCACAGGATGCAAAGACACTTCCCCTGCCATGCAGAGGCTCAGGAGCAGCATCAGCAAACTTACCTGAGGCCAGGTAATCAGAAACATTAGTGTGTTTCAAGCAATTAGCGTTGGAGCAATTTCAGTTCTTTGCAGTTTAAGCTAGAAGGCCGTGGATCTTGTATTTTAGCTAAAGAAAACGTTCGGTCTCAGTCTAGCTTGTGAAGTTCTGTTAATTTCACTGTATATTTGTCATGTGCAAACACTTCAATTCTTGTACAGCGTGTAGACTCCCTGCTCCAGTCACTGTGTATGTGAGTCGTTTTTCGGAGAGCAGAGCAACACGCTGATTGACTGATTAATATTTCAGGTTTAACGTCCCAAAGCTACCATATGATTATGAATGATGCTGCAGTGGATGGCTCCGCGAATTCAAACCACCTGGAGTTCTCTGACGTGCGCCAAAATCTGAGTACATGGGCCTACAGAATTTTCGCCTCCATCAAAAAGGCAGCCACCGCAGCCGGGATTCGATCCCGTGAGCCGTGAGTCAGCAGCTGAGTGCCTTAGCCACGGTGGTGCCATCGTCGTGGTTGTGACTGCACGAACTTGTTGGCGATAATGGACTATGATTCCGAAACAAGAGACGTTTTGTGCAACTAGTTCCGAGTCTTAGACAATCGATGAGTGTCCCAACATGTCTTGGTAGCAGAGGGTCTATTTGGCCTCAAGGGTATAGGTCAATACAATAGCCTACCAGATGGATTCCTTGTGCTCTATGAGTTCCTTAATCAGCGGTAGTGGGAAAAAAAAGCGCATGTGCTGCCGACATCTACTACAATTGTCAGGAACTAAGCGTAGTACACGAATCTACAAGGACAACGAATCAGAGCATGTCTACGGAGTGAATGATAATGAGTTTAGCGAAGCATCTGCCAGTGCTTCCATGCTTCTGTCTATTCGTTCGTTCGTCAATTTATGCATCCGCCTGCTTGACTGTCTGACCATTCGTCCATCATTTTAGTGGACACTCCAGATTACGCCATATCGTATCTATCATCATATATTTATTGTATACAAGTACCACCATCCAGCGGATATTTCAAGGTATAAATGAGAGATGGCTACGTACTCTTTCCAATACTACTACTACTACTACTACTACTACTACTACTACTACTACTACTACTACTACTACTTCGTACAATAAGGACGCATAACCCAAGGGTTAAGAAGCTTTGCCCCTAAATATTGACTCATAGTTCGCGGTGCCACAACCCCGCCACGTGAAAAACATCGAATATTCTTACGTTGCTATAACGCCGAGTCGCTAGGAAGAAACTAGTACATAGAATGGTTCACGATGGTTTCACATAGAAACCATCGTGAGAGCGCCACAAAACACGACACGCAGGAAGAGACAGACGAGTAAAGGCGCGAACTACCAACTGTCTTTATTCATGGAGGACCCACACCTCTATATATCAACACCTTGCGCAGGGGCCCCGCCACAGAAACCACAAAAATTATGACCAGGCAAGAGAAAAATGAATTCCGCGTCGTACAGTACAATAGAGGCTCTATTCACGCACTCGTCTGCTGCTTTTTCAATTAAAAAGCTTCCAGCGTTTCACGAGCCATTTTATTTCTGCTTGTGCTTGGAATTTTCACACAGTGAAATCGCGGTTCACAATGTGGGCAAGCAAAGCAGTGAGAACCCCTATTCTCATTATTAAAAATTCTTTTGTGTTTCCTAAGTCGATCGATGAGGCAGAGCGCTTTCTGGTCAATGTAGACTTTGGCGCAGAAAAGAAGAATCCCGCACACGGCACTGTTGGCGCACTTCACAAAACGCTAAGGGGCGAAGCTCCTCAAGCTGTGGGTCGTGCGTGTGTGATGATATATGTAGCAGTTGTAGTATAGGCACCTCCACGGCAGGACTTGAGGAGTGGCACGCATGCACTCATTTGAATTGAGAAGGAAACCCGCACATGTTAATCACAATAAAAAAGATAGTTGTTTGTGATGAATATAAACAACGTGGCATAGGTGGAGTTGCTTTGGAAGCACACGTAATACTCCAAATAAAGGCGTTCAGGGGGACATGGAATGGGCATCGTTTGAGTGCTGGAAAGCTAGCAGCAAGATAGAATTGGAGGAGCGAATAAGAAAATTGGGAGAGTAAACTTTGTGCTAGTAAAGTTGCAGCTACTTGTAAATGAAGAATGTTGATACTAAATGGAGGAAGCGAATTCGCAAATAGTCAAGCAAGTATTTAATCAACAGCAGAATACCAAGCCAAAAAGAAACATTGGTTAAAAAAGGTGAAAAAAAACTGAAAGAGACATGTTGAAGATTGTAATTCTTATGAAATAATCACTGGAAAACAACCAAAATTTCAAGCAGGAAATTGCAAAAAAATACGATGATGCTCGGGGTAGTTCTCTGCCGTTCGAGCCCGGATTGGAAGTATTGCGGACAAAGAAGTACGAAGCCAAAAACGAAGGCACAGACATAGTATGTAGGGCCTGTGGAGAGGAGGAGGAAATGGCTGAACATTTGATAATGTTCTCTAAAGGCCTCCACCCCCTAATCCAAGATAATGGCGCCGGAGTTTCAAAGCATCGGGGTTTAGTGTCACTGAAGGCAAAATAGACTTTAAAGCGGTAGAAATAGTCAAGAAGAGGCTAACTGATAGGTGGCTACAATCAAGGCGCGAGTGGAATTCAATCTTTAAACACATAGTGACAGTACTTAGCTTTATGGCTAAGTGGCGTGAGGCACCACCCGATCTAAAGGGCATGGCCGGATACATCCATGCATCCGTCCACCGCTCCGGAGGGTGAGACAATCGTGGCGTGAAAAGGAGCCGATGTTCCCTTCTGTCTATTGTTCCTACGTTGATGAAGCACTTGCGTGTGGTAGGAGGAAAGTGCAGAGAGTAACGCCCAGCTGTTCGATAGAGGGAAGGAGGAGAGCTGCGCATGCGTAGTGCGAGTGCGTACGCCGGTGCCGCGGGAGACAGCCACCCAAGCAAGAAATTCTCCATATCTGAAGAAAAGCCGGCAGTAACTACGTACCATCAATGCACTAGCTTTCCAAGCCGCGGTAAATCGCGAACGAGGTTGCAAATGCCGGTGGCGGGCGGATCCGGCGAACCACGCCGCCAGGGTAGCTCGCTATGTGAAACGCTTGAAGCAGCGTTGCGTTGCGGCGTCAATAGGGAGCTTTAGAATACCGTTTGCAAGCGTTACGGGCGTTGCGGGCGTAGCGGGTGCCATATGAGTTTTAGAATATGGTTTGCCCTGCTGCGATTTGCAACGCAAGATCGCAGCAACACCATAGCCTCGAAACCAGCGCTTGCGGGCCACATGCGGGCCGCAAGCGCTTGGTAATCAAACATGTGCGATACTTAGTAATCAAACAAGTGCGTTTTTTTATACCATCAACAGTTCCGTTACAGCTACTTACGTTGCAACGTTTCTACTGGAATAGCTGTGGAAAGGTCACGCTGGTATGTTTGGATTCCTGTTTGGGTTGTCTGTAAATTTTCAAACCTATACGAAAGTGATGGAATCACGAGGCCATAAAGAAAAAATTCCGAACAACAATATTTTTATTGTTGGCAGGCTTCTTTTGAGCAGTTGGTAGTGGACTGCACAAATCTCACTGGATCGTTAACGGGAGATTCACACACACCTGCGCCAAATATTATGAATTTTGAAAAGATAGTCAGCGTCAGTGGTTGAGAACCTTGTGGTTTACGAAAAGCAATCAGAACATTTTTGCTGCTTCGAGGGGTGATCTTGAAATTCGGGTTTCATTCTGTTCTGAAGTGCGCTGACACATACATGTAGGTCTACTCAACCGAAGAAGATTTACAAGGTATTTCAGTGTTTTCTCATATGGTGCCGTCTCCAAACTTTTGGTATCTTCTGAATGCTAACTACACACACGATGTGGATGCAGGTAACGCCACTTAATATGTTCCTGAGCTGGTACTGTCCTTAAAGAATAAGCTTATCTGCTAGTTTTATTAACTCCTAACCACACAATCACTTGCAGAACACCCGGAAATTTTTTTTCTCATCACTCTTACACGCTCGCCAAACTATAGGGCTGAAAACTGCTTGCATATTTTATAACTTTTTAGTCACTTGCCAAACAGAATATTTGTTTCATGACATGATTGGAAACGACAAGGAGCTTTTTCATCAACATCGCTAAGTTGAAGCATTCGTTCTACTCATACCAATTACATGAGGGACAAATTCAGCCACTCATTTTAGGAGGGGGGGAGTGGGCGGTCCCTACGGTAACACTGGTGAAGCAGGCATGGTCATGACTTTTTTGTTTTTTTTTTCTAGCAGACGAACCCCTTCAAAGCGTACATACAATTAAAATGAGCCCACAGCGGTTCCACTAATGGGTTATATTTGGTGATAGGAGTTGGACTACGAGCACTGAAGGAAGGCAGGGAGTACTTACACAAACTTGGGAAGGGGGGCCATCGACGCAATCGTCCCCCTCTCTCTGGACCCGTCACTGAATACACTGTGAACCAGTTTGCATCCTTAAGGGTGCTTTGCGATGAATGTATTTCTATGAGTAACAGCCTATAAAGATCCAAAATCTAGATGGGAGCCGACGGATGGAAACACATGGTGGGATAATCGTCGTGATCAGTGGAAGGGCCTCTGATAGGCTGGCTGACGTTTCAAAAAGAAAATATAACTTTGTCAAAGGCACCTTGTCATTCCTCGGGTGTTAGTTTTGAGGGTGTTAGAAATGATGTCATCTCCTCGTGGTGGCACGTGTTCTTGTTGGCAGTCGCCGCCTGAAAAGAAAACAAAAACTGCAAAAAGCTTCAAATTTTTCTCGGTTACACGATGAATTGCAGTGATTTTTCACTATAGAAATCAGTTGATGAAGCTCTATGACTCTGTGAGGAAAAACTGGCGCCTCTGTTGTGCTTCACTGTCACTTTTGGTTAGCCAGAGGGAAGAAGGTGAGAAAACTTCTTTCTTCTGACTAAACACAAGTTAGCCAACCTGCGGCACCGTCTCTGTTACCTCCTTTATATATTTTTTGCATTTATCTTTTTCTTCCTTTGTACGTCTGTGTCATTCGCTTCGGTATCCTATTTCATGGAAGTGCCAACCTAGATAAGGTTATATCTTCTTTGCGCAAACACAAAAAGGAAAAAAACACATCCATAAGATGCAAAGAGGCACAATGTGCTCGAGGAAAGCAACGATCGACCAACAAAGCTCATGAGGACGTATAGATCAGGTTGAAGCATACGACGCGTGGCGCCAAACGACAGCTCTCCTGGCTGTAAGCTTTTACACCTTGGGGCAACTTCGAGATACGCAACAGAGAGCACAGTCCGAAAGTAGTTACAGGGGAAGGTTTACGAGGCAAAAAAAGCGGTTGGCACTGCGCAGTTCCCAAAGAGGGCACAATGGTAAAGAGAGAAGGAGGCGTTACTTACGACAGCCGCACAGTGAAAGTCGGGACACTGCGCTGAAGCTAGAAATATTCGTACGGTGTGGGAAGGCACATGCGATAATTTCGACTTGCGTTAGCTATCAGTGCTACTTCAATGACCCTCCTCATGTTTGAATGAACAAGTTACCAAGCGTTATTAAATGCGAAGCATTTCTTAGCGAACTTCGGTGACTGTAAGCCTATCTATCTATCTATCTATCTATCTATCTATCTATCTATCTATCTATCTATCTATCTATCTATCTATCTATCTATCTATCTATCTATCTATCTCTCTATCTATCTATCTATCTATCTAACTATCTCTCTATCTATCTATCTATCTATCTATCTATCTATCTATCTATCTATCTATCTATCTATCTATCTATCTATCTATTTATCTATCTGTCTGTCTGTCTGTCTGTCTGTCTGTCTGTCTGTCTGTCTGTCTGTCTGTCTATCTATCTATCTATCTATCTATCTATCTATCTATCTATCTATCTATCTATCTATCTATCTATTTATATAGCGGCTTAGGTTCGGGTACTCTCATGGTAACGCCTTTAAATTGGCGTGAACAAAAAATTAGCATGGGAGGATAAGAGGGCTTGACGAATCTGACGCGCTGGTCAGGCATGAATAACGTGACATTCCCGCCGCCTACGTTGTCAAACACTTCCCACTGCACATTGCACGTACACATGGGCGAGTATGTACCACTGCTAAGCGCGTACGTGCCACAGGTGATCGTCACTTGGTATCTGCCCAGGAACGACTAGAACACTCATAGGCAATTTTAATGCGTGAACACTAAGAAATACCTGACATCGGTAGCGTCGACTTGACGGTTGCAAAGAATAAATGTCATTGTCCCAGCTGTAATCGAGCCCTAGCAATCCGCGTGGCAATGAAGCATTTTACCACAGAGCTACGCCATGTCTCTGAACTACGTTTCAAATACACGCTAATCTTCTTCAAACTTCAACAGTAGTTGCAGCACTGCTTACCCAATTTCATAAGCATTACATATGTAATCCATTGATACAGCCATCAAGTTGGGTTAACGCCAATTGTGGTTAGTTGCCGTCTGCTGAAGTTGATTTATACGGCAGCGTGCAGGGCCAGCAACCTCGCGAGCATCAGCGCTTCATATGAGCTTCTGGTGTGTCTAAGACACGTTTCCCAGTTGGCATCGTTGCGCAAGGGCAAACAACTGGCTGTAAAAACACCTAGCACTCTTGATATATGTCTGTGTGTACAACATTTGTACATATAATTAGCGTCATTTCATGACGTGTCACTCAATAAAAAAATTGCAACACGGTCACCTTTCCTCAGCGTGCTTCACATAACATCGATTCCTAGGTACGTGAGACCTGCCGAACTCTTATTAAGGCTCGCGGCTTATCTTCAGGTTCACACTTATTCTCGAGCTCGTCTCACTCCGAGTTTACCTCAACGTATTTTGATACGATACCAGTATGGACACTCTAGCCTGAACTATGCCGTCGGCATGGGCGTCGTCGTCAATACCAGCACGCGCGTTACCGGCACTCACCATATATATTTACGTATTTAGGTATATGAAAACGCAAGAAATAAATGTAATCCAGAAAAAGAATCTGCCTCGCGGAATTGAACGCGGGACCTCTGAGGAGGTGCACGTGCATTGAACACGAAAAAGTAGAACTTAGAAATTCTCTTTTTCGTAGGGCAGGGATCGCGTTTTGTAGTTATCGAGTGAGAAAATTCATAAGGACGAGTGGTGTCAGAAAGACGTGAATAAAAAAGCTGTAAAGTGTTGAGGTGAAGATGAAGGTGGAACAGGCTTACGTGCCTAAATCCAGCTATGATGACGCTTCAGTTGAAAGCTTCTATAAATACGTGGAATCGGCAATGAGTAAGGTAATAACACAGTATACAATACTGATGGGAGACTTTAACGCAAAGGTAAGAAAGAAGCAGGCTGGAGACCAGGCAGTAGCAGATTACGGCATCGGTACTAGAAACGCCAGTGGAGAGCTACTAGTAGAATTCGCAAAACGCAATAATTTACGGATTTTGAAAACCTTCTACCGAAAACGAGGAATCCGCAAGTGGACATGGACGAGCCCTAGTGGGGAAAATAACAACGAAATAGACTTTAAAATGAGTGCACACCCAAGCATCGTGCAGGATGTGGAAGTGGTTGGCAAGGTACGATGCAGTGATCAGAGAATGGTACGGCCTCGAATTCGCCTAGGCTTGAGAAAGGAACGACAGAAACTGATACGCAAGAAGCCAATCAATGAGCTAGCACTGAGAGCGAAAGTACAGGAATTCACAGACTCGCTTCAGAACATGTACTCCGCTCTTAGTGAGGAAATCAACCTTAGCAAAGATACAATGAATGATACTCTGACGAGTATCGTTACGGAGTGTGCACTGGAAGTCGGAGGCAGGGTTGCTAGACAGGACACTGGCAAGCTTTCCCAGGAAACGAAGAATCTCATTAAGAAGCTTCAAATCATGAAAGTCTCAAGTACAAAAGACAAAATAGAACTGGCAGACCTTTCAAAGTTAATTAATAGGCGTACGGTATCCGACGTAAAAAGGTATAACATGGAGAGAACTAAACACGCTCTGAAAAACGGAGGAAGCGTCAAAGCAGTGAAAAGGAAACTTGGGATAGGCAAAAATCAGATGTATGCACTAAGGAACAAAGAAGGCAAAATAACTACCAATATGAATAGGATAGTTAAAATAGCATAGGAGTTTTACAGAGATCTGTACAGTAGACGACCTTAATACTATAAGAACTAGCAGTGACCCAGATGACACCCAACCAGTAATGGTAGAAGAAGTCAGAAAAGCTTAGGAGAGCATGCAAAGAGGCAAAGCTGCTGGTGAGGATCTGGAAACACCAGATCTGCTGAAAGATGGAGGACAGATTGTGTTAGAAAATGTAGCCGCCCTGTTTACGAGATGTCTCCTGACGGGAAGATTACCAGAGTCTTGAAAGAACGCCAACATCAACTTAATACATCAGAAAGAAGATGACAAAGACTTGAAGAATTACAGGCCCATTAGTTTGCTCTCTGTAGTACACAAGCTATTTACAAATATAATTGCTAACAGAGTAAAGAAAACATTACAATTCAATAGACCAAAGGAACGAGCAGGATTTCGAACAGGCTACTCAACAACTGACCACATTCTTACTATCAATCAGGTAATAGAGAAATGCTCAGAATATAACCAACCACTATGCCTAGCCTTCATAGATTACGAGAAGGCGTTCGATTCAGTAGGAATATCAGCCGTCATGCAGACACTGCGGAATCAGGGCGTCGATGAAGTATATATAAACATCCTGGAAGAAATCTACACGAGATCAACTGCTAGCATAGTGCTTCATAAAGAAAGCAACAGAATACCAATCAAGAAGGGTGTAAAGCAGGAGGACACAATATCCCCAATGCTATTTACCGCGTGCTTACAAGAAGTTTTCAGAAGCATAGAATGGGAAAAATTAGAGATAAGAGTCAATGGAGCGTACCTTAGTAACCTGCGCTTCACCGATGACATTGCATTGATGAGTAACTCAGGGGACGAACTGCAACTCACGATTACGGAGTTATACAAGGAGAGCAGAAATGTGGGTCTTAAAATAATGTGCATAAATTGAAAGTAATGTACAACAACCTCGGAAAAGAGCAGCGCTTCGAGATACTTAATAGTGCACTTCAAGTTATAAAAGACTATGTGTACTTAGGGCTGGTAATAACCGTGGAGCCTAACCACGAGATTGAAGTAACTAGAAGAATAAAAATGGGGTGGAGCACGTTTGGCAAGCACTCTCAAAATATGACAGGTAGATTGCCACTCTCCTTCACGAGAAAGGTATCAGCTGTGTCTTGTCGGTACTTAGCTACGGAGCAGAAACCCGGAGACTTACAAAGAGCGTACAGCCTAAATTGAGGATGACGCAGTGAGCAGTGGAAAGGAAAATGGTAGGTGTAACCTCAAAAGACAAGACGAGAGCACAGTAGATTAGGAAAAAAACGGGCTTTAAGGATATCATAGCTGAAATCAAGAAGAAGAAATTAACAAGGGCCGGGCATGTAGTGCGTAGACAGGATGACCACTGGTCGTTAAGGGTAACTAGGATTCCCAGAGAAGGCAAGCGGGTTAGGGGGAGACAGAAGTTTAGGTGGGCAGATGAGATTAAGAAGTTTGTGGGTATAAATTGGCAGCAGCAAGCACAGGACCGGTGTAACTGGCGGAACATGGGAGAGGCCTTTGTCCTGCAGTGGACGTAGTCAAGCTGATGATGATGATGAAAGTGTTGAGGATGTGGGGTGGGTTTGAAAGTGGACCCAAGTGCATGCAATGTCAGGTCGAGGAAAAATTGAAGAAAACTAAAGTTGCCTAAAGTGAACTGCTCAAGAGAATCACCGAGCTGGAGACTGCGTTGGCGACCGAGCAAGAGAAAACAAGGGCTATAGGAGAAAGGCTGAAGTCCGCCGACGAAACACTAGCGAAGGTGAACAAAGAAGCGGTCAACGGAGAGAACAGTAGGGCATCGGCAGCCAGAAGGGCGCGCGAAGAAAGAACAAGCAAGTTTTGAAAAAAAAACAGGTTAAGCGGGTTCAATGGTCGCAAGCCTAGCTTCAGCGAAGTAGTGGTGGGTTTTGGAGGGACAAAGCAGCTGGCGTCACAGGTGCAAGTAACCCCCAAGTGCGGGACGTGCCAGCTGAAAAGTCACAGCATGTGATAATCACTGGGTACTCAAATATAAATCGATGTGCAGAAGCAATCAAACAGAGGGTAAGAGGTGACAAGAGGATTGCAGTAGGGACGTTCCCAGGACGCAAGCTGGCAGCAGTCATGAGGCAAGCGAGTGCGAAACTCAAAACTACAGCTGATATACGAAACCTCCTGACAATTTGAGGCGGTTTAAACGATGTCCTAATTGAAGAAACGGCAGAACTAGCGACCACACTGGCGAAAGAGGTCGATGACATGCGCGCCAATTGTCCTCGGGTACAGTTAGTGATATGCGTGATACAGGAGGTACCGGTGCGTGACGGCAACATGCAAAGAGCGGTTGTCAACGCAAACAAATATGGCGGATGAGTCGAAAAACGGATTTGAGGTGGTGGAAATAAACCGAGAGGTGCATAGATGGGGTGGTTTTTATTGACACAGAATTCACTTCTATGGGCGGCGAGGTCATGAGGTGGGTCGGTGACTTGTAAGACGCGCAGCAGCGTTATTTAGGGACACACAGGCCCTCCGGGGTGCAGGATAGCTAGTAACGAGGAAAACAACCAGGGAGACTCTTTGAAAGGGGGTATGTACAGATAGTATTACAAAGTGGCACCAGTATCTAAGATAGGTAGAGTCCGGGGCATAAATAGACATAGCCACGAGCGCCGAGCCAATTAGGACATACGGTATATTACATGCAGGGTGGCAGGAACAAGTTGAAATAGGAAGAGACTGAAGAACAGCTAATGGAGGAGAGACCGAAGTTATGCGGTTTTGTAGAAACACATCTTTGGGACAAGGAACGACCTCCTAACAATCCGGACGACGCGTTGGATTATTGTAATAGAATAGAAGGCAGCAGAAGGGGCGTGGTATTTGGATATTCATTCATTGAAGTACAGGCTGGCAAAGAGTCAAACAGGAGTGCTAGGAACTTTTATGGCTAAAGGCAAATTGGCAGGGCGAATCGCTTTCTATGGTTTGGTGTACTTGTGGGCGGGAGCAAAGGCCAGAGAGGAAAACCAGGCAATGGTAGAGTCTATATCAAAGGACAATGAGAAATTAGGAGGACAGTGCGAGATAATTATACTAGGTGATATGAAAGCGCTCACGGAGGATAGAGATGGTTATACCGACCCAACAGGCGAAAGTATCATTGATATGTGTGAAAGGTATGATTTGATCATTTTCAACAGTGCTGAAAAGTGAGAAGGGCAAACTACATGGGAGGTAAAAACGTGAGTCGACGATAGAATGCATACAGATGTCACATAGCATGTGTGATAGGCTCAGAGAAATGCACAACGATGAATGTGGTTTCAGAAGTCTGGGTAGTGATCACAAACGTATCAAGCTAACATTTGAAAGAGCAGTGAAAGTAGGAAGGAAACAAGATAAGCACTAACAGGAAAAATTTTATTCAGAAAGGCAAATAGTAATAGCTACTAAACAAATTGTTAAAGTAATAACTGAGGATAATAAAGCAGAGTGCGCATACACGAATCTAATTTGACTGTTTGAGCGGGAGCTTGCTAAGGCACCTGAACAGTCGCCTCGAAAAAAAAGACACAAGCCCAAGAGTTGGTGGGATAAAGTAGTTAAGAGAGCCATAGCAAAACGTCAGGAAGCCTCTAGGGAACAAAGGCATGCTAAGCAGCGGGGTGAACCGACAGATGATGTTGGAAGAAGATAAGAAATCTTTCGAAGCTGTAAAGGGAAGCATCCCTTCTGAATAATGAAAAGATTAGAAGAAAAGAGGGCTCAGTTGCTGGCAGAAGTACATAAAAACAATAGACACGCAGCTGCAAACTTTTGGAACCATCTAAACTCCCTATGAAATGAGACGAGCCTAGAGCAGAACTTTGTAACTACAGCTCAAGGTGCTAGACTAGAAGGGCATAAAGCTATTGAATGGGTAAGAAAAAAGGCGACAGAAAAATTTCAACAAAGAAGTGCCTTATGCACCAAAGATGAGTCAAGTGGTGCAATGGCCCCATTTTATCAACGAGAGTGGAAATAGGCTGAGAAGAGGGTTCCTCGTAGTACATCAACAGGCCCACATGACATTACAGTTATGCTGATAAAGACATTGGGTCCGAAGTCTAAGCAGACTTTGAGAGAGGCAGTGAGGAAAATAATAATCGATGGTGAAGTCCCCGATGGATGGAAACTTAGCAGGATGAGGATGATCTATAAAGGAAAGGGGGACAAAGCTGACAAAAACAACTACTATGCTATAACAGTGGCATTAGTGGTCTACAGGCTGGCGATGCAGGTTACAAAGAAAAGACTGCAGGCATTGATAAATGATGAGGGGGAACAATAGAATGGGTTTCAAAAACACAGCCGGTTCGAAGACAATCTGTTGTCACTGACGCAGTGCATCGAAATAGCAGAAAAGGAACACAGGCCCCTTTTGCTGGAATTTTGGATATCAAGGGAGCACACGATATTGTGGTTGAAGAGGACTTGTAAGGAATACTGCACACACTAGATGTGAATTATGGAGTCACTAATCTTTTAAAGGATGTCTCTAAAGGTAACAAGGTAGTTATAAAGTGGGAAAAACAGCTATCCAAGTCCACAGAGGTAAAATGAGAGCTTAGGCAAGGGTGTCCTTTGTCACACTTGTTATTCATGTTGTACGTACAAGAATTAGAAGCCGAATTGGAGTGTAGTGGACTTGGCTTCAACCTCTCTTTTGTCAAACTAGGAAAACTCATTGAACAGGCACCACCAGCATTGATGTACGCAGATGGTATAGTGCCAATGGCCGACAACAAGGAAGAATTGCAGAGATTGATGGACATCTGCGGTAATGATAAAGTTAGGTTAAATTTCAGATTCAGTAAGGAAAAATCAGCAGACATGATTTTTTTGACAATGAAAGTAGTGAGCTTAGAATACAGAAAGTTACGCTAGAGATAACATATAAATACAAATATGTGGGCGTATGGATAAGCAATGGGACCGAGTAACAAATGGAACACGAAATATACGTGACGACTAAAGGTAACAGGAATGCAGCAGTGATGAAAAACAGGGCACTCTTGAATTACAATAGGTATGATGTTTTCAGAGGGATATAGAAAGGGGTCATGGTTCCTGGTTTGCCGTTCGGCAATGCGGTCTTGTGCATGAGGTCAGAGGTTCAAGCAAGAGTAGAAATTAAGCAACGTGGAATAGGTAGGCTTGCCTTAGGAGCTCACGGGAATACACAAAATGAGGGAGTACAAGGTGATATGGGATGAACATCAATTGAGGGCACGGAAGCTAGCAGCAAGATAAAACTTGAGAAGCGATTGAGAGAAATGGGAGAGGAGCGTTGGGCTAGGAAGGTATTCAGCTACTTGTACGTAAAGAAATGTCGATACAAAATGGAGGAAGCGCACCAGAAAATTGATTGGTAAATACATAGAAAACAGCAGAGGGCCAAACCAAAAAGAATTATCCGTTAAGAAGAAGGTGAAAGAAACTGAGGCAGACATGTGGAGAATTGGCAGGATTAAGAAGTCGGCCTTAGATAGCTATCGATTTTTTGAGCAGGGAATTGCCAAGGCATTTATCTATGACAATACTCGGGGTAGTTCTCTACTGTTTGAGGCCAGGACAAGAGTATTGCGAACCAAAACATACCGGACCAAATGCGAAGGGGTAGACATGGTATGCACTGCGTGTAGAGAGCAGGAATAAACTGCCGAAGACTTGATAATGTTCTGTAACGGGCTTCACCCTATAGTTCAGGATTATGGCGCAGTGCTTTTCAAAGCACTGGGTTTAGGAACAAGGTGGGCAAAATAGACTTTAAGTGGGTAGAAATAACTAGAATAAGGTTATATGATCGGTGGCTAAAGTCAAGGCACGAGTGAAAATAAAGCCTTCACTGCTAAGTACGAGTCCTCAACCTCACTATTTAAAGCAAAAGAAAAATAAATCTAGTTTTTCGTTCACTAAGTATTACGGCTTGGTGGCGTGAGCCACCGCACGATCTAAAGGGTACAGCCTAATTAATCCATCCATCCATTTCACATCATCAAGTCACGGCAGCGTGCGCTCTCGTCTCCCGCGCGTGCTTAGTCCCGCAGAGATGAAGTGGGTGGGCGCTCGATCACGCACTCTTAATTTTCGATGGGGAAGATCGTACATCTTGGCTCACTTTCGACTTTCACCGGAAAAATTTTGTTGCAGTTACCGGGCGCACCAAGGCCTTGCAATCATTATGCAGTCTCCGTTCCCGAAAAGGCGCGCTTTTCAGACACAGGCAAGTAACAACTGAGATGCTTATTCGCGTTCATCTGTACCTGTGAGTACGTTTTGTGCGTTATTTGTGCGTGAGAAACGCGGAACACGTTTTGGTCTGCTTGCCATTCCGGGTGTGACCTTCCAATTTGCCAATTGGGTGCAATCGCGTTCATTTTTCGCCTTCGCAGCGAAGTCGTGACTTTTTTGTTTTGAACCAAGGATGCCGGCACTTCCGACACCAAAAGATGCTCAAAACGATCCCTTTATTTTTGTCGCGTGCAAATACAACCACTCTGTGTATGCCAATGTTTGCTCCTGTCGGTGCATTTGTATAACAAAAACACTGTTAGCAAATGAGCTGCTTGAATAATAAGGAAATAATTTCCGTTAAAACAGAGTCACACTGTATTTTTATTGACATCCGTGTACAAGTGTATGTCGGTCGTAATGAACCAGCCATGCTCCGTGGTAATAACCTTCTACAGGCGTATCCAGTCGCTCTCCCGTGAGCGTCTTAGCCCACCATCCACGAGCGCTATCTGCTGCATCAAACAAAAACAGCTCAAGTGGCGAACAGAACCTAGACGTGCCACCGGGCACAGTTTCATAACCTAGCATATTTTTACTCAGTGGTCCAGGCATACCATTCTCGCGAGCACCAGCACATAATTTAAGCTTACCACTTCTGATGGTGCTAATATACATCTTCTTGCTGGCATAGTTATGCACCTGTAAATAACTGGTGACATAAAAGATACACGGCTACTTAAGGTATGCTGTACATGCATATGTACATATTTTAGTTTCACTTCGTGAAGTTTCATTTGATGAAAAAGTTTCAAGTCTCCTTACATGCTGATGCTTCTCATAACATCGATTCCCGAAGTACATGTGATTTGCCGAATTTGTGTTATATTGTTCCCTAAAACCTATGATTGACGTCAGTGTATCGTTAAAAGCTGTTTTGTGTCTCACATATTGTACTCGAGCATTGGGCCAGTTATTTTAAAAAAGTAACATGAAGTGACATAAATTCAACGTCGAAGATAGGTCCTCAAGTGTATAGTGTCTACGCTGAGGTCGCCGACTGGTAAAAGAATTTGTGCTTCTAGGTGTTTAAGATTGTTCCATACAAGTACGATTGTTGGACGACTATAGGAAACTTTTCTTTATTCACGTACACACATATGTTTGTGACTGTTTTCTATAGCCACGGTTTTTTGACCACCATAACAAGGGACAGTGAACGTCGACGACAAAGCTTAGTGCTGCGGTTCATAATGTGTACGTTAAAATCACCAACTAGTATAAAACGTTTGCGCTTCTGGTGCGTCATATTGTTCAGTCAGAAATGGGTCTCATATTCGGCCATTAAACTTTCTTGCATGTCTCACATCTACAAATCTGCCAATGACAGACAACGGGAACGAACAAGGTTTGTCCTCACGTGCTTCCTCTCAGAAATGCATAGTAAAGAACCGTGGTGGTGAAGTGTCTTAAGGTGTCATGCATCGCCAGACTTGCAGAACTTCCGGTAATAAAATTTTCTGCTCCATGAGGAGCAAGTCTGTTTTATTTGCAGATTGAGAGTGCTGCCTACATGTTTCGTCCACAGATCTCGAGGTGCTCCATCGCGAAGTCCACTCACTCCTCAGAGGAACTTTTAGTGGCGAAGCTCCTTATGGCGTGGCTTGTGCGTCCCTCGTAGTACGTAACCACCAGTGGCACATACCCGAAATAGCGGTTCTGAAGATTTTGACCTCCAAGGTGGTTCCGGTGAGAGATTTCTTCTGTGCGTTGTTGAAAAATAAAAGATAGTGGTCTATGCACATGTTAATGGCTGCTAAGGGGGCATGAGAGACAGGAGCATTCGGCCTTTAGGTAACGCGCACGCTGCGATCCCCATTAGCAGCTATGGGCATGTACATTGAGCACAATCTAACAAGAAAGGGTTGCTACGTTATACTCGCTGGGTGTAACCTCCTCGGTTTTAGAAAGGTTTAGCGAGCGTTGGGCCGCATAGCCATCAATACAGTGAATTAGTATATACCATGAACTCGAGGTGGTTAAAGGTGGGAAGTAAACCCGAAGCGCAAGCCGTAAGAAAGTGTGCATGTGCCACCTCCCGTTTAGTCCTTGAAATGTCCGCTGGATGGCGGTGCTTCTATATGGAGAATATATGATGAAAAGATGCGAGGTGGTGGTACTTGGAGTGCTGAATAGATGGACGAATGGACACACAGACAGATGCATGGATGGACGCATGAACGGACGCAGGCGCGGATGCATGGATGAACGGAGGGACGGACGCACGAACAGACGCACGCACGGACGGATGGATGGACGCATCGACGGTTACACAGACGTACGCAGGAACGGACGGAAGCAAGAATGAATGGACGGACGAATGCTTCGCCCCACTCCCCATAATTCACTCCGTGGATATGCTGCCATTTTTTTCTACTCTGTAAAAATCGGCGGATTAGAGCGGAACTCACAAGCACCCCACGCGTTCGCATTACGTGACGTACCAACGCTATCTTCGTCCACGCCTGTTTCCTCTGTGCGCGCCGTGAAAGCTATAGGCGTCTTGAACAGAAAAATGGGTGGTGTGTAGAAGCATCACGTAGCAGTTTTACTGCTTGCCGAGAGCGATGATTCCAGTTCAAGTTCTGAATTGATCACGGAGGAGTTGAGTGATGGAGGGACAGCGTTACACAGACTAGTCAAAGAGCTGCCATGCATCAAAAAGAAAGGAGCTCTGACGCATGGAATCGAACCAAAGACGGTGTGTTAATGCCACGCATCTCCATGCGCAATCACCTAACTCGGTCACGAACTACACCATGGTGCCGATGAGAAGCAGGGGTGTATCAATAAATCACAAGCATTTGATAGAACTCGTTTCAAAAGAATTGGCAGATCTCACGTACAGTGCGAATCGATGATATGCGAAGCACGAATGAGAAATGTTGATATGTCACTTTAAAATCAGCACAACGTTACGAGGTGGAGGTAAATGATGCCGTACATAACTTCCGTGTCATAATTATGATATTTGAATGTGACGTTTACCTTCGTCATCTATTCACGTCCCGTGATGCCAAAATCAGTATATGTGGAGCCAGCGAAACGCCCGCGAGCACGCTATGAGCGTGGTATGTTGTCAAGTTCTTACATAACACGCATGCCAAGATTATGATGTTTGCACCAGTCGTAAATTTTGTCAACCAACGACATCCCGTAACACCAAATTTGGTATTTGTGGAGCAAGCAAAACGGCCACGAGCGCATCATGAAGGGCCCAATATACTCCAATGCAGCGTTGACGCGTGCGTACGCTGGGCACAGCGACGAAACGTTAGCAAAACGCGAGTGCTCTATTGTCTGACGCCAGGCGCGACAAGCCTCCGTCAGTGCGGCACGACAGCCACAAGCATGACATGCGACATGCTGCAGTTCGCGCCGATGCGTAACCCAGACAACACTGCGTCTCTCTCTTTTCGTGATGGAGGGACGCCGGACGCACTAAAACGCAGAAGCGCCAAAGCACCGCAGCACGGCGTGCGCCTGCGAATATATGGCAGGACCGGCGCCCGCCGTGGCAACGCTGGCGTGACGCAACTAAATGAACGCCGGCGAGCCCGCGCACCACGTCATGCGAAATGTATTGGCGCCTTGACTGTGGCATGTAGTGATGTTCTCACATGACACGCATCTTATGATTATCATGTTTGAACCAGTCACATGTCTTCGTCATCCATTGGCATCAGGTAATACCAAGCTTAGCATACGTGAAGCTATCGAAACGACCACAAGCACATCAACAATGTGGTATGAAGTCACGTTGTTACATTATTCGCATCTCGTGATTATCAAGTTTGGACGCGTCATTTACCTATGTCGTCCGTTCGCGTTGCATATTACCGAGTTTGGTACATGTGAAGCTAGCGAAACGGCCGCGCGCCCATCTTGAGCGTAGCATGTCGTCATGTTGTTACATCAAACACACCTCATGTTTACCATGTTTGAACCAGTATAATGCCTTCATCATCCATTCATGCTGTACTACAAAATTTGCTATATGGGACACTAGCGAAACGGCCACGATCGCATCATGAGAGTGGCATGTAGTCATGTTGTTACATGACACGCATGTCATGATTTTCATGTTAGAGTCTGTTCGCCGCTTCTGTTCGCCATGCAATTATTTCATATCATACCAGTTTTGCAAGATGCCATGTGAACGAAACCACCGCAAGAGCTGCAGGATCATGAAATGTAAATAATAACATTCATGACATAAATATCTATATTTTTATGTTATGACTAGTAAAATATATTCTTCACACAGTCATGTTAAGCCATATCAAGTTTAGAATGGACACCGTTATTGAAACGGCCAGGAGTGCTAAAAGTCGTAGGTGGATAGATAGATAGATAGATAGATAGATAGATAGATAGATAGATAGATAGATAGACAGACAGACAGACAGACAGACAGACAGACAGACAGACAGACAGACAGACAGACAGACAGACAGACAGACAGATAGATAGATAGATAGATAGATAGATAGATAGATAGATAGATAGATAGATAGATAGATAGAAAGGTAGATAGTTAGATAGATAGATAGATAGATAGATAGATAGATAGATAGATAGATAGATAGATAGATAGATAGATAGATAGACAGACAGATAAATAGATAGATAGATACGCTCAAAGCCGCCGAAGTTCGCTAAGAAATGCTTTGCATTTAAATCGCGTTAGGAACAATGTTATGCCGGTAGCGGCAAGTTGAGAATGACTTCAATCGAAAGCTGAATGTCCAGATTACATTCGTTGTACTCACCATTATTATAACTTGTTTAGTTTACCGCCGTGAGCATTTCTGATTAGAAAAACAGCCCATTTTCTTCATAGTTTTCATAGAATCACATTGTACTACCTTTAACGGCAATGACAACAATGATAAAGCTTACCGCAACGAGATCGTTGCACTATTCTCGTGTGTTTAGGTTCGCCTAAGTGCTGCGTGGTTGGCATTTTTCAGAATTGAGCCTCTACGCTTAACTATTTGGGAAAAACTTGCTTGTTTCATTTAAAACGCTCTGGTTTCCCGCCGCGATCAGGCGGACGCTAGGTGGCGTCAAGTGGATCAGACGTGTTAGTCTCAGCTCCTCAAAATTTTGCCTGTTTTTGTGTTAAACTTCGTGGCTTATTTAAAGCAAACGCAGAGTGTGTCTGGAAGTATGACGTGATCAATTTGACACTAAGTCATCAGGACAACGACACCGATTTCTTCCCTTCTGAAGTGACCAAGGACCTGGCATGCCCTGCCGCCATGCTAGGACTAGCGGCGGACCGGGGAGCAGTGCATCGAACACCAGCATTTCTCCTGGGCGTGCTAATGCAGTAGCCAATAACCCAACGGACGACGACCAGGTAACGGCAAAGGAAGCTATGGACACGAACGATCAAGATTTTAGCACAGAACTGGGCTCTGCATAAGATTTCGTAAAATATTCCCATCGTCTGACGAGGTGATACAAGTGGAGTCAGCCAGCGGCGACGCAAGCGAACACCATGAAGCATCAAATAGAGCTGACGACGAGGCGAAAGACGCTCAGTGGCAGCTTGCTCTTTCATTACGCGAACGTAAAAGACTAATGAAGCAAGCACAGGCCATGGAAGCTCCCAGGCAAGTTGATTTTCAGCAAACTTTATCACTAAGTCTTACAAAAAGAACAACTAATGACTTAGCGTCTCTGGCAGACAGCAGGTTCAGAGACAGCGAGAGGAACGCGGGTGGCAGTTACGAAACGTCTGAGCGGGCGCACGGGAGTAGACGCGACGCGTCGGGTGCCATGATAGGCCACCGACGCTCACGTGCGACGCCTCTATTCAAGAATGATATAAAAAATTCATACGACCCAAACCAGGGCTCATGGTGAGAGACTTAAAAACATTTTGCCACCCAAAGTGTTGAGCCGGCAAGCCCTAGCGAGCCGAAAAAGGAAAAGAGAACAAAGAAGAAGTGTGTGTTAGCGCTTCGTTTAAAGATACACGCTCGTGTCTTTCTGCCCCTCTGTTCCTGTCTTGTCTTCATGGATCTTGGTGCGTGACAAACTGGTGGACGTTCTGGGTAATCTATTCACCATAACCCTCCACACAGCAGGAACACAAGCGTCGTACCGCTGGTCACTCCTGTGCACCGCGCCTGCAGAAGAATCCGAGGGCAATCCCCTGAGTTTGGCCTGCTCGTAAACAACATGGCAGCTCCGACCAGCCCTATTGACACCAACCCAAATGGTACGATTGGCACAACGCCGCTTCTTTGCACCTTATTCACAACGCGAATGCCAAATCTCTTTCAAGGCACTGCACTTGAGGATGTCGAAGATTGGCTCGTTCAATACTAGTTCGTTGCCGTGCACAACCAGTGGAACGACGCAGACAAACTGCGGCACGTCTTTTTCAGTTTTTTGGACGGCGCACGTGTATGGTATGAGAACTGGGCAGGTATTCTTCATCGTTGTAAGACTTCGAACGCCGACTTCTTGGGACATATGCCAGCCCTGACCGACGGGAGAGAGCTGAGCGTGATCTGCAGTCCCGCATACAACTGCCAAATGAAGGGGTTGCGATGTATGTCGAGGAAATGACGCGTCTTTTCCACCGTGCTGACCCCAGCATGCCAGAAGAAAAGAAGGTACGGCATCTCATGCGCGGGTGAAAGAACAGCTTTTCGGTGGGCTTTTGCGCAGTCCTCCCAAGACTGTGTCCGAATTTCTCAGAGAAGCCGTCACCATCGAAAGCACTCTTAGGCACAGGGCCCCGTCATACGAACGGCACGTCAACGCTTCAACTACGCACTGCTTGGGAGATTTCCGTGGCCAAATGTATTTCATCCGAGAGTTCATACGTTCAGTGATCCGCGAAGAACTCTGAAATCTCTCAGTGCCCTCGCAGTCCACTATCTCCTCGTTGTCCAGCGTAGTCCGAGATGAAGTCCAGCATGCCTTAAGAGAACCTCCTTTCATGCGGGATTATCAACCACCCAGTGCCTACCCCGCATGCCGCATGTTCAAGCTTTGCGGCAACCTGTTACAACCACAATACCGCATCCCACCGTGGCCCCAGCCATGCTGCAGATGGCCCAAGCGACGCCATATCACAGCGCACCTCGCCTGATTTCGCGGAAATCAGACGTATGGCGTGCGCCAGATCGACGTCCTCTCTGCTTCCACTGTGGCGAAGCTGGGCATCTGTACCGACACTGTTCTTACCGACAACTTGGACTACGTGAATTTACGACGACCTCACCACCACCCAGGTTCGGTCAGCGGCCCCCTGAAATTGAGGAGTAGGTGGCTCAGCAGCGCGGAACTTCGTCGTCCTTGTACCAGTCACGCTCCCCGTCACCGCAGCGATTTTTCGCTAATCGCCGTACCTATTCGAGCGTCGTGCAAGGTCAATCACTCAGTTCAGACCAGGAAAACTAACCACAGCGACCTTCGGGGGCGAGGTCGTCATACTGGACAAGCTCAAGGCCTCCTACCAACGCTTTCGCAAATTCATGACACCCCGACGACGACGACACCAGCTGGTTCGGCAGAGTTCATTAGACATTCCAGTGCTGCTCCATGGTCGCAAAGTCAGTGCTTTAGTTGACACGGGTGCAGATTTTTCTATAATAAGTGAAAAACGGGCTGCTCTCCTGAAGAAAGCCACGATGCCTTGGAACCTCAGTCCAATTCGTACTGCTGGTGGGCACATCATTCCGCCACTCGGTGTTTTCACAGCACGAATGCAGATTCGTGGTTCTACCTTTGTTGTCAGCTTGAGCGTTCTCCGTCAGTGTTCTCGAGACCTGATCATTGGCATGGACTTCCTGAAGGAGCATGGTGCTATCATCGACATTCGACAACGCCTCGTCACGTTTTCAACAAAAAGCGCTACACAAGAGCATAATCCCAGCCACGATCGCGTATGTCTGCGTGTAATTGAGGATCATGAGATGATACCACCGCGCTCAAGTGTTATGGTTCAAGTGGCGTGTAACGAATCAGCACACGGTGAAATGGTGGCGGAAAGCAATCGATCCCTACTCTTTTCCCAAAGTGTCTGCGTAGCACGAACGCTAGTAAACCTCCAGGCTGGCCACAGCGAGGCTCTTGTTACAAACTTCAGCTACGAGCGCCAACACCTTTTCACTGGTACTGTCATCGCCTATGCCTACCCAGTAACCAATGTGACTGAGTGCTTTGCTTTCGAGGCGACCGATAATGCCGAAGCACCTCTCCAGTGTGTCGACGTAAATCCAACGCTTTCTCACGAAAACAAACGAAGGCTTAACGACCTGTTGGTAGAATTCCACGCCTGTTTCGCACGTTCATCGAGAATCTGTCAGACATCGATTATCAAACACCGTATTATAACCTACGGCGACGCGCACCCTCTACGGCAACAGCCTTACAGAGTTTCACCAACTCAACGACGCGTGATTCAAACGCAAGGGAAGGAAATGCCCCAAGATTCTGTAATACAGCCATCAAGCAGCCCTTCATCGCCAGTGGTCCTTCTAAGGAAGAAGGATGGTACACTTCGCTTTTGTGTCGATTATAGGAAGCTGAATAACGTCACAAAGAAAGACGTATACCGTTGCCTCGAGTGGATGATTCTCTTGACAGGCTGAGGGGAGCAAAGTACTTTTTCTCAATTGACCTCAAAAGTGGTTACTTGCAAATTGAAGTTGATGAACGTGACTGCGAAAAAAACTGCTTTTGTAACACCTGACGGTCTGTATGAATTCCGAGTGCTCCCATTCGGTCTCTGTTCTGCTCCGGCCTCATTCCAACGAATGATGGGTACCGTTCTCGCTGACCTCAAGTGGAAAAGTTGCCTCGTCTATCTAGATGATGTCGTTGTCTTTTCAAGAACGTTTTACGAGCACCTTAATTGCATTCGCAGTGTTCTTGAAGCTATACGATCCGCTGACCTTACCCTCAAGCCTGAGGAGTGCCATTTAGGCTACAAAGAACTGAAGTTTCTTGGTCACGTTGTGAGCGCTGCAGGCGTTCGGCCCGATCCCGAGAAGACTGCCGCTGTGGCCGCTTTTCCAGCTCCGACCGACAAGAAAAATCTTCGACAATTTAAGGGGCTCTGCGCGTACTATCGCCACTTTATCGGAAACTTCTAAAAGATTGCGGAGCCACTCATCAGACTTACGCGTGACGACACCCCATTTCTGTGAACTGACGAACAAGCGACTGCCTTTGCGGAACTGCAACATCGATTGAATTCCCCTCCTGTGCTTGGTCATTTCAATGAGGACGCTGACACAGAGGTGCGCGCTGACGCAAGCAACATTGGTATCGGAGCTATCTTGGTGCAAACAAAAGATGGGACCGAACGTGTGATTGCCTACGCGAGCCGCACATTATCAGGTGCCGAAGCCACCTATTCAACGTCAGATAAGGAATGTCTCGCGGCAATATGGGCGATTACAAAGTTGAGGCCTTATCTCTATGGGCACCCATTTAAAGTTGTGACTGATCACCACGCTTTAAGTTGATTGGCTAAACTCCGAGACCCCTCTGGGTGATTAGCACGATGGAGTTTGCGACTTAAGGAGTTCGATGTCACCATCGTATACAAGTCGGGTAGAAAGCATGAAGACGCCGACACGCTATCACGAGCACCCCTGGAATCCAACCGTACAGCTGTAGAAGACGACAGTGCCTTCCTGGGGACATTCAGAGGGGCGGACCTTCTTTGTAAGCAACGAGCGGACCCCGAGTTAAGGCCCATCATCGATCATTCAGAAGGCAGCACCGCGTCTGTTCCTCGACCACTTTCCCATACGTGGCCGTTATTTTGCTTATGACACGGCATACTGTACAATAAAAACACCGGTGCCGGCAGCAGGTCTTATCTTCTAGTCGTTCCTCAAGATCTTCGTGATGATATCCTATTAGCCTGCCACGATGAGCCAACATCCGGCCATCTGGGATACTCACGGACGCTCGACGGGGTACGACAGCTATATTTCTGGCCAAAACTCACAGCTTGTGTCAAACGCTACGTGAAAAGATGCCGCGAATGTCAGCGTCGCAAGTCATCACCTGTAAAGCCTGCAGGCCTCCTACAACACATCGACCCACCGCTAATGTCGTTTGACCAAGTTGGAATCGACCTCCTTGGACCATTTCCTTTGTCTCACTCTGGAAACAAGTGGATCATCGTCGCAACTGCTTATTTGACGCGTTACGCTGAAACGAAGCCACTGCCACGGGGTACAGCATCTGAAGTCGCCCAGTGCTTCATGCACCACATTGTGCTTCGTCACGGTGCCCCGTTATTCATCATCACTGACCGAGGGACAGCGTTTACGGCAAAACTGTTGGACGACATCCTCAAGCTCAGTTTTACAAACCACCGTAAGACAACCGCATACCACCCCCAGAGTAACGGCTTGACAGAAAGGCTAAACAAGACTCTGGCGGACTTGATTTCTATGTATGTGGATGTGCAGCATAAAACGCGGGACGAGATCCAGCCGTACGTAACGTTTGCGTATAACACCGCAGCCCAGGAAACGGCAAGGTTCGCGCCCTTCCGCTTCGTTTACGGTCGAGACGTGCAAACCATGCTAGACGCCATGATTCTTTGCGACATCGATCAGCACGAGCTGCTAACTCCTGATGTCGAGGATTACATTCAGCGTGCAAAGGAAGCACGTCAATGAGCTCGCGTGCACATAAGATCGCAGCAATCTAAAGACTCCCGAAGGTACAACATCCACCATCGACCAGTTACCTATCAACCCGGCGACCAAGTGTGGGTTTGGACTCCTGTTAGACGGCGAGGCCTCAGCGAGAAACTCCTGAGCAAGTATTTCGTACCCTACAAAGTATTACGGCTGTTGAACGAGGTCAACTACGAAGTCATTCCAGACGAAGGCTCGGCAACGACAGATATTTTTTTTGCACCTGCATATGCCCTGTGCACTATAAGTATCGTTTATTCCTGTCTTTTATTCCCTAATGGGCCCTGCTACCTTGTATATGAGCATGAAGTTGATGCTCTAATGAGAGGGGGAATAATGCCACCTATAGTTGTGAGCCGGCAAGCCCTAGCGAGCCGAAAAGTGTAAAGTGAACGAAGAAGTGTGTGTTAGCGCTTCGTTTAAAGATACACGCTCGTGTCTTTCTGCCCCGCTGTTCCTGTCTTGTCTTCACGGCTCTTGGTGCATGACAATATGAAGTGGCACGAGCGATTGAACGTGCATGTGGAGACGTGGAAATATGGAGAGGTGAGAAATTCCTGCTGCGCCTCCGGAATGAATCCAACATTATCATTGCAAGTACTCCGCACGAGCACGTCGCCGAGGAACATTCGAAAATCAAGGCGCTCGACCTCAAGAACACCAGACATCTCGTGAATACCTACATTTCTACACCCGAGGGGTTTCTCAGGGGAGTTGTGCACGGACTGCAATGTGAAACACATGAAGAAGAACTTCTCAACAACCTTACAGTACCCACACAGGGCATCACAATCGTGCAAGCAATGTTGGGAAAATCTCAGACGGCAATGATAACCTTTGATGGACCCATTGGGCCGCGTTTTGCGTATTACCATGGTGGTGAGATGCCATGTCTACCATACCAACCCACAAGACAATACTGTAAACTGTGTAAAAGCCAAGGCCACGGGACGGACGTCTGTCCAACACCCACTGTGCATGTGTGTGGCGGCTTCAGGCTTAAAGACCCTCCAAAAGACCACGAGTGCGTTCCCGAGTGTGTACTATGTGGAGATGATCATCCAACGGCGGCAAAAGAATGCACTAAAAGGCTTAAGAAAGTCCCCCAACGGGGAAAAGAACAGGTACAGCAGCTTAGACATGAAAATGGACAACGATCTCCAATACTACTGAAGCGTCGATGGTTCAGCACCGAAAGGCAGGATATGAATTCAACGGAACACCTTTTTACGCAAGATGTTCTACTACTTAAAAAAACAAGTATTAATGAACATCTCTAAGGTTGGGGAAAACGTCGTTATGGCAGTCGACAGGAAGGGAGCCTTTGATAACATCAATCACGAAGCAGCTCTAGAAGGTCTGGAGGAAGCTAACTGTGGAGAACGAATGTTCGACTACGTCAAAAGTTTTTTTAGTCACAGGACTGCAACAATCAATCTGGGAAATTACGAATCCGACATCATTAAACCTCCAAACAAAAGAACACCCCAAGGAGCGGTCATTTCACCGACACTTTTCAATGTCGCCATCACAGGCCTTGCAGGAAAACTCAAAGAAATGGTCGGTCTACAACATGCGATATATGCAGACGATATTACGGTATGGACAACCACAGGCAGCCTAGCAGAGAAAGAAGATAGGTTACAACCTGCAGCTAGCACCGCAGAAGAGTACGCAAAGATACGGGGTCTTCAGTGCTCAGCCGAAAAGTCAGAGCTCATTCGCTTCACGAAGAGAAAAGCACGGAAGATCAACCCGAATCTAAAGCTGGAAGTCAAGCTCGACGGAAATGTCATTCAAGAGAAAGATACTGTACGCCTACTAGGAATGTGGCTTCAAGCTATTCAGAGATGTCTGTACACACTAAATAAGCTCAAAACATCAGTACAGCCGATCTCACGCATGATCTCGCGAATAACAAACAACCATAAAGGCATGAGAGAACAAGATACCCTACAGTTGGTAAAAAGCCTCGTCATCAGTTGCATTACATACTCGCTTCCGTATCAAATTATGAACAGAGAAGACAAGGAAAAAGCAAACCAAATAATTAGAATGGCCTACAAGACAGCCCTGAAATTACCGCGGAATACTTCAAACGACAATTACTGGCGCTTGGTCTTCCTAACACAATTGAAGAATTATCCAAGGCCCAGTTACTAGCGCAAGAAAGTTGCCTCCTCCAGACCCCAACGGGCAGAGCAGTCCTAACAAAACTAGGGCGCGATACTTTATTACAAACACACCAAGAAACTAAAGAAGTACCAAGCAAACTTAGATAATGGTACACCGTATTGCCAATATCAAGCAACATGGATCCTACTCTGCATGCTGGAAGAAGAAAGGCAAGGGCTGACTCCATATACAAAAGGCAAGATTTTTTAACACGGCCAGATTCACTCACACCGCGCCTTATCAGACCAATGCAAAGAGATAAGTGTGTGTAGCCACCGAGCATAGAGGGAAAATTGCAGCCTGCGCTTCAATAGATCAGGCGTCGACAACGCAAACAGAAGAGGTTGCCTTATCACTCGCAATAAAAGAGGGATGGGCGCAAAACGCTCCATTAACAATCATTACAGATTCGCAAAAAGCTTGCAGAAACTATTTAAAGGGCGAAATTGGAGCACAGGCGCTCCGTTTATTGGTTAGGACAGAATGGGACCCTACAGTGAAATACGTACAGGTTGTGACTTGGGCACCGGGGCACGAGGGCGTGACAGAGAACCTGCGCGCGGACGAAGTGGCTCGAAGCTTCACAAATCACCGAGTCACTCAAGCCAATGCAAATGATGACCCTACACCACTGGACCCTTGTTTCACAACGATCTTGAAGTACTACAGAGAAAATAGCCAGCTCTATCCACGCCCTCAAGCAAGCTCAGCGCTGCGGAGGAAACAGTGCTAAGAAGAATACAGACTAACATTACATAAACCTGCACACTCGTCACCTGATCTACCCCACGGCGTACAGAGATATAGACTTGTGCTGTGGAGCCACCCCAACATTATTTTACATCACGAGGGAGTGTGCAGAGCACGACGAAGAACACGACACCACTGACACGTGGGAGTAATTGGAGGCGCTGCTGTCTAGCCCAGCCCTAGTGGATCAGCTGCGACTGATCCACAGAGCTAAACAGATGGCTCGTGACAGGGGGGCCCTGGAATAGGGGCACCACCCTGCCGGACAGACTTCGCTCTCCACCCCGTATATTCCTCTGGGCACGGGAGTTCAAGCCTCTCTGGAATATGTATATAATAAAGTTTTGTACTACTACTACTACTACTACTACTACCGCCGCGATCACTAGGAGAGCTGGCTCTTACGGGGCCGGGAGCAGCTGCTTTATGATACGAAGCATATGTGGAGAAACACGCCATTTGAAGAGTGAAGAGTTATGAAGAGTTGGTCCTCTACGTTCCCGCGTGGAGCCTCGTGCCTGCTGAGGCCCAAATGGAGGAAGCGAGCATACTTATACCCCGGCAGTGGCTCTCCCAATAGCGTTCCGAAGGAGTTTCGTGACCAGAAAAACATTAAAGGACTCAAGCCTAACTTAACACAAGCCAATACTAAAAGACTACTTATGCCCTCTATTGCTCCGCCACGGTGGTCTAGTGATTAAGGTACTCGGCTGCTGACCCTCAGTTCGAGGGATCAAATCCTGGCAGTGGCGGCTGCATTTCCGATGGAGGCGGACATGTTGTAGGCCTGTGTCTTCAGATTTGGGTACACGTTAAAGAACTCCCGGTGTTCAAAATGTCTAGAGCCCTCCACTAAGACGTCTCTCATCATCATATGGTGATTTTGGGACGTTAAACCCCACACATCAATCAATTATGCCGTGTATATCTGGCGATCGAGAGATGTAAATGAGGAGTAAGGTATTTTTAAATGCCAGATAAGCTGTAAAGTAAATCTCTGGCTTGCTTTGCACGTCTAAAATTGAGAACATTCGAAAAAAATATTTATATGGCGTCCCATCTCAGTTGAAACGTGTGCCTGGCGCCGATGAATGTGACAATAGATTTTCGACCACTTGTCGTTTTCCAACCGATGGGAACTATCTTTGGAAACCCGACCACAACTTACTACAATTTCATACACAATACCGACGAAGATATGTTCAAGTGTGTCTTTTCATGCATGGGCAGGAAGGCAAAGATGGAAGCTTGCGATGAACAAAACACAAACAGGGGTTGTGTCGAGCGCACGTTTCTACAAGCGGATTCGCCTTCATCAAGGCTATAACGCAACTATGTAGCCTTTAGGAAGAGAAGTCCGCTTGTCGAAACGTCGGCTCGACACGACTCTGTTTACAAATTTTTCTTCCTGCGCGGGTTGGTTTAGAGATGCGTGGACCCAAGCCAGCCAACTTGAGCACCACAATAGAAACAATGCCACATTTTTGTGTCACCATCATTATTATCAGTCTGAATACACCCACTGCATGACAAAGGCTTTTCGCGTAATCCGCCCAACAACCCGATATTGTGTTTATTTCTGCCCCGTTATACCTTTGAAACTTTCTGTCTCCCCCTCGTGCGTCAGCGTTCGTTTACGAGCGTGCTACCGTCCATTGCACAAACTACAACTGTAACTGGTGTATTACTGAAATGTACGAAATACTAAGTATGTTTCAAAAATAGCTCGGTAAGTGCAAGAATTGAATTCTCAAAAACAGGCCAAAGTACATTTCACAATTTTTCCAGAAGTGGACACAAAAAATGCGGTACTCATCTGAAGGGAAACTCGTACACCTGAAAGTGGTGCAGCGGATATCGACCAATCAGCGTCGATGGACTATCGCATGCCTCTCCTCGCTTACGCTTTGCGTAATGGACCGCGGCTGGCGCCAACCATTTGGCAACATCGTCGCGTCCTCACGCCAACTACCAGTCGCAGGGCATAGAGTGCACGCCATCTGCAAAACAAAGGCGTATGCAGGTGAGAGTTTGTTTAGCGAGCTATGCTGGCTCTTGCGTGAACCACTTGCGCAGTTCACACATTTTTCGAAGGTTCTCCCGCACGAGTTTCCACTGCTACAGCTTCCTGAGGGGCCCGCAGCATGACTGTCACTAAGCACTTCGACGACATTAACCCCACGGTTCGTGATTTCCAGCCCATCTTCGCCGACATGGTTGCCCTCGGTCTTTGGGTCGGCAATGGCAGCAGGCGGCTCGTTCTCTGGAAGGTCGTAATTTGGGCTCTACTCGTCGGGTACATTGCCCTGTGGTGCCTGCAAACATTCCGTCATAACGCCTTTTTCGTCGACGTCCGTCTGCTCAACGACAGTATTGGAATCTTGTCCGCTTTCACCGTCCAGTTTCAAATGCAGAAATATTCACGTGGCCTAGCGGCCGTCGTACACTCACTGGGGCCGCGGAAGCTGGTGCCATCTCTGCGTTCGCTAGTTCTTCTGCTCGCCTTCGTTCCGTGGGTCGCTCAAGCCTCTATGACAGCCGCGCACCTTTCACACCCGGCCAACACAACCCTCGCGACACCCGTGACATGCTTGCAGTTCTTCCTGGTACGGAACCACATCTGGATAGGTGCTGTCCTGACCTCTTGTCTCTGCCTCGTGGTGGCCTCCAAAATCAAGGACCTTAACTCCGCTCTCTTTCTCGACGGACCACTCAGCATGAGAGCCGTGGATGGCGCCCGCCAGGCGTACGGCCTCCTTTGCAGCATGATCAGCGTCATCGACAACGCTCTCGGGCCAGTGGTCTTTATGTGGAACGCTAGCTTCGTCGTGGACGTCGTGTACCTTTGCATCAAAGCAAGCTCTTCTCCACTGGTGCCCATGAGCTTGACGCTGGTAAACCTCCTTCTACTGCTAGTGTTGTGGCTTTTGTTTGCTGAGGCGGGCACTAGGTTGCGCCTCGGGGCTCTGGAAACTATCGACACATTCGCCTACAAGCTGTGCGAACAACCAGAACTCAGCCTTTCCGGTGCTCTCGCCTGCACGGCCGCACACCAGCAGGATTTGGGGTTAAGTTGCGGGGGCTTAGCGCCCATGGGTCGGTCCTTGGCTGCTTTTGTTTTCGGCATGACGGCTGCACTGTCTGGGCTTGCTCTTTATTTTAAAGATGAGCTGGACGTTGCCAAGCAGTACAGAATTACCGACTAGGTATCGTACACTGCTTCTAAAGTCTCTTTTTTTACTTGTATTGTACGTAGCACATCAGAAGACTTCCAAGCCTAGCCTGCCTTTTCACATCCAAATATATTAAATTATGCGGCACTAACATGTCACAAACTAAGATTCTTAGCAGCTGTATCGACAATCACTACGGCAAGGCTTCGAAGTCAGCAGAGACACACATTTAGACTTTCATTTGGTGAGCATTGCAATTGTTATTGCGACATTTTCTTTCAAATTATTTCCGCGAAGTGTGCACTAATTTGTGCAACTCGATCGCTTTTATGCGCAGGTATGCATCCCACAAATCCGAATTTCAAAAGAGCTTAAAATTTCGATACGAAAGCTAGATTACGAGAAGAACAGGTAAAAAAAGGTGTAACAGGAGATTTAGGGGTCCTCGCGGTCCAGTACAAAAGATCGCATAAACACGAGAACAATTCGAGTAACCAGATATCACAATAAAAAAGGGAATTTCAAAGCAGGCATAAATAGACAACGGATATCACGTACCAACGCATCACCTTCCGTTACGCACATTAGTGAACAATTGAGCTGGAATCAAACAGAAAGCAAGAATGCATGCAGGTTTTTAGAAAGAAAATATACTTTCATAACGAACAATATCAATACTTATAGGAAGGCAATGGGTTCAATTTTTCTAATGGCTGCAGGGAAGATTATGTTAGTGAAGACGAAACTGAAGTTATCTACAACTTCCATATAGCGCTAATAAAGTAGAGTTATACAGAAAACTTGTAAAAGAGAAACTCAGGGAAGCGAATGTCATGAGCAGCAGAGGTTACGTTTCTGGTAGGATTGAATATGAAATGCTCAGATAAAACCATCATCTTGCGTGAAGCTGCTTTGACTCGCCCTGATCCAAGATAGTTCTTATGGAGGTCGTAACACGAGGCGTTTCACACGAGTCAGTCAACCACGGTTATTGCTTTAGCAGCTGCTGGCGTACGAGTAAAACAACAGTCCACGCCTTTATTCTCATGGCTGCTACAGAGACACGATCTAGTTGCTTCATATAAAGAGTTCCAGGAAAGAAACCGTTATAGTAGCTTTGAGGGAGACCTACTGTAATGGACAGGCCATTTGATTTGATTTCATGCATATATCTTTGCAGCACTTCTGTCATTATTCGTAAAGCAATATGAAAGAGCATTTTTAACGTGTGCAATGTCTTTATTACTCACGCTGGCCACGTTCTGTCATAGACAGGTTAATTTGAAAAACAGGCGTTTTGTGGAGAGCTGTACCGAAGCCGCCAGCTTAACTTTCAACAAAACCCAATGTCCCGCAATGCTGCTCAGTTCATATATAGTATAGGGTCTTTCACAATATCGATCTATATGGCCAAGTGTCCTGTATTATCAAGTCACTTACCAAAAGCGTCCACTAACCTTGACATATGTCAACCTCGATGGCCGATGGGTTACAGCTGTCGTTGAGGTTTGCCGCAATGCTAGTGAATTCAGTTCTGGTAGCAGCGGGCCGTTCGAATGGATTCGATGTATTCAAGGTCCATGTATTCTGCAATGTATCTTCAATATTTCTAAAGCTAGCTTTATGCTCAATGCATCATTCTTACTCGGTTAACATAGCATTTTATCAGTTCAGAAGCTGGCCAGATGTTTTATCGGCAGTCTTATCTACAAGTATGTGAATGTAAAACTTCCCAATCCTTTACTAACCTCAAGTCAGTTTCTCTGGTGTCACCTTCTCAATTTTTGAAGGCTAATAAGTTTCTTTTGCCAATCCCCGAACTAATTATGGCATATATATTATAAATATTTTGCCTGTAAGCTTGTGAGATCTTTCCCTTTGGAGATAAAATAAGATCTCGTTATATATATGAAAAAGGCTTGTGTTCCCACTTACTAAGTTCATAGTGGTCAATATTATACAGAGTATGCCACTGCATTTTTCGTTATGTTGTGCTTATCTGCATTTTTAGTATAACTCATGATTATGTATATTATGAATATTTATATTTTTCGTTTCTTAACATCCTAATGCTTGATATTATACTGAGTGCATGTTATTGCATTTTTGTACTAGTTCTTTTGTGCCTATCTACACAATTTGTATAACTAATATACCCTAATTCTTACTTATCTGTACATTTTAAATATCCCTAATAAAGTATCTTTACCGCTGGTTACTATTGCACCGCATCTCTGAAGAATAATTTTTAGTAGGTCTATCTCACACTCCTGCGACTTTGAGGCTTCTTTCTTAGTTTGTAATCAAAACATGCAATTTGTCACTTGTACTTGAACTTCAACTACTTTAAATTTCAAATATCAATCTTGGTTTCATCTTGCGCATTTAAAGCAAAATATACCCATGCCCTGGTTCAGAAGTCGACTGATTTTTCAAAACGTTTGGTGGCAAGATAGAACAATAGCCTTTACTTTGAAAATTTCTTGGAGTTCTATCAAAGCGGCCTGAAACATGACAGCAGCAGCGGTCAATAAGGACACTCAAATGGGCGAAGTTATCATATAGACGACAATTATAAAGTAGCTGACTTTATTATGTATATGCCCATGAAACGTTCTCGTTTCATGGAAGAACATTTCATGAAAGGAAGCCCTTGAAAGGTTCTCCTTAATAATATTTTGAGAAGATTGCCACGGAAAACACTACAATCCTAGAGCAACGACTGCATTAAACAGACTCCGTGCCGAAGTTTCATTTACTTAAGAACTATTTTTGAAACGCCATCGTGTCTCCCTGTTTATGTGTTATTATAGGACTACGTGAATGAGGATTTCTTTCGATATGCAAAAAATATACTTTTACCTTCATTTAAGGGCTAGTGCAAACAAATTGAACCGCATCGCAAAGTAACTCTACATTAGCATACAGAAGTTGAGAGTGCTTTGAGGGACAAATAAAAAGGCTGCAGTACACAGCGCTTTGGCACTGAGAGGTGTGGATTATAGCTGAAAATAGAGATCGGGTAAGCAATGAACTCTGCAGTTTATATGAGAAAGAACGTGAAAACATGGAGTGTAAGTTATCGATTGGTAATGTTTCGCCAGAAGTCTGCTTCTCCACGCCAGATGATCAATAAATCTTGATGAGCTCTTATTCCAAAGAACTGTTGCTGATTGCATTATTAACATAGCAAAAAACTTTTCATGACTACTGCGGTTCGGCCCACGTACTTATTACGTTAGTTCACGCTGCTTGTACGTGGTCGTTTCACTCGGGATTGGGAAGTTCCCATGCTCTGCTTGGCATAGGCGAGTATGGTCAGTGACTCAGGGTAGTAACAACATTAGGTCTTACTGAGAAGATAGCCGATGAAAGTAGGGGGGGGGGGGTGCTATGTTTAGCTAATATGATGTAAGCCGAATAAATAAACTGTGGGACCCTGAAGTTTTTTACTTCAAGAGTTGAACGCAAGAGCAATAATATGTTTCAAGTACGTACTTGAAACCCTTGGCGTATCAAATCTTTTAGAACTCGCTATGCACCCACTACAAGGCTTTAAGGGTGCAATAGTGTGCGTGACTTTAGCAGTGGGTGACTGGCCTTAAACTATAAAGTCCTTGTGATAATCCCAAGTTTCGACGCCTCAGGCCAATGTATGCTAGTACCTCGCATTACTACGGCAACATTTCATGTTGTATTGGGAAGAATGTTAAACGTCGCGTGTGTTTCCAAAGCGTGAAAGTTACTTCCACTGCATTTCCAAGCAGATTAAGTTATTTTTAGTGCATTCGCAAGGAGAGGGTCATTTCGCATCTTGAAGGCACGTTGTTTTTTCTTAATTTTAAGCTTAGTTGTTCGTCAAAGATAGTATGAAGATTTATGTGACGTAGTTTTTTTCTAGTTCGACTGTACTGCGCTCAGTATTGTGCTGGACGATAGAGCAAAGTGTTGATTGATATGTGGGGTTGAACGTCCCAAAACCACCATATGTATATAGTAAAATGCTAAAGCTCGTTAAAATCATACCCGTGCATTCGGGGGTGAGAGAGAAAGAAACGTGTATTTCGAAACAGTGTTCTGAGTGAGGCCCGGTAGCACCCTAAGGTGGGAGGGTTCCCAAGTTCAGGAACTCTCTGACTTCGACTGCCCTCTTAGCCGTGGCGACGAGCTGTCACTGGCCTTCCAGGTACTCGAGGACGAGCTTGGCCTCCCAAGTTTCCATTAGGTGTTGGTCGTTCATTATTGGTGTTTGTCCCACTCCAGTTGCATGTCGTGGGTTTCATGGCACTGGCATTCCAAGAGCAAGTGTGCCAGGGTGCCCGGTACGCTGCAGAGCAGGCACATGTAGCATTGTGTCCTTCGGCAGAGGCGGTGCAATAATATTCTATGTATGCACGTGTTGCTTTGCAGGCGTCTGAAGATCATTTTTTCTTCTTTAGTCAGTTTTTGATGGGGTTGAGGGTACACCATCGCTTCAGTTTGTGGTATTGAAGAAGCGGAAAACATTTTTCGTGAAGCTTCATGTTGGTGTATTGCCAGCTAAGACATCGGTTACTGACACCGACTTATTCGTTACGTGCAGTGGTCGCTGCTTTTTGTGCAGAAACCTGAAACAATTGAGCATGTTTTTCTTGACTATTTGACGAGGTGATCTTTTGGATGTCCTAAAAAGAACGCTAAAGAAATAGTTCCCGCTGGACACACGGGAAAGAAAATATCTCGCCAATGAAAATGCGGATAGATTTTCGTACGACATCGTCATGCTACGTGCTCTGCAAAGTAATTGGAGGCAGCGCATGGCTATATGTCATGCTGATGTCGATGATCGACAAGCTCTTGAATACTTTATAGAATCCGTATTTTCAACTCTTGAATTAAAAAAATACGATATACCCGATTGGATACCGTGCTTAGAATCACTATTGTACATAAAACAATTGTAGGAAGTTTGCATTGTAGAAAAATGTTCAAGCATTGCAATAAAAAAGAAAAACAGTGGTTGTGCTGTAGAACAGTAGCTTGCCAAGCAAACGACCTGTATAAGCAAACGACTCATATCCCACTAAGACCCGCATTTTGAATGCAAAGTTTTTCTTAGCGAACTTCAGCGACTTAGAGCGTATCTATCTATCTATCTATCTATCTATCTATCTATCTATCTATCTATCTATCTATCTATCTGTCTATCTGTCTCTTTGTCTACCTATCTATCTATCTATCTATCTATCGATCTATCTATCTATCTATCCATCTATGTAGCCGCCAACGACATTTAGCTCTCCTGGACATTTCGATTACGGTATCAATACCAAACTTGGTATGGCATAACATGACTGTATGAAGAACATATCTGAGTAGTCATAAGAGGAATATCATGATAATATGTCATGAATGCCTTGATTTACATTTCATGGTCTTGATGCTCTTGCGATGGTTTCGTTCACATGGCATGATGCAAAACTGGTATGGTATGGCATGATTGCATGGAGAACACAAGCGAGGGAACGTAACGCGATAATCATGATATGCGTGTCTTGTAACTACATCACTACAAGCCGCGCTCATGATCCGCTCGCGGCCGTTTCACTAGCGACACATGTACCAAATTTGGTCTTACGGTTGGTGAAGGGATGAGAAAAGTATGTGACTGGCGCAAACGTGATAAACATCATATGCGTGTCATGTGACAACATGACTAGATGCTATGCTCATGATGCACTCGCGCCCGTTTCTCTAGCTTCACATGTACTAAACTTGGTATTACGAAATACGACAAGACGAAATAGGTAAATGACACATTCAAACATGACAATCAGGTCATGCGTGTCATGTAACAAGATGACTACATGCCACACTCAAGACGTGATCGCGGCCATTTCGCTAGCTTCGCATTCGCCAAATTCTGTATTACGTGACCTTAATGTATGACGGAGGTAACTGACTGGTGAAAACATGATAATCATGAGATTCCTGTCAGGAAGGGTAAGCTTAGCAGTTAAGCTTACCCTTCTTGAACTGAAGAGCTCTGAAGTCGAAGGCATACACAGACTTCCACCAAAAACCGGCAAAGTTCCTGTTGTGCTTGTTCGTTTCGTGTCACGAGCAACACGTGACCAGTGGATGGCTAAGAAGGTCGAATTAAAAACTGCTAGATCTAACGTGTATTTCCTTGACAATCTGACACCACAGAACAAGAAACTTCTCTGGCTAATGAAGGCGAAGGCAGAGGAATACCATTATCAGTTCGCGTGGCAAAAATCCGGCAAACTGTTTGTGCGAAAGGTGCCCGGAGATCGGGCACTGCGCGTAGACAGCGAAAGCGACCTAGATAAGATTCGTTGAACCGTGTCTTCTATCACTTACGTTACTTCAATTTTCAGTTATCCCCCTCGATGGCTACCTTCCATGGAGCCATATATCATGACGCTCAAACTTTAAAAATTAATTGTGCAGGGCCCTTCTTTTAAGGAGCCGGGCAGAATGTCGATGTTCATTTAAACATACGTAGTATGAGAAACAAGCAAACTGATGTGCTGTTTGATTCTTTAGATCATACGTTCGATTTTTTGGCCTTCACTGAGACTTGGTACTCTTGCACCTCCGATGTTGTGTTCATCGAAGGATACAAGCATGAAAGCGTGCATAGACTGAATCGTAGGGGTGGTGGTGTGTCGCTATATATACAAAACGATGTTTCATAATTCGTGCTTCCCGAATTTTGTTGTGTCAGCGCACATTATGAATCCATTGCCGTTCAATGTGTAATGTCCCTGATTGTCAGAGTTTATCGGCCCCCATCAGGGGATATTCAAGAATTTTTGTGTTTTATAACTTCGATGCTTGAATATGCGTCCTTGAAAAATTTGCATATTGTGCTTGTCGGTGATATTATTATTGATTTCTTACTTCTTACTCCACAAAGTAGACAATTCTTATATGTAATCGAATCATTTTCGTGTAGGAACTTTATAAGTTTGCCTACTAGAATAACAGCAGACAGTGAAACTATGCTAGACCTATGTATAACTAATTATGATAGAAACTACGTTAGTGCTGGTGTGCTAACAACTGATCTGAGCGATCACTTGTCCATATTCAGTTTTTTTCCTGCAGCTAAGAAAGAAAAAATAGTGTTAACGATGCTCCTGTTCCATATCCCTCTTTCAATACCAATGCCTTGTCAGCATTTCATGCTAGTATTGAGAATATCGACTGGGAGATTGTCTACAGTGAGCAAAACCCTAATATATCGTATGATCTGTTCCTGCAACATGTAAAGCGCTGTTATGATGCTGCGTTCCCACTACAATACTATAAAAAGCACGGAAAGTCTAGGAAACCATGAAATAACAGAGGTCTTTACGACAGAATCAGAGAACGAGATAAACTATACCATAACTTCATTAGGATAAGAGACATATCTATATTACATGAATATAAAAAAGTTCGCAACAAATTAAACTCTGATTTGAAGAGAGCCCGTATTCAGTATTATCAGGCTCGATTCGCAGAGGTCTCTTCCAATCCAAAGATAGCATGTAACTCGGTACGTACACTCATATGAACAACAAAAGGTTCTCTTCCTCCAGAATTAACAATTGACGGTGTTGAGTTTAGAGAAGCTCGTCTGGCGGATAAATTTAATAATCATTTCTTAACCTCAAGTGCAGCAGCTCAGACAAGGGACGCAGCAAACGAGTGCCAAAAATACATTTCTTCTTTCTCTGCGAACTCTATTTTCTTGACTCCCTGTAGTCAATTAGAAATACTTACGTACCTGAAGTCTTTAAATAAAAATACTGCCACTGGTTACAATGACATTAAAGTAGAACCAATTAAACATGTCGCCGAATTACTGTGTGACCCACTGCAGCATATCTGCAATCAAGCTTTAGCCACTGGTATTTTTCCTGATGGTATGAAGATAGCTAAGGTGGTAGTCATCCACGAAGGTGGCTCTCACGACGACTTGAATAACTACCGGCTTATTTCCATGCTACCTTTATTTTCCAAAGTTTTAGAATATACATTAAAATCACGACTAATGAAGTTTCTTGGTGACCATCAAATGCTTGCAAGGCAACAGTTCGGGTACTGTGAAAAGAATTCAACTGAAATGGCACTCTTGAATATTAAAGAAGGAATACTTATTACCTTGGATCATAAGCAATATACTCTTGCAATATTTTTAGACTTCAAAAAGGCGTTTGATTTCATAAAGCATTTCATTTTGTTTCACAAACTCCCTTACTATGGTATTAGAGGTATCGTATTAAACTTGATCCGCAGTTACTTATCTGACAGGGTACAATTCACTAGTCTAAATGGCTACTCTTCTCAATCTCAGCCAATAAAATATGCCATTCCGCAAGGTTCCATTCTGGGACCTTTATTCTTTCTCCTTTACATAAATGATATTGTGAACATACCGCGAACTCCTGACATAATTCTCTATGCAGACGACACGAGTACTTTTTTTTCAGGTAAACATCTACTTGAACTTCAAAATATAGCTAATAGATGGCTAACTGAACTTTCACACTGGTTGCATCTAAACCAACTTCAACTAAATGTAAAAAAAACTAAATATATTATTTTCAAGAGCCGTAATAAGCCTGACGATCATAATGCCTGTATAATATTTCAAAACTGCGCTATCGAACAGATTCCTAGTTACCAATTTCTAGGTGTTGTTTTTGAAGAGAATATGAGCTGGACACCTCACATAAATAAGATTCATGCAAATATGTGCAGGTCAATTTCAATACTATATAAAGTTAGCTGCTTGGCGCCTAAATGGTTGAAACTGCAGTTTTATTATGCCCTCATTCACTCTCATTTGCAATACTGTCTCCTAATCTGGGGTACCACTACTCAAAAAAATTTTGATAGAATATTAATTTTACAAAAAAGAGCTGTCCGTTGCATTGAAAATCTTAAGCGAAATGACCACACAGCGCCATCCTTTTCAAAGCTTAATATACTCAGAATAGATCAGCTATTCCAACTAAGACTTGCAATGCATACACATAGGAAAATTTTGCATGACCCCCAAATCCTGTCCTCATCATCGTTATCTGTACATTCACAATATCACCTAAGGCAAAAGAGACTCAGAACACCTATGTTCCGAACTAAATATGGTACTCAGACACTAGCCTATTTAATGCCACATTTTCTGAATAATAATAGAGAAATCGCCAATATGATCCAAGACAACTGTTCAACATACAGCCTACGAAAAAAAGTTAAAGATTACCTCTTGTTTACCTCCTAATCTTCTCTTTATATTGTGCATTTGCTATCTTTTGTTTTTTTCCTATTTTGTTCTATACTGTTTTGTAACATTGATCATCATCAGGGCTTGTATAAACATTTTCATATCGCGCATCATTAGTCTGTACCGAAGGTAACTATTCTACTTATTGTGTTTTGACCGCCTGTGCGCCTGTTCTTTTTTGTTTTGTTTTTTGCCTTTTCTTGTTACCTGTATTTCCGCATGTACCACGGATTTCCACCCCTGAGTAATGTATGTTTAGGGGGGCATTTGTCAGGCAGTTGCATCTGCCTTTAGCCCCTTCATCCCAGACTATGACTGTCTGAATAAACTTCTTATCTATCTATCTATGTGGAAACATGACTCCATGCCACAGTCAAGGCGCCAATACATTTTGACGTGACGTGGTGCGCGTGCTCACCGGCGTTCAATCAGTCGCGTCACCCTGGCGTTGCCACGCTCGGCGCCAGCCCTGCCATATACTCGCAGTCGCGCCGCGCTGCGTTGCTTTGACGCATGTGCGTTTCAGCTCATCCGGCGTCTCTCCGCCACAAAAAGAGGGAGACGCAGTGTTGTCTGGGTAACGCATCGGCGTGAAATTCAGCATGTCGCATTTCGCGTCAGTTGCCGTCGAGCCGCCCCGACGGACGCTGGTCGCGCCGGTCACGTTTGGCTAACGTAGCGTCGCTGTGCCCAGCGTGCGCGCGCGTCAATGCTACATTGGACTATATTGGGCCCATCATGATGCGCTCTTGGCAATTTCGCTAGCTCCATACATACCAAATTTTGTGGCACGAAACGTCACGAAATAATGAAATATATGATTAGTGCAAACATGGTAATCCTGACACGCGTCGCATGCAAGAACATGACAACATACCACTCTCATAGCGTGTCGCGGCCGTTTCGCTAGCTCCACATGTAATAAATTTGGTATCACGTGACGTGAATAGATGATGAAAGTAAACGACACATCCAAACATGATAATCATGACACGGAAGTCATGTACGACATGGTTTACCTCCACCTCGTAAAGTTGTGCTGATCTTAAAGTGACACATCAACCTTTCTCATTCGTGCTTCGGATATCATAGAATTCCGCTGGACGACGTATATGCCAATTTTTAATTATTTTATTTGCATCTGTCTTGAATTTTTCGTCACGCAATAATGCTTGATATTTCGGTCACGAAAAGATGATGATTTTTCGCTCACAACCAATGCTGCCGACGCCGATAGCGAGATCGGAATTCCTGCAAAACGAGCTCTTTAACGCTACCGCATAAATAAAGTAAAGATAACTTGCCGGAAGCACAGACAGAACTTGCGACCTTCGAATAACGCATCCAAAGCTTTTATCAACTAAACTACATGTGCAGTCATCATACCGTCGAATTAATGGGTTATATGGGTATTTTAAACGTGCAAATCAGCGACACCAGTAGCTTAGATGGTGACAGTGGACGACCGTTTTGGAGGCCGAGCTCCCTATGCAGTAGTCGTCGTCGGTTTGTCGTGGTCATCGTAGTAGTAGTAGGTACCCACATGCACGGCCGGATTAAAGGAGCAGCATGCGCACAGCCTTTTCGATTGAGGAGGAAACCCACGCACTTTATAATAAATGAAAAGATAATTGTTAAGAAATAACTTATAGCGGCGACTATTGCCGATTTATTCTTCAATAAAATTTGCCTTGTATTTGATGCCTACTAAAAAAAACTAGTGTGAGAAGGACGCACTTTTAGTACGGTTTCCACGTTCAACTCGCTTTGCGTGCGAGGAAAATGCTCCTTCTAAATTGCTGAAGGACTACAGCTTGTCTAGCCCCCAGTTAGAAGGCTTCTGCAGCCCCCATCTCACGGTGCGTATGGCTTCACTTGTGGGTGATAATCACCACTTTAGTTTTTTGTAAAATCTTGAATTGCGACTGGCAGAGACCGTACTAGGGCCACCAGCAGTCTCAGCTATAAATGCGCACATTTACTCCGTGAAGTTGACCGGGGGATGACCGCTACTATTGGACACAAATGACAGAGTACCGGACAAGTTATGCGATGGTCGCAGATTCAGTCCTCGCCAGCACCAAGCTCTCTTTTTGCTCGCTTTACTTTCTCTCATTCACATCATAGCTTCACTACAAATAACACCCGTTGTGCTTCATTTGACTTTCTTCTCTGTTCTAGCTAACGTTGTGCCTAACGAAGACAAACAAGTCCTTCAAGTTAATTTTTTTTCTTTCCACCAAATAAATGTTACCTAATGTTACAACTTTCATGGCACAAGTAGGCACTCAATGAAGTGTAGCGTATTGTAAATTAACGTCAAACTTATTGACGATAGTGGGCGTTTCACGTTAGTATACAGGAAAACGGGCACCCCACCAGGTAGAGGCACGCATAGCTGGCGAGTTCGAAAGTTGTGGGTACTTTAACAGTTTATTTTCAACTATACTTATTGTACAATAATAAAACTTTCCACGCTGACATATTTGAAGCCCACCTAAGTTCACCGAGCTACTTTGAACTTTGAACTTTGAACTTTATTTATTTCAACATTCGGGATGCTGAGGGCCGTAGTCAAAAAGCCTCTAATGGGCTTGACTGGGACCACGACCCCTTACAAATGGGCAGCATAGGCAACACATTTATTGCAGTGACAATGTACAAAAATTTGAGCAAGCATAAAGCATAAAGTATAATAAGCATAAGCATAATAAAGCATAAGCATAATAAAGCATAAAGATTGAAAAGTAATAAACTAAAAAAAATTACCGTATTTATTTCCTTACACAAACGATATCAATAAGAGAGTGTAACGATGCAAGAAAAGAAGATCGCAAGATTAGTACCAAAGTAAAAAAAATAAAAATAAAAAATAAGAAAAAATTTGGCGCATGTGCCCATACGCTTACTACACTTACAATCAGAACAGTCACTCAAATGGAAGACGATATGACATTCAAGTGAAAACGGCAGGAGGAAGCGCAGCATTTCTTTGCCGTAGTTAGTGCGCGTGCGCGGGATAAGCCATGTGTGATTGAAACGCGTGTTATAAAGAACTTTGCGGTGGTTTAGGTTGGCAATGGTTCCTAAAAAGTTGTCGCCTTTTAATCCTGCATGGTAGCGTTTCACAAGCATTGCGCGGTAGTATTCAGGTAGAGGTAGCAGCTTCATGTCGTGAAATATGGGAGTGGTGTGACTGCGATATGGAGCATTTGCAACGGCGCGAACAGCCCTTTTCTGTATGACGTGCAGTTTGCGGATATTTGTTAGAGTTGTCGTACCCCAAACCAGATGACAGTAGTTGACGTGAGATAAAAACAGGGATTTATAGATGAGAAGTTTAACTGCCTTAGGTAGCGAGAAACGCACCCGGGATAATATGCCCGAAATCCTTGATATAGTGCCACATAGTTTTTCAGTGTGTGCGTTCCAAGACATGTGTTGATCGAAAATTATTCCCAGACACTTAATACGCTGTACTATCTCAAGTTCTCAACTGCCAAGTTTTAATGGGACACGACAAGGGGTTTGTTTACTTTTCGGCCTGAAATATACAGCTTTTGTTTTTGATGTGTTAAGTTTTAAACAGTTAACGCATGTCCACGTGGCCAACTTCGCCAGTACCTCATTTGCGTCATTAATTAAGTTTGTATAATTTTCAGCAGTAAGAAGCAAGGTTGTATCATCAGCGTATATAATACATTTTACAGACGTGTCAATTTTTACAATATCATTTATGTATATACAAAAAAGCAGAGGCCCTAATATGCTACCTTGTGGTACACCCGCTGAAATTTTTAGTAAATTGGAGGTACTATTGCCGACGACTACTTCCTGCTGCCGGTACATTAGGTATGATTCAATGAGTTGTAAAAAAACACCTCGAAACCCATAGTGTGCACATTTCTTTAGCAGCGTAATGTGATTTATTGTGTCGAACGCCTTTGAATAGTCTACAAAGATGCCTAAAGTGTGTAGTTCGCGTTCAAAAGCATTTAGTATAAATTCTTTCTGTTCTAAAAGAGCATGTTCTGTCATACGGCCTTTGATAAAACCAAACTGCGAAGGAGTGATGATGTGGTGTTTATCTAGGAAAGAAACCATACGCTTTTGAATTAGTTTTTCCAGACCTTTTGAAATTACTGGAAGTATAGATATCGGTCGGTAATTGTTTAGTGCATTCTTATTTCCTCCTTTGTACAGCACAACCACTTTTGCAACTTGTAACTTTTGTGGTAAAATTCCGGTGGAAAAAGCAAGATTAAAGATATGCTCTAATAATTCAGCAATGATATCTAATACGTGTTTGATGGGCTTAATCTGTATGTCATATGCGTCACAACACGTGCTATTCTTCACGGACGAAAAAGCATGTGAAAGTTCACCAGCTGTTGTTGGCGCCAAAAACGCGCTCTCAGATATACTGTCAGACAAATATGTGGTACAAGCTGAATTGTACTGTTCCTTCGCTAGCGATACAAAATAGTCATTGAATAAGTTTGCTAAATCATCCTTACAAATAACGTCACCGTCTATCACAAGCTCAGTAGGTCTGAAGTCATCACCGTTACGGCCAAGATATTCGTTTAGTCTAGACCAAGCCAAGTCTTGTTTATTCATTACATCTTTGTTGAAGATGCTGTTTAAGTACGTTCTCTTTTTGTAACGCAACAGGCTGTTTACTTTATTTCGCTGGGCTTTGAAACGTTTAAGCGTTTCTTCGTTCTTGTTTTTCAGGAAGTTTTCGAACAATTTATTTTTACGTTTTATTTCATTAAGACAACTTTTAGTCAGCCACGGTTTTTTGGCTTTGCGCGTATGCTTGAGCTGTTTGTACGGAAAGCATTTCTTGTACACCCTTATCACTTTGTCATGGAAAATATCATAGGCGGCTTCAGGTTCTTGCTCGCAATACACGCCTGACCTATCGGTTAACGATATCTCCTTGCGAAATTCAGCCAGTGTATATTCATTAATATCTTGAATAACTATCGGTTCTCTGAGTTGGGCTGGCGCACAGTTTACGGTTTCGTTTATCAGCATAAATATAGGAAGGTAATCACTGATGGGTGCGCTTAGTACGCCGGACAAACATTTCGAAGCTTCTATGTTAGTAATGAACATATCTATTAATGTCGCAGTGTTTTTGTCAATGCGGGTTGGGATGGTGATAACATTAGAAAACCCATTGGATTCAATAACTTGACAAAGTTCTAACTGACTTTCTGATGGCTTTGCAACATCGATATTGAGATCACCTGCAAGAACTAGTGTACTACCAGTGTCTCCAACCCAACGCAAGTATGTATCTAAGAATACTAAGAAGTTCGACTTGTTACCACTAGGAGGGCGGTATGAAACACCATAAACAAAACAGTCACTTTGTACAGTCAATATTTCATAATCATTATTGACATGCGAAAACTCGTGAACCAGCCTACATTTTACTGAGTTTTTAGCCATCATCAAAACACCACCTCCTATTTTTGTTGGGCGATTCAAAAAGAAGGTTTCATAGCCGGGTGATCTTAGAACCTCAGATTCATCCCTGTACCATGTTTCCGTCATCATAAGAACATGAGGTTCAGAGCGTATAGTTGAAATAAGGGCGGTTATTTGGTCTTCTTTATTTCGCGCAGATTGTGCGTTGAGATGAAGGAAGGACAAGCCATTATTTTTCGTGGAAAGTAATGCGCCTAATTTTTCGAGTGTCACGTAATCTTTGTCTGCCATCTTTCTCTTTAGGTAACAGTCGCTTTGGTGACGTGAGTGCTTCGAGTTTCATCGGTAAAAAGTTACCCGGTCGAGCAAGATTTTAAGGTTCTTGCATAAACGCCCCTCCGGCCTTGGCTATCAAGCACCTAGTGACTTGTTTCAAACATTCAAAACGAATATAATCCATTCTTGTCGCGCTCTTTGGCTGTTTTTCGCTACAACTAGCACCATTAAAACAAGCTCTGCACTTCATCAACTGCTTTAAAATTTTCACTTGTTGTCCTTAAGCATACTCTTCCTTGGCTCTTACCTCAGCGGATGATAAAAAATTTCTCTGAACAATCTGGTGATTTGCAATGCCTCACTTAAACGACTTACTTCATTAAACAAAACGTATTGCGTTACCATAAAAATATAAATGACAGTTCGCAATTATCAGACAAGAGTGATCGTACCTTGTCTCACAGTACAAAGACTGAGTGCAGCTTGCGTGATACCTCTCTGTTAAAAAGTGTATTCTGCGGAGTGCCTCTGTTGTTGTTCTCGTTCACGCTCCCACAGTAACATTCAAAGTGGTGGTGTGTGGGATTCAACGTCCCAAAACCACCATATGATTATGAGCGATGCCGTAGTGAAGTCCTCGGAAATTTCGACCACCTGTGGTTCTTTTACGTGCACCCAAATCTGAGCACGCGGGCGTAGAACATTTCCACCTCCATCGGAAATGCAGCCGCCACAGCCGGTATTCGATCTGGCGACCTGCGGGTCAGCAGCCGAGTACCTTAGCCACTAGACAACCGCGGCGGGGCATCATTCAAAGTGCGCTCGACTGTACAAGCTTCACGTAAAGACTGCATATTTAAGTTGAGGGCAGGTTGACGAATTTTATAGTTATGTAAGGAAAGTTAAACGTGTAAATATAATAGAGATATAGCAACAACTACTTATTTCTACGCTCTTGTAGACGTTTCTCGAATGTTAAAAAACGGATGTATGTGCTGAACCGGATTGGCTTGGAAGAGGTAGAAAAATGTCACTCAGAGCTCGTTTCACTAAAATGTAAAAAAAAAAAAAGCTAACAAGTGCGCACTCACTTTGTAAACCAGTTTGGTTTGCAATAGGATGGAAAGGTGGGCTAGCTGGTAATTCATTATGGTTCAGCGAAATGGGAGCGCGGGGGTAAACGCAGACACATAGCAAAGAAGAGGCACAATGCACGAGCGCTCAACTAACAACTGGTTTATTCTTACGTTTGAAGGACATATACGTACACAAGGGTGCGCATGTCAACAACAATAGGATGACAGTGTGAGCAGCAAGCGTGGCGTTCATTTGATGCACTTGTCTACGAATTATCAATATAGTTCAAATCACAGTCAAGTAGTGATAATGATGGAAAGATCATACAATGATTCTTATTTCTAGAAATGTGATATGCTTCGGAAGTTTCACGCGTGGTTTGAAGCGGATGCCGGAAAACTACACTTGCGCTGCTTCGTATGACACTTAATCATGGTTTCCTTTAGTGGGAGGTGGTGTTCTTTTAAATTCAGAGCACTTCTTGACTGCACAATGTCACGCTTCGTCTTCGGTGTTGACACCGTGCACCACCCCACTGCGCAAGCTCGCATCTCGCATCTCGTTCCGCAAGGTCGCATTACTAGCCTGCTGAAGGAAGACACCCGCAACGCTGCCGCTCTCCAAACATCTTTCCTCTCACGACAACGAAAGCAGGGTCTGCTACTGAAAACAAGGCTGCTCACGCCGCACAATCATTCACTAGACGCCCCGTATATGAAGGCACTGGATCGAATGTTTGGAATTCACCCACTGGCGTCTTTACTTGGCTTTCGCTAGGCTTAGAAGGCCACACTTATCCTTCATTGAATGAATAAGATTGATAAAAATTGGCATATCCTACGTAACGTAGGAATTCATGATATGCGAAATACGAATATAAAAGCCCGATATATCACTTTAAAATCGCCACAATGTTACAATGTTGAGGCAAAAGATGCCGTACAGGACTTACGTGTCATGATTATCTTGTTTGGATGTGTCGTTTACCTTCGTCAATTATTCACGTTGCGTAGTAATAAAATTATTATATCTGGAACTAGCGAAACAGCCGCGAGCACGCTATGAGCGTAGTATGTCGTCATGTTCTTGCCTGACACGCTTTTCAGGATGATCATGTTTGCACCAGTCATATACTTTCGTCATTCATTGACGTCAGGTAACACTAAATTTGGTATATGTGGAGCTAGCAAAACGGCCACGAGCGCATCATGAAGGGCCCAGTCTACTCATGTGTGGCGTTGACACGGACGCATGCTGGGCACAGTGACGCTACGTTGGCAAAACGCGAGCACTTTACAGTCTGACGCCAGGCGCCAACGACCCGAACAGCGTCCGTCGGCGCGAAATGCTACATGCTGAATTTCGCGCCGATTCGTTACCCAGACAGCACTGCGACTTCCTCTTTACATGATGAGGGGTATGCCGGACACGCTAAAACGCGCATGCGTCAAAACAACGCCGCACTGCGCGTGCCAGCGAGTATATATATGGAAAGACCGGCGCCTGGCGTGGCAACGTCGTCGTGACGCGACAAAAGGAACGTCGGCGAGCACGCGCCCGGCGTCACGTCGAAGTGTATTGGCACCTTGACTGTGATATGACACACATCTCATGATTATCATGTTTTCACCAGTAACATACCTTTGTCATCCATTGACGTCACATAATACGAAATTTGATATATGTGAAGCTAGCGAAACGGCCGCAAGCGCATCATAACTGTGGCATGCAGTCTTTTGTTACATGACACGCATTTCGTGATTATCATGTTTGGATGTGTCATTTACCTATGTCGTTCGTTCGCGTCGCGTCAGACTGAGTTTGACACATGTGAAGCTAGCGAAATGGCCGCGAGCGCATCGTGAACGTAACATGTAGTCAAGTTGTTACATGACACGCATCTCATGTTTATCATGTTTGCACCAGTATCATACCTTAGTCATCTATTCACGCCACGTAATAACAATTTTGGTATATGTGACGCTAGCGAAACGGCCGCGAGTGCATCATGAGCAGGGAATCTGGTCATGTTGTTACATGATACGCACGTCATGAACTTCACGTTAGGGTCTGTCGCTTGTGTTCGCCATGCACTCATGTCGTACCGTACCAGTTTTGCAATATGCATTGGGAACGAAACCACCGCAAGTGCTGTAGGACCATAAAAGTTAAATCATGACAATAATGACATACTTGTCAGGCTTTTTATGTTATGACTCGTCAAATGTGTTCTTCATACAGTCAAGTTATGCCATAGCAAGTTTAGAATTGATAGCATTACCGAAATGGCAAGGAGAGCTAAAAGTCGTAGGCGGCTAAATAGATCAATAGATTGATAGATAGAAAATTGGCAGATCCCACGTGCAGTAAGAAACGATGATATGCGAAGCACGAAGAAGAAAGGTTTATATATCTCAACCTGACATATGCCACTTTAAAATCAGCTCAACGCTGCGATGTAGAGGTTAATAATGCCGTACATGACTACCGTGTCATGATTATCTTATCTGGATGTGACGTTTACCTTCGTCATCTATTCACGTCACGTGATACCAAATTTAGTATATGTGAAGCTAGCGTAACGGTCGCGACCACGCTATTAGCGTAGTATGTTGTGATGTTCTTACTCGACAAGCGTGTCAGGATTATGATTTTTTTTATTTATTTACAGAATACTGCGGTCGAAAGACCAAGCAGGGGGGCATAATAAAAATTGATTCACAATGTAACTTAAATAAAAGAAAGTTCAATCAATAAAAACATGTTAAGGCAGTAGAACACAGGATAATATTTGAACAAAGTTAAATGGCAGCAAGAAATTGCAACTTGCAACCGGAGAATGCAAATCAAATACAATGTGAGACAGTCCGAGATCTTGAGTTGTACGGTTAAAAACGGAAAGATACATAGTTATCGAAGTCAGGATTTTCATTATCACAAACACTTCAAAAGGTAACATGTTCCAATCATTGATCGTCCGAGGAAAGAACGAGTTCCTGAAAATATTAGTACGTGCGAAGTAAGGTTCAAGGGTGTAGCTGTGAGTATGTCGAGTTTGTCTTGAGATTCGATTTCTTATATAATTTTCGCGACAAACGTTAAATTTACGGAAATAAACTGAGTATAGAATATCAGCCGGGCAACACTTCTTCGGTATTGTAAAGTAGGGATATCATAATGGCCATGATAGTTTTTGGCGAGTCATTTCTGTGGTAGGCATTAAAGATAAAGCGAACCACCTTTCACTGCACCATCTCAAGCTTCTTAACATCTTTCTTTATATGTGGGTCCCAAACGACACAAGCATAATCTAACTTTGGTCTTATAAAAGCATTGTAGTCCCAAATTTTGATTTCTGAGGGCGCTGTTTTTTAATGGTGTTTCAGAAAACAGAGCTTTCTAGAAGCGGATTAGCATGTTTTATTAATGTGGCTTAACCATGTCAGGTGGCTTGTAATTGGGATGCCCAAATATTTATATGCGTTAACCTCAGTCAATGGACAGTTGTTGAAAGAATACGTATAAATAAAACGGTCTTTTTTATTTGTTATTTGCATGACAACTGAATTATCGCTATTTAATTTCATTGACCAATCTTCACACCACCAATAAATGGCACAAAGGTTGCATTGCAGGCATTTCTGGTCATTCGGAGCAGTAATCACTTTGTAAAGAATGCGGTCATCTGCAAAAAGCTTTATGTGGACTTGTGATGTGTCTATTGATTTAACAATGTCATTTATATACATTAGAAAGAGAATAGGTCCCAAAACACTACCTTGAGGAACTCCTAATGATACTGGTAGAATACCAGACATGCAGTCATTTATTTTAACCCACTGCTTGCGATTGTCAAGGTAAGAACGGATCCAGTCAATTTAACAAGTAGACCTAAAATATATAATTTAGAAATGAGTTTGCTATGCGTGACAAGATCAAAAGCATTACTAAAATCTAAAAAATAGCATCAATTTGATTCCCCGTATCCAGCGACGACGTAAACTCATGAATTGTTGTGACTAGCTGCGTTGTGGTCTATAAAGTTTTCCTAAATCCGTGCTGTAATGGCGACAGCAGGCGGTTTTCTTCAAGAACTGTTGTGATGTAATGTACGACTATATGTTCTAATAGCTTACATGACGTACACGTTAAAAAAATAGGCCTGTAGTTTGCAATGTTTAAACAATCCTCTTTCTTAAACACCGGTACTACACGTGCCATGCGCCAGTCATCAGGAATGAAGGAATTTTCGAAGGAGAGGCGAAAAACGCTTGTTAAAATGTGCGCGACGAATTCAGCATATTTACGCGAGAATGTGTTAGGGATATCATCTGGACCAGCTGAAGATATACTTTTCAGGTTAAGCAGCAAAGAAAATATGCCCTCATAAGTTATGAACTCGGAAGACATTACTGGAAGAAGGTTGTTCATGTTGGGGAGCCGAAGAAGGTGGAAGAAGGTGATTCATGTTGCGGAGCAGAAAATACGAAGCAGAAGTATCTGTTAAACTGACCAGCGAAATAAGATGCATCATTTACAATAGAACCATCAACAGTTATTTTACTGGGCATAGCATCCGTTTGTTCTAAATATTGCAAGAATTTTTCAGGACTTTTTGTCGAAAATTCAGGTAATGATTGAGTGAAATACCCAATTTTCGCGTCGGAGAGTTTGAAAGGAAGGCTGACTTTTAATTTAGATATCTCACTAACTCGTTTTTTATGTTTTTTGAGTAGTTTTAGCCTACGGTGTAAATGAATGATTTCTCTTGTCATCCTTGGGTTATTTTTGTTAGTGCGAACATATTTGGAGGGGACAAATTTTTTAATACAATACTGAATAGTTTCTTTCAGAGCATCCCAGAGAGTTGTGACGCAGCCTGGCAGGTTATCACAAAATTCCCACAAACAGTCAAGTATTGCATGGTCATCGGCTTTAGCAAAATCTTTTATTAACTTTTTTCCTTGTTTTTTGTGCAACTTCACATCACCAAGCGGACAGGAAAGGTACACCGTGCACCTTATGGTCCGACACACCATCAACCACATCCAGAGAGTATGTGGAAATTTCATTACTAATAAAAATTAAATCTATTACCGAACGGGCACTTCCAGCTTCTCTGGTGGACTCTGTAACAGTTTGTTTTAGATCGCACATAATCATAATATCCACAAGAGGGTTTATGTCCCCATCGAAAAAGGAAACAGGGTCACGCCAATCAATGCACGGAATAATAAAATCACTGTCGAGTATCACCCTGTTGTTCGAAAACTGAGCCATATGATCGCAAAGTTTGTAAATGTATTCGGGGGAAGCCGTTGGAGGCCTATACACAGCACACACGATAGAGACATGGCCCCAGCAGTTTACTTTGAGGAACAAACTTTCAAGACCATCGATTTGGTTTATAACAACACCTGTCAACGAATGCCGTAAAACAATGGCTACGCCGCCGCCCCTACGTGGCCGATCACAGCGAAAAATGCTATAGATTGGCTGTATAAAAACGAAATCACAAACGTTGTCTTATAACCAGGTTGCCGTGATAACTGTTATGTGTGGATCATGTTCAAGAAGCAACGGTTCAAGTTTGCCAATTTGATTTACAAGGCTCCGAGCATTAAAATTTAGTATCCTTATATATTTTGCCTCTGCACGCGTTGTACGTCAACGAGTGGCGTCGCGCTGCTTTGGAAGTGCTACACGTTCATTTCTGGTGTCGTCCCGTAAAAAGATGGTGTCATCAATTTTCAACTTATCATGCAAAAGGTACGCGCTTCTTATTCACTCGGTCAACTTCGGTGCTATCCCAAAGAATCTTATGCACGCGCAGTGCTTCATGACTGTAGTCATTTTGAATGAAAATGTTTGTCCTTTTAAGCTTGTTTGTATTTTGAATGACAGCCTGCTTTTTATTGAAATCTTGAAAATAGGCTGGGCGTCGGCCGGAGCGGCGGCCAAGGCGGTGAATACGTGCTATAGAGTCGCAATTAACTCCATGTTTTTTCTCAAAAATGTCTCCAACAACACTTTTTCTTGATGATGCCTCGTTTTCCCCACTATTTTCCAAAATGCCATAAACGATTATGTTTGACCTTCGACTGCGATCTTAAAGGTCAACAAGTTTTCTGCTTTGCAAGGCCACTGAATTTTGAAGAGATAATGACGATGATTGAAGCGCTGTAATTAGCGGCAAGCTTTCCTTTGATTCTTTCATAAGTTGCTCTAGTGATTTTAAACGTGAGTCAAAATCACAAATGAGCTGTAAACACTCGCTAAACTTATTTTTCATTTCAGTAACCTCGGCGTGAATATCGGCCGGTCCCTTCAGTACATTCTCTAAAATATCAGCTGTGGAGGGACCCGGGTTGCTTTCAACATCGCCACAAATCAAAATTCCAAGAGCTACGTAACAGTCATAGGCAATACTCAAACAAGCGCCTGGGCCCGCCAAAACCAATAAAAACAACTCATCTCCACTCCTAACTGTAGAGAATGAACAACTAACCTGCACAGCGAGAACAAACTTCTTGGTTAGCGGCATGGTCGCAGCCGTTTCACCGTGCCCACTGGTGAAGTAGTTCTGTGGTAGTGCTTTTATACTGTACATGGTGCATGACGTCACTGACATGCGCAGATCCTGAAGAGGGGTGTCCAACATGCCTGGCGTGAATGTTGATCTTGATTGCTGCCGTGTGTCTGAGCTTGCGTTGGTCGCACTGGGTCCAAGGCACACGTTGCACGAAGTTGGTACGCCGGCAATCGCTAACAAGAAAACCTGCACTGCGAGAATGATGATGATTATATGACGTTTGCATCAGTCATGTGTTTGCACCAGTCATATCCCTACTGAAAATTTCCGTGTGTGCGGCTCCACACATACGCCATTATTGAACTACGGAAAGCCGTATGATACGGAAAGTTCCGCAGATAAGGAAAGCCCAGGATGCGGAAAGGTCCACACATAAGGAAAGCCGCTTGATGCGGAAAGGTCCACAGATAAAAAGCTGCATGATGCGGAAAGCTCCGCAGATAAGGAAAGCTGTATTAATTATGCAGAAATGAAATTACCGTTCGAATCTAGTGCAAAGCAAAATAATGTGTAAATTGAATGGACGTTCACATCTTGAGTACATGCAATACTGTGAACAAATCACAATATTTCTTGAAGATGCATGATGAGGAATTGAATCATAGGCATCTTTCCCATTGTCGTGATGCGGAAGCGAAATTCACTTTTAAATAAAATACGTTACAAAGCTACTAAATTAACATGCTAGTGATCATAAATGGGGGTTACATTGCAACATATTATGCAGTGTTTTATGCAAGACTTAAAAAACCTATAAATTTATTATTTGCAATGGAGAAGCATTAATATACACATCAGCCCTGTTACAATCAATATACTTTTTTGTCTGTATGCTCCAGCTGTGAATAGCAACATTGCAGTGTTGATGGTACGCAATTGAGGTGACTGCATCGTAATTTCACGAGCTCCACCGAAGCTACAGGATGGTGGCACAAAACACAATGTAACAGAAATTTTGGAACGAAATTTTAAACAAAAATAATAATCATAGCACTGTGAAAGTGTGACGCTGTGTCTATACCATGAACGCCTTGTGGTGATCGACGAAACACTGCTTGAGGCTCCGGCACCACTGTAGATTTGGGAGGTCACTGCCATAGAACCTATGTGTCCTTCATAGGCACCTGAAAATGTAAACAATTGGCACAATTAATGTCAGACACACAAGTTAGCACCTTAGTTCACATGCACAAGAAATATAACACACAGAATGAAACTGAAAATGTAAGGCAGACAATCCTTCATGTTATGCATATGTGAATATTAGAAGAAAGAAATGTGTAAAGTAGTTCTGCTACATGAAAGAAAACAGCATGCGTATCACAGTGAAAATACCTAGGTTGTTGCTACAGTTTTCAATGATAGATACGATCTATTAATATGTTTTTATAAAATTATGATTTAAATGCTTCCTGCACACTAAAACTTAGGAACTACCAGTGAAAGCTCTCAATGTACATTTAAAAGTGGGTACATGTACATTTTCTGCCTTTAATCTATACAGTTTGTGCAAAAAATTGGCATCTTGAACAGGTTTGAGACGTAAAACTATGCAACTTATGAAGGTTAAAATCACCATGAAAGCATGCAGGATCAGACAGGTGCCGTTAAAAATCTGTGCAAGCTAGACTACTGTAACCAAACTGCACAGAGATAGGGGAGCAAGAGTACAAAAAATTCGGCTGTTGACCCGCAGGTCACAGTATGAAATCCCGGCTGCAGTGGCTGCATTTCCGAAGGAGGCAGAAATGCTGTAGGCACGGGTACTCAGATTTGCGTGCACGTTAAAGATCCCCAAGTGGTCAAAATATCCAGAGCCCTCCACTACGGCATCTCTCATAATCATATAGTGGTTTTGGGACGTGAAACCCCACATATCAATCAAGAATAACAGAAATAAACTGCCAACAGAAAAGTTGGGTGCATGTGCTATCTGTAAGTGCTTACACCTTACTACATAGAGCAAGCTCATTCCATTTAAAATACCGATATTGAAAATAACTGCTCTATTAGGAATGTAAAAGATGAGGTAGAATTGAACGACTCCATAAAAAGTGACCCTATTATGACATCACGTTTTCTTATAACAAAGTTGATTAAGACTCTGAAATATCATTATCCAAGAAAAAATCTTTAAAAGAACACTCAAGTACGAAGTCATAATTTTTATAATGGCTACTAAGACTTTAACAAAAAAATTGAGCTCAACAAGGCTAATGTTAATTTTTAAGGCTTAGGTTCACTAGACAATGATTTTTACCACAAAAATCACAGCGTTCAGGTAAAGCACCACACAAAAAAGAAAGCAGACCTTTTTGTTATTACGTACAGTGCCTTTAAATTGGTATTTTTACCCCTACTTGCCGCTTTTATCTGAGCAACTGGTGTGAAACTATTTAGCTGAAAATGCACTGTGCCTCAAAAACCTGGTGGCGGAATCTGAATATTTAAAAATGGTGAAACTTGCATTAAATGAGGCTCCACAAGCCTTGGAACAGCGAGACTGCATGACTCTTAGGACTGCTTTGGTTACTTGTGTTTTGTTTCTGGGCCTAAGCATGAAGACAGGGACTTAATTGAATTGCTGCTAACAAAAATGCTTTCGAAAATGCCCGAGCGTCAAAGGATGCTCAGACATTTGTTGTTTTTCCCACTGGGCCATTCTACACCAAACATCCATACCATACTGCCTGGCGACCATCACAGATATATAGTTTTAAAAATGGTGGTAAGTTACTCTTTTAAAAACAGTTATTTGATGAAATATTTTGAAGAGAAAAAATTAGTGGTCACGTGGGTACCTTCAGAATTTCGCAGAATATCATGGGGGTATTGTTTGTGAGAAAACTTTTAAAGTACCGCTTTTTCTTGCCATATCGAATTTGATCTCATAATAAGTAAAGGTGCTTTTTTAAAGTATTTGAAGCCGATTAACTAATGTGAGATTTTTCCGCTACATTGGCTTTGAAGAACTCAGCCAAACTGTTTATCGTTTGCATTTCTTTTATGGCAATACTCCACTCTGTATGAATGTTTGAGCCATAAATACTCACTCCACAGAAGGTATATTTCACGAAAAAAAATAATGTTATGTCCAGATTACAAATATCACTATATAGTTGTTTTTTCCACATTGAGATGCAATTCGCACTAAGTGTATAATTGAAACTACTTTTATGTGTAAGTTGAAAGCAATTAAACAGTTCTTGTTATATGGCAAGTGTTATTATTACAATTTTTGTTTCAATGAAGAAAATGATTTTTGAAGTCTCCTAATAAGGGCCATGGGGAACTTTGGAACGGCAGCTGTCGTATATCAATTGCGAAAACAGCCATCAGTACGAAATTTCAAAAATTATTTTCTTCTTTAAAACAAAAAGTGTAATCACATAACTTGCCATATAAAGAGAACTGCTTTCTTGCTTCTGATGTGGCAAAAAAATTGTACTACTGTTACTGAGCTTTATGCACTACACACAATCACCTTTACTTATACCTAGACGAAATTTGGTGTAGAAGAAGCAGTATTTTTTAAATACTTTTTTTACAAACAACACCCAGACAACATCATGAGAGAGAGAGAGAGAGATAAATAGAGAGGAAAGGCAGGGAGGTTAACCAAGCTTGGCTCGGTTGGCTACCCTACACTTGGGGTGGGGAAAAAGGGAATAATAGAACGAAAAGAGACAGAAAAGAAGAGGAGTATGAAAGAGAAGCATAAATAGTCAGCTCGAAACTACACAGCACGGCCTCGCACAGTTCTTTCACAAGCGGTCGTGAAGTTTGGTGTTCCTTAAAAAGTACAAGAGGGCTTTCGTGGCTTTGCGCGTATGGAAAGCCGTCGGCCAAGGTCCCAGGATCTTCTCTTCTGTAAGCGGCCGTGAATCCAGCTGACAGAGCTTGGCTTCCATAATACGTCGTTCGGTCTGGTATGCTGGGCAATGACATAGAATGTGCTCAAGCGTTTCCTCGCAGGCGCAGATGTTGCATGCCGAAGTGCTCGCCATTCCAAGGAGACGAGAGTACGAATTCGTAAATGCCACGCCCAACCTCATGCGACACAGTAAAGTTTCAGCGCATCGTGGGAACCCGGATGGCAAACGAAGTTGCAACTTTGGGTCGATCGAATACAGGTGTGTGTTGGAGAAACCCTGCGTATTCCATTGTAGGAGAGATATACGGCGAGCAAGTGATTGTAGTAGCCTTGCAGCGTCCGTTCTCAAGAGTGGTATGGGCGAGCGCTGGTCTTGGTCATGAGCCGATCGAGAAGCTTCATCTGCGCGGTCATTGCCAACGATTCCGCAATGACTCGGCAACCACTGAAATACAATATCGTGACCTTCCGCGAGCGCTTCGTGGTAGTCATGGCTTATCTGATATACTGATTGTTCATGTAGGCCGTGCTGCAGAACAAACCATAGTGACTGTAAGGCTGACCTGGAGTCGCAAAAGATGGCCCATTGGTTAGGTTCCTGGTGAAGAATGTACTTTACTGCTTTTTCAGATGGAACAACCACTGCTCCTGTGGAGCTGTTGGAATTAGTGGAGCCATCGGTGTAAACATGTATGCGGTCGAAGTACTTTTCGTCCAACAGACGCAAAGTCAGTTGCTTCAGGGCTAGCGTTGACATGCGTGCCTTCTTAAATATTCCAGGAACTGATAAGCGCACGTCAGGTTGACGAAGACTCCATGGCGCAGTTGCTGGATGTATGGCAAGTTGGAAGCCAGGCGGTAGTATGTCCTGATGTTTTGTCACGATACCGCAGTACGAAGAATGGGGCCTCCGAGCTGTCAATCACGCTAAATGATGTGACGGTAGCCGTGATAAATGCCGAATGTGCGCTCTCAGCGTGTCGACAATTATGTGCGTTGTGACCGGTTGTTCTTGTGCAATAACAATAGTTGACACTGTCGATGAGCATCTTGGAAGGCCAAGGCATGTCCGAAGTGCTTGGGCTTGTACGCTTTGCAGTGCACGAATGTTAGTCTTGCACGTGTTGGGCAGGACCGGAAGGCTGTACCGGAGAGTTCCAAGAAAGAGGGCTGTATAAAGCTGCAACATGGAGTGCACGGATGGGCCCCATGATTTTCCGGCGACGAACTTGAATACATTGTCAATGCCAATGAGCTTTTTTTCAGGTATGTGACATGTGGGCTCCAGGTTAGGTCACGATCTACGATGACGCCTAAGAATCTATGAGTGCTCTTATATGGGATTGATCTGCCATCGATGCACAAGGAGTAGAAAGACATCGGTTTGCGAGTAAACGCCACCGCTGCGCATTTTTCTGTGGCGATAGTCAAACCTTGCTGGCGAAGGTATGTCGATGTCATTGTTGCTGCTTTCTGTATTCTTGCGCGCACTTGAGGTCGTGTCACGCCGGACGCCCAGATGCAGATATCGTCAGCGTAGAGAAATACATAAGCCGTCTGTGGCAGCATTTCAGTGAGCCCCACGAAAACCAGGTTGAAAAGTGTAGGACTCAAATCACCGCCTTGTGGCACCCCACGACTTGTGAAATACTTATTCGTAGACCCATCTTCAGTTAAAAAGAACATAGATCTCTTTGTGAGGTAGCTTCTTACCCATCGAAAGACACGACCTCCAAGTTCAGCTGCTTCAAGAGCATTGAGAACAGCCTCATGGGTCACGTTGTCATAGGCACCCTTCACGTCTAGGAACAGAGCTACCGACAGCCGCTTCTGAGCTTTCTGATGCTTAACAGAGGTCACTAAGTCAATAACGCTATCAACTGAGGACCGACCTCGTCGAAAACCAGCCATAGCATCAGGATAGTTGTTATAATGTTCCAAGTACCATTCCATGCGTGTAAGCAGCATCCTCTCCATGACCTTGCCAACGCAGCTTGCTAGTGGTATAGGCCGGTATGATGCCAAAGCAAATGGAGACTTTCCGGGCTTCAGCAAAGGCACCAGGCGACTACACTTCCACTCATCAGGCACCATTCCATCATGCCAAGACTTATTGAAAATGTCCAGGAGACAGCGCTGTGCCTTCGGGCCTTGGTGACGTAGGGCAGTATAGGTCACTCCATCCGGACCTGGGGACGATGAGCGTCTGCATGTGTTCAATGCCGCATGAAGTTCTTCCATGGTGAACGCAACCTCCATTTGCTGATCTCGTGTGACTGGAACATCCTGTGGCATTAGACCGATCGGTATAGAGATGTCGCCGACGATCTTTGCACAAAATTCCTTAGAAACATCAAGCTGTGAGCGACGTTGATTTAGCGCCAGAGCGGCGAAGGGGTGACGCTGTTGCGGATGCGAGTGAATACCTCGAAGAGTCCTCCATACGGGAGACAAGGGCTTTCGAGGGTCTAGCGAGTCACAAAAATTCTTCCACCGTTGGTCTTGAAGTTTGTGCATTCGACGCTGGATTTTTTCTGAATGCGTCTGGATTCTCTGAGGTCAGAGATAGATTTCGTGCGTCTGTATTGTTTTTCGGCACGTCGGCGGACCGCTCTAAGCTGTTCCAACTCTTGGTCGAGTGCCGTGCGTCTCGATTCTTTCGAACATATCTTCGTGGAAGTCTCTATTGCACAACTAATCACTTCTTCAATGGATTCCGGTGGTCCGTGCATGCACTTGCTCTCCACTGATATCTGAAACTCTTCCCAGTCAATAAGTCTTGAATGTCCAGGGGAAGGAGAATCGTCCAAACCTCTGACTGTCACGTACGTGGGGATATGGTCGCTGCCACGTGTTTCAATATCTGTGAACCATTGGACTTTCGTGACAATGCTATGCGACACTAATGTCAAGTCCAGGCAACTGCTGTAAGTTACTCCTCGGAGATAAGTAGGGCTGCCGTCGTTCAGCACCTGAAGCCCGTGCTCTGATGCGAGATCAACTAGGTCCGTGCCTTTTCGAATTGTCCTGATGCTTCCCCACAATGGATGATGGGCGTTGAAGTCACCCATCAATGTCCAAGGCGCTGGAGTCGTTGCAAATATACCATTCAAGATTTGTTGATCTAGTCGACCTGACAGCGCTATAAATGCGCCTATCAGTGTAAACGACAACTTCTTCTTTTTAACATATAGACACACGTAGTGATTTCCATTGTGAGAGTCTACTCTTTGGAGAACGTAAGTGAGTTCTTTACGGATGTACACAGCAACTTGACTTCGCTCATTGCATGTTGAAGAAACGAACGATTCATAGCCCGACAGACGAGGTATTTTTGAAAAATGCGGTTCACAAATGATGATGATGGGAAACTTATTTTCGAAAATGAATTGTCGGAACTCAGGCATTCTTGACTGTAGACCTCTTGCGTTCCACTGAATTATGGAAGCACGCTTGACTTTTTCTCGGAAAGGCTGATGCGGTCTATGGGGCGCCATCTTGTTACTGAAGTCCGGCAAGAACTGGTTCTAGTGTGTCCAAGATTTGCAGCGCGCTATTAGCGGCAGGGATCTGTAGACTATCCAATAGAGTGCGAATAACACTCATAAACGACCTCAGTACAGAAAAGACTTGTACCTCTTGGGCGGACAGACTGCCTGCTGGGGGCATATTCGTTGTTGACTGTCGATATTACGGTTCCGTAGACACGTGTTCCCGCGGTAAAGTGGGCCAGTCAGGACCGGATGTTCTCTGTAGCGCCACAGTGTCTTCCGGTACCTCTGGACGTACCCCACCTGGTGGCGGGGGCGGGGGAGGTCTCTGTGGTCGTGGCGGCGGTGGTGGTGGCGGTGGCGGCGTTAGTGAAGGCACCTTCGGCACAGGACTGCTTTTTCTTTTCTTCGAGCACCACCGTCGACGGGTACGCCGTCGTTGAACAACCGTTACCGCTTCCTTTCGTAAGGATCCGTCTTTAATCATTTGTCTCAGAATGCTCCTCTCTTTCTTCAGTACTGGGCAGTCTTTGGACGAGGTCTCATGGTTGCCGTTGCAGTTGCTGCATTTTGGGAGAGTTGCTTGGCAAGCCTCTGCTTTGTGGGTCCGGCACAACGTGGGCATGCTTGCTTGTTTTTGCACACAGCACTAACATGACCCAGTTTTAGACAGTTGTGGCACTGTAGTGGTTTTGGGATGTATGGTCGGACAACGTGACGAAAATGACCAACCTTTACATGTGATGGGATGCAATCACCTCTGAAGGTCACCTTGATGCAACGGGATTTGCCAAGCCGGCATACTTGCAATATGTCCGTTGCCCCAGTAGCTGGCTTTATCAGAACAGGAAGGTCTGCGTTCGGTATGGAAACATCAACGTCATAAATGACGCCTGTCGTCGTGTCACTATCCTGCGGAATGTAAGTTCTGAGATAGATGCCTTCAAGCTCAGTGACAGTTCGCAGGGTATGTAGTGCAGCCGGGTGCTCAACGTCTATGGCCAGGATATTCTTCCGTGGGTTGAGTCTAATATCCTTTATCTCAATAGGCACGATAGCTTCCAGACGCGCTGATATCACTTGCCTGTTAATGTTCTTCAGGTTGAACGAAGAGTCGACAGGAACAAAAAGTATGGTATGGCGTTCAGAACTGCACGCCGCCTTCACGGTAGAGACTCTAGCTGGCGAAGACGCGCCGACCATTCTTCTTTTAGCTTTACGCTTCACTGCAGGGATGAAATCTTCGTTGCTGTCTTCACTACTCGCCGTGTACAGTTCAGTGCTGTCACTGGTGTTGTCGTCCTCCCGGCTGTCGCGCTTCCTTGAGGTTGACGTCGACGGTGACGCCAAGTCCGGATTGCGTACGGTGGGGCCTAGATCCATCGCTGCCCACAGGAGAGCGATGATCCTCGGATAGAACGTGAATTCACACAAAAAAACACCAAACGAAATAGGCAGCGTTCAGTAGAAAATCAACATCATGGGCAGTCCAGAAGGCACCAAGGTGGCCTAATACTTTGTTCTCTGCGATATATTTTAGCATTTTGCTGTTTTCAATACAGTAAACGAGCACAATATATTTTTTTTTCAAAACACATTTAGGATGGTTGGCAAAATAGCTGGGACGTTTGATTTGGAATCGCCTCACTGCCAGTATTTATTGTTCAAAAGCTCAAGCTATCACCTCTCTTTTACTGCCTTACATACAACGCCTGCATAGGAAAGAAAAAGAAAGGCAGGCCTGACAAAGTTCGCAAGGCAAGATATTTTCATGTTGGATAAATTTATTACCATTAACAGCAGCAAATAGCATTCATTTTGAGTAGTCCAAGACACAAGCTATATTCTAGTATACTAAGAGCCAAGTGCAAACTTTTTATTTTATCATGTGTGGTGATAGAGAGAAAGCACTTAATACAAGACTGATCAGCCTGTAATTGAACTGAATGAAGTACAATGCACTTTTCAATCCAACACCACATAGCATGCCTGCTATAGCAAAGCCATGTGTCATTGATTCATGCACTAGATGAGACAATGCAAATGTAAAAAAAGTGAAAAAAAAACAAGGAAGAAAAAGAAAAAAAGGGGGATGCAAAGTAAGAGCAGTGTAGCCACTACTTTTACTTTGCATCCCCCATTTCTTTGTCTTTTTCTCTTTTAATTCTTTCACCTTTTTTTTGCTTCCCTTACTCGCAACCTCCGACAGGGAAACACGTTGTATCATCGCAATATAACTTGAAAGGAAGCGAGGGCTGCACTCTTCTGCGTTATAGGTTTTTTTTTCAGACAAACATTTCCAACAGGCACACACACCTACACCAAAAGACGATGCAATTACTAACCCCATTTAAACTAACACGCCAAGTATGACAAGGTGACTTCTAAAAAATAGGTCCTCCTATCGCAACATCGGCCAACCTGTCTGAGGCACTTTCACTGTTCACCCAGATTACCCCACTAGATGCTTCCATCAGTCGACTCGCATCTTCATTTTGCATAACACTAAGACGAGCTTACATAGATGAATACGCACGAAAGTTTAGTGATGTATTGTGCGTCAGATTAAGCAACTGTATTAAAAAATTATTGATAGGTTGCCTCCAGGCTTTTTATACTACAATACGGTGCTTGAAGTGGCCTGAAACTGCGTAACATCTTCTATGCACATGAATCAGATTGACAACGTAATGCACAACATGCCTAAAGGTATTGCGAGAAACATGATAACGAAAAAAAATGACTAGCCACCCAAACTTTTTCGCTGTACATGTTTAAAATGTTCATGTTCACCCAAACGAGGTGCTTATGATTACAAGCCGAAAAAACCTACAAGTAAGACCTTGGGGTCTTCTGTAAGTAGACGTGTAGCATTTTTTCTGTGGAGGGCTTTACATCCATAAGTGAGGAACAAAGCTCCTGTGCAATGAAGAATGTTGGCAGCTATCAGTTATAGAAAAAACTAATGCAGCTAATCTTCCCTGACACATCTGTATATTTACAGAGGTGACGAAGCTTCTGTCATTTGTGGCAGTAACTTCAACAGCACCAGTGCGAAAATTGGCACTACTTGGCTAGACAAATGTCCAAACATGCCTGCCCGACTCCCTCTAGCCATCCTGACTGAATCTGACATGATTTCTTGACTGCTAGCTGGACAAAACCAATACCACTGAAGCACTCACAATACACAGCGTGATGTTCTTCTGGAGTGGTCAACTTCGTCTTCCGCGATGAAAGAGCAGCACAGTGTACTGATAAGGCACTCCTTGCAATGGTTTTCAATGCCACACAGTGACCTTGCTGTTCCTGTCGAAGAGAGCTTCGGGAGCTTAAAGGGTGCTTGCTCTTTTCTGGGGGCTGCAGCCGCTCCTTGTTTTCTGCTCAAGGTCAACCTGCATTAAGTTGTAGACGAGGCTTTAGGAGTTGTATATAATGATATACAAATTTTTGCAGAACACACATTTCCTCGTGGCATACTGAGGAATTTATTATAAAACTTAAGGCCTTGCATATGCAATCATTTACAATCGATCCGAAGATGCACTTGACTCTGAAGGAGCAAGTTTGTTATGTAGTGTATATAAAGAAAGGTCATTCAGCACTACCACAACTACAGTTGCACACGGAAACAACATTAGCTGGACGTTGTGGGCCGCTTTCATGGCATAGCTTAAGCTGACACTGATCGTGCAAGGGTAAGAAAACTATGCAAAGATAGCCTGATCGATTTCAGTCCGTATTGACGGGTATCGCACGAATCTGTATTTGTACTCATGAGCAATGCACAACATCAGTACCAACCCATTCAGCTAAAATTTTTATTAGGATTTCTTGATTAACGAGACTGACAAGTCGCCAGACTATGTGATTGGAGGTGGAAATCAAAATTCGTGAATTGAACTGCACTCTTTTTGCAACTTGAGTGGCATTTCCTTTTAAAATTGCACTTAAAAAGCCTAAAAAACAGTATGTCATGCAGCCTGTATGTTTACTGCAAATAGGTTGATGCTTTAACATGCAAAAGATTAGTGGTCAAAGTTACAGCATATATCCATATTACCTGTGCCAACATTATTCTGTGCTGCCTACGCAGAGGAGTCAACCCTCGAAAAGCAGCACTGCCATCGTGGCAAACAGTGAGAAATATGTGCATTTCACACGCATGTGAAATGCATGCTTTCGCTGCAAACTGCAATGCACAAACATATAAAGCTGTTATGCTGACCTCCCACTGTTTGCAGCCTGTGTTGTGTGACACTTCATAGCAGTCAGAGACCCGGAAATTCTTGAAAAGTTTCCAGCACTTTCTGTGTTACCAGTAATTGTACTCATGAAAGCCGTGTCAAACAAAAAGAAACAAGCCCCAAAAATTCTCTTCTTTCATTGCATGATTATACGCTCAGACCAGTAAGCTTTCTATTGCAGCAAGAAACAGCTACTATATAAATTGATATTCGGTCTAATTAACTGCTTTATGCTTTAAGCCATGTTATTATGTTAAACGGGTGTCCTGTTTTACACGACACGATCTGGTCTGCATGATCTCTTGAACCGCGCATCATTTAGGTTGAAAGACACACACAGAGTTTGAGACAAAGCTAGTTTCCCGTGGAGCATCCTTATGCACTATAACAACACATCTCAATCTATTTAGTTAATCAGAACGAGGTGAAAACAGCTCGCACTTGAAAAGGACGGGCAGAAGGAATGACGCCTGCACCCTGTGCTCCCTGTTGAGGGTGCAGTTTTTACCTTATCCTTATGAAATTTCGCATTTATAACATTGCTCACTGCATATTCTTTGTGGCAATAAAGTGTGTGATACCTTTATGTGTAGCCCATGTAATTTATAAAAATAGCATTCAAGATAGCTCGATTCTAAACTAACAAAGTGCATCCAGCACCATGTCATATACGCATTCTTTACGCAAGTGGCAGAATGATTTATTCTTCAAAACATATCTTACTTGTAATGACTACAAGAGCTAACTCTACACTAGCACATTCTGTTTGCCTCTTCAGATTCTAAGGTACTTTTTTTAGCAAACACCAGATAATCTGCAAGAAGAATAAAAGTGTTGTAGTTGTGAAGAAAGAAAAGTAGAAGGAAAAAAGATAACCTTCCCTGGACAGGGACCAAGCCTGCGACCCTCGAATAACGTGTCCGATGCTCTATCAACTGAGCTACCATGGCGGCTATCCCCATTTAACTTTGTACAGTATATATGTGCATTTAATCGTAGAAGAGTCAGTCAGCGTTGCCTGTTAACATTAAGGCGAGAGGGGGACACCTTTATTTTGCCTACTGGCGGCACGCAGCACGCGCTATTATTACATGAGCTAACAGCAGACCAATTATCCCTCATATACAAGCTCATGGCACCAAGCCTGCCATAACAACTTCCTCACTACGAATGAAGAAAAAAGGGCTCGTTTTTCTTTGTTAGAAACAATATTATTGGGAACTGACAATGCTGCCAGAAAAAGTACTAGGGATATAATGGAAGTATTTTTTTGTACTTGACAAGAATGTAACGTGGAAGAAAAGGTAACTAATCATGCGGAACAACCGAATTTGGAAACCTTCGAATAATGCATCTGATGCCCTACTACTAACTATCAAAGTTATCTACCCGTCCACCTATGGGGTGTATATGTGCATTAGGTGCAGAGGCGTTAGTCAGGCTACCAGCTTGTAATGACATCACATGCTACGTGATGCCAATAGAAAAGAAAAAAGTGTCCCAAACTAGCCATGATGGCAACAAACGGGGCTGACTGTCTCTCCGACGATTAGGTACACATATATAACTTGCCAAGCGGAAGGAACAATAGCTGCTGTGGTACGTAACACAGTTGGTAGACCACTGCACGCTTTATTCGTAGATGACAGGTTCTGTCCCTCTCCTAGGCAAGTTATCTTTTCTTCCACTTTTATTTCTTGACAATTACACTACGATTACTTCCAATATCACTATACTTCTTTGGCAGCATTATGCATCTGTTAGTTCGCAGAAAATCTGCTAGTCATAGGAGGTGGCAATGGTTGGCCCTCCCACCTAAATGCACGTACACGAACACACGCACAACTGATCAAAAAATAAGTCACACACCGCTAAGATTACTGAGATTCATTGTTTCAGATTCATAAGTAAATGAAAGAACTATAAATTTAAGGGTTCGTTGTCTTTGCTGAACATATTGTTACGTGAGTAACGAGACAAAGTATTGCGAATATATTCGAAAAATATATTTGCAAGAGCGGTTGCAGCACTGGCCAGTCTGGCTCCGAGCTCGAGCAGCCAGCGAGCCTCATCTTCCTCGTCGGGCGCACACGCGCATTCGCACTATGGTTTGTGGCAGCCTACAGGTAGCATAACCCCCGTCGGCAAAGGCGCCGTCTCGGCGCATCTAGATGTCAAGATCATTGGGCGAGTGGTACTGCTTCAGGCGTGCGACGTGTACGATGTCGGTGGCCCTAGGGGTGGATGAAGACGGCGAGGCAGCAGGAGTGATTTCATAAGTGACGGGAGTCACCTCACGAAGCACTCTGTAGGGCCCTGTGTACCGAGAGAGCAGCTTGTCAGACAGGCCAACGTGCCTGGTCGGAGACCACAGCAGAACCAACGAACCGGGCGAAAAGTGCACATCGCGGTGTCGTTGGTCGTACCGACGCCGTTGGTTTGCTTGGGAGGTCAGAAGGCGAGCACGAGCGGTTTCGCGTGCGTGGGCGGCCCGGCTGATGGCGTCCAGAGCATATTGTGAAGTTGGAGCTGCTGGTAACGGAATCGTCGTATCGAGGGGTAATGTGGGTTCGCGGCCGAACAGCAAGAAAAAAGGGGAGTAACCAGCCGTGTCGTGGCGCGAAGAATTGTAGGCAAATGTCACGTATGGTAAAGCGATGTCCCAGTCAGAGTGATCTGAGGAAACGTACTTTGCAACTTGACGACATATTGAGCGCTAAGAGACAGGGACAGGAGAGAGTGGACACCACAATGCGCTAACTTCAACAATTTTTATTTTCAGGAAACGCGAACCTATAAATCCGTGTACAGTGGCGCCACCAGTCTAACCACTAGCCCAGCAGAAAAGCCCTTTCTCGATCTAACAAGTCAACTGACGGTGCACTTACACATGCGTCACCTTTGCGAAAGATAGCATGGGCCTCAATTATCTCTCGCACGTCTTTATCTTTATGCTTCGCCAGAACACTGCAGGATGCGTACAAGGGTGTGCAACCACATTCCACGCAATGTACTGACAAATGGCCATAATTATTCTTGTTTTTAACATTGAGCTTATGTTCACGAAGACGGTCATTAAGGCATCTACCCGTCTGACCTATACATATACCACCACAAGTCAGAGGAAGCCCATAAACTACCCCTTCAACACACGCCACAAAATGATCGCGATGCTTCTTGGAGCAACCGACAGCAGGCTTGCGGTGCGGGTCCGTCAAGCGACTTATCCTGCCAAGCTTTTGTGGTGCTGAGAATACTACTTTAATGCCCACTCGACTAGCTACTTTCTTCAGGTTATGAGCAGTTTTGTGCAGGTACGGCACTACTGCAACTCTGCTCCTACTCACTGCCGGTTGGATGTCTGCTTCCCGAGGGCGACTGTCCAACCGGCATTTTTTAAGCAAACCCTCGACAACAGACACCTGTATCGACTCTGGGAAACCTGCTGCGGATAACCTCTCCGACTGACTCATGACACTTTTCTGAATTTTATGATGGCAAGATTTCCGCAATGCGTTCCCAAAACACAGATTGGCAATGCTTCTTTTTACTAGCTTCGAGTGAGCAGATTGGTATGGCAATAGGGGCTTATTAGCTCTGGGCTTGTATTCCCAACACGTGTGCTGCTGCTTGAATTCCAATTCAATGTCTAAAAACCGCAGCACGCTATCGGTTGGCTCTTCTACTGTAATAACGAGTGGGCTAAGGCAAGCAGAAAAAACAGCTTCGAGTTGACTTACTGCTACGTTTTCTTCACGCTCGAACAAGACAAGGTAATCGTACCTTGTCTTGTTCGAGCGTGAAGAAAACGTAGCAGTAAGTCAACTCGAAGCTGTTTTTTCTGCTTGCCTTAGCCCACTCGTTATTACAGTAGAAGAGCCAACCGATAGCGTGCTGCGGTTTTTAGACATTGAATTGGAATTCAAGCAGCAGCACACGTGTTGGGAATACAAGCCCAGAGCTAATAAGCCCCTATTGCCATACCAATCTGCTCACTCGAAGCTAGTAAAAAGAAGCATTGCCAATCTGTGTTTTGGGAACGCATTGCGGAAATCTTGCCATCATAAAATTCAGAAAAGTGTCATGAGTCAGTCGGAGAGGTTATCCGCAGCAGGTTTCCCAGAGTCGATACAGGTGTCTGTTGTCGAGGGTTTGCTTAAAAAATGCCGGTTGGACAGTCGCCCTCGGGAAGCAGACATCCAACCGGCAGTGAGTAGGAGCAGAGTTGCAGTAGTGCCGTACCTGCACAAAACTGCTCATAACCTGAAGAAAGTAGCTAGTCGAGTGGGCATTAAAGTAGTATTCTCAGCACCACAAAAGCTTGGCAGGATAAGTCGCTTGACGGACCCGCACCGCAAGCCTGCTGTCGGTTGCTCCAAGAAGCATCGCGATCATTTTGTGGCGTGTGTTGAAGGGGTAGTTTATGGGCTTCCTCTGACTTGTGGTGGTATATGTATAGGTCAGACGGGTAGATGCCTTAATGACCGTCTTCGTGAACATAAGCTCAATGTTAAAAACAAGAATAATTATGGCCATTTGTCAGTACATTGCGTGGAATGTGGTTGCACACCCTTGTACGCATCCTGCAGTGTTCTGGCGAAGCATAAAGATAAAGACGTGCGAGAGATAATTGAGGCCCATGCTATCTTTCGCAAAGGTGACGCATGTGTAAGTGCACCGTCAGTTGACTTGTTAGATCGAGAAAGGGCTTTTCTGCTGGGCTAGTGGTTAGACTGGTGGCGCCACTGTACACGGATTTATAGGTTCGCGTTTCCTGAAAATAAAAATTGTTGAAGTTAGCGCATTGTGGTGTCCACTCTCTCCTGTCCCTGTCTCTTAGCGCTCAATATGTCGTCAAGCTCCCTTTACCAACACGCCCAAAAAATGGCAGTACTTTGCAAGCATGTCAGTTAGGGTTCGGTTCAGGCGTTCTGTGAGGCCATTTGTTTGCGGATGGTACGACGTAGTGAGCTTGTGGCGTGTTGCACAAGAGCGTAGGATGTCCGCTATGACTTTCGATAGAAATGTGCGGCCTCGGTCCGTGAGCAGCTGGCGTGGAGCACCATGTTGCAAGATCACGTCGTGTAGAAGAAAATCGGCGACGTCAGTGGCGCAACTTGTTGGAAGGGCGCGTGTGATTGCGTAGCGTGTGGCGTAGTCTGTGGCCACAGCTATCCACCTGTTGCCAGCAGAAGACAGAGGAAAAGGGCCGAGTAAGTCCAAGCCGACGCGAAAGAAAGGTTCCGTAGAAATATCGAGTGGTTGAAGGCGCCCAGCCGGAAGCGTCGATGGTGTTTTGCGGCGCTGACATTCCTCACACGCCGCGACGTATCTTCTGACGGACCGTGCCAGACCTGGCCAATAGAAGCGACGGCGAATCCGGTCGTATGTGCGGGACACACCCAGGTGACCGGCAGTAGGAACGTCATGAAGTTCGTGGAGTACAGCCAAGCGGAGGTGTTTGGGTATGGCAAGCAGCAGAGATGGGCCGTCTGGATGGAAGTTATGCCGGTATAATGTGCCATTCTGGAGTACGAACGAGCGATAGGATCGGTTCGATGGGGAGGAGTCGAGGCGCTCAATGATAGCTCGTAGGGCTGCATCACGGCGTTGCTCGGCGGCTATGTGGTTCAGTTGAGAAACGGAGCACACGCAGGCGTCGTTGTCAGGTATGGTGGCCGATGGGTCAACTGGATAGCGAGAAAGGCAATCGGCGTCCTGGTGCAGGCGTCCAGACTTGTATATCACAGAAAAGGTGTATTCTTGCAGTCGCAGAGCCCAGCGACCAAGTCGACCTGTAGGATCTCTTAAGGATGAAAGCCAGCAGAGCGCGTGGTGGTCGGTGACGACGGAAAAGTGAGTGCCATATAAATATGGACGGAATTTTGAGACCGCCCAGACAAGAGCAAGGCATTCTCGCTCCGTGATCGAATAGTTACGCTCTGCAGGTGTAAGGAGGCGGCTAGCATACGCGATAACGCGGTCGTGTCCCTGTTGGCATTGGGCGAGAACGGCTCCGATACCGTGACCACTGGCATCAGTTCGGACCTCAGTTCGGGCAGATGGGTCAAAGTGGGCGAGGATAGGGGGCGTCGTCAAAAGTGTTATGAGGTGAGAGAAGGCGGCAGCTTGAGTGGACCCCCACGAAAATGGAACGCCTTTCTTCAAAAGATCGGTAAGTGGTTGGGCGATTGCCGCAAAATCTTTCACGAACCGCCTAAAGTAGGAGCAAAGTCCCACAAAGCTCCGGACATCTTTGGCGGATTGGGGTACTGGGAAACTCGTGACGGCACGAATTTTCTCAGGGTCCGGTCTCACACCAGAAGCATCGACAAGGTGGCCCAGCACGGTAATCTGTCGGCGGCCGAAGTGACACTTCGAGGAGTTCAACTGGAGGCCAGCTTTGCGGAAGACGTCGAGAATGGCCGACAGACGTTCAAGGTGGGTCTCAAACGTAGGTGCAAATACGAGGACGTCGTCTAGGTAACACAGGCATGTTGACCATTTGAACCCGTGTAGCAGAGAGTCCATCATACGTTCGAACGTGGCGGGGGCATTGCATAGACCGAAGGGCATAACCTTGAATTGGTATAGGCCATCTGGAGTGATGAAGGCGGTCTTTTCTTGGTCTTTCTCGTCTACGGCAATCTGCCAATAACCAGAACGAAGGTCGATGGATGAAAAGTAGCGTGCGCCGTGGAGACAATCGAGGGCGTCATCAATACGTGGTAAAGGATACACGTCCTTTTTGGTGATTCGATTTAGATGCCGGTAATCGATGCAAAAACGCCATGTGTTGTCCTTCTTTTTAACCAGGACGACGGGTGACGCCCATGGGCTTGATGAGGGCTCAATAATGCCTTTAGTTAACATCTTATTCACTTCAGCTTGAATAATCTGGCGCTCCGACGCGGACACGCGATACGGTCGACGGTGAATGGGAGCAGCATCACCGGTGTTGATGCGGTGCTTTACAAGAGAAGTTTGGCCGAGTGGGCGGTCGTCAAGGTCGAAGATGTCACGGTAGGAAGCTAGAAGGCGTGCGAGAGCGGCTGATTGCGCTGGGGGAAGGTCAGGGTCGATCATGGGACGTATTGACATGTCGAGGCATGTGGCATCGAGTGGGCGACAAGGAAAATTGGGGCATGCGTCGGCTGCGAAAGTGGTGACGTGATCATCGGCTAAGGACCGCAACGTGGCAATTAGGATGCCTTCAGGGAGGACTTGCTTTGTGAAGCCGAAATTTATGACGGGTAGACGGGTCCGGTTGGAGGCTACAGTTACGATGCAGTGAGGGACGGTGACGTCACGTGCCAGTAGGACATCAGGAATCGGCGTGACGATGTAATTCCCATCCAATACGGGTGAGGTCGTGGCAAATTCGGTGAATGTGAGGGCTTTAGGCGGTAAGCGGAGGAAGTCTGTGGCAGAAAGGCCGTGTTGAGGTTCAGGGTGAATATCCGGCTGAAGAGGAAGGTCTAAGCAAAGAGTACCAGCGGAACAGTCGATGAGAGCAGAATGGGTCGACAGGAAGTCCATCCCTAAGATGAGGTCATGAGGACAGTTCTGGAGCACCGTGAATAGAACAGGGATGTAACGGTCGGCGATGCGTATGCGAGCCGTACACATGCCAATGACAGGAACAGTGCCGCCATCGGCCACACGTACAGCTTCGGTAGCAGGGGGCGTGAGTACTTTTCTTAAGCGGCGACAAAGATGAACGCTGATTATGGACACATGAGCGCCAGTATCGACTAGTGCCGACAGAGAAATACCGTCCACGTGTACATCGACAAGATTTTTGTTCGTATGAAGCGTCAATGGAGGGTTTGGTTCAGACAGGGATGATGCAGCACTACCTCCAGGGGCTGCACTGTCTAGTTTTCCGTCGGGTACGATGAAAAGTTAGGCGGCGAGTGATGGCGGCGTGGCTGGGGCGACGGGGAACGACGGCGTTGAGGGGACGGAGAACGAGCAGGAAGGCGGCTGTTAGACGTGTCGAAAGCAGGGGCGGTACGGCTGGACGAATACCGGCGAAGATCTTCATATGGGCTATAAGGTGCGAAAAACTGGCTCCTATGTGGCGGCGTCCAGGAGGCACGGCAGTAGCGGGAGACATGTCCAACGCGGTGGCACCGGAAGCAGATCGGTTTGTCGTCAGGAGTTCGCCATTCCGCCGGGTTGCGAGATCGTGGAGCAACAAATGGGTCACGTCGAGGTGCATTAGTGGGAATTGGTCTGGAGGAGGGGCAAGAGATGGGGCAAGCATCAGGGAACCCGCGGTTGGCGAATTCTTGTCGTACGACCGCCTGAATAACGGAGATCGCGGGGGTTGTCGGTATCGTATGTTCGAAAGAAGTGGGCTGAAGCGGCGCTGGACTTGCTGCTTCAAGTTCCCGTCGAACGATACGCGTTACACTCTGCTCAAAGGGCGGTGTGACGGTAGAATCGGAGCAGGTGGACGTAGCCGCCGTGTTTGGCAACCGAGAAAAAGGAGGGCGCACCCGACGGCTTTTTGCTGTTTCGAAACGGCGGCATTCTTGAATTACACGGTCGATGGTCGATACGTTAGTGTACACCAGCAAATTGAAGGCGTCGTCCGCGATCCCCTTCAAAACGTGTCCAACCTTTTCAGCCTCAGACATCGCCTCGTCCACTTTTCGGCAAAGAGCGAGAACTTCTTGGATGTATGACACATACGATTCAGTTGGCGACTGGACACGGGTAGCCAGCTCCTGTCGTGCAGCTGCGTGGCGACCGGTCGGGTCCCCAAAGATGTCACGTAGCTTCTCCTTGAACGTGTCCCAGCTGGTGAGTTCGGACTCATTTGTCTCGTACCAGACACGCGGGGTTCCGTCCAAGTAGAAGAGAACATTAGCGAGCATCATGGTAGGGTCCCAACGGTGAGTTTGACTGACCCGTTCATAAAGGCGAAGCCATTTGTCGACGTCGAGGCCAGGTTGCGCAGAAAATGTCCCGGGATCACGTGGTGTTTGGACGGCGACAAAGGTTGTCGGAGAAGCCGCAGATGATGAAGCGGACGCGTTGTCACTGGAAGCCATGGCGGAAAGCTGGAGGATGCGGCCACTGCGGAGCTGCGTGGTGAGGACGGGGATCGTTCCACCTCCACCAAATATGTTACGTGAGTAACGAGACAAAGTATTGCGAATATATTCGAAAAATATATTTGCAAGAGCGGTTGCAGCACTGGCCAGTCTGGCTCCGAGCTCGAGCAGCCAGCGAGCCTCATCTTCCTCGTCGGGCGCACACGCGCATTCGCACTATGGTTTGTGGCAGCCTACAGGTAGCAATATTATAAAGAGGACTAATAGACAATGATGCCAAACAAACTGTAGGGGATGTTATCAAAAATAACAAAATTGTAAAAACAAAAGTGAACGAAAACGTAACTTGGCAACAAGTTACTAATGGGTTCTCATTTTTTGACAATTGAATTGACATTACTTTTTATAAGATCCCCATATATATTCCTGGGTAATGTTGTCGGGTAATTCTCATTATTAGAGTGGTGAGTAGGCCGACAATGGAAGGATAGGGCATTGATACTTTTTTGAACCCCAAAAAGTTTGAGGACCTTAAAAGAGCGGAAGCTGCTTTGAGTAGACCAGAATATTTAGTCGGAGCAAAAAAAAAGTACACACATTTTTACCAGGCCTTCTAACACATTTTGAGACATAAAAGTGTATAGTGCCAGTAATGTTAAGTACCATTATTTTTGTCACACCATGCACTGTAGCCGGTGAAGTTAGAGTGGTGATATTGAAGCATTAATCAAGCACGCCACCAACTGCGTTCACATCTATGGTCGCGTATTTTAAAAATAAAACTGCTGTATAGTAAAAAAAATTGAGAGCATTTATGATTTTATCCAAATCAAGTTATACCGACTGGGTAAGCAAACCATTTGCATAAAATGAAAAGGCATAAAGTGATTCATGAATTATAACTATGTGAACAATTTCAGCAACACAGGGCAAAGTGACAACAGTTCTATTAAAAAGCCCTCTCATTATAACATGCATGAAAAGCACCACACCAGAATATCTTATAGTGCATGTAATAGTGAGACTACTAGACTGTCTGTTGACCTTTTAGAAGAAGAATATCTTCTTCACGTTCAAGGGGCAACCACTTCGCCTTTTTCTGAGATTTCTGTGAATATTTCTTGAATTTCAGATATCATTAGGATTGAATTATAGTGAACAGATTTTGCTTACACACTGAAACCTAGTTCTGTATGTAATTGTAATAGAAGGTACCAAACCACCTCCACTATTTTTTAACATTTAAATCAAATGTGTACAACGACTTCAGAATAGTGTCCTGATCAACAATGATAACTGCAGCAGCACAACCAGCTATGGGTGCCTAAAAAGTAGCTAGAAACAAGACCTTTTCCTCTTTGAGCCTTTTCGAAGTGTTCAGCCTCTCAGTGCTCACCTTACAACATTTTTTTTATATACGTGATTGTGTTCCCACTGCTCTTGCTCCTTGCACAGTGAGGAGGAACACATGGCAAGAAGAGACAAGAAAGAAGCATAGCAAAAAAAGCGAAATAAACGAGAACCACTTTTGTATCATCCAATGTGTGTAACATTACTATTGCGACAACATATAGAAAAATTATCACGGCTATGCATCCATTGTAGAGTCATACACAGCTGCAACACCACGACTAAATTGCAACCATGTGTTGGTTTAGGATCCCTTTATAGTGGCAAGCTAAAAATATCTGCATTTGTTAGACACATATTAAGATTCAGTAAAATGTGATATGGTAATCTCATTTAGAATGCACGCCATATGGCTTCATTGTATATGTGGCACAAGTAACTCTGGTTGCAAAACAATATGGCACAGCCTGAACAGACCTCACCGACCACTCCAATTATAACTTGCCTTTGCTACTTTCCCATTATCCTCACAGCAAAAAAATGAACAATTGAGTCTGCTATAGATATATGCAAGCTTAAGCTAACGACCAAGTGTAAAGGGTGTTTTGTCATTATTGAGATCAGTTATTTGTTGAAGAACACTTGCTTTCAAACACAAATACATTGCTGTCGAAGCATTAAGACTCAACTATAAAGTAAAAAAGAAGTGTCTCTTTAAAAAGTACAGACTACAAGGTACAACATAAATATTTGATATACTTGGGTTGTAAGGCATGCACAAGAGGTGCTGCCATATTATATTTTTCCCTGTGTTGAAACCTGCTTGCTTTACAGCAAGCAGGTCACCCAACACATCTGTAAAGATGCCGAGAGAACACCAAGCAGCTGATGCAGCATGGTTGAACAGATGTCCAGGGATTCCACCATTCATATTGGCTAAGCAGCCCTACAGCCTCCACAGTCCTGCAACCATTAGTAAGACAAATATAGTTTACCTAAAGTTCTTAGTTTACAGACACACATGCAAGACGCATAACGATTACATAGGAAGTTTGCATAATAATGTGCTGGGTAGCAAAACGGATGACAATATCAGGTAAGTATCCCGGCCTGCCGCTTCTTTCTTTCTGTTCTTAAAAATTAATCAATTCATGGTTAATAAATGTTCCCCCAATGTGAAATGTTACTGGCAGTCCGGTAAAGAATTGCAATGTATTTCAAACACAATACAATTCATGGCAAGGAAGCATGCAATAGCGTTTTGTCAGCTGTTCAAGAAAACAGCAAGAAGTTTAGCTAAAACCCATGTTTCTTATAAACACTATTTAATTTGATATATAAACTTGCGAGCATTATGTGAAAGAACACGGATTCATGTTTAATCATTGATAACTTATCATGTACTGATATGAATGTAACTAACTGAATAATAAATGATAATTTTTGCTTGAGCATTTAGAGTTATGAACACTATCGCACTTGCCAGCTGCATGTTGTCCCAAACAGCGGCAAGCTAGGCTAGTTTCTGTAGGTGAGCAGTAATTAACAGTGCAAAGTAGCAACGAGAAACGCCAGTAACAACAGCATGGGGCAAGCACAGACTGCCAACTGTATAATTTATTATAAAAAAGTTTGCCTGAAAATCAGTCAGACAACTCGTGTAAACTCGTGAAGGTGCAGTTGGAAATGAACAAGTTACGAAATCAACAATGACTGCTTTCTCTAACAAGACCCTCATTCACATAAAGTAGGCAGCGATAGGCCCCTGCTGAGATACGTCACAGCAAAAGGCGTGCCTGCAAAAACACTTCCACTAGTGGCTCAGCCCGGTACAGTCGTGCGGTGTTTGGGGCAAGTTTTAGTTTTTCAAAGCTTACACTTCACGTTACAATGTCGACATTAGCTGTAGTATGTGTCAGCAAACATCTAGCTGTGCGTAAACTGTGTGGTGAACTATTTGCCACGCTGTCTACTTATCTTGAAGAAGTGAACACACGTGGTCGCCTGTGTGAGGAACAGCGGCATAGTCTTCAAAAATGTGCACTTGAATTGCGGCATGTAGTGTGCATTGAAAGGTATTGAGAATATCGGTTCAACTGCGAATATTGTGTGTGGTGTGTGCGGGGTGAATAACAATGTGTCTTGTTTATGAAGACGTTAGCACTTGTGGCAGCAACCGGTTGTTGAAAAAACTTGATTCGACATTTTAGTCATGGTAAATATGCACTTGACGCGATTATCTGCGAGTGGGTACATCTCGGTGTTTGCGCTGTGGGCAGAAAAAAAAATTGCATGGTCACCGGGCTGGAAGATACTATTTGCTGAAGCTGCATGTATGCGTCGCCCCGACGAGTACGCAAGCCCAATAAAGGTATAACTCGTTTTATCGAAAGCCTCATGTGTCTTCATGTAAAAAGCAAAAAGTCTTGTTTCACATATGCTCAGTACCTTTACCGCTCGATATTCATGAAGTGACAGTGCACACTACAAGTTTGTTTGTTAGGTCCTAAGGGAGCAATGTAAATATGCTAATAAGTCGTAGGTGTCAGATGCAGCGATGTAACTGCGCAAAAGATTACGTATATATTAGGCTACAGGTTCGGAATCGCATACATATCAGTGGGCTATCAGGAACGTCACCAACAACTTCCTTTCCAACCAGTCCTTGCACCGAGGAGGGGAATGGCTGGCACAGTGCTCGAAGTTACGCCACACGGTTTGCAAACATAGAGAGGTTTCTTACTTAGGCACCATTTAGCACAAAACATTTTTTAGAAGACAGACTGTACCCGTCCCACATTGATCATACTGATGTCTTTTGTTCTTACTTTGTGCTTTTAATTACTAGGCATTTAGTCGTCATGATCTTTAAAAGCTATTTTCACTGTTCTCTCTCATATTGCTGAAACTGTGTCGTTGCGTAAATTGGGCAAAAAAGCAACACAGAAAGGCTGTCACAATAAATACACCAACATGGGTATTCTCCTGCAAACAAATTCGGCACTGGTCCTGTCATTACTCGTCTTCCTTCTCTGTTTGCCTTGTTTGTGCTGAACAGCCAAACACCTGATGAGTTAGATGAGAAATATTAACGCGTCAAAACTATAAGTGCTTGAATGAGCAACTACACAACAGCGTGATAACCGCACCCCTGCCAAACAGCTGCGAAACATATTTTGAAGATGCTGGTAATGTAATACTTTATAAAAAGCAACTCTTGCAGATTACAAAACCTCACATTGTGCATGCAAGTTTTCTTCAAAGTCAGGCGTACAATGTAGGTGCTTGCCGGTACATTATTCGTTACAAGCAAAGGCGTCTTGCAGGTACACATACAGATTGCCCGAACACCTCTCTCTCTCTACACTAGGCACACACAATATATCTTTTAACAAGCATACACCAGTGTTTAGGGGCATAATAACGCTCTACTGTGAACGTATGCTTATCAAACCACTTAGGTGGTTGGCTAGGTGAATTGAGCCAAGTTACAAATTGTATTACCCGCCAACGTGAAGAAAATGCTGCTTTGCATCAAATGGCACCGCAGGATTTGTTTAATCAACAACGTAGCAGGCGCCGTGTGCGTCCTCCTCACTACATTGCACTTATGAAAAAATTGATCACCATACACATGCATGTTGCCGCAGTTCTCGCAAATCAGATCCAGTAAGGCCGTGCCGATGCGCTTAGCGTTGTCAAAGCGAATCGGCAACTGCACTCGCAAAGGCGCGTAAGGCTGCCGCCTCACGACGCCTCGTTCGAGTGCGGCAACACACACTTGCGCTGAGTATCATACTTAGTCTACGTTCAAAAGTGTCCCCCTTACCTTTAGTTTCTTTCACACTGTACTGAGGGAAGCGACCACAGGCGTCAGCTGTCACCTCGGAGTCCTTCGAGCGCCCGCACAAACCGTCGGTTCCTTGGACGACTCGCACTTGATCCGCACTCGAACAACCGCGGGAATAGGGCGCAATCTTTGCACATCACACGAACAAGGAACGGCGCTTCCTTGCGTAAATTTAACATTTCGTGCTCTCGTGAGTAGCAGCGCGAACACATGAGAGACGCACCGAAACGGCATGCCCACGGAAACAAAGAAGACAAACAACATGTGGCTTTAGCTGCGAATGGATTTGACTTGGATATTTGTGTGAGGAAAATAAAAAAAAACATCTGGCGCTGCTATAAACTGAAAAAAATGTATGTTATCTGGCAAAATACCTTCAAAAGTGACAAACGGTTATTCAAAAACAAGTTACAAATTATGAATATTTTCGCAGGCCTTTGTTTTGTTTTTTGTTCTAGCAGACGACAGCCTCCTACTGCTTCTACGACAAACGTGGTGCGGTTTTACGTTCAGCGCGTGCCGCCGACGCAAAGCTCCATAGTAGTCATAGCAGAGTTATCAATTCTCAATGAATCATAGGATGACTACAAATCAGTAACATTTTGACATAGTGCAGTACGCAATCTTTGAAGGCATGACATTTCTTTGCTCTGAAGTAAATCGAAGCAAGCCGGCCGGCGCAATCAGCTGATGTCGCCACTACGCGAGGCATGGTCGTGTGCAATAGCGTCGCGCCTCGCGTTCGATTTGTCATCAAGCAAGAGAGCTACGAAGTGGAATACAGCTAGATGTAGGGATTAATAGCATATCACTCTAATTCCCTGTGGTGGCCGACTCAATCGCAAGAGAGCCCCAGGAAACAACCTTCAACTGCTCAAGTTTGTGTGTGGGTGTAAAAATACTTGTTTTTATTCGCGACGGGGCGGCTATCTATAGTTGAAAGACATGCGAAAAGCATGTGACGTATATACAATCACAAAACATATGCACACAACCATAGATACAATCGCATATCGTACATAAATATGCCAACACATAGCGTGTGAACAGCAAATTTATATATGTAACTTAAACGCGCACGCACCCTGTCCAGCGCGAATAGCTTAGCTTCATTCTTTCCTCGGCACTCACGTGCGTCGGGCGCAAAAATCATGTGCTCCGTAGGAGCGGCGTTTGCGGCACATACTAGCCGCGGTACAACACAGTGTTTTTACACGGTGATGTGCGCGGCAGACCGTATCGAGCACAAGATTTCCGAGACGCGCTCGGACCTACAGGACTGCTGCCGGAGGCGTTGGCACTGGGGGCCTACCAGATAAATCACTTCTGGGCAGTCACCATGAACAACGCGGACGCTATGAGACGCTTGCTGGACGTGAAGGAACTGAAAGTCAAGGGTCGACGCTGCATCATCGTAGACCCCCAGGATCAGCACGTGCGGCTGCGTCTTCATTTGCTGCTGTATGGCGTCAACAATGAAGACGTGCGAACGGCGTTGGCGGCTTATGGGAAGGTCGTACAAGTCACCAGAGAGAATTGGCGTGTTCAAGGAGTCAGCGACAAGGGGTCAACTACACGGATTGTGCTACTTAAGCTCAAGAGTGGCGTGAAGGTTGAAGATCTCCCGCATCAAATCAGGGTGCCTGGTGAACTGACACTTGTGGTTGCACCTGGTCGGCCAATGCAGTGTCTGCGCTGCGAAGGTACCGGCCAAGTTAGAAGAGAGTGTAAGGTACCCCGATGCTCGCGTTGTCGGTGGTTTGGCCACAGCGAAGACGCGTGCATGCGCACGTACGCTTCGGCTGTAGGATCAGCTGAAGGTGAAGACCCAGCAGAGTTGGTGATGGACGTGAACGAGGCTGAAGACGCGGCGAAAGGCGCAGGCGACGTGGTGAACCCAGAAGCTTCAACAGGTACTGCCCCACCGACTGGTGGTGATGAACCAACAGTACAAGCAGACATAGAATCTGGGGTGGTTACTCAAGAGCCAGCCGGCCAAACCGAAGAAGGCTTCACAAGTACCCCATCGAAGGAGCCGGAGCCGGTGGAATTAACCGAACTGCCAGTGTCGTGCGAGAGTATCAGTGGTGGAGCGTTAAGCAAATGACCCCGCGAGAAGTCTGCAAGACGGCATGAGGCGTCCAGTGAAGAGCACGAAGAGGGGCCACCTGCGAAGGCGACTTCGTTCAGACGCAGCAGCACAAGGCTGCGTCTCAACCCGACATTGGACAAACACTGGCCTCCTTTGCCCTCCAGTGGCACTGGTTCACCTGGAGGCTCCGAAGATGTCTAGCTCTATGCTAGACGCTGAAGGTAAGCATCATGCCCCGGGCTAACTTCTTCATGGTGTAGACATGGCTTTTGCACCGAAACTTAGAGTGGCAACGTTAAATGTTCGAGGTCTTGCCGCGAAGCGGAAACACAGCCAAGTCTACAGGCTGCTCGTGGATCGTGATCTGGATATACTAGCTGTACAAGAAACAAAAGTAGACGCTGAGGAGGAGACCCGGGGCATGGTGCTGAGGTTTACGGCGCGTTACTACGCAGTTGTAAGTCAAGCAATGAGCACGTCTGCAGGCTGTTTTGTTCATTAAGAAGTTACCGGGTCTATTAGTGCCATATAGCTTGTCTTGCCCGTCTGGTAGATTGGTTTTCTGTGATTTTGTATTCAATGAAAGTCAGTGGCGTATAGTGTGTATTTATGCACCAACCATTTGCGAGGAGCGTTCACTTTTTTTTTTCAACCCTAAAGCAGCACTTCACTTTGGAAAGGAAATATGTATTGCTTGGTGATTTTAACTGCGTCCTCAACGAGCGAGATCGTGCAAACGGACGCGCCATTTTCAATAAAAGTAGTAGGACGCTAGCGGACGTAATTACTGAATTCGAGTTAGAAGACGTGGGCAGTTGTATGGAGGGAACGCGGGATGTGCGTTTCAGACATTTTCATGGGAATAGCCATGCGCGCCTCGATCGCATTTACGTGTCGCTTGAATTAATAGCCCACTGTAAGACATATGCTGTCTACCCTATACACTTCATTCATCATTGTTTAGTTAAATGCGATATGGGAGAGAAAACAAAAGGTGGAACTTTGTCATGGGAGCTGTGGAAGATGCATTCCACTTTGATTACTGACGAATATTTTTTAGATCAGGTAATGAACTGTATCAATGAAAATAAAAAATGGACGATGAAGTTAAACTTGCAGAACAATAGGAAGAGTTCAAGTAGAGAATAAAATCAAAAGCTATTGATCGTTCTTGCGCATTGAGTTACGAAAGGAAAAAGTCAGAAAAAGAACTTCGAAAGACTTTGGAAAGACTAATAGACTTGGAGTGCAAACAACCGGCAGAGTATAAAATTGGCATACGTAATATTAAGCAGAAACTTGCACTGCATGACGAGGAACGCTACCGTGGTGCACTCGTCCGTGCTAGGGCTGAGGCATTGGCGATTCGAGAGAGGCCAGCCGAAAGAGCGTTAGGGGTGGAGAAAATTAACGCACGACGGAATCATATAAAAAAAATAGAGAAGGATGGTCACAAAGTAACTGATATGGACAGCATTTTATCCGTATTTTCAAGTCAATTTGAAAACCAATTTGCGTGTAGACAGGTAAACCAAGAAAAATTTAAAGAAGAATATTTAGGACGCACGCCAAAAGTGAGTGAGGAAGTGAAAACGCTTTGGAATAATCTATATCTGCATCGAATGTGGAACAGGCGATTGATAAGTTAAATCCTGGAAAATCTCTAGGACCAGATGGTCTTTGTGCGAAGTGGTACAAATGTTTTAAAAGTGAACTGTCTCCTATACTCGCAGGTGTTTTTAATGAGGCATATTAGGAAAAGAAATTACCACCATCCTTTGGGTAATCGCGTACCGTTCTCATTCCGAAAACAGACGAGGCTGAAAAGCTAAGGAACGTCACAGCGTACAGGCCAATCGCACTGACAAACGTAGACTACAAAATATTAGTGAAAATTTTGGCGGCTAGACTTCAGTCTAATAAAAGATATCGTCGGTCCACACCAAACGTGTGGAATCAAAGGTCGGTCCATAGTTACAAACGTTCATAAAATTCGATCCGTGCTCGAATGTGTTGACAACAGTCAAGCTCGTGTGGCCATACTCCATCTGGATCTTGAGAAAGCGTTTGAATGCGTTGCCCACGCTCTTTTGTTTGTAGTATGGAAGCACAACAATGTTGGTAAGATAATATTTGATGGAGTAGCCATGGCATATCGGAATGGTAGTACGAGACTAATTACCGACAAGAAATTGGGCCCCCCAATTAGAATTGAGCGCTCAGTGCGTCAAGGTTGCCCTGTTAGCCCACCGTTGTTTTGCATCTATATTGAAACTTTATGTCGGTCGATACTGCAGAATGACATCATTAATGGGTTTAGAGGACAATCTTTAGAGGTCAAACTACTCGCATACGCTGATGATGTTGCGATTTGTAGCACTTCCTATGTCGGTATGGAAGAATAAATCAGAGTTTCTAAATCTTTCGCCGAAGTCACAGGAAGCCACATAAACTGGGGTAAATGCCTCGGCTTCTGGTGTGGCTATTGGCCTTCAACATCAGAATTTTTTGCAGCCATTAAATGGACAAGAACGTCAGTTAAATATCTCGGAGTACCGCTCGAGTGATAAAAAAATACTGACGAATATTGGACACAGCAAACGAAAGAAATTAAAGAGAAAGCGAATAAGTGGAATGCAACTTATCTGTCCATGTTTGCTAGGGCTACTGCATGCAAATGCTTTTTGTGTCTAAGCTGTGGTATGTGATGCAAGTGCCGTACTGTTCCCGGGTCAATGTGCAAAAATTACATCGGGTGTTTGCAATATTTGTGTGGGGGTCTAACTGGGAAAGGTGCACTCGCACGAATTTGTTTAGACGGGTGAAGTGTGGAGGCCTTAGGATAGGACATCTGTTTATCAAGCAGTTAGTAAATAGGTTTTTCTTTTTTCGTGAAACAAGAGATCCTTTCCTACTAACAGGGTGTCAAACAAGACTAAGTAGACTGTTGCCCGAGTTTGTTGTGAGCACCCATGTTACCACAGGGGCTGTGCAAGGCTACATGAAAGAAGTAGTGGCCAGCGTGCGGTTTTTGTGTGTTCGTTTTTCAACTGACTACCTGTGGTCTGTTGGAAAGAAAAAAAACTGTACAAAGATTTATGTGACACGATGCTCCACATACCACTGTACAGAGCGCTATATACAGCACGCAAGGGTCAGAATGTATTATAACGAGTTAAAAAAATGCCAGAAGCTCCAAGTGCGAAAACGATCTTTTTCAAATTACACACTGGAATACTTCCTGTAGGAACCTTTCTAGAGGAGCGTGGGTTTGATATGCTTTGGGGATCTCACTGTCTAATCTGTAAGAAACCGGAAACTATCGACCATGTTTTCCTGCACTGTTGGGAAGGAGTTTATTTTTGGGACGTATTACAAAGGACAATCAAAAAACAGTTTGCGTTAGACCCTCATGGGATCAGGTATTTGGCAATAGAGAATGAGGATGGATTACCTTTAGATTTTATCATGACGACTGCCTTGCACAGTATATGGCGCTCTAGAATGGCTGGATTTCATGTGACCCAGACAGAAGACCAGCAAGAGAGTATTTTAAAGAAAGCATCTCAAGATTACTTGAGGTAGTAAGAACGGACGAATGTGTACCTTTATGGGTAGAAAGGGTCGAAGCCCTACCCACCATGAAGGAATTCTCTGCCGTGATCTGTTATAGTTATGCTTGACGGGCTTAGTTATTTTTAAGTTTTTTGTATTGTTCGTAGTGAATTGTAATATATCTTTGCAACCCGTTTGTGAAGTTTACCGAAAAAAACGAATAGCCTAGCAAGCTAACCCACTCAATTCTCGTACGCGAGCACAACTAAGTGGCGCAGGTTCGAATCCCACCAAGTCCCAATTTTGTTTAGTTTTTTTCAATGATTTTATGTTTTGCTATCTTTTCTAATGCGTTGGGTACTAAAACAAAATAAAAGCAATATTGCGTTCAAGTACGTATGTGGGACTGTGTTTTTTGCGCAACAGTTATTAGTATTTTTATTTTCATTATTTACATTTTTTATTTATTTCTTAATATAACAAAATTAAGGACTAAGGGGAACATTGGGTCTTCTTGATTGTGAAGGGACTCAAGAAGTAAGAGAACTCAAACCAAAAATATTTATTTGAGAAAAAACTGAGCATTTCACAGCCGGAGCAGCTTTTTCAAGGGTAGGCCCTAGGTATGCGCGAGACTTGCTATGACTCATCTCAAGCTGTAGCAGTCGAGGGAAGGCAATATCACCGAGAAGGAGTTCCAAAATATATTTCGGTTGATGTTTTTTGATTCCTCTAAAATAAGGGCTACACAATTATGATCGAGCCAAACCAAGCATTGCGGGCACGAAGTCATGAGAAAGAAAATGAATAATGTTGATTCTTTGAAAATTTGCCCTTAATAAAAGGAAGAGTTATGGAGTGCTACGTAGCTTAACTCGCTGTAGGAATTTTAGATATACATAGAGATAGTTTGAAATGGGCAATGTTGCACACACAGACATTGGTTAAATTTCCTTGCAGCACAGTTGAAGCATCCATGTAGAACTGAAGCGTCAAGAGAAGCTCATGCGTCCTCACTTTATTGCGCTTTACATTGCTTGTATGCGTCCATGCAGCTATGATATATTTTAAAGCATTTGTTTCACCTATAATCTTCTTATTCATTAAAGCTGGCCATAAGTTGTGTCTTATGTAGCACTACAATTGAAGCGTAATCTGCATGGTGGTCTGAAACAATGCTTTTGAAAATTTCAAAACGACCCAGCTCTATACACGACCATCCGAGTATCAATGATAAGCACCATTGTTTGTCCGTACATATCAGTTGTGCTCTCATACTTAATTATTTTTCTGACCACTCTCTCCACACCTACCTACGCTGTAGGGCTGCAAATCATCAACCTGGTTGAGCTACCAGCCTTTCATCTGTCTTCTTCCTCTCTTTTTTCTCTGTTCTACTTCATTTTCCTGTGTACTTCACAGAGGCATTATTCATGTTCATAAAGATTCACTGCCTATCGTAAAGTAAAGCAGAGAGGCAATTTTGCTTCAAGCATCTGTATTTTAAATTTGCTCTCTTGATAACTTGCATGAAAGCTAATAACCGAGTAGCTCGACATGTGTGCGGTCGCACCACAAGATACCAGGTGTTCATCTGTTACTTCGCGTTCTAGAAAACCTTTATAGACCCGAGACGTTCATTTTGCCATTTAGTTTCTTTTTTGGCACGCCGCGCACGCCGTGTATCTTGTGGTTATTTTATCGGCTGTGTGTATACTGATTCAGTGGGTCTTCTTGGGTCATGGTCACCCTTTATTCGGTGATAATAAATTTCTATGCGTATTTATTTAGCGAATCAGCATGCTTTTAGGAGAAAGAACTCAAGGAATAAACTTTGCAAGTGAGTGCTCTCCCTGTAGACGTTTTTTCGTTTATGTGCTCGTCATTTTGGCACGGGACTAATTATTTTTGTATATATTCACTTTTTTATCACTCTACGATTTCGTTCTTCAACTTTGGCGGCCATTTATTTCTGAATTGACGACATTGACATCACGTACAATCACAATGACATTGCTTTTTCTGGACGTGGTGCAGCACCACCACGGATCGAATGGCATTCGTATCTCAGACTGCCATTTGAATCTAGTGACATGAACATATCCAGTCATATTAGTTTGCTCGCACTTCTTATTTTTTCATATTTCCGTGAGAAAGTTTCCGTATGCTACGTAGAACTTCCTTAAGGAAATTTTCGTATACTCTATAAAGCTTTCCGTAGTTCCACATCTTTCCATATTTTCCGTAAGTAATTTTCCGTATATACTACTTGACTTCTGTATCTTTCCATATTGTCCATACAAAATCTTCCGTATGTTCTATATAAATTTCATATCCTTCATATTTTCCTTAAAAAGTTTTCCGTATACGCCATACAACTTCCGTATGTTTCCATACAAATCCGCATCTTTTCCGTATAGCTCATAAGGAAATCGTACGGAGTCCATATGTTTTACGTAAGATTTCATACGGAATTTTTCAGTTGGGATGTGATGTCTGCGCCAGTCAATCAACACGTTCATTGCACCACATCTTCTACACACGGTTTCTTCTGGGGTGGGGCACACGTCAGCTCTGTGACCGAGCCAGCGACAAGCATAACTTATATCGAACTTTTTCTTGTAGAGTGAACACTTCACCAGGATCGGACCATACCTGACGAAATTTGGAACCTTGTCACCATCGAAGGCGATGATCCCCAGGCCAGTATTCCTAATTCTATTAGCCGCCAGCGCCAAGGGGTTTCTTGGGTTGACAATACTTCTCTCAAGCTCTGCCGAGCCGTCGGCGACGTCAATGTTTCTCATCACTCCTTTGCACATATTGTCTTGTGCAGCCTTATAGGCGTTGATCTCATAATTGCAACCGCCCAGATCTATTGATCTTATTCTCACGTGCCTCTCCCGCTCCAGTGTTCCCGCTCCAGTGTACTCGCCACCATTATGTTCTGGCTGACGTTCGGGCAGATGATGTCTGAGGCCATCTGATTCAAGCCCAACCCCGCCGCTTCTATGATGGCTATGCCTACCTTGGTGAAACCCATCTTGCTATTATTGATGCCCGCACATGGTTGTAGGATAGTCTTGATGGATCCTTAGGCATGTAGGGCATGCGAGACGACCTGGTAACTCTGTTCTTGATCTGATTGCCGTTCTCAAATGTTCTATACTCCGCGTACGTATTAGGCTCAGCTTCAGCTGAATCCCCGCTAGCAGCATATTTGGTCGTCATTCGCTTGAAAACTGCTGCTAGCCACCCGTACTCTTCGGTAAACTCATTGGGAGATATGCTGTCTCAGTCCATCATGACTTGCATGTCCAACGTGCGACCACTCGACCAGACGAACGCCACTTGGCGCGCGTTCGTGTGGCGTTCACCCGGATCGGCGTAGGCATACCTCAAGCACGGCGTCGTCGGCACAAAACGTCTCGTGAAATGACGGAAAGTGTACCCACTACAGAAAATTGATGTATCCTTGTTCTCCTCGATGTTACGCGTCGATCGATGTAATCCACTCGACACACTGATTAACTGGCGGAAACAGATGTTGAGTGCGGGAGCCGATATTTTCCTTCCTCACTGTTCGGCGCCTGCGGCATCTCCCCAACACTGATATTTCAGATAGATAGATATATAGATAGATAGATAGATAGATATATAGGTAGTTTGATAGATAGGTATATATATATATATATATATATATATATATATATATATATATATATATATATATATATATATATATATATATATATATATATATATATATATATATATATCGATAGAAATATAGATAGATAGACAGATAGATAGATATTATAGATAGAAAATTGGCGGATCCCACTTACAGTAGGAATCGATGATAGGCGAAGCACGAAGAAAAAAGGTTGATATGTCACTTTATTATCAGCACAACGCTATGATGTAGAGGTAAATGATGCCGTACATGACTTCCGTGTCATGATTGTCATGTCTGAATGTGTCGTTTACCTTCGTCAATTATTCTCGTCACGTGATACCAATATTAATATACGTGGAGCTTGCGTAATGGTCGTGAGCATGCTATTAGCGTAGTATGTTTTCATGTCCTTGCACGACACACGTGCCAAGGTTATAATGTTCGCACAAGTCATATATTTCCTCATCCACTGACGTCACGTAACATCCAATTTGGTATACATAGTGTGCACGTGCGTTACGCAGCACCCCTTCGTCACTTCCTAAATATGCCGCCGACATGCCCGGGTACCTACCGACTCCGTCGCCTACCGCTGCCATGTTGTCTCCTCGTTCTTGCGCCCATTTAATTTTGCCTCACGATGAAAGTTTAAGGATTGCTAGTGAGGCAAGTTGATTTAGTAGTCCCCGAAGAGGGAACATAGCTTCGGGGTGTTTCTTCGCCGAAAGTTACTACCCAAAACTTAAAACGCACATTGCGATTTTTGCGTGTTTGGCTGGCGCGTATTAACAAAAAAAAACTACTTGAAGAAACTTGGTGAGATTTGCGTCTTAAGGTGTCAATTCATTTCGCGTAAGTGCAGAGATAGCTTACCAAGATACTGATGTACATAGAAACTTGTGCACAACCACTGCGTGCACAATCAGCGTGTCAGGGAGGCGGCTAAAATCGTGATGTCCATCGCGGAAATTCGGGTATTGCATTGAAACAAACTGTTAAAATAGAAGCAAAACAATATTAGTTCACTTTGAAGTATGACCGATGGGTTCCAGTTGGGGTGTGAGGATTTAGAAAAGTTGGTCAATTGATTCCCAAACACAGTCTCCATCATTTGAAGAGATTCGACTGTACATTAGCGTACGAAAAAATGTCAAATACGAGGTGAGAAAGGTGCCAAAACATACGCGAAAAAAGTGATGACCGGCATTACTGCGGCATGCACCATGCGAAGTCTCTATCTTCCTCGCATAATATTTTCCTCGGCTGTGTCTAAAATTTTATACAAATACGCTCAACATCAGCACTGTTTAAAAGAGTTGGGGGGGGGGGACGAGGGGACGCTGCTACTTTGGTGGCATGGGCCGCAGCAATATATTAATATTATATTATATCTCTTGTACACTTGCCTAGCTCTGCACGACTCTTTTTCGATGGGAGCTGCAGCGCTTCGCTCATCCACTCTTAAAATTGCGGCTCAAGAGACTTAAGGCCTTCCCTTATTCTTGGGCCACGCGGTTTGCCTTGTTTTTAGTGATAGCGAGATAATGAGCCATCGTAGATCGTGGCTGGCAGCCGGTGTACGCGGTGGCTTGTATACGTGTCGCACATCTTGACTTTCTGGTCTTGTATCATGTGAACAAATGAGACCTTCGTGGTCCGATAAACTCGTTAAGGTACGACACACGCCCACTGCCGTAGGTACCCAGGAAGGTACCCAGGCAGGCAGGAGAGGGCGATAACGGCGCAAGTGAAATCTCCAAGAACACTATGTATATGTGAAGCTGGCAAAATGGCCGCGAGCGGATCATAAAAGAATCATTATACTCCATTGTGGCGTTGACGCGCGCGCACACTGGGCATGGCGACGCTACGTTTGCAAAATTCGAGAACTTTATATTCTGTCGCCAGGCGCGACCTATGCGACCAGCGTCTGTCGGCACGGGCCGACGTAACCGGCGAGAATTTCGCGCTGATTCGTTACCCAGACGTCACCGTGTCTCCCTGTTTTCGTGACGAATGGACGCCAGACGCGCTGAAAACGCGCATAAGTCAAAGCAACGCCGCGCGGCGCACGACTGTGAGTATATGGCAAAACCGGCGCCTGGCGTCACAACGCCGGCGTAGTGCGACGAAATGAACGCCGTAGGCACGCACACCGCCTGACGTCAATATGTATTGGCACCTTGACTGTGAAATGTATTCTTGTTCTCACATGACAGGCATCTTACGATTATCACGTTTGCACAAGTCACATACCTTCGCCATCCATTGACGTCACGTCATACCAAATTTGGCATATGATAGCTAGCGAAAGGGCCGTGAGCGCATCATAAGTGTGGCATGCAGTCAAGTTGCTGCATGACACGGATATCGTGATTATCATGAAAGTAGCTAACGTGGTTGCTTGGGCGAGTTGGTACGACATGATTCACTTAAAGTAACAGCGCCAATAACGAGGGACAAGAGAAAGAAGGAGACAGACAGCGGCACTGTCTGTCTCCTTCTTTCTCTTGTCCCTCGTTATTGGCGCTGTTTTTTTAAGTGATTATCCTGTTTGGATGTACCATTTACCTATGTCGACCGTTCGCGTCGCGTAATGCTGAGTTTGTACATGTGAAGGTAATGAAAAATTGATTGATATGTGGGGTTTAACGTCCCAAAACCACCTTATGGTTATGAGAGACGCCGTAGTGGAGGGCTACGGAAACTACGACCACCTGGGATGCTTTAACGGGTGCCCAAATCTGAGCACGCGGGCCTACAATATTTTCGCCTCCATCGGAAACGCAGCTGCCGCAGCCGGAATTCGATCCTGTTGCCTGCGGGTTAGCAGCCGGGTACCATAGCCACTAGACCACCGCGGCGGGGCGTACATGTGAAGCTAGCGAAACGGCCGCGAGCGCTTCATGAGCGTAGCATGTAGTCATGTTATTACATGACACGCATCTCATGTTTATCATGTTTGCACAAATATCATACCTTCGTCATCCATTCTCTTCCCGTACTACCAAATTTGGTATAAGTGAAGCTAAAGAAACGGCCGCGAGCGCATCATGAGCGTGGCATGTGGTCATGTTACATGACATGCATGTCGCGAACTTCACGTTAGGGTCTGTCACGTGTGTTCGCCATGTAATCATATCATACCGTACCAGTTTTGCAATATGCCATGTTAACGAAACCACCGCAAGAGCTGCAGGACCATGAATTGTAAGTCATGACACTCATGACATACGTGTCATGACTTTCATGTAATGACTAGTCAAATATGTTTCAATAAGTCAAATACAAAGTTTGATATCGATACCATTATTGAAACGGCTAGGAGAGCTAAAAGTCATAAGCAGCTTGATAGATAAATAGATAGATAGATAGATAGATAGATAGATAGATAGATAGATAGATAGATAGATAGATAGATAGATAGATAGATAGATAGATAGATAGATAGATAGATAGATAGATAGATAGATAGATACGCTCAGTCACCGAAGTTCGCTAAGAAATGCTTCGCATTCAAAAGGCCAAAAAAATATGGGCAGATTCCACGCACATGGGAATCGACTTTAAGTGAAGCGTGCGGAGGGAAGGTGACCGTGTTGCAATTTTTTTTTATTCAACGACACGTCATGATATGAATCTGAATATATGTACAAGTGTTGCCCACACAGACATATGTTGAAAAGTTGCTGATGTGTATATAACCAGTTTTTTGCACTTGCACAAAGATGTCAATCGGAACAAGCGTAATACCAACACCAGACGTGGATATGATGTGCTCGTGCTTGGGAAGATGCTGGCTCTGGACACTGCTACAAAAAAACAAAACTTCAGGGCATGGCGCTTAAACAATTGACGTTAACACAACATGACGGCTGTATCAAACGAGTACATATGTACTCTATTGGGTAGGCAGCACTGCAACTACTATTAACGTTTCACGAAGATTAGCGTCTATTTGAAAAGTAGTTCTTGGACCTGGCGTAGCTCTGTGGTAGAATGCTTGACTTCCACGCAGAATGCTTGGGTTTGATTCCTGCTGGGACTCGGAAATTTATAATTTCAATCTTCGGGGGTCAACGCAACTCATGTAAGGTTTTTCGTAACACTGACCTTTATTCCACGCCTTAGTCGGGTCGACGCTACTGATGTCAGTAGCACTCACGTGTTAAATTGCCCATGTGGGTTCTGTTGTTCCTGTGTATTGACTGTCTATCACCTATGGCACATACCCGCATACTAGTGGCACATACCCGCATACTAGTGGCACATAACCACCCGTGTGTATGTTGTACTGTCTGGCTGGAAGTGTTTGACGACATACGTGACGGGATTGTGACAGTATTCATGTCTTGATCAGCGCGTCATTATCGTCATACCATCTTACCCTCTCATGCTAATTTTGGTTCACGCCAAGTTAAGGGATGGACCATGAGAGCGCTAAAACATAAGCGGCTGGACAGATAGACAAATAGATACGCTCCGAGTTACCGAAGTTTTTTGAGAAGTGCTTCGCATTTGTTGACGATTGAGCATTCCCAAACCATTCAATGGTTCCCCCGGCACTCTGCGACCCACTAAGTCTAGTTCGCGCCAAGATGCGGGCGGCATTTTCGTTACAGTTCCTTCGGTAGAGCACCCACAAAAGAGAAAGTCAGTGCTTGTCAGGAGCAACGCCTTAAGTTGCACTGATCTCGCTCTTTTATTTTCTAGTGTGTAGAGTGTAAGTACGATTGATACAACATTTCGGTTAAAACACTTGTGCTCTGAATGATGTGTTACTGAACTAATATAAAGAAATAGTCGTCTGTTGTTGTTTAAAGGGTAGTAACAATTACGAACCGCCTCTGAGGTAGTATCGTGTTGGTGGTGAGGTATTATTGCATTGAAGGCGTGGCTTACATACACCGGCTGAAGGTGTGGATTACATGCGCGGTGCATAGAAGATGAGATAAGGTGTTGATTATGTAGGCGTTCTTCAGTGTAGCAGCGTTCGGTGCACAAAACTGCGCCGCGCTTGCAAGATAGCAGGCCCCCGAAACGGTTTCATGCTCTCCCGTAGTAGAGTATTCTCAATCATAATAACCTTCAAATAAGTAAAACCTTTACGCGAAGCATTTCCTAGCAAACTTCGGTGACTTTGAGCATATCTATCTATCTATCTATCTATCTATCTATCTATCTATCTATCTATCTATCTATCTATCTATCTGTCTAGCCACCTATGACCTTTAGCTTGGTATGGCATAACATGACTGTACAAAGAACATATTTGACAAGAGATAACATGAAACTCATGAATCTTGTGTCATGAATGTCATAATTTAAATATCATGGTCCCGCAGCTCTTCCGGTGGTTTCGTTCACATGACATGTTGCAAAACTGGTATGGTATGACATGATTGCATGGCAAACACAAGTGACAGACCTTAACATGAAAATGACGACTTGCGTGTCATGTACTACGTGACAACATGACTACATGCCACGCTCCTAATACACTGGGGGTCATTTTGCTAGCCTAACTTATATTAAATTCGGTATAACGAGACGTGAATGGATGACGAAGGTATGATACAGGCGAAAACATAAGTATGAAATGCGTGTTATGTAGCAACATGACTACATGCTACGCTAATGATGCACTCGTGGCGGCTTCGCTAGCTTCACATGTACCAAAGTCGGTTTTACGTGACGCAAACGGACGACATTGGTAAATGATACATCCAAACATAATAATCGTGACATGTGTGTCATGTAACAACATGACTACATGGCACACTGACGATGCGCTCTCGTCTGTTTCACTAGCTTCCATATGCCAGATGTGGTATTACGTGATGCCAATGGATGGAGAAGGTATGTGACTTATGCAAAATAATAATCGTGAGATGAGTGTCATGTGAGAACATGACTACATGGCACAGTAAAAGCGGTGTGCGTGCTCGCCAGCGTTCATTTCGTCGCGTCACGCTGGCGTTGCTACGCCTTGCGCCGGTCCTGCCTTATACTCGCAGGCGCGCACAACGCTGCAATGCTTTGACGTATGCGCGTTTCAGCGCATTCCGGCGTCCCTTCACCACGAAGAGAGAGATGCAGTGTTGTCTGGGTAACGCATCAGCGTAGAGTAATGTTACTCTATAGAATCGGCGTGAAATGCAGCATGTTGCATTTCGTGTCGGTTGACGTCAGGCCGCGGCAACTGACGCTGGTCGCGCCTGGCGTCAGACTATGGAATGCTCGAATTTTGCTAACGTAGTGTCGCTGTGCCCAGCGTATGCGTGCGTCAAAAGAGTGGGCATGGATGCACAACCAAAATGTGGCACTCACAATTCTTGTTCATCATTGCGCTGCTTCTTGGTTTCATTGGATTTGCTGAGTGCACGGATGATGATGATGAAAAACATTTATTATAAAAAAAAGGTACGAGGCCAAAGCATGACCTCGCTACATGGTCGGCGTCCTTAGTCCGGGACATCGCATGACGAGGCCCCTACTCGCGCCCGTCTCACCAGAGCCCGTTGAGACTCTAGTGATGAGCAGTTGCGGAGGGCAGTCTCCCATGCCTCTTGGGAAGGGGTAGGGGAAGGGGGTGGCTGGGAATTTTTCGGACATGCCCATATCATGTGGAAGATATCACACGTCTCCCCACAGTGTGGGCACCGCCCGTCTGTGTTCGCATCGAAATGTTTTAGGATTGCAGGACAGAGTAGGGTACCTGTCTGCAGGCGCCTTAGAGTTCGCTCTTCCGCCTTACCCAGCCCCTTTGCAGGAGCCGGTTAAATACGGTGAGTGTCGCGATAATAGGTCAGAATTTCTTTCAACCGCAGCAGCGGTGTATTGGCCTCCAAGTCATAAGAGCCGAGGTGAGGAGCCCGGTGGGTAAGCGCTCGGGCGGCCGCGTCAGCGGCCTCATTACCTCGTAAGCCCTGATGGCCAGGAGCCCATACGATGCGTTTCGGGGCTGGAGCAGCGAGAGCCCGTTTTAGAATTTGGCTGGCTAGGGGAGATATTTCTCCCACCAAGTAATGAGCACATGCTTTCCGGGAGTCCGTGAAGATATCTTTCGAGTTGGGGTACTGCACGAACGGCGCCGCGTCCACGGACTCGACTGATGGTGGTTTCGGCAAGGGATCTTCATGCAACGCCCCTGGCTTGTATATTCATGGCGCACAACCACTCTTGCTGAGGACCAACAGCGATGCCATGTACAATTTTCCGCAGTTCGCCTTTCCCCGGAGTGTCACAGCCACAGCAACATCGACTACACGCCTACCGGACCCTTTAAAAGCCCATCTAACGGATCTTATCACCAGTGGGCATGGATGCACAACCAAAATGTGGCACTCACAATTCTTGTTCATCATTGCGCAGCTTCTTGGTTTCGTTGGATTTGCCGACTGCACGGACGGCGCCGCGTCCACGGACTCGACTGATGGTGGTTTCGGCAAGGGATCTTTATGCAACGCCCCTGGCTGGTGTATTCATGGCGCTCAACCACTCTTGCTGAGGACCGACAGCGCTGCCATGTACGATTTCCCACAGTTCGCCTCTCCCCAGAGTGTCACAGCCACAGCAACATCGACTACACGCCTACAGGACCCTTTAAAAGCCCATCTAACGGATCTTATCGCCAGTGGGCATGGATGCACAACCAAAATGTGGCACTCACAATTCTTGTTCATCATTGCGAAGGCTAGTTGCAGTTCATTACCACCTCTTAAGTCTTTTCGATCAGACAACCGATTCGTTGTTGTGCTTCCATGCCCCAGCGTCCTGCTTAAACCGTTCTGTGCCTTGTTTTTGGCGTTGTGCGGAGACGTCGTGCAAAATCCCGGTCCTACTGATGAAATACTTGAAATGGTGAAAGAAACAAATGCTCAATGCATTCGAATCGAGGCAAACCAAAGCAACATTGCGCAAGCAATAGACGACCTTAAAGCTTCCCACACTTCTTTGGTGTCCACTGTATCGGGCAATAATGAGCTCTTGCAGTCAGTGGAACAACAAAGAGCTTGTTTCGAGAGATTTAAGGGAGACGTCTGCCGCACACGTGAATGTGTAACTACAATGCAAAAAGAACTAACCACATTGCGTGCTAGACTTGAAGATGCTGAAGATCGTTCTAGGCGGGACAACCTGCTGTTCTTTGGCATTGAAGATGATCCTCTGGAAAACTGGGAGCGATGATCAGCAAAAATTATCACGCTTGCATCGGATAGACTACAGCTGCAGCTTTCGTCAGATAGTATTGTACGTACCCATAGGTTGGGACGATACAAAGCAGGGAGTAACAGAACCATTATCGCTAAGTTTGCTGCAGACAAAAGTAAAGATTTAGTTTTCTCAAAGCGTTCTCTGCTCTCTGGAACTGAACTAAATATAAAGCAAGACTATTCACTCGCTACGGGCACCTCCCGGAAAAAACTAAGTGAGTTCAGCAAAACACTTAACATAACCACTAAGTTAACCCGCAACAAACTTCTCGCAGGTGGTAAGTGCTATATTTACGATCCAGGCGAAGACAATGTGTATGAGCGTGTTCGCGGAGAACCTTCTGACAATATGTGTAAGCCTACGTCAACTTCCCGCTCTTGTCAAATGCCCCTCTCTCGCCTAGGTTAACGCGCTCTAGTAGAACGCAAGCCACAAAAAATAGGATGCCGCGAGGGGTGGTGGCGTCTTGTTTCCCATACCTGTTCTGTATACCAATATTCGCAGCCTTAGAGTAATAAAAAAAAGCGTCAGTGCTCTAATCAACGATTCGGATGCAGATGTCGTTATATTAGGTGAAACTTGGTTGTCAAACGAAATAAAAAACAACTAGCTGTTTCGTTGCAACAAAAAGTTTGTTGTGTACCGACCGACGTGACCGTGACGAGAGGATTGGTGGTGGTGTTTTAATTGCTGTGAATGAAACATTTGAGTGTTTCCTAATTTCAACTGCGAGTAGCTTGGAAATAATTTGGTGCTGCGTAACAATCAATTTCAAGAAAATAATTTCTGGTGCCTGTTATCGTCCTCCAAGTTGTGCTAGTGGTTCTTCTGAGGCGTTTCATGACTCGGTGAATGAAATCTCTGTCAAGTTTCCTGCTATGCCCGTCTTCCTTGCTGGTGGTTTCAATTTTTCACATATTCAGTGGCCAGAACCTTACCTGTCCTCCATTTCATCATCCACGGAAGCTATCGCTTTTATTCATGCATGCCTCGACTTTAATCTGTCTCAGTTGGTAACTGGGCCAACGCGTGTAACGCCCACCACAACGTCACTACTTGACCTGATACTAACATCAGTTGCTGATATCACTTCCTCTGTAACCCACACCCCTGGCTTAAGCGATCATTACGTACTTCACTTTAACATTACCCTTCCTGCACCTAACCCACGTAGACAGTTGGAACAGATAAGAGACTATAGCAAAGCAGACTTTGAAGCTATAAACTCCAGTATCTGCTCTTTTCTCGATGAATTTCTTTTAAATTATTCTCACAAACCCGTTGAAATACTATGGCAGTCATTCAAAGTAAAGGTTGCAGATCTAACCGCCCAGCATGTCCCTCTAAGAACTAGATACAGCAATTCTAACGCACCTTGGTATTTTAGGGACCCTAAAAAGTTGTCGAATAAAAAATCACGGCTGTTTCGTGCCGCGAAATGATTACAAAGATCCGAACGCTGGTCTGTCTATAAAGCGGCAGCTAAGTACTACAATGACGCTCTCAATAGTGCCAAACACCATTTCTTTCACTTCACACTAACAGCAATGTTACAAGCTAATCCGAAAAAATTAGGAACACATTTAAGCCGAAAGAGGACTCAACTATTTGCCTTGTTGATGAACTCGGTAATCCAGTCCCAAAAGATCACTGTGCTTCATTACTGAATAAAACGTTCGCTTCTTCTTTCTCCGACTCCATCATTAACAATCGTCCATGCATGCAGAATCTTGACATTCTTCCTATGGATCCCATTACCTTTAGTAGAACCGGCATCGCGACACTTATTGATAACCTAAAGCGATCATCTTCATGTGGAGTTGACTCAATTAACTCTAAATTTCTTCAGAATACTAAAAAATACAGTTCCATTATCTTAGGCTGCCTCTTTACTAAATCGCTTCAAGATAACTGTCTACCTAAAGACTGGAAAACCGCTAAGGTGATCCCACTCCATTGGTCTGGTGAAAGACATAACCCCCGTAATTATCGTCCTATTTCTCTCACATTGGTCCCTTGCAAACTAATGGAGCACATAATTTACTCAAACCTCGTTAAACATTTGGAATCAAATAACCTCTTTCATAACTCTCAGCATGGTTTCCGCAAATTTTTCTCTTGCGAAACACAACTAATACTATTTACTAATGATCCCTACGCTGCTCTTGACTCAGGTGCGACTATTAATTGTATTTTCCTAGATTTGGCCAAAGCTTTTGCCAAGGTTAACCATGAACTGCTCCTACTTAAATTACATTGCTTGCGCTTAGACCCATTATTACTTGCCTGGATAAAAGAATTTCTTTCTAACCGCACACAGTTTGTTTGCACTAACGATATTAATTCCTCTAAAGTGCCCGTGCGTTCAGGCATACCTCAAGGTTCTGTTTTAGGCCCACTACTATTTTAATTTATATATTAATGACTTGCCTAATAACATATCCTCCCCTACTTACCTCTTCGCTGACGATTGTGTCATTTACTGTACAATTACTGATCATAACGACAACGAAACCTTACAAGCAGACCTAAACAACATTTTACATTGGTGTAACCTTTGGAAAATGGAGCTTAACATTTCTAAATGTAAAGCAATGAGAGTTTCACGTAACCACACATCTATCGATAACTATTCCTACAGCCTGAACGCAACCCCTCTTGAATATGTATGCTCTTATAAGTATCTTGGTTTTCACATTACTAACTTGCTATCATGGTCCGACCGCATTAATCACGTCACATCCAAGTCTAATCGCATGCTCGGTTACTTAAAACAAAACTTTCCTGTTGCGCCGGATTTTTAAAGAAACAGCTGTACATCACCTACATCCGTCCTCTACTGGAGTACGCCGCATGTGTATGGGATCCCGGCCACATAACACTTGTTAACAAATTGAAGGCAATCTATAACCGGTCGCCACGTTTCATTCTTTGCAGCTATAATCGAACATCTAGTGTAACTGCCATGAAGGTGAGGCTTAATCTCCCTCCGCTTGTCATGCGTAGAAAAATCGCTCACCTTTGCGCGTTCCAAAAATATACTATCACAATCTCGTTCTAAAATCGCGCTTATTACAGCCTGCATCTTTCATATCATCTCGCATAGATCACCCCCACAAAGTGCATATTCCTCGAAGTAACACCGTCACCTTTTCCCAATCTCCGTCCTAACACATGTCGCGACTGGAATCTTCTGTCAGCATCAACCGCCAGTATTACTGAACCTTACGCGTTCCATCAGGACTTGACATCTTCCATGTAAATTGAATTTCATGATGCGCACGCGATAATTCCTCATCGTATTCGTAACTTGTATTTTACACCGCGTTCTCTTTTTTTTTCTCGTTTTCTTATTATTGAATCTTTTGCATCTTTTTTTGCGTTGCCTGGCTTATTACGTGTATGTTTTGCTTTTTGGCCGTTTCGCTTTTGCTCGTTTTCTTATTATTGAATGTTTTGTAGTTATTTTGCGTTGGCTGACTTATTACGTGTATGTTTTGCTTTTTGCACCTCCCCTCTACAATGCTGTAAAGCCCTGAGGGTAAAATAAAGAAAGAAGAAAGAAAGCTACGTTGAAATATATTGGGCCCTTCATGATGCGCTCGCGTCCATTTTGCTAGGTTCACATATACCGAATTCGGTGTTACGTGAAGTGAATGGATGACGAAATTTATGACTGGTGCAAACATAATAATCCTGACACGCGTTTCATTTAAGAACATGACAACATACCACGCTCATAGCGTGCTCGTGGCCTGTTCGCTAGCTCTACTTATACTAAATTTGGTATCACCTGACGTGAATAGATGACAAAGGTGAACGACACATCCAAACATGATAATCATGGCACGGAAGTCAAGCCCGGTATCATTTACCCCCACCTCGTAATGTTGTGCTGATTTTGAAGTGACATATCAGCGTTTCTCAATCATGCTTTGCATAACATCGATTACCACTGTACGTGAGATCTGCCAATTTTTTTAGGTCGTGCACGGTTGCTACGTAAAAACTTGTTTTTTATCTATCAGCCGTGGCTTGTGTGAGGCCTAAGAGACGCTTTCGGTTCTCTTGTAGTATAATACCGATTATTCTAAATTGTTACACACTTTTTAAAAGCACGCAATGTTCCTCGACAGGGTTTCGTGAAGTATGAGGCCCCAGGTAGGCGATATGGTCCCCCATAGTAGAATACCGAGCACTCTGAATCGTTAACCACTCTTTATAAACCCTTTACGTAAAATCAGACATTAAAAATAAAAAGAGAATATTAAGGCGATAAAAAGTGAAAGAAACATGGGAAAGCAAATAGAAAAAGTACAATTACCGACAAACAGGCAGAAAAACTAGAAGAAATAAAAGTAAACGAAAAAGACGAGAGAGAAAAATACTGAAGAGAAGCAAATGAGGCTGTCCAGCTCTAAATTTCTTTCAGGCCTGCAGCGCTAATGTGAACCTACCTTAATTCTTTATATATAACAGAAAGAGGCGAGAAGTGAAGACGGTAGGGTTAGGGTTGTTAATTTCGGCGTTATAGTGCGTGTCGGGCGCGAATGCCACGAAATTAAGGGATCAACGCAGAAGGAAACCGCACGTCAATCCCTTTTCGACGCCCTGCGCTTCTCGGTCCTGCCGTCTATCGTGAAAACTAGTTGTGTGGCTTTACGCCAGGAGTGAAATTGAAGCACTAATAACTGAATCGCAGATGTTCTGAGGGGAAAGTTCAACTCGCGCCTGCACAGCGAATTACGAGATCACTCTTTTTTTTTTCTTGTTGAGCTCGTGGCACAGACAGGCCTAAACAAGTGCCAGCAACCGACCCCTGACACCAAGTGAAACTCCTCTCAGTGTGTTTAATTAGGAAGAGGTACGTAGTACACTTACAGCGCTAAGAGAGGTTAGTGGTTTTGCAGTGGTCGTGTTTCTGCAGAGTCAGTTTACCTAACTTCGAAGCGATATACGAAGTAAGCTTCGTGCATCGTAGGCACCAAGCCAGTCCGTGGCCGGTGTTGTTGCGTTGGCGCCGAAGGTGAAAGAAACGTAGCTAATTTGTGGGGTTTCACGTCCCCAAACCACAATGTGGTTCATAGAGACGCAAAGAAGCGTAGCATAGGATTAGTTTACAGAAAATAATGTCTCCTGGATCTAAGTACAGTTTGAAATACTGTGTCTTTCTCTCCGTGCAACAGTCGTTCGGAAACACCGTGCGAATGCGAGCGTCGACACGAATCAATCTGCAACTGACATTGCAAAAAAAAAAGGCGTTGCTTACGAGCATGGTGCAAGAACTGTGCCCTCGAATGGAATGGAATGCAAAACTCTATTACAATTAGCTTTTTTCCGGTGAAGGTGGAGCCCTCAGTCTAGGGCCCCTGTGGCCTTTGCCTTCTTGAAAGCTCTGTCGAACAGCTTCAGCTGTTCTTCAGGCTTAGAGCAGGACAGAGCAGCCTCCCACTGCTCCAGTGTTGGTGTACAGTTTCTTGGAACTACCTGTGTGTGTTGGCAGGCCCATGTCACGTGGCAAAGTATGGGGTGTTCTCTGCCCAGCGGGCATTTGTTGGTGTATATTCCCGGATAGATTTTACTCAGAAGACTGAGACTGGGGTACGTATTAGCCTGCAGCTGTCTCCAGGCAACCGACTGCTCTCTGTTGAGGTCTTTGCGGGGAGGCGGGCATATCCTCCTCAGGGCTCTCTGGTGTTCTAAAATTGCTCCATAGCGTCTAGTAACTTGGGCTGGTTCCTCGTCGTTGTGCACCCCCCGGTCGGCGTATTCTCGGGCATTGGCGTCGGCACGCTGGTTTCCTGTCACAGTTTCATGGCCCTGTGTCCACGTAATGAAGCAGCTCGAGAAGTTGATTTTTCTTCCCTTGAGTATGCGGGTGGCAGCATTGGATATGCGTCCACTGCTGTACCGTCGACACGCTTCTTGCGAGTCAGTAACTATTTCTGTAGTAGACTCTTTACTTTGATGTGTGATGGCGAGCGCGATCGCTACTTCCTCAGCCTCGAGAATGTGGTTGCTTTTGATCGAAGTGCTGTTGACACACCTAAGTTGGTGATCAACAACGCTTACAACTGTCCCGAAGTGCTCTCTGTATGTGGTCGCGTCAACGTACAATACGTCGGTTCTCGCATTGAAATTTTTTCTTGTGCTTCTGATCTGGCTTTTCTTCGAGCCTTATGGATTTCTGGATGCATGTTTCGAGGTATTGGGCTGACTTCAATGATCTGGCGAATGTCCTTTGGTATGCTCACCGTGTTATTGATTTTTCCGCAAGCATCCCTCATGCTCAATATCTGCAACGTATGCCTGCCCGTAGCAGTCAACAGTAATCTCATTTTCTGCGCAACAAGATGCGCCTCGATGTGTTCTTGCACTGTGTTGTTTATCCCGAGTTTAAGGAATTTCTCGGTCGAGGTGGCGACAGGTAGACCAAGGGCGCACTTGTAGGCTTTTCTGAAGATTGCCTCTTATTATTCTTTTTCCTGTGGGAGTGGTGTTTGGTAGGGGACACTGTATACAATCCTACTGTCCACGACGGCCTGTACAAGCCTACAAGTGTCCTCCTCCTTCATATCCCGTCTTTTGTTAGAGATGATGGTGATCATCCTCGTGATTTGCGCTGTAGTGTTTGACAGCTGTCTGATGATGTGGTCTATACGACAGTTGCTTTGTATCCACATGCCGAGAACCTTGATTCGGGACACATCTGGAATCTTCTTCCCCCCTATATAGACGTTTATGGAGTTTTGCAGATCGTATCTTTGTCTGTATACTCTCAGAACTTCTGATTTCTCCGGAGAGCAGACGAGGCCACATGGACGCACGTAGTCGTGAACTGTATCAGCTGCGCGTTGCAGAAGATCTTGTTTTTGGCCTAGAGATCCTCTTGTCACCCAGATTGTAACATTGTCTGCGTAGATGGCATGTCTGAGTCCTTCAATGTTTCCGACGTTCCGAGCTAAGCCGATCATAACGATGTTGAACAGAATCGGCGATATCACAGAACCTTGGGGTGTTCCTTTTGTGGACGTATCAAACGTATCAGTGCGGATGCCTCCTATACCGATGGTGGTGATTCTGTTACTGAGAAAAGCTTTGATGTACTTGTGTATTCGCTTTCCACAGCCTAATTTGCTAAGCCCCTCTAGAACAGCCTTATGACTGACATTGTCGAAAGCAGCCTTAAGATCTAGTGCAAGTAGTACGTTTTCGCCATAATTTGGGACATCGGTAAGCACCTCCTCCTTGATTTATAGGAGGACGTCCTGAGTTGAGAGGCATTTTCGGAAGCCAAACATGGTGTGTGGCATGCGTTCGTTGTCTTCCAGGTAGGTCTCCAGCCTCTGAAGCGCGATTCTCTCGTATACTTTTCCCAAACACGAAGTCAACGAAATGGGTACTAAATTTTTTAAGCTTGGTGCCTTTCCAGACTTTGGAATTATTATTATTTCCGCATGTTTCTAGTCGTTTGCAACGGTACCTTTCTCCCACTGTTTGTTGGTGAATTCTGTAAGCCTTGTGATATATTTGTCATCGAGATTCCGTATCATAGCGTTGCTGATGCCATCCTTTACTGGCGTAGTGTTTTTGTTACCGACAGCATAGCATGTCGAACTTCTTCTGTGGCAATGGGTTCGTCCAGAGCGGGATTAGCTGCACCAGTGTTTGCCAGGTTGCAGTCACTGTTCGTTGTATCGCCAATATAGCGCAGCTTTATGTATTCTAGCAGTTCCCGGTCTGTGCCTTTGAATTGGTGTGCAATCTTTTGAGTCGTCTTACAGGTTTTAGTCTTGGTTGTAGTTGGGTCTATGAAGGCCCTCAACAACTTCCATGTCCTTTTCCAACCAAGTGTACCTTGTAGCTCATTGCATTTTTGGTCTCAGTTGCGCCTTGACAGCTCTGTCGCATACTCTTCGGCTTCCCTAGTGACTGCGGCGATCATAAGTCTCAGTTTGCGGTTGTGTTTCTGCCACTCCCATCTTCTTAATAGGCCCCAGCGGGCGTCTCAGAGGTGTAGGAGATGCTTGTAGACCTCGGGCGTGTTTGTAGATAGGGTAACTTCTCCGGTTAATCGTTTCCAGTCTGCCTTGATTCCCGAGACCCAACTCTCAATGTCCACAATTTCTTTATCCTCGAATTCTGACCTAGTTTTTCTAAAAGCTTCCCAGTCGGTTCGTCGAGCCAGGCCATGTCGTTTCTTAACCGGAAGGGTTTCTATCTGGATACGCAAAATGCAGTCGTCACTGCCAAGCGTTTCCCCACCGATTTCCCATCGGGCCTCCCTGACACCTTTAACGAACGCCAAGTTCGGGCACGTATCTCGGTTGATACTATTCCCCACTCGCGTTGGTTAAGTGTGGTCTGTAATGAGGCCTAGCCTTCTGCGATCAGATTCTCTGGCCAAATCCCTGCCTTTCTGATTTTCCTTGACATATCCTCAGCTCTTGTACCACGCAATAAAGTCTCCAAGGATGACAAGGCCCTTTTTGCCTGCTGCTTGTTCTGCATTGCGCAGAAGCGAGCTGAAGTTGGTTTTCCGCTGGCTTGGTGGGCTGTAGATATTGAGGAGAAATATGCTTTCGTCGGCTCTTTGTTTCGTTATGATTTCAATGAGAACGGGGTCAATGTCTGTTGCATCGATGTCATGTCTAATTGCGGTGACCGCTTTGGCAAACAAAGTAGCGACCTTACTTTGGCCAAAACCCTCATAAACCGAAAAGCCAGTGAGTTTCGGTGAGCAGCCGGTCTCCTGGAGGGCGATGATGTCTGGTGAAGTTGTGCATTTGTTGATGTATTGATTCAGAAGACCTTGCTTTCGACAGATTCCACGACAATTCCACTGCCATATTGCGAGGATTTCCAACTTGACCGAGCATTTACGGCTGCTCGCCATACTCAGGAGATGGCCGAGCGTAGGGTTTGCCTCTGGAATTCATGGCCGTGAGTTGCACCAGACGTTCTCTATCCTTGCGCGCCTCATCTTGGATGTTAGAGATGAGGTTGCCAAGATTTGCTAGGGCATTTTTTATGGCAGCCATGGTAGTTGTGAATTCCTGGCGCCCTATGGTGGGTGTCAGTGTTAAGTCTGATCGGGGTTAGCAGTGATCTGTCCTGTTCTCAGGGCCTTCAGTTCATCTATGAGATGGTTTAGTTTCTGCCGGAGTTCGGCGTTTTCTGCCCTGAGTGTCTGAATAGTCTGCCTTAAATCTTTTACTTCTTTGTTAGGTGGCGCACTGCCATTTTTACCGACTATTACTCTCTGTATATTCGTGTTGTTTGGAGCAGTGGGAGAGGCAAAAAAAAGGTACTGTTCTGCCCACCATACCATCGTTTTCATTCCTGGTGGAGGCTTTCTTCTGCTGATTTTTCTTGTCTTCTGGAGCCTGGCGGGTCCTGGACGCCGATCTCAACCATGACCGTGGTTTAGATTCTTATCGGGATTTGGATGGTGAGTTTCCATCCCTGCTGAACTAGCGTTTCCGGGCCCGACTGCGTCTATCGGCGCCTTGTGCTCCGGCGGCCGTCCGATCTTTTGTTCTTGGTCGTCGGCTTCTCTGTCTCCTGAGGCGTTCCTTGCACTCCTTTGCACGCGTAGGGTGCGCTTCCTTGCATAGTGTGCACCGAGGCTCACAGGTTTGTCCGTCCTCTATGACTGGCTCGGTGCAATTTGAGCAGACAACAGCGTCTGGTGTTGGGCATACGTCTTCCCTATGGCCAGGCTTGAAGCATATATAAAAAACTTGCCGCGAGGATCGATACAGGTAGCATCGTGTTTCACCACCGTAGTAGTAAACATAGAGCGGGACGATCTTGCCATCGAAGGTAATGACGGCACTTTGGGATTTTGCAAGCATTCTTGCGTAAAGTATTCTCACTCCTTGGGTACGCACCCGAAGATGGGCTAGTGATTCGGTTGGCATGGTCCCAGCGTCCAGTCCGTGAATCACACCCTTGCACGAGTTGTCCGGCACGGCTACGTAAGCCATCACTGAATAGCATTTTGCACCAAAACATAGACTTCGAAGGCTCTGCACAATGTTGGTGGTCTCCATGCTTGGCGTGCTAATTATGGCGATGTTGATCCATTGCGCAGCCATATAAACAGGTTGCCTTCGTTGCAGATGTCTGGGTTACCACATGCCATAGTTATAGCGCGCGCCATCTGATGCGTGCTTAATTGACCGATGTTGAGCCCATCCCTCGGTCTAATGATGACTTTGAAGTCAGTTTTCGGCAGTGGAGGCAGTTTATTTTTTCGAAGAGGATTCCCTTTCTGTTTAGATTGGCTCGACGCTGATTTGTCTACCGCTTTGGCCCCGGTCTGCGGAACGGCGACCAGCATTGAATTGTGGTACGTTGCAGGGAACCATCCCCCGTTGTCAAAAGGCTTCTTTTGAGAGACGCTGGTAGCATTTTCTCCGCCTTGAGTTTTTTCGTCGATCGATGTCGTAGCTCTGATTGACGCAGCTGCGTTGTCGTCAGTGATTCTCGCGCGTTGCGCGGAAACGCGAGTGGCGTTTCGTCGGGCCAACGGCCCGACGCCGTTTAGGCTTAGAGCAGCGTTCTTCGCCTTGGATCTTCAAACAAGTAGACTTTCAGGAAATATGGACTCACGGTTAAAAACCGGTTATCCACCGACTGCGCTTGATTAGTAGAAAACGGTCCAGTACTTCATAGGTGGCGGCAATGAGGTTTTCCGGGTGAGATGAGGCATCGAGGCAGGAGCTCATGCGAAGCACGTTTGCTTCGACTGACCCCTAGCGTCGTCCTGTGCCCGCGAGCGTTCTGGTCGTTGTAAGCATATGTTTATCTACTTCACTTGATAGTATGCTTCGAACTGTACACACCTACACATTTTTGATTTTTGTGTAAAAGAACATTGAGGAAAACAGCATAGGAGACGCTTGCTATTATCGTCGCTTTATACGCTAGAAGCCAGCACGGCTTCATCGACGGCACCATTGACTTATTCACTGGCCTTCTTGCGTAAGCGCCGCTCCCATGTTTGCGAGTTCAGACTCATGCATGAGCACTAGTAACGCTGGTTAAGCCGACAAGATCGAGTTTAGGTTGGTAATTTGTGTTTCCCTGATGGACGAGCAGTTACACATTAGGCGGATGTATAATATAGAGCTACTGTACGCTGTCAAAATTTACTGATTTATAAAGCCGAGTAGAAGTCTCCAGCGGCACTACGTGGGAGGTCAAGATACTAATATATATATATATATATATATATATATATATATATATATATATATATATGTGTGTATATGAAAGTAGATGCGCTTTCACATAACAACTGTTTATTGTGCCGACGTTTCGACGGGAACCCCGTCTTTTTCAAGGCATAATCGAAACGTCGGCATAATAAACAGTTGTTATGTGAAAGCGCATCTACTTTCATATTGTCGCAGTACAACGCGAACAAAGCACAAGTACGCCTTGAGGCAGCAAAAGCAGCGTGTTCTCAACAGCTGAGCCACAAGATCTTCTTCGTTCTCGCGTCAAGCCAGAGGCCCACAACCTGGTGTCCGCTAAATCCCCCCATCATCGTTTTTGTCCACATGTAGACACGGGTCATTTGCCTCCCTCTCAAAGAGCATCGACCCGATGCGAAGTCAATAATGCAGTTTTTGTTAAAATATAAGTCTCACGCAATCACTCGCTCACGTAAGGCTTCATGCGCACTACGTGAACGAGTTCAGGATGGTGCTGGCGACGATTGGTACTACATGAATTGTCAGGAACAACTTCGTAAGTGACGTCACTCAGTTGTCGCAGCACTCGGTATGGCCCAAAGTATCTTCCTTGCGGCAACCGAAGTTATTCTTCTGCATATATATATATATATATATATATATATATATATATATATATATATATTTATATATATATATATATATATATGTGACGCTATGATGACTGGGAGACGTGGCCTGGCTCATACGCCATGTTTATTCCGTTCTGCACTTCTTCCTCATCTACCTCTACCAACCATCGGTTCATACGTCACACGATTCCCCCTCCCCCGAAAGAAGGCATGAATTATGAACAAGAAAAATTAAACAAGGAGAGGTTGAAAAGTCACGAATGTCAAAAGTCACAATTGGTTCTATGCTTCAGGGGAGTTCCGTAAACTTTCAAAGACTTCAGGAGATAGTGCAGCAGTCCGGTTTACGCAGGAGTTCTGGTGGTCGAGGGTGACTGTGGCGTTCTGGAGAAGATAACCGCGTCCTGCACAACTGCACTGACCATGACACGGCTTCAGCAGCTGCGAAGAACCAACGATGCTGGACGTCCTTGTAGAATTTGAAGGTCGGACGTCGTAGGCGCCGAGTTTTCTGCCGCGGGTGCTGTATTCTTTGTCGTGGCTGAGACAGAAGCATTGCTTCAGGATTGCGTTCACGAGATCCGAAGTTGATGATACGATGTCTATGTACCTGCAATTTGCAAATGGTAACGTTCAGTCTCTTTCGTGGTTTTCTGTGGTGGTATCTCCATCGGTAGGGGAGTACACGAAGCCTTGATATCTCGTACAGAAGACTTCTTTGACGTTTCCTTCTACGAATATGGCTCAAATGTTGACTTGGTCTTTCCTTTAGTTGGTGTCGTTTCTGACGACCATCCTTAAGCCACAGATCTGCTTGTGATCTCATTTTAGTTCGTCGTTGTGCTTGATGTAACTGCCGTAGTTTCCGGAGTTCTTTGAGTTCTTGATGGCACTGCTGATGTTGCGGAATCTTACGAGGTGGTACTCGTTTAGTAACACGAGCCTGCTTTTTCTTCATAGTTGATGTGACTAGTAGATAGTTGGTTGTCGTTGGGTTGTCGCGATTCTCGAAAGAAAATGAAGGTGGTGCACTAGAATCGACAGAGAAGTCTTTGGAGGCTCTTGCAACGCCGTTCTTAATAGACGCTTCTGGTACAGGGCAGTGCTTGAGAGTTGATTTTTCCGAGCCTACTGTGTTTTTTGGATTCTTAGGTGGCTGGGAACTCGACGGCGACACTGACAAATGCTTGATTTGGTCGGATTTTGCTTGGGATTGTTTCTCTGTCTGCGCAACTTTGCAGGTTGACTGTTCTGATGCATAAATATGGACGGTAGACCCTGGGCTTGGCTGAGTATATTCGGAGTTCCTCAGCTGTATACCAACCGTAGTGAGCGTGTGAGGCGTGAGGTGGGCGTTGTCAGTAACTGAAGAGCAATGTGACGGAAAACTAGGTGGTGGGCCAAGTGTACGATGCGGGGAGTACAGTGCACTGGATGGTTCGGTAACACGAGTCCTATGGTGCAGTAATGGTGTAGAGGTCAATTGTCGTGCCGTAGCAAAACAAGGTGGAAGATTAACTCTTCGTGGAAATAGACCTTGATGTCTTTCAGTGAGCGGATGTTTGAAGAGGTCTTGTCGGAATGGGAATGGCCGACTCGATTTGGCTGTTTTAGTGCTTGAAGACTGCTGGTGGTTGTGACAACTGAGATCGATTGCCTTCAGATCACGGGTTGTAAGTGAATCCTCATCGTAATCTTTAAATCGAATGATCATTTCTTCTTTGATTTTTTGCCATGATTCGTCGTTGTCGAATATGTGGGTGAGGTAAAATTTAAAAGCCTCACCAGTGACGTAGTCGGTAAAGTTGGTGACCATCTCCCGTTCCGACCATGATGCAGCGGTAGCGTGGAGCTCGAACAGGTCGAACCAGTCCTGTACAGGTCCATCGTCCGCTGCTCCGGTGTACTTGGGGATGGGAAGGTCGGTCGATGATTCCGTCATGATGCTCGCCGATGTGTATTGCTAGATTCTGGTTTGGTAGTTCACTTATGGTCAGGGTGTCTTGCGGAGAACCTTGTCGATGATGTGCGACTGATGAAGGGGCTGCCAGGTCTTCATCCTGTCGACTTGTGTGACGCTATGATGACTGGGAGACGTGGCCTGGCTCATACGCCATGTTTATTCCGTTCTGCACTTCTTCCTCATCTACCTCTACCAACCATCGGTTCATACGTCACATATATATATATATATATATATATATATATATATACTTGGCCCCACTACAGTTGTTCAAACTTGGTTTAAAATCTTTGGCAGCCCATTTAGTTTTCGGAGGCTGAAGAACTGATGCCATACCAGTTTTTAGTCTTTTTCGTCGTACAGTGTAAGCATTCTTTGGTTGGCAAAGGGGCTCAGGTGGGCTTTCAATGCAACAGCTAGTGACTCACACAGACAGACAGATTATTTCCACAAAATGTGCAACGTGGAGAACTGATTTAGTTTTAAGTACACCATTGTTATTTTAACGGTGAGGTGAAAGACAGCGAATACACACTTTTTGCATTTCTTTTTCCTTAAAGTGAGGTTGCTACCATTGTAATTTAAACCTGCATTCACTTACTAAATAGGCAGTATAAAAGTTTGAAACGTTTTACAGCTGACATTGCTTACATATGTTCCAGAGGCAACGCGTGCTGCTGAAAGGACGAGGAACAAATACTTGCGCAGATAACACCGGCGGTTGCTAGCAATCAATTAGGGGGAGAAGGTGTGACTGCCTTTAGTTGCAGTCACATGATGAGAACTATATACTTTTATGCTGTATGCCTCTAAAACTCATATACGTGCACTTAAGCCATAGAGAAACATACTAAGTATGTACGTCTCTCTATGCCTAAGCGGACGAAGATGGTACAAATGACAAAACGTATAAGTGTGATCCTAAACTTAATAAGGCACTTGTTGCCTTGCGGTGGCGTGGAATCCCATTGCATCACGGTAGCGTCAATCAGCGTTGGCCCCTTGGGGGTGTGGTTTATTAGGTGGCGATTTCATGATCTGTATCCTTTATAGCAGGACAACTGCTCTGCTCACCTCTTAAGAGGCCCCTTAGACAAGAAAACTGGTAGAGACAAAGAAATGCTAGGCGTGTTTTTGTACGATGTGATCGACGACGGAAAAGGCGGCTTCCACTGCGAACAGGCACACAGGTAAGAATAAGCTAGCCTGAAGTTAGCTCCGGTTTAGAAGATGTAGCTTCACCATAACGAAGTGCCGATGGTGTAAAAGATAGTTGGCGTCTGTTCTTTTTACCTCGGCGTAACACAGCCAAATATCAAGGAGAGCTACCAAACTATGACCTAGGCCCTTGTGGTATTGATCTCGAAATAGATCGCACACGCTAATACCGCTTGGTTGTATACATGACCTACTGGGGACTTATTTTTTTGAGTTGTGGCAGCAATAGTAATGATCTCTATCCTCATTTTTTGTGGGAGATAAAATATGTGGAGTTTTGAAATATCGCTGTGGCTGTTTGCTCACGCGTTTGTACTGAAAAGTTTTCTTAGAAAATTTCCTGTCGACAAAATATGATAATTCGGCATTTTATGGTGTTCTGAGAACCCCAGAGGAGTGAACGACCCAAACTTTAAGAATCTTCGCCCCTAAAATGATTCTGTGTATCTGTTGCTCATTATGCAGCGATGGCGTAGTGATTATGTTATCAGCCTCGTGTGCGAAAGAACCATGGTTCTATTCCGAGTACCACGCTATTGCCCACGAAATTAAAAATTATCTGCATGATGATAGGTTTGTATTAGGAATTAGGTGCGGCTTCACACGTCACCACTACCGGTAACACAATCTCTTACCAGAAAAATATTGGCCACCTTGGTGTAGTATCTAGCCCACTACCTTCCACATAAATTCACTAAATAACCCTTGTCCCTCAGGCCCCACCAACTGCAAAGCAGCTGACCACAGCGGCGGTCAGAGGGTGCTGAGAATCACTGGGCTTTGACAGGTCGCCAATGAGATCTCAATTTAGCAACGTTAGCGCTATATTGTTATCTAGTGACACAAGTCTCGCTGTATTATTAGAGAAGCAAAATGGTGTTAAACGATATGCAATAGGCCTCAGTGAGGTTAGGAGGAGAGATGTGGCCTATACAGAGCTACAAAATGTGCACGTCCTTTGCTATTGTGGCTTGGCTGACACAAAAGAACAGGGGGTTGGAGTTTGTTATCCACAGCGATATAGGTGGTAACAGAGGAATAATACTGGATTATTAAAAGCGCGGTAGCTATCGTAATAACATCAAAGATACATGATGTAGGTGACAGAGTCTAACGAGCCTACATCAAGCTATTACGCCATATTAGTTGAAAGCTTTTACGAATACATAAAACAGGCAGTGAGTAACGTAAAAACTGAGTATAATATACTGATGGGCTACCTCATTGCCAAACTAGGGAACAAGCAGGTTGGATACGAGGCAGTAGGGAATTATGGCATCGGTACTAGAAATGTCAAGGGGGAGTTTTTAGTTGAGCACACAAACCGCATTGATTTACTTATCTTGATTACCTTCTACCAAAAACGAGTGAACAGTAACTGCACATAGGGGAGCCATAATGGCGAAAGTGCATACCTAGGGATCGTGCAGAATGTGGAAGTGCCACGTCTACTTAGGACAGGTAGTAACTGCGGAGCCTAACGTGAGAATGAAGTAACCAGAAGAATAAAAAAGAGGTGGAGTACATACGGCAAGCATTCTCAAATCTTCACTGGTAAATTGCCACTATCCCTGAAGAGGAAGGTATATAACAGCTGCTTCCTGCCGGTATTTACCTATCCAGCAGAAATCTGGAGACTTACAAAGAGGGTGCATTCTTTATTGAATACACCCTTTTTGAATGCACCTTAAGGTACGAATAGAGCGCAGAGTGGGCCAGGGAACAAACCTAGGTTAAGGATGTGATAGTTGAACTCAAGGCCACGAAATGAACTTGGACCAGGCAAGCAGTGCATTGGCAGGATAACCACTTCTTTGGGGATACCTGACTAGTTTCCCAGAAAAGGCAAGAGGGTGAGCGGCGACAGAAAGTTAGTGGGCAGATGAGATTAGGAAGTTTGCGGGTATAAAGTGGCAGCAGCAAGCACATGACCGATTGTACTGGTGAAACATGAAAGAAGCATTCGTTCCGCAGTGGGCGTAATCAGGCTGATGATGATGATCGCTCATCATCATAAAGCCTTTGAACTATTCTTCTCTACGCTTGCTAGTAACACAATCATAATGCCCTGGCGTGAGCCCATTCCACGCAGTGTGCCACGCAATATGTAATATAAAATGCCCCATCCTAATTAACATCACCATGGTTACGCCACTGCTATTGTACTTTCCTACTCTTCATAGAATGGTAGTTTTAGACTAGTTTTCATGCTCATTGATGCAAGTGTTTATTTAGTTCACGTGCTGAGCAATCGTTGTTTTTTCCACCAGAAACCAGTAGCATATCACAAAATATTATTGATATGTGGGGTTTAACGTCCCAAAACCACCATATGATTATGAGAGATGCCATGGTGGAGGGTCCGGAGATTTCGACCACCCGGGGTTCTTTAACGTGCACCCAAATCTGAGCACACAGGCGACAGCATTTTGGCCTCCATCGAAAGTTCAGCCGTTACAGCCGCGATACGATCCCGCGACCTGCGGGTCAGCGGCCGATTACCTTAGCCATGAGACCACCGCGGCGGGACTATATTACAAAATAAACATGGCGATCCCAATAATAGCCTTCTTTTGCACATTTATGCGAGAAATTTATGTGCTTGGATGCCACACAAGTCTGAATTTTATTGAACGGATGCAGACGATTTTTAAACCCTTATTGGCCCTTACAAAATTCCTGCTAATTAAAAAAACTTTTATTCGGCGAAACTATTATTAAGGATATTTTTGTGTTTCCTGGCAAAACAATGAACGCTAACGTCTTAATCTCAGAAGCAAAAGTGTTTACGTTTGTTTTATTCTAATTCAGCAGCACCTAAAAAACGTATCGTATATACTACCTGTGCTTATACAGTAAATGTAACTTTTATATTGTACATTATAAGACCAATATATAGAGGCCCGCGTGCTCAGATTTGGGTGCACGTTAACGAACCCCAGGTGGTCGAAATTTCCGGAGTCCTCTGGATGGCATCTTTCATAGTCTTATGTGGTTTTGGGACGTTAAACCCCACATACCAATCAACACTTATCCCTACTTTTCAACACAGTTCATAAATATCTTATCCTACCAACCACAGCATTCTGATGATAGTGCAGGGGATGATAACAGGTATCCCACCATTTGGGTGACTGACTATTGTTTATAGTGAAAAAAAAACAAAAATCCTTGCACAAGTAGGCATAAATATTTGTATATGCCTACTAACAAGTAGGCATATACGTTTACTTGTGCAAGGTTTTTTCGATGCCTACTTGTGCAATGTTTTTTTTTCGCTGCTGACCATAGTGAGCCGCCTGAATAGTGCGATTTAATTCGTAGCGTTCAAATGTAGTTAAACAAAGAGCCATCGCAGACGTGAGAGTGTGTTTTTTGTCTTCGTTTGCAGTTTTTAGGCCTCCTGTAAATATCCTGTATGTGTATACTATTTGTCTTAGAATTTTTTCTACAGATTTCTCTAAGGTATCTCTTAAAATAGGCCTCTAAAATGTTGGGAGACGACACTGAGAAGGTACACCTGGTTGTAAAACCGAGAAAATGAAATAACCTTGCTGACTGCTATGACACTTTTCACATTTCTTCAGAATACATGTATTATGTGATTTTTGCTATAGACATGCGCACCTTCGCAAGGTAGTGTAGTAGAAACGCACAGGCAAAGATCGATTCTCAAATACTCGTTTTATTAGAGGCTCGGATTGAGATCTTCGTATGAATATCAAGAAATACCTCGGAGAAATCATGCTGTCAAAAGGTATATGATAAAATTCTTCTTACCTCTATTATGTGGAGTTTTTTGTCCCAAGCTTGTAAAGAATGGAGAGTGAGAGCATATATTTCAAAGACAAGATCTGGCCGTGCGTGTGCGTTCCAGCCTATGTTTTTTGTCATAAGCTCTGAATTATTCAACGACTTTGAATGCACTCACTAAACTCTGGGGAGCACCTCGAGGGCAGAGGAGCTGTATTCTTCTCCCAGAATTTCTTTAACTCTATGAGGGGTAAGGCAGAAATTGCCGCGGAACTTACTCTTTCCTTGAAGTCAGAGTAAAAGAGACTGCGAACGCTCTTCTATTTACTCGGGTGGAGTTACCGTTCTATGCAACTCTCATGCCGATAAGGCATGGCTGGGGTCTAGCACTCCATCAGCAAGGACGGCGTACAAACTAGCGCCTGCATATCACAACAGACAACGCAAAGCAATATAACTAACCCGTAACCAGACGCCAATAGGCGTCGACGCCTCAGATGCAACAATGCGTTAAGGTATGAGGATAACTTTCAGTAATAAAAATTGGCAGATCCCACGTACAGTGTGAATCGGTGGTATACGAAGCACGAATGAGAACTGTTGATATGTCACTTTAAGATCAGCACAACGTTACGAGGTGGAGATAAATTATGCCGTACATGACTTCGGTGACATGATTATTATGTTCGGATGTGTCCTTTACCTTTGACGTCTATTCAAGTCACGTAATACCAAATTTAGTATATGTGAAGTAAGCGTAACGGTTGCAACCACGCTATAAACATGGTATGTTATGTTCTTGAATGACACGCGCGTCAGGATTATCATGTTTGCAACATGAATATATTTCGTCATCCATTGACACCACGTAACACCACATTTGGTATATGTAGAGCTAGCAAAACACCCGCGAGCGCATCATGAGGGGCCCAATATACTCCTACGTAGCGTTGACGCACCCGTACGCTGGGCACAGCGAGAGAGAGAAGAAACTTTATTCAAGTGTCCCTGCTGGGGTCAAAGGGGGCGGGGGGCCGGGAGACAGGCCCCTCTGTAACCCCCTTCCTCAGGCGGCGGCCAGGCCTTGAATCTTGGCGGCGTCTTCGGCCAGCCGGACAGCCCACAGCTGGTCCTCCGGGCACGTGCTGAGCAGCAAAGCCTCCCACTGCTCGGCCGGGGTGATTGTGAATGTAGGGTTCGTGCTGTGTTTAGCTCAGTGAGTAGTAGCTTTCAGACAGGCCCATATAATATGGTCGAGCTCATTGTTAGGTGCTCCGCACGTTTGCATTGTGGTGTGTGAATATTATGCTGTACAGTGACGGACAGGGGAAAGTGCGTGTCTGCAATCGACGCCACGTAGTGGACTGCTGCTTACTAAGGCACTTGTCTGGTGGTGGGTATTTCAGTCTTGCCTTGCGGTAATACATTAGGATTTCTCCAAAGGTAACCATTCTGTCCCTCGCATTGTCGCGAAACGAGGAGACCATCATCTCTCGCTCAGCCGCGTCAGGTCGCAAGGGGTGGTGCTCTGTTGGAAGACGCGCCCGGTAGACGAGAGCTCGGGCAGTGTCATGAGCGTGATCGTTCCCCGCAAGCCTCGAGTGGCCCGGAGTCTAGATGATCTCAACGCGGCGATGATGTAACAGAGGTGTACTTGAGAGAATTCGGAGAACCAGTTGGGAGATGAAACCTTTGGTAAAGTTGTGGATGGCAGTCCTGGAGTCACTGATGATGCAGGATGTTTGGGTTGAAGCGTAGGCGAGAGTGATGGCTGCTTCTTCGCCTTCGTCGGGTTCGTTTGCGCGAACGGTGCCTGTTGCGGTATTTTGTACTGCAGCCAGGTGGCGACAGCGAGGGCCAAGGCCCGATGCGTAGGATATTCCGCTGCGTCTACATACGCCACGTACGTGGCTTTCGCGTAACGCTTGCCTAGTTGCTTGCCGCGGTCTACTCGTCTTTCCACGTTATTTGTAGGGTGCATATTTTGTGGTATAGGGGGAATCAAGAAAGTGTCGCGAATGTCTGAATGAATCGGGACTTTCTGGCCAAACTGGGAGACGTAAGGTATGCTGAGTGCGCACATGAGATGACGTCCTGTAGGAGTTTGGCCTAATCGTTCGTAGTGCGATATACGTTGGGCTTCAATGAATTCGTCTATAGTAATGTGAAGTCCTAGGTTATTGAGTTTCGCATTGGGCCTAGACATGGGGAGATGCAGTGCGCACATGTAGCAGCGCCTGATCATTATGTTTAGTTTTTTCTTGTCGGTGAGCGTAAGTACCATAAATGGAGCAACGTAAAAGATTCTGCTTATGGAGAAGACGGTCACCAGTCGTATGAGATTGGCCTCTTTCATGCCGTGTTGTTTATTGGCGATGCGGGAGATGAGCAGAGTAGTCTGATAGACATTATGGTGTAGTAGTTGCATTGTTTTCGAGCCGCCGCCGTTCTGCTGAATGCGGAAGCCCAATACGCGAATGGTATGGACTGTTCGTATAGGGTGATGTTGCACATGCAGATTTACCGTGGGAAGGTCTCTGTTGTAGGGAGATCTAGGTCGATAGACGAGTAACTGTGATATTTGGGGCGAGCAGGGCAATCCTCGTTGTTCAGCGTAAGTTGTGATTCTATCAATCGCCAATTGAAGTGCATCTTGTATCTCTCCGTCACTACCTCTGGCCACCCACAAGGTGATATCGTCCGCGTATATGCTATGTTGGAGGTGGGGGATTTCTTCTAGAAGTGGCGGAAGGTGAAACATGGCCAGGTTGAAAAGGAATGGAGAGATGACCGACTCCTGTGGTGTCCCTTTTTCACCGAGAGTGACGAAAGGTGAAGGTAAATCGTTGACCGAGAGTGTGGCTGTCCTGTCCGTTAAAACGTTGCGGATGTAGCGGTAGGTACGGGCGCCTACGTTGAGCGTGGCGAGGGCAGCAAGGATGGATGAATGTAGCACATTGTCAAAAACCTTGGTAAGTTCTAGCCACAGAATAGTACGTGTCCCATACCGAGAGCCGTCTTCACCGTCGATAATGTGACTTTTCAGTTGCAGCATCACGTCTTGTGTCGTCGAAAGTTTAGGGCGGAACGCGAGCAATGTTTGCGGGTAGAGGGCATGTTCTTCCATGTACCTTTTTTAGTCGAGTGTGAATAACATGCTCGAGTACCTTGCCGACACAGGATGTGAGAGATATTGCCGAAGGTTCTCGATAGTGAGTGGTTTTCCTGGTTTAGGTATCAGAATGACTGTGGCGGTTTTCCATGTTGTTGGTATTTCTCCCGACTCCCAAACCATTTGCAGATAACATGTGAGCGTTTTAAGTGATTCTTTGTCAAGGTTTTGTAAGATTTTATTCGTAATTTTATCCTGGCCAGACGCTGTTTGGGGTCTCAGTTGTGAAACAGCGGACCTCACTTCCGCTTTTGTAATCTGGGAATCGAGGGCTGGATTATCCACGCCATTGTAGCATGGAAGATCAACCGAAGTAGCACTGACAAAGTACCGACTAGATAGGTATTAGATAATGTCTTCATTGGTACCTGGGTAATTGTGCAAAGCGGTGATTAAGGAGTGGCGCTGAGCAGTTTTTGTCGATGTTGGTTCTATCATACTACGTAGAATATTCCACGTTTTGGGCACGTTAGGTAAGCAATCCATAACGTTACAAAGCTGATGCCAGTTCTGGTGGGAGAGTTGAAATGCGTAATCTTCCATTTGACGCGTTAATATAGCATTGCGTTTGCGTTTGAGCGGTTCAATTTCTTGGAGTTATAGCGCTTGCGCAGACCAGCGAGGGCCTCCCACATGTACAGCATCTTGGTGTCTACCGTGTCGCCTACGGCTTCTTCTGGGGGAGTCTTGGTAGCACGCTTAACGTCTCGTAGTAAGGAAGCTGTCCATTGGTCAATCGAGGTGGCAGATTCTGGAGAGGCCGTTGCCCACAATTCACGGAAGACATCCCAGTCAACGAGGGCAAGCTGTTTGGATTTCCTGCGCTGCGGGCCAGCCTTGACGATCGTTTGTATTATGCAGTGGTCTCTGCCTAGATGTTCATGAAGTTTGGACCACTCTGCATGCGTAATGTTCGCAGTGAAAGTGAGGTCAGGAGTGGTGTCTCTGGCAACTCTGTTGCCCAACCGCGTAGGGTATGTCGGGTTTGTGATAAGGGTGTAGCCAATATTGTGGGTGTCTTGCCACAGCATTCGCCCTTTTCTGGTGTCTTGAATATAGCCCCAAGTAGGTGAGGGAGCGTTAAAATTCCCTACCACGAGAAAAGGGGAAATTCTTGCCAACATTTTGACATAAGATAGGAGCTTGTGAAAGCGATGTGGTTGTCGTGGGCTGCTGTAAACATTGACCAAGAACATACTGGTGGATGTCCGGCGAGATGAAGAGAGGTTTTCCAATATAATGTGTGGCATTGTATCAGAGAGCGAGGCGTGTTGAATTACAGGGATATTTCGTTTCACGAGGGTGGTAAGGACTTCGTGACCTTCAGGGGCTTGAGTAGCCGTAAAGAAGTCGTATCCGACCAGCTTAGCCTGTCTGCTTGATTCCTGTAAAGCAATAATATCTGGTGTATCTCATTTCTTTGAGTGTGGATAGAAATTGTTGTAGCACGCTCCTCTTATGGCGGTAGCTACGACAGTTCCACTGCCAAATGCTGTACTGAGTGTGTGGATTACTCATGGCCATCTTGGTTAATTCGGACATAAGGCTTGTGATGCAAGTGTGAGCGATAGCGATGTGTACACCGCTCAAGCTCTGTGACTGTGCTATTGCAGCTGGCAAGAAGACTCGAAAGTGTGGCTTCAAGGTTGTTCTGGATAATTGTTGCTTGGGCTTCCAGCTTTCCGTCAAGCATTATAGCGAGTTGGTGCTCTAACTTTGCTGTGAGGATTGAATCGAGGGATTGCTCTAGCGTTTGCGCGATGGTCTCTTCAAGCATTATCGGTAACTGCCGTTCAAGTACGGTTTGAATCGTCTCGTGGAGTTGCTGCTGCGGTACAGATTCTACAGGCAAAATGGGTGCTGAGGCGGTAGGTGGTTGCGACGATGGTGTGGCTGGTTCTTTTGTGTCTGGAGCCTCTCGTTTAGGGGGTAGGGGGTGGGGGTGGTATTGGCGTGGAGGTCAGCAGCGTGAATCAAAGAAGAAGACGGAGGTTGCTGGGCAAGTTGTTTTCGAAGAGCAGGGTTTTCAACGCGAAGTTCTTGTACTAACGTTCGGAGTGAACGCAGCTTCATTGTGAAAATACTTAACGTGGTTTCCTTATTAGGTGTCGTCGTGTGTGTACTTATAGATGCTGTATTATGTATAGCAGCAGGTTGGGAGGCAATGCTAGCCCAGATTACCGTAGGGGTGGCGAGGGTGAAACTGGGTTGCCGCTGCGTAAGGGGGGGACCATCCGAAACCTCGGGTGCCGCAGATCCCAATCGGAGCTCCTGGGGCTGATTCTTGCGTCGCTGCTTTGATCGGCTGCGTGAGCCACGACGCTTCGAGGTTTGACTGGTACTGCGGGAGCGGGTGTCGCTAGGCTTCACCTCTTGGCGTTCCGGATGAGCATGTTGCGTGGAAATCATAGTTGAAAGGTACTGTTGTTGTTGCACCTAAGCTTTTTCTTGGCAACGATAAATGAGAAGGCGAGGTGTCTGTTAGCGTTGAGGACAGGTTTTGTCACCTGTCTGGTGGGCTTGGCCGCACAGAACACACTTAAGGGTGCATGAATGAGCAGTAGCAGGTTTGGCTTTGCTACACAGCGTGCAGATTACGGCATTTGGTTTGGGGCAGACATCCGAGCGGTGGCCGACTGCCCCGCATTTGTCGCAGACTTCGGTGCACTTCTTATGTAGGTAACATTTGTATTCGGCTCCTCGATAGTAGGCATGAAAAGGGACTTGGTCGCCATCGAATACAATGAGTACCGTGTTTGTCTTTCTCATTCGGCGAGCTTGTAGTACCGTGGGGCTGCGGTCATGAACAAGACTTGCTGAGATGTCTTCAGGGGAGTCGTAGGGGGGAATATTGTGGATCACTCCCTTTGCTGTGTTCTCAGGGGATGTAACGTAGGCTCGAACGTAATAGGTTTCAGTTACCACCTGTAGTTTGGAGATCCGACTGTAGATTTCTGCGTTGGATAGATGAGGTGTGCTTACTACAATGAGATTAGCTTCAACGCATGTGCGGTAAATGTCCTCTTTGTGTAGCGTTGCGTGCAGATCCACCTCACGTAGAATAGCATCGCGCAGTTGTGCTTCCCTCACTTTGGAGAGGTAGAGGCCGTCCCTCGGGCGAATCACAACTTTTACGTGATCCTCTGGCAGACGTGGTTGCCTGGGATTGCGAGGGAGATGCTGGGCAGATCCGTTCAGCATTGAGGTATCGGACGCGCTTCCCTGGCCAGTTGGCGATGCCGGAGCGTTCGAGGCATGCTTGTGTTGCTTGTCACGGTGGCTAGAGATCCATCCGGCTTCGAGGGTGGCGTCTTCTGGGGCGATCTCAGTTCCTTCGACTTCGACCACTTCTATGGTTAACACTGCTGCGATTTCTGAAGGTAGGGCTCAACGTGGGCAAGTCAGATGGAGTTAAGTGGCACCAGCGTCGCGGCGAGGAGCAGCTGTTGTCTGGGCACAGCGTAGTCTACGTGAGCAAAAAGCGAGCACTCCATAGTCTGACGCCAGGTACGGCCAGCGCCCGTCGGTGCGACCCGGCGGCAACTGGTGCGAAATGCGACATGCTGCATTACGTGCCGATGCGTTACCCAGACAACCCTGCGTTTCCATCTTTTCGTGACGGAGGGATGCCGGACGCACTGAAACGCGCATGCGTCAAAGCAACGCAGCACGGCGCGCGCCTGCGAATATATGGCAGGACCTGCGCCTGGCGTGGCAACGCCAGCGTGACACGGCGAAATGAACGCCGGCGAACACGCGCACCGCAACACGTCGAAATGTATTGGCGCCTTGACTGTGTCATGCATACATGTTCTCACATGACAGGCATTTCACTATTATCATGTTTGTACCAGGCACGTACCTTCGTCATCTATTGGCGTCACGTAATGCCAAATTGAGGATATGAGAAGCTAGTGAAACGACCGCGAGCGCATCGTCAGTGTGGCATGTTGTCATGCCGTTAAATGACACGCATGTCGTGATTATCATGTTTAGATGTGTCATTTACGTATGTCGTCCGTTCGCGTCGCGTAATATCGAGTTTTGCACATGTAAAGCTAGCGAAACGGCCTCGAGCGCATCATGAGCGTGGCACGTAGTCATGTTGTTACATGACACAGATCTCATGACTATCATGTTTGCCCCAGTCACATACCTTCTTCATCCATTTACGTACTGTAATACCAAATTTGGTATATGTGACGCTAGCGAAACGGCTGCGAGCGCATCATGAGCATGGCATGTAGTCATATTGTTACATGACACGCATGTCATGATGTTCATGTTGGGGTCTGTCGTTTGTGTTTGCCACGCTATCATGCCATACCGTACCAGTTTTGCAACATCTCATGTGAACGAAACGACCGCAAGAGCTGCAGGACCATGAAATGTAAATCATGACATTCGTGGCACACATGTCGTGATTTTCATGTCATAACTCGTCAAATATGTTCTTCATAAGTCTTGTTATGCCATACCAAGTTTGGTATCAATCCCATTATAGAAATGGCCAGGAGAGCTAAAAGTCGTAAGCAGCTAGATAGATAGATAGATAGATAGATAGATAGATAGATAGATAGATAGATAGATAGATAGATAGATAGATAGATGGATAGATGGATAGATAGATAGATAGATAGATAGATAGATAGATAGATAGATAGATAGATAGATAGATAGATAGATAGATAGATAGATACGCTCATACTCGCCGAAGTTTGCTAAGAAATACTTCGCATATAAAAATTCATAGTTTTGTGATCATGTAGTTTCGTTCCTGGAGCACCTACAGCGACTCCTTCGAAGCGAGGAACAGCAGCTACTTCGAACACGTGGCCAAGATTTCTGTTACGGCACAGGAAAATTGCCACAAGGTTAAGGTAGAGGTTCTACACATATAATGAAGAAAAAAAATGGCAGCATATCCACGGAGTGAATGATGGAGAGTGGGGCAAAGCATCCGTCCGTCCATTCGTTCTTGCTTCCGTCCGTCATTGTCCGTCTGTGTGACCATCGTGCGTCCATTCGCCTGTCCGTGCGTGCGTCTGTTCGTAGTTCGCACGTCCATCTGTGCGTCCGTCTCTGCGTTCGTCCATGCATCCGCCCCTGCGTCCGTCCATGCGTCCATTCGTCGGTGCAGCCATCCGTGAGTCCGTCCATGCATTTGCCTGTGTGTTCGTTCGTCCATCTATTCAACACTCCAAGTACCACCATCTCACATCTGTTCATCATATAATCCGCATATGCACCGCCATCCAGTGCACATTCCAAGGACTAAACGACAGGTGACACACGTACACTTTCTTACGGCTTGCGCTTCCTGTCTACTTCCCACCTTTAACCATGTCGGGTTCATGGTATATACCAATTCACTGTATTCATTGCACTACGGCGCAACGCTCGCTAAACCTTTATAAAACAAAGGAGGTTAGGCCCAGCGAATATAACGTAGCAACCGTTTCTTCTCAGATAGTGCTCAATGTACATGTAAATGGCTGCTAAGGGGGAATGAGAGACAGGAGAATTCGGCTTTTAATTAACGCGCACGCTGCGAATTTTTTATTGTTCAACAACGCACAGAACAAATCTGGCAGCACCTTGGAGGTCAAAAAGTAAGACTGGTTACCCGCTACGACTACTACTACGACTACGAGGGACAAACAGGTGCCGCTATAAGGAGCTTCGCCCCTAAAATCTGGCCTTAAAAATCTAGCCTATAGTAGGCAAGTATTCTACCACGACGCCATATCACACCACACTCGCTGCTTGGTAAACTGGTGCAAAGAGATGACGCCGTTCCGTTTCACGGGTCGCAGTTTGAACACAGACGTGACTTTATATTCAGACTAAACGTTTGACTTTCATAACATGAAAACAGCTGCCGTGCATGCATGACATGCCGCTAAAGCCAAGACTGCAAGTAATACATAACCAATTGCTAAAAACCAAGTTGAATGTGCACGAATGTGTTGGATCATGGTACTTCATGAACGCATACCGAACGACAAGCCTGTGTTTGGACGTATGAGTGATCGAAGTGCCGGCGATTGCACGCGGCGGCTTTCGTCAGTGGCCCATGTGGGCTGCGTCGCTGGCTGAAATCGCGTCGCATCGACGCTTATCACTCTTTATTCGGACAGCATACGGAAGAAACAATAGTTTTTTTCAAATTAAAAGATGACAAGGTTTTGCTGGACAGTCATAGTCTTTCTTACTCCTCGGTATCACTTATTAGTAAACCCAGAAGCGCCGACGACACATACGACGCCTTCGGCCGATAAGCCATAGGCCTACATTCACTCGGAGTCAAACTCGTACGCGTGACATATAGTTTGACCGCTGTCGCCGGAGGTAGATCGTGAAGGTTGAAGTTGGAGAATTCCGCAAGCCTCTCAAGTTACATTGATGTGTAGCCGAGACACGCGAAAGTGTAAGGATTGCCAGGCATGCGCTTGAGTTGGGATTTTCCCGACAGGTGTAGTTTTTTTGGCGTACTAGTACACGCCATGGCCTCGCAAGGTGAATCGTATGCCGGATGGTAACGTTCGTAGATAATTTCTCGGCCAGCAGTGCTGAAAAATTGCCTTAACTGTGTAAGAACCTAGCTACAACTTTGATACTTAGGCATAAGTACCTTCATTGCATTGAGCGGATGTGAGAGAATGCATGCTAATAATATACCTCTACCTGTTTGTAAACAGTGTGACGTCACTTCAGGCACCCCACCCCCCATACACTCTATCGGAGCAGGGGCTGGTTGGCAAGAAAGTTACTCCGGGGGCATCTTTCTGCATAGCAGAGCTGCGTGTCGGCATTCATTTGACAGAAATTTCTACATTGCAATGGTCTAAATCACAGTTCTTGAAAGAAGGGGGTCGCAGAAGGGTCACTGCTCATAGTGTGGAAATTTGCTCGCCGTAGTTGGATGAATGGAGAAACTTTGTTTAGAGTACCGAGAGACGTGACTAGCACGCAGTGGGCTTCACCCACATAGATGACAGCCATAAAAAAAGCTGATCTTTTTCGAAAGCGAATGGTTCGAATGCACACGGTTACTGGCACTTTGAGAAATATTTGCATGGCGTGGATGTAAATCTATTCAATTTACATCGTGGCATGTGCAATGTAGTTTTAAACGAGGTAGAGCATTGGTGGCAGCGTGGTTTTAAGCTGCTGTGCGTGAATATACGGAAAATATTCTCACTCCTTGCCCAAAAATCTGATCGGAGATTAATGAAAAAAGAGAAACACTAGTGTTATTCTGCCGCTGCGTTTCTATATAACCCAATGAAAATTTATGTGATGTAAAACCCGACATCTTAATAATATATAATAGTATCTGGCGCAGTTAACGTGCTCCATTTGACATCTATAACATCTTTTCGTACCTATTGCTTCTTTCGACCTGAGACTCTTCCAATGCAAGTGGTCACTTCATAAGCATCGAGCCGTAAAGTACAAAGTAGATCAGAAACAAAAATCTCCGCTGTTTTCAATAACACGTACCAGTATTCGATAATACGAGTTATAGCCATGGTGAAGCATATATGCAGGTTCGGCAACGCCCCAACATGCTTATAGCTCATGCATAGTCATATATATCACCCGGAGATCATGCACTTTTATTTTTCTGCACGCTGCGCATATGCTGAGATGTACCCACTCACAGATGATCGCTTCAACTGTATTTTTACCTTGACTACAATTTGAGATCGTGAAGTTCCATCGACAACCGGTTACTGAAACCTGCCCACAACGAATATCAGTGTTTTCGCCCAACAGGACGCATCACGTTATTCACATTGCACACACCACGCACAATATTCCCAGTTTCACCGTCCGTAAAGATGAACCAATATTGTCCATGCCTTTCAACGCACACTACACACCACATTAAACACTGCACATTTTCGAAGAAGATGCCGCTGTTCCTCGCACAGGCCGCCACGTGTGTTCACTTCTCCGAGATAAACAGCCAGCCAGCGTGGCGAATATTTCATCACGCATTTTATCACATACCTAGATGTTTTATGACAATACCACAGCTATTGTTGCCACTGTGGAATGAAGATTAAGTTTCCAAAAATAAAAATAAATGCCCCAACTACGAGCGACTGAACCCCACTCAGCCACTGGCGGGAGTGTTTTGCCAACCACCGCCTTGCAAATGCACCGGTGACGTCACGCTGTGACGTACGCCGGTAGAGGTCTATTGGAATGTAGTAAAGAAAACGGTGTTAAATGCCATGTAGCTCTTTAATAAAAGATCGAACGGCCTACAGAGTACCAAACGATCACCAGATAGACGTGCTCCAATGGTATAACAGCTCTTGGAATTTGCGTTATAGAGATGTGGCGTCACACGCACTAGAAGGGGCTAGACGTAATGGACACAAATGCCGGTTGATGTATGGTTGCCCCTATCGCGAGAGGTACATGGCCAGTGTTTCTGCGTTTTGTACGATTATAATGTGTGTGCCAATGTCCAGACGGTATGTGTGACGTGAGCTTCAAGCAATCTCTACTGCACGTTCACTGTTGAATTAGAGAAAATGCTAGATTTTTTCTTCAAAACGTTAACTCTAGCAGCAAAAGTGACTAACTCTTCGGGGAAGTTGCTTCACTTTAGACCGACCACTATGTAAATTTTTGAGAGTGTAGTGTAACTCCCGCAGAGAGTGAATGTACTTTGTTTCAGAAGTTGAACTCTGCATCGGTGAGAGAGATTGTTCACTCTCACTTGGCCAGACCGGCACTCTGTCGAGAGAGGATGCTCACTTTGGGACGCAAAAAGTTTCCAGCACTCCTGAAAAGAGAGTGAAATATGGGACAAGCATTTAGCTCCACGAACATAGTTTCCTGCACTCTTATGAGGTTGTAAGTGTAGCCTATATCGTAAGCTCTTAAAATGAACCGAAGCAATATCGTGCAGAACTCTTAAGCAAACACACACACACACACACACACACACACACACACACAAAACACACACACACACACAGTCACACACACACACACACAGTCACACACACACACACACACAGTCACACACACACACACACAGACACACACAGCGGCTAGTGCACGTGCAGGCTTGTTTACCACGAACATAATCCTCCAAGATTCATGTACTTTATAAATAGCTGTTTCTTTTTTTTCTGTGGAGAGAAAGTGCACCATTGAAACTGCATAAAAAATGAAAGGCATCGCTTGAAGCGTTATCACAGCATATCTCATGTCCAGCTAGTGATAATTTTGTAACCCAAGAGCAAACGTCTGCGGTAAATGCTCTAGAAACCTATGTATTCTCAGTTTGTATAGTAAAGTAACTTTGAAATGAATGTCACAGCGTGCAGTTTGCTTTGCAACGGCCATATTCAGCAGCATGGCTAGAAGGACAATGAAGTAACAGAGCGAACACTCGCCTTTGCTGTGGAGCCAACGTCTCACAAACTTTTGCTGGTTTGTGTACATTACATAGACTGGGGCAGGACATTGCTGTTACTGCGCTGCGATCCTATTATTTTTCGAACATGCTCTCTTAAGAATGGTGCAGCATCGAATAGTAAAAGTCCACATCAAGCGCAGGTGTTCCTCTTTTCCGCCACCAACATAAGGGTCGCGGAATAAAAAGTTGTCATAGGTTTTTTTATTGGCTGAGGGCTACGACCAATTTTTATCTAAGAGCAATAAGAAATAGTACTCATTCACAGAGATGGGACAGGAACGTGAGTTGTTTTTGTGTTTTTTTAGTGTTCTATCTTTGTGCATATCCCAATCATGATACGAGAGTTTGCCTCTTACCATTACGTCTCTTTGCAACACAAAAAAACAGAAAATACACCGAACGACAAACAGACCAAAATTTCTATTTTCAGGTATCCCGACATAACAATGTCTCTAAAACAGAAAAAAAGAGAAAAGGAATGTTGCTTCACGGAGCAAACGTTCGTGGTTGTCACTACGCCGTAGCGTAACGTTTCCGAGGTTTCCCTGATTTCTGCACTATTTTTTACTGGGGCGGCTACTTGCGAATGATTTCTGCAAGATGATTTTATTCCGGCAAGTGGCTTTCAGGGAAGGCACGTTCTGTTTAGAAAAAACAACGTGAATGAGAGCCGATCGTTTTCCGCGGATGACTTCTACCAGCGTCAATACAATAAGCTACGGTCACCGCAAAGAAGTTGGCTAGAGGAGATGCTCTATATATTTTCTTAGTGGGATTTGTCACATTGAACAAAATTACGCTTTCTTTAAAAAAAACAGAAAAGGGGAGATCATGAACACATTTATTTGCGAGATGACTAGGAAGCGGTGATTTTAATTCAGGATATCTTGAGACGTGGCTGTTTCCTGGGCACTCACCAACCTTGAATAATCACTGAAGTTGGAGGTGACCAATGCTTCTTGCCTCAAATTACGTTGGTGTCTTTCTATTTTTGAAAACAAAAGAGAGAAGCAAGGCTGGTAATTCTTACAGCGAGCACAAGAAGCTTTTTTTTTTAAAAAGCAGTCGTGCAACAGTTGGCAAAGCATAGGTGCGTTTATATACGGAGAAGAAAACAACATAAGTAGAAAAATAAATCAAGATATGATGGCCTACGAAAGCTGTATACTGTTTATTTTGGCTCCTAAATAATGGACCCAACGTTTTGATTGAAGTAGAATGGCCCCACTTTGAATTCAGTGAAAATAGTATGAAGTATCATGACCTCACAAGAATTCTTTTACATTTATTCTATTTCACTGCTCGACGTCATAAAACTAAACCTCTGCATGGCTTTTCACAGAGCGCCATTACTACTGACCGAGACGTTGAAAACCGCTAAGAAAATTTTCACGTAGGCTCCGTTCGAATCAGTGAATCGCGCCATCCATAGACATACAATGTCTGTCTGTCTATGTATGTATGTATGTATGTATGTATGTATGTATGTATGTATGTATGTATGTATGTATGTATGTATGTATGTATGTATGTATGTATGTATGTATGTATGTATGTATGTATGTATGTACGTATGTATGTATGTATGTATGCATGCATGCATGTATGTATGTATGTATGTATGAATGTTGTATGTATGTATGTATGTATGTATGTATGTATGTATGTATGTATGTATGTATGTATGTATGTATGTATGTATGTATGTATGTATGTATGAATGTTGTATGTCCACACATGTTTCCTTACCTGTTTTAACGTTAGGTAACTCATGACTGTAATGACCTCGCTGAGCCATTAGCAAAGAAGATGAATTTTTCGAAGGGCTCTTATTTTCTTACTGAGAATGAGCAATCAATTTTTTTAGCCAACAGTGGTCTAGATTAAAGCGTCTACAAGTGATCGTCATACAGAAGCTCTTGGAAACATTACAAATTAACATTTGTAAAGTGCGGGTGCTAAGAACACCTATTCAAACAATGGAAATAGAATTCGCAATATATATCATCTAATCACTGCAAAACTCTTCCAACTAGAGACCTAAATGCCATTTTGAAAGACCACCTCGAAAGATTCGACATAAAGATTGTAATAGCAACTGATGCTTAAGTTCAAGAAGAGAAGGCAGGAGTCGGAATTCCATCTTCAGTGTTGGACTGGTCTTTTTCAATTCGTTTACCTGATTTTACACCTATTTATCAAGCGCTATGACTTGCAATGCTTCTAACATTACGAAAATCACCTCAATCAATAACAGATGCTATTATTCTTTCAGGCTTCCTGTCTGTGTGTATTTCATTACCTGCGCCTAATATGTTCAATGCTTTAAAAATATTTTATGCCCTTGCCCAAGACATTTACGACTCATTCGCTTGGTGTGAATACTGGGGCATAAAGGTTTAACTCTCAATGAATATGCATATGCACTCGCAGTGGCCTCACGTAATTATCCCATACTTTCTATATTGCCGACGCTAGCAATTATCGCCGTGGCGCGCTTTGGAAAATTTGTAATATCAGATCATTTTGAAAAATGTCGCTTGGCAACATCTGATTTTTCCCATCTTAAGTACCCTGGAAAAATCAATGGTGCTCCTCTAGAATAATTGGAGATATCAATTACGAGGCTACGATGCCGAGTCCCTTTTCCCCACCCTAAATTTTTATCGACACAGGTCTGGTCTGGCACTGTCTGCCCTATGCCTCCTGTGCAACGAGATTGAATGCCATCACCATTTCCTCTTAACATGCAGGCTATATACAAACCAAAAGAAGAGACTTTTAGAAGAACCTCTCCATAGGTTGGCTTTAATTATATCCCTTCCGCTGGTCCTTTGCTTCGCAGAAATTAGAAAATATTAACAAGACTCATTCATACCCAGAACTTTTGTCAGTTGGAATGATCTTCACATGATATCACTCATATAACTGATAATAATAATGCCGCGAACCATGCATTGGGTTTGTTTATTTGTGCAAAAACGACGGGCACGCTAGTGAGCGTCGGTGATCGAATGTCGCGGCATCGGCTGTGCGGGAATTTATATCCCTTGGCGGGAACAAACGCCGTGATAGCGTTTGTTCGAAACGCTGTTCGTTCGGAACGCTCGAAGCGCTGTTCGATAGCGTTTGTTCGAAACTCTGTAATAGCTCGAAGCGCTGTTCGATAGCGTTTGTTCGAAACGCTGTGATAGCGTTTGTTCGAAACGCTATCACAGCGAAACGCTGTGAAAACAGTGATAGCACGGGCCGGCGCAGCCAGGTCGAAAAAACAAAACACAAATAAACAAACCCAATGCATGGTTCGGGGCAATATGTTTCGTAAAACCATTGATCTTCTCTAAATTTTGATTGATATGTGGAGTTTAACGTCCCAAAACCACTATATGATTATGAGAGACGCCGTAGTGGAGGGCTCCGGAAATTTAGACCACCTGGGGTTCTCTAAATGTTCATGTATATATATATATATATATATATATATATATATATGTTTGTATATATGTGTACATATTTGTGTCTATATATAAGCTTATTATTGTTAATATACTTTTTCCTGATTGAATTGTTGTCATTTATTTCATTTACTTATTTGCTGTGTGTTTTTTTTTCTTTGCTGTTTTACATTGCTTCCGTTATGTATATCCCCACTCCCCTCTGTAATGCCTTCGGGTCCTGAGGGTACAATAAATAAATGAATAAATAAATAAACTGAAAAGGTATTTAGCCACAGGAACGTTTGCGAGGCTGTATGCGATTTTCTAATGGCAACAAAACGAATGGAATGTTAAGCTGAGGCATGAACTCACTTTATTTCAAATATTAGCTTGTTCGTTTTTTGTAGTACCTGTATTTATTTTATTTCTACTCTATCATTTACCAATGGTTTCTTTGTTTAAACATCCGGGTCTTAATAATCCGGCTGGTAAAATAATTTCATCTCACAAATGAGGCACCGTCCGTTTCATGGCCCATCTCCCGTGATGGGTTGCACAAGGACTCTGAGGAACAACCAACAAACCAGCCAAATCAACAAATCAATCAGGCAAGGAGCGCATTGCTGACATTGTTTCTGGTTTTTAGCAATACTGCAATAGTTACGGCGGAAGTTGAGAGGAATTTAAATTGCAAAAAAGTAGGCAACTCTGAGCCTAAAACCTTAGAATGTTCTGGACTTCAGTCATTACACAAGTGAAAACTAATATTTATTTTTTTACCCCAGCAATTAAATGACTTGCTGGCTGGTTTTGTTGATTCAACGTTTTTATACCGTTTCAGTTACATAATTTTCAGTCATCCGTAGTATCTTGAGGTCACGACAATAGTTGGTTCATGAAGGCGGTCAATATACCTTAATAATAGTATAACATAACGAAAAGAGTGAATTTACTTGAATTTACAAACCACTCCGTACTCCAATGCAGCTATATTTTTTACTCGGCTGTAATAATAATTATTACAGCTGAGTACGAAGACAAATTGAAATTGAGTACAAAAACAAATTAAAATTAAAAATAAAATTTAGTACGAAGACAAATTTTGCCTTCGTACTCAATTACCTCATTGATTTTTTTACATGTGTCTAAGTATTGCTGTTCAATTTTCAGTCTTCCTGTCTCACTTAGTTTCTCCAAAAGTTCAGGAAAAGCAAAGTTGCAAGCAAAAAAGACAAAAAAGAGACACCCTAAACTACTCTGTGTGATTGACAACAACAACTTGGTTGCAGGGCCATCACCATCCGCTTGTCCAGAAATTTTACCTTCCGGAAATACTCTCACCTGCCTTGAAGCCACTTTCCCTCGTACTGTGTGCGAGCAGTTTAACTTCCCGAAATGTTTGGTGCCTATTTGAATTGCTAATGCCCCTCTAGCTAGTACGTCTCCTGTTTGGAACGTCCCCTTGCAGGCCATCGCGGGGCTCTGCCTAATAGGCCTCTGAATACTTCGAAAGCTTTGCAAGAAGCCGTACACGTCAGATGCGTCACAAGGGCGGACAGAATGGTCCTCAGTTTTCCATGCATTGCCGCACCAAGCCACGTATGCACGCCGTCCCAAAAGCCTCCTCGGACATGACGTATGGTTGGCCCGAGCCAGGTTTATACCTTCAATGTAATTGTTTTTAGGACAGTTTCTTCCGGTCGGCAGCACCTCTCCTTTTTGAAGAAGTCGCCCGGCTTGAAAGAGCGAATAATATGTTGGATTTAACGTTCCCAAACCACCATATGCTTATGAGTGACGCCACCATAAGATTATGAGTGCATCGCCGTGCCTCCTGACTGACCTAGAATCAACGCACTTTCACTAGAACAGGGGGCAGCATAAGCACAACAAGAGAGAACAGCATTCTGTGAACGGAAAAAAGGTGGAGCGGGGCTCTAAAAAAAGAAAATCTGCTGTGGAAAGTTGTCCTGCATATTCTTGCAAATTGCTAGCTTTTGCTCTGCGGTGGCCTTGGAGACACACGGTGCAAGAAGCTCAGTATCTGTGTGTCTGGTTGAGCTGATGGACTCCACGTGTTTCCTACATCATCGAGCGACCGTGCGCATTTGAGCGCCTCCGAACCTGCACGTCGCGGATACTTCGCTTTCGTGCCGAATTGCGAAGATCTGCCAGTGTTAACAAAATCAATCTGGTGTGATTGTTCGTGGTTGCTTCCTGGAGAAGCAATAAGCAAAACACTTCCCTATGTCGTCGGCACCGAGCCGTGGCCGCCAGTGACCAGTGGGAGTGCGTCGCCTGGGCAGGTGAATGAAGCATCGCATATACTTGATTCCACAGAAGACGATGTCTGTTAGAGTAAAGTGCAGCCTGTATTGTCCGCCCCATGCGTCAACTGTTCTCAAACATGTAGCATGAAGGCGAGCACTGATAAGAGCCAGATGGAACAAACAAGCGGCTGCCGGTGAGCACGAAGAAAACCGAGACGGGCCGTCTCTTTCGTCAGAAGTACATATGTGCAGTGGTAAGCACTGTTAGGATGAACAGGCGAGTGCGTGGCCGACGGCATTGTCAGCGCCCCGTTACGGTCATCACTGGAAACATTGCGCATGCGCATCACGCCTTGCGCGAAATAATTGTTCCACCGCGCGCATGACGTCATGAATGCACTTGTTTGTCGTCTGCCAGCCACATTTTTGTTTTCTAAGCCTATGCGTCCTGCATTTTAAGATTTCTTTAAACATCTGTGCTTGAACAGAACAAGACAAAAAAAACCTGTATATCTATGGAAGCGTGTATATTCATTCCCTTCAAAGTTGTTGTGCATGCAACGCCGTATATAAAAAAAACCGACCATCTTTTGCAGCCGTTCATTCTGTCGCCAGATCGTATTATTGCTAAGGTTCCTGATGATGAACGGCGCTCAAGTATAGATCTTTCTCTGAAAGGTTATTCCCAGCGGTATATTGGCGCTTTAGTTATTAGGCCCCTGAAGACTGTGAACAGGATAATTCAAGCCTGCAAGTATGAAGGTCGCATTCAAGATGCACCCTGCGCGCCCTACCCTGAAACTACCACAGACGATAAATACGCCCTCATAGTTGCAGCTGCTGTTCAAAACCCTTTCTTGCCAGCCCCAGCAATACGCGAGGACTTGGAATTGGACGTTTCGGACACCACTGTTCGACGTCACTTGCGTACTGCGGACCTTCGCAGTCGCGTCGCAGCGCAGAAGACACTACTAACGGCGGCACACAAGGACGCACGACGACAGTTCGCTGAGTTGCACGAAGCATGGATATCAGAAGAGTGGGCTCGCGTCATCTTTTCGGATGAGTCGACGTTTTAGACGCGACAAGACCAAAGATTGCGTGTTTGGAGACTACCAGGCACACGGTGAGGCAAACTTGCTACTTTGAAAAGCAATTGGTTTAGTTAACGTCAAAATGCCACGCAGGAACGACCCAGACAACGTGCAAGGTGTTTCTGCCAGTGGGAGATCGAGTGTGAGCGGGCGGGGTGTTGTTTCACGATATCGTTTATGGCCCCTGCAACGTACGTATACGTGGACACTTATCGTCGGAACAATACTGCAACAATTTGAACAATGTGCTGTTGCCATACGCGAGCAGTTTATTCCTAGACGGTGATTACATGTTCCAACAGGACCGGTCAATATTACAGCCGGCGCGGGCTGTCAACGAGTTCCAGGCGGAGAAGGACAGGCAGCTACTGGAATGGCCTCCGAAAGGAGCGGACCTGAATGTGATAGAAAACGTGTGGGGCCGTCTGAAAGCATCTTTGGCAAGGAAGCCCCTTTATTCCGCGACTTCAGACCAGTTGTGGGTGAAAGTCAGCAACGAGTGTGAAAGGCTGAAAGCCGATCAGGAATATGTTCGATCACTTTACGACTCGTTACCATCCAGAATAGCTGCAGTCGTTGCTGTAAGTGGTCACATGACTCGCTATTAGATTTGCTCATGTTTTTATATTTGTTCTCGTGGTCTTGTTTAACTTAAATTGCAAAAGTGCAATTTTCTTGAATAAAAAGTTTAATAATTATCCCTCTTACACTCACTTTTTTTTCCACGCACCAATCTTCAATCCAGATGGACCTTGAAATGCAGAAGGTATCAGCTCAGCGAACAAAAAATGCGGCTAGCAGACGACGAACAAGCGTTTCGATGACGTGATGCACGTGGTAGAAAGAGTGTTTCGCAAAGCTCATGCTGTGCATGTGCAATATTTCCAACGATGGCTGTTACGTGGCGCTGGTAGTGTCGTCGGCCAAGCGCTCGCGTGTTCTCCCTAACAGTGCTCACCACTGTACATCGCCCCGTCCCCGTAAGACCCCGTGGATAGCCGACACGTGTTCATTTGTGTTTGAAATGAGGACAAAATTCGCACAGGATGTGTACTATGTGATCACCAGCTGTGTTTCATCGCGTAGCGCTGCTCCTCGATAAGGCCTAGCACGCCGTCGGTAAGCAGCTTGTATGCAATCGTGCACCGCTCTTCTACGCCCGTGGTCATGAATACGTCCGGGTACTGTGTTTGTGCACCGTCACTCAATGAAAATCATTGAGCGGCCATGATTTGTGTGTACTTGGGTATATTTTATGGACTTGCGCATCAGCAGTGCTAACACGTGTAGGGAAAAAAGCTCGTTGAGTCAAGTAATTATTGGATAATCAAAAAGGTGAGATCGGATCGATTTATGATAAAAGGTCGGTGTGACATTTAGCGGCCGGCAACCCACCTCAAGTTTACGCTTGCTCCTCTAACCGTTGTTGTTAGTCGATGCAAAGAAAGAGCTCTCTTACCGGTACCACACGGCCGGTCAAAAAGCCATGCCTATATATACCTGCTTGTCGAAAGTACAGCCGAGTAACGCGTGCAGTCTGTGAGGCTTTAGCGGCTGGAGAGACGCCAACCGAAAGAGCGTTAGGGGTGGAGAAAACGAACGCTTGACGGAATCATATCGAAAAAAATAAAGATGGATGGTCACGAAGTAACCGATACGGACAGCATTTTATCCGAATTTTAAAGTCATTTCGAAAACCTATTTGCGTGTAGACAGGTAAACCTAGAAAGATTTAAAGAAAAATATTTAGGACGCATGCCACATGTGAGTGAGGAAGTGAAAAACGTTTTGAAATTATCTGTATCTGCATCTTAAGTTTAACGGGCAATTCACAAGGTAAACCCCGAGAAATCTCCAGGACCAGATGGTCTTTGTGCCAAGTGGTACAAATGTTTAAAAGTTAATTGTCTTCAATACTTGCGGGCGTTTTTATATAGAGGCATATGAGGAAAAGAAACTACCACCATTCTTTGGTGAATCGTGTACCGTTCTGATTCCGAAAACATACGAGGTTGAAAAGCTCAGGCACGTCACAGCGTACAGGCCAATCACACAGACAAACATAGACTACAAATTAGTAATGAAAATTTTGGCAGCTAGACTTCAGTCAGTAATAAAAGACATCGTTGGTCCACACCAAACGTGTGGAATCAAAGGTCGGTTCATAGTTACGAATGTTCATAAAATCCGATCCGTGCTCGAATGTGTTGACACCAGTCAAGCTCGTGTGGCCATACTCCAGCTGTATCTGGAGAAAGCGTTTGATTGAATTGCCCACGCTCTTTTGTTGGCAGTATTGAAGCACAGTATTGTTGGTAAGATAGTAATTGACGGTGTAGCCATGGCATATCAAAATGGTAGTACGAGACTAATTATTAACAAGACATTGGGCCCCGCATTAGAATTGAGCGCTCAGTGCGTCAAGGTTGCCCTGTTAGTCCACTGTTGTTTTGCATCTATATTGAAACTTTATGTTGGTCGATATTGCAGAATGACATCATTAATGGGTTTCGAGTACAATCTTCGGATGTCAAACTACTCGCATACGCTGATGATGTTGCGATTTGTAGCACTTCCTATGAAGGTATTGAAAAATCAGAGTTTCTAAATGTTTCGCCGAAGTTACAGGAAGCCGCATAAACTGGGGTAGATGCCTCGGCTTCTGGCATTGATATTGGCTTTCAACGCCGGAATTTTTTGCAGCCATTAAATGGACAAGAACGCCAGTTAAATATCTCGGAGTACCGCTCGAGTCATACAAAAGTAGAGAAGAACAGTGGACACAACAAAATAAGAAATTAAAGAGAAAGCGAATAGGCGGGATGCAACTTATCTGTCCATGGTTGCTAGGGTTACTGCATGCAACTAGTTTTTTGCGTCTAAGCTGTGGTATGTGATGCAAGTGCTGCACTGTTCCCGGGTAAATGTGCAAAAACTACATCGGATGTTTGCAATATTTGTGTGGGGGTCTAACTGGGAAAGGTGCAGTCGCACGAATTTGTTTAGACGGGTGAACTGTGGAGGCCTTGGGCTAGGACATCTGTTTATCAAGCAGTTAGTAAATAGGTTTTTCTTTTTTCGCGAGACAAGAGATCCTTTCCTACTAACAGTGTGTCAAACAAGACTAAGTAGACTGTTGCCCGAGTTTGTTGTGAGCACTCATGTTACCACAGAGGCTGTGCAAGGATACATGAAGGAAGTTGTGGCCAGCGTGCGGTTTTTGTGTGTTCGTTTTTCAACTGACTACCTGTGGTCTGTTGGAAAGAAAAAACTGTACAAAAATTTATGTGACACGATGCTCCACATACCACTGTACAGAGCGCTATATACAGCACGCAAGGGTCAGATTGTATTTAAAAGAGTTAAAAAAAAACGACAGCCGCTCTAAGTGTAAAAACGTTCTTTTTCAATTTACACACCAGAACACTTCCTGTAAGAACTTTCCTAGAGGAGCGTAGGTTTTATATGCCTTGGGGATCTCACTGTCTAATCTGTAAGAAACCGAAAACAAATGACCATGTTTTTCTGCACTGTTTGGAAGGAGTTTATTTTTCGGACGTATTACAAGGACAATAAAAAAGTTCCCGTTAGACCCTCATGGGATCAGGTATTTGGCAATACAGAATGGTGATAGATTACCTTTCGATTTTATCATGATGACTGCCTTGCACAGTATATGGCGCTCTAGAATGGCTAGATTTTATTGTGATCCAGACAGGAGACCAGCAAGAGAGTAATTGAAGGAAAGCACCTCAAGGTTACTTGAGGTAGTAACAACAGACGAATGTGTACCTTTATGGGTAGAAAGGGTAGAAGCCCTACTGACCATGAAGGAATTCTCTGCCGTGATCTGTTACAGTTATGCTTGACGGACTTAGTTAATTTTAAGTTTTTTGCATTGTTCGTTGTGAATTGTAATATAATTATCTTAGCAACCCGTTTGTGAAGTTTAACCGGAGAGAAAAAAAAGAAAAAAAAGCGCGTGCAGTATATTCCAGTGGTGTTTTATTCTGCATTTGTGGTGTGTGCGTGTTTGTAACTATGTGTCATCGATTCTGCCGTCATTGGATATTTAATAATTTTGTCGACTCTGCGTGAATGCACCAGTTAACTTTTATTTTTTAAACCGGAAATAACTCCCATATCATTTCAAAAACCTTGCGAAGGTAGTAAAAATTTACTCTCTCTATACTCGCTCAAAACCTCATTGGGTAAAATAAATACTACCCTTCCTACGTTCAAAAACTCAGTTAGCACGAGAGTAAATTTTTACTTCAATAGTAGGTGGTAAAAAAAACCTAGAAAGGTAGTGCGCTAGAGGACAAGTGGTTCACTGAGTTTTTGAGGTTATTTCAGGTCATTTTCGTTTAGTGTGCAGGGTTGTTTTCTGAAGTAGTGTAGTGATACACAAGGACAAGGATAAAGCATGCTTATCTGGCGACGCCATTGCAAGGAAAGTAAGGTATACGTATACCGGGTAAGCGCCGGCGTATAAAATAAACCAGTGAATATTAATGAGATCTAATAGGCAATCTTGCCAAAAAAGTATAGGGAATTTTATTTGAGGTAATTGTATATTATAGGTAAAGAAAAAAAGTGAATGAAAAGATCTCTTTCCGTGGGGAGGGACCAAACGTTTGACCTTAAAATAACGCGTCTGATGCTCTAACAAATGAGCTGCAAGAGCGGATATCTCTCCACCTACTTTGCTGGGTGTGTGTGTGCCAATAAAACGTTGTAGCGTCAGCCATCGCCACCTGTAGCCATGACGGCAAATGTAGAACAAGCTTTCTGCTTGTTTTGGCGTCACGTAGCACGTGATTACACTACGAGCGGGCAGATAATTATAATCACTTGTCAAATATATATGTAAAACATTCATAATTTTTTAACGCTAGAAGGTTAGAGCCACGAGCTTAGACACACGATGTACTTCATTTTTGAAATGCCTTTACTGCTAAGCTGCCTTTTCTGGTAGAGAAACGTCTGTTGACAACTCACTCTTGTACCTTGATGACCCGGAGGTTAAAAAATCTAGCTCCTAGAGGTGATGTCGTAGGAGGCCAATGCTCCAGCCAGCTCGGTGAGCATACCCTAGCTCAGAGTCCATCTTTGCTAGCACCTCGTCATCAGTCGTCTCGGCGTGCAGTCTTTCGCTGGTTTGGCGAACTCGTTCGTGGTCTTCTCCAGGTGCTGAAAAATGCTACGAAGCCCAACCAAGACGAACTCTTCAAAGACTGGTTCCATGTCAGCTTCATGGACGATTTTAGTGCTGTGTCGCCATCGAGCGGCTCTCGTGTTTTGCACGTGTTTTGTGGTCCTATTCATAAATAGGATGTGATTTGGGCACCAATGTAAATTCCAAAGACTTCCTTACAGATGAAATGGCTATAAGTACTGTACACGTGAAAAGTTTGAGCAGCGCACCTTCCAGCGTGTTTATAGTAGTTAAAAGAGTCAAGTACCTCATATCATGCGCCATGACGCCTTTTTTTTCTCGTTCTGGCGCCATTACGTTCAACTTCCTTAACACTCAAACTGTACTGAATTTTCTATGCAATGTATAGACAGCTGAGCAGCATAGTATTTTATTTCGCCAATCATTTTGTACAGAGAAAGTCGATGAACGTACACGACAATATGTTTGACGCCGTGATGTTATGACGTGCCAGTTTCGCATTTATAAGCATACGAACAGTACTAAAAAGTTGTCCTATTTGAAACAGTCGGTTAAAAGGATTCTAAATTTTTTTATATTACAATGAATCCTTTTGCGAGTTATTTTTGCTTTCCAGCGCGTACCATAGTTTTTGCGTCTTCATGTTGTTGTTTTACAGAAATACAATAAATTTAAGACGTAATGGTTGCTATTTCTTGGTGCTACTCTTGTTAACTTCATTATGAGAATGAAATTAAACTTTAAGCACAAACGTCACTTTGTGGATGGTGGTGGCAGCTACCTTACCAATTTATGTAACCTAAAAAGCTACATGTACTATCAGCGTCAAAAGAAATCAGAACAGCGCCAAGCCTTCGCGATGGTATAGTGCATGCCGTCCGGCTATCACCGCGGACAGGGCACGCGTATAAGCGCAGAGCTGCCGAACAGTATGCGTGCACCTGTCAACGTTAATAACTGGACGGCGCGCTCTACACTGTCAACAAGGCTTGCTGCTGTTCCGGTTTCATTTGACACTGGTAGAACCGTGAACTACGTGTTACGATAAATAACTTTCAGCACCTTTCAGCACACAATTCAGCTCACCAAATATAATTTGTTTCAACGCAAGAGACCTCAACTGAGCCACAACGCTAAGTTTCAAAGAATGCTTGCTTTGCAGCGATTGTAAGAAGGCTTTTCTTCGCCTACACTGTTCACTTTCTGCATTTTTTTTCATATAAACCTGCAAGCATTGTGGCGTCGCTAACGCGAAACCGGTGCTATGAAACAACCACAAAACACTCATTTTACGCGCCTCCATCAACTAATTCAATCAGAGGGAAAATTAGTAGGGGCTGAGTGTAGACACGGTCCCTCGCTACAAGCCATGGAGTTCGCCTCTGCACTAACCTCATTTGTTCAGTGCGTACAGGGTCCCTGGGGTAATTACACTACCCGCCAGCTCACCACGCAATGCTGGAAATTTCTCGATGTGGCCGAAAGCTGTCGCAAGGGCGCTAACGCGGCCTGGCGTCCAAATTGAGTCAACAACTCGCTAAAAAGGACTCTTTCCTAACCTATGTTTTTTTGTCGTGTGCTATGAATTACTCTGTGGGTTTTAAGGCCCGGGCTCGAAAACTATTCAACGATTCTCCGGCACAACATTGTGCACAACTTGTAGGCACGCACGCACGCACACACACACACACACGCACACACACACATGCGCACACACACACGCACACACACACGCACATAAACACGCATACACACCCGCACACACATACACATGCATACACACGCGCACACACATACACACGCACACGCACACACGCACATGCAGACACACGCACACACATGCAGACGCACACACACGCACACACTCACATACACACGCATACACACACGCACACACATACACACGCATACACACACGCATACACGCACACGCACACACACACGCACACACACGCATACACACACACACACACACACACACACGCGTGCGCGCGCGCGCATGCATATTTAGGAGTACAGTACATGTGTGGTCTTGTGTCCATTCAGTTAAGCCTTTGCAAATTATTCTACATTACAAAAAGCTCATACATTTGCCACAAAATGCAGCAGTGAATGTGATATCAACATATTGGAAAGTCACGTGATAAATGGCAACGAAATGTCATTGTGTAGCGCGCTTTTCAAGACGAAAAAACGCGCAAAAAGAACGCGCACAGGACGCGCGCGAGATAACAAGGTAACACGGGGTAATTAAACCTTTGAATATGGTTGCAGGCTGCCACCGTGGCGCCAATGCAGCGAGGTTCGGCGCCCTTGTGGCCTAGTTCAGTCAAGAACTCCTCAAAAATACCGCTTAGTAAGCCTAACTTTATTTCAACGGGCAAAATAAACTGAAACTTACACCCTGAATGTTATGTGGCGCCTTCCTCACAGTGCTGTAATACATGTGCATTTTTTTTATTAACAGCTGCACTTCGGACCTGGGACTTTGATTACGTTTGTTTAGTTAGGTCTGTTTACGGAAACATATTTAAGCCGTTCTCGACACTGTTCGCTTGTCAGCTCAAGGAAGCCAGCTAGTGACAAAAGCTGATTTATGAAAGAAGGTAATTGTGAGTACACTGAACCGTTACTTGTGTAAATGTTGGTTAAACGAGTATTCCAAAATAATGAATCTTTGGGAAATTCTTGGTGGTTTTTCTATGCGCTTTATGCAAAAAAGTTTCAGCTAAACAGGATTATCCACTTAGAAGTGTTCGCGCTTCGGAGACTACGATTTGGGGTTGCTTCGAGGCTGGCAGTGACCATGCACTGGCTGCAACACTAGCACACAGCGTATGGATTGTGAGATCTCGATGTGGCGAGACCCCAAGCTTTTGCAATGAACGGAAACAGCAGACATGGTTGGAACGAAAAAAAGTCAGTTAACACACGTTTATTTAACAACATTAAAACGACGATATCGTCAACCGATTAACATCATTTGTGATCAACACGATAATTAACCTTACACCATAGTGCATAACACTCAACAACATGACGAACGCAAGAACACATGCCAGGCGGCTTCGCCAACACTTGACTTACTAAACTGGTGCCTGAACGTACACCAGTCACCCACGCGAGAGACAACCATCTGCGCCGACCACCACCAGCCAAAAACGACCGCTTATATATCGGGCGCCGACACCCAGGCATGATGCCAGGCGCCACTGTTGTTGTTGTTTCCCTGTGCAAATGGCTCGTACCCAAAGAAGGGGATAGGCCAATTATAAGGTGAATTTGCCCTATACTTTCAGCATTGCGTCATTCCTGCAAAACTTTTGTAACATTCTTTTGATTTGAAATGCCGATATCAAGTTTGCAAAAAAGAAAATAAAGAAAAATAGTGAGACCGTAATTTAGCAAGAAAATCGTTTAGTCGCAGTGATGTATTCCTGAACGGTGAATAAAACATCCCTGTGGCTGAAACCCAGTGTAGAGGCTTCAAACGAAAGAAGATGAAGTGATAAATGCAAGCCCCGTCTTTGAAGAGGTGGTGCTAATATGCTTTGCCTGAATAAATCGAAACGGCGACAATGTAATAAAAAATGACTGATCGTTTCCTATTGATTACAGTAAACTGACAAAGGCGAATTCAATATACCTGATCTATGCAAGCAAAATTGAGGGAGGTAACGTGGCAACGAAATTTCGTGATGACAACTTCCATCATTCTTGAATTAGACAGTTCACTGCGCCAGGGGAATAACAAGTGTTTGTACTCTGGAGAAGCCCTCAGTGCAGGGTCTGATAAATTTTGCCCGATTTTAAATGTGCGAAATCGCGCCACCGTTATGTATACTGTATGAGGGAAATTAGGAATAATTGGTGTCGATTGATTGATTGATATGTAGGGTTTAACGTCCGAAAACCACCATATGATTATGAGACGCCATAGTGGAGGGCTCCGGAAATCTAGACCAGCTGGGGTTCTTTAACGTGCACCCAAATTTGAGCACACGGGCCTACAACATTTCCGCCTCCATAGGAAATGCAGCCGCCGCAGCCGGGATTCGAACCCGCGACCTGCGGGTCAGCAGCGAATAATTGGTGTCGAAAGCGATGACTTCGCAAGAGAATCAGCTATTTCATTTAACAACAAACCTTTGTGCCCTGGTGTCCAGATTAAATGAGTACTTCGGAGATCACGGGGAACCAATAATTTAAAAAGTTTCAGTATGGGTGAGCGACCAGATGTGGACAGAGAAGAGCACACTGATAATGAATCAGTTATGACTGCTACGACTGGAATGGAAATATTTACATTTCGCAAAGCTAACATTAATGCCATGATTTCAGCCAGAAAGACAGGAAGAAAATCCGGTAAGCGAAGTGAAAATGACCAATCAAGTACGGGGCAATATATTCCAACCCCTGATTTTTCATGTGATTGAGATATGTCCGTTGCTATGATGGCATTTGTTGGCAGAGCACTTCAATCGTTCTGCAATAAACCATTTAAAATGCCTGTAGGTAATAGCTTAGCGTGAGTTGGGAAGATATCATGATAAACAATTTCTGGAGAATTTCGTTGCTCAGTTAAATGAATCAGATCACGAAGATGTACATTTAGAGGCTCAAGTAACGATTGAACAAATACTGTTTGTGGTTTGTGAAATCTGGGCCAATGCACTGAGAAGAATAGGTCAGGATTGGAAATAAAAATAATTTGTTCAGGGTTAAACGGTGCTTCATATAGTCGTAAAAAGGTCTGCACAGTAAGAATGTTAAAGTGACATAATATAGTTGGTATTCGTGCTTCAAGGTATAACAATGCATTTGCAGTATACTTTGGAAGTCCAACCGGTGCTACGCACTAACCATGATGATGATGGTGGCGATAACGAATGGATGGATGGATGGATGGATGGATGGATTGATATGGCTGTACTTTTTAGATATGGTGGTGGCTAACGCCACCAAGCCGCACTACTCAGTGAGCCAAAAAGTAGATTTATTTTTTTGCAATAAATAGCGAGGTTGAGGACTGGTACTTTAAGGTGAAGGATTTAATTTTCACTCGTGCTTTGAATTTAGCCACCAATCAGATAACACCCTTCTTGTTGTTTGTACCCGCTTAAAGTCTATTTTGCCCTTCCTGTCCCTAAACCACAGTGCTTTGAAAAACTGCGCCGTCTCCCTGAACTACAGGGTGAAGCCCTTTACAGAATTTTATCAAGTGTTCGGCAGTTTCCTCTTCCTCTCAACACGCACTGCATACTGCGTCTACCCCTTCGTATTTGACCCGATATGTCTTGGTTCGCAATACTCCCGTCCTGACCTCAAACCGTAAAGAACTACTCCGAGTAATATCATTGATCCTTTCCTTGACAATTTCCTCCTTAAAGGTTCGATAGATCTCCAGTGCGGATTTCTAATCATGCCAGTTGTCCACGGCCTCACCTTCCTTCGCCTTCTTCTTAACCGATAGATCTCGCAGGCACGCTTGCGGGCACGCTCACGGGCACAACGCCACCTACCACTATGTAGTTGTGGACCCGAAATGCGGCCTATGCGCAGGTCATTTACGTCACAAGGCAGAAACAACTTTACGGAGAGTGTTATCAGCCCCACAGGATGCACGTGACCCTTTTGTGGCACTCCTATGATTTGACGCGTCCTCTCTGGTCGTGCCTAGAGCTTTACCCATAACAAGGGCGCCTTTGTCATCTAAGAGCATCTGTTGCCCGTACTGGTCACCCTTCGGACTTACAAGAGGGGATAAAAGAAGAATTCTTCCGATTCTTGTCCAACCTTATGCACGAGTGTGAGTTGTTGAATTATGTGTGCGTGACCTTTGAATTTTTAAGCGTGTTTGTTATTCAGACGGCAGTCTTTGGATTGAAACAAAATTTGAATGGTAAATATTTCAGTTAATAAACTTCATCTGCTCACTGGGTCTCATTTTTTAGAGCAATCAATGCAGTTTCGTGCTCTGTAGCACTGGCGCACCCAATACGATCCACCTCCTATTCGCCCATTCATTGTCGGCGGTGCAACAACATTTGCCCATAAAGCTCCGGCGAGGCAAGGCGGTTATGCTGAAGACGAAAATTCGGCAGAACCCACGTACGTGGGAATTGACGTTATGCGAAGCATGTGGAGGCAAGGTGACCTAGTTGCAGCTTTTTTTATTAAGCGACCCGCCATGAAAAGACTCCAAGTATACGCACAAGTGTTGCACGCGCAGACATATGTTGTAGAGTTCCAGATGTTTACATAACCAGTTGTTTGCACTTACGCAACAACGCCAACTGGATTATGCGTATTAGCAACTCCAGAAGCTGATATGAAGCGCTGATGCTCGCCAAGATACTGGCCTTGGACACTGCTACATAACTTCAGCGCACGGCACCTAACCACAATGGGCGTTAACCCGACGTGACGGCTCTATCAAAGGAATGCATACGTAATTTTTATTAAATTAGGTTGGCAGCACTGCAACCAGAATTGACGTTTCACGAAGATTTGCGTCTATTTGAAAAGTAGTTCCGAGACCTGACCTAGATCTGCGGTAGAATGCTTGACTGCCACGCAACATGCTTGGGTTCCATTCCTGCTGGGACCCGGAAATTCAGTATTTGAATTCATTGGAGGGGGGGGGGAGTCAACGCTGCCTATTTCAGGTTTTCGTTAACACTGAAATTTGTTCTATGCCATCATTGGGTCGATGTTACCAATGTCGGGTATTTGTTAATGCCTACGCGTTAAAATTGCCCTTATGTGTCACACCTGTGGCACATACCCGGATACCCCTGGCACATACCCGCCGGTGGGTATGTGCTGCTGTTTGACTAGAAGTGCTTGACGACGTACGCGACTGGATTGTGAGATTAATCATGTATAGACCAGCGTGTCATGTTCGTCAACCCATCTTACCCTCCCATGCTCATTTTGGTTCTCGCCAAGTTAAACAGGTGACTACGAGAGCACCCAAATGTGAGCGGCTGGATAGATAGATAGATAGATAGATAGATAGATAGATAGATAGATAGATAGATAGATAGATAGATAGATAGATAGATAGATAGATAGATAGATAGATAGATAGATAGATAGATATGCTCAAAGTCTCCGAAGTTCGCTAGGAAATGCTTCGCATTTGAAACAAGCCACGTGCGCTTCGGTATCTACGCACAGCTATCATGTTAGTAAATTGTTTCTAGTGTTCATCCAAAAGCAAACGAGAATGCGAAAAGAAACTTCTAATGTAAAAGGCCGATTTAAATATTGCATTTCTAGCCGAGGCTGTAAGATACATTAGAGAAAGAGAAGGTTGCAACATGCAGCGAGCTGTGCCAGAGGCAGTGCGCCGACTCTGTGGACAGCTTTCTTTATTTCCATATGATGTTCAGGCACAATCACTGGCGTTCATTCTAGAGCCCTGTGACAATAGAAAAAATGGCTGCTGAATATATTCTTGAATTTCCTCTACAGTAGATATCGCAGCTGAAGGCGACCAAGCAGCTTATCAAGAATCTAAGAAAAAAACAACAACGTGGCAACTGGCTGCGGCAGCAATTACTGCTGCTTTTCTATTACACGAGCATTATGGGCTTGTAACTAACTGCATGTTTGTGTGAATGTTCTTATGTGCTTTTTATCTTTCTCTTCCCCCTATTTCCTCTCCCTCTTTCGACAGCTCCCTTGTTATTCTTACACGTAGGGTAGCGAGCCTAGCTTGATGAACTGCTTAATTTCCCTAACTTTCCTGCTTAACGATTTCTTCTGTCTTGTCTGTTATTATGCATTTTTGTAGAGTTATCCCAAACAACAAAGACAGAATTCGTTTCAAAATAAAGTGCATTTCACACGTTTGACGTAATTTATGCTGACTTGTTTTGTGTATTGTAGTGAATGTTCATTTAAGTAAACTTTCACTTAAGTGATCTATTCTTGGGCCGCTTGATGCTCCCTCAAACGAGAGTTCATGGCAATACTCTAGATCAGGTTTGTTAATCTTGCGAATTTCTACGCGTGAAAGTGATATTTAAAGAGTAGCACTGCTGTAATATTTATATCTCTGTAACATCTATGCAAAATGACTGACCTTTACACATGCACTCTGTAGCTCATTATATATCACAGATCCCCCCCCCAAAAAAAAAAAAACACTACACCTACGTAGAACGCGCTCCATAGTCACAACAGAATCCTGAAAAGCAGCCTTAGCCTATTTTATGCACACATTTTGCATACTTGCTACAAGTGCTCTCACAGGGTACTGACTACGCCCCAAGGTACATTTTTCTAATGGAGAGGCGTTCCTTATACCATTCTTCGTCTTTCTTCGGAAAAGCGCAGTACTGGCTACTCACATTCAAGAAGTTTTGCGCAAATCTATTTGTTGTTGCAGAAGACAACAATGAAGAATTAGGCATGAGGCTTTTGTAATGGCTTAGAGCATTCGGCGACCCACTCGTTACGCGATTCGCATTGCGTCACTCGTGGTTATTTCCTTGCTGTTTTGAAAAGTTTTATGTTATTATCAACGCGACTCATTTTCTAACATGAAGCTTCTGTAAAGCCACGTTGCAACAAGATTTTAATTACAGAATTGGCTCAGTAAGCAGGCAATAAAAAAAACTGGCATGCAGAGTGGTGGAATACTGGGCTGGCATGCTAGGGAGCAAGGTTCAAATAACTTTGTGTCCCAAGAGTTTTTAAAGACGATAGTCTTTCTTGGGGACCTTCAACGCAAACATTTTGGTTTCTGTCTGTACATGTGTTTGTCCACCCTTAACGGCTTCGGGTAGTTGAAACCGCCGACCTCATCAGCAGCGCCCACCGATGTACCTCTAGCTTCAGCGTTCATAATTGTGCAATCGTCAACTAAAAGGCAAATATTGCGCATGTCTGGGGCACCATAACAACACGGATATATTCTGCATGTGCGTCTTTTTCCAAAAAAGACATAAGTAATTATAAAGACCGCAGCGCTTATCACGCTGCGCTGACATTCAACGCTTCCACGAAAAGGCAAGTGTTTGCAATGCTTTGCTAAGACGAGACTGTGGTGGCACCTACCTGTCGCCTTGCGTTCTACACTTCATCACCTTTGAGACGGACGCGAACAGCCGTCTCAGAGCCACACGCTTCGTTTTCTGAAAAAAAAAACTGCCAGATAGCACTCATGTCTGACGTGTGACGTGCCTTGATGCGTTCGTTCGCCTCAGCTGCACGCTCGAGGCACTCTAATGCAGCGCCTCCAGAATACCGTTCACCCATTTTCTTGTGCAGGAATTCATATAAATGCTTTTTTCACTCTTTTCACACGCAAGACTATCGTCTTGCGACGACATTTGCAGATTAACATGCAGATACGGGGTAAATTTATATGTACTTAGTTTTTTATCCACGTGAGATTGGTTATAGACGCCGGCGGTGGTGGTTGCGGCGGAAAACTACGGTGCCGAAACTCCTATTAAGGGAGCTAGCAGCTTTTGCTGTAGAAGTAAACTATTTGTAGTGATGGCTTAAGAACAAAGATTACATAATGTATAGTTACATTGATACGATATGAGCCGGCCCATGTTTTGGGGACAAAAGTAGAGGAAGAGGAAGTTACTTGGTTCGGCTTATGTTCGCAATCGTCGCTGATCATCGCCTGATCTCTACTGTAAATAAACATAGTTCAACCCAATCTAGCCGTAACAGTTTTACAGTGGAGGTGCTGGTTACCTAACCAAGCAACACGGTTCTGCAACAACCTGAGGTACACCTAAGCCGCCGCATTGCTGGGCCAACCCCGTTACCGCTGGTGGTCGAGATGTTTCACGGTGAGGACGGAACCCTGTACCCCGCAGCTGACGACACTGCACCACCGGTTCCAGTGACTTCTTTATAACCAGCTTAGCCACCGCTAGTCTTTGGCAGCGTCAGCATCTGATAGAGCACCATCCTTTCGGGGGCAAGTCTGGCGAGGACGTGGACGAGTGGATCAAACATTACAAGCGGGTGAGCAACTACTACTCTTGGGACGCGGCAACTTAGTTCACTAACCTAATGTTCTTCTTGAGGGACACGGCGCTCACATAGTATGAGAACCATGAGGACACTCTCACAACGCGGGAACGCTTCGTGTCCGAAATCGAGGAGTGTTTAGGAGACACCGTGGCAAAGTGGAAGCAAGCCGAACAAACGCTGCTGCAAAGAGCCCAGGTCCCAGGCAAAACGTGCACGATGTACATCGAGGCGATCTTGAAACTATGCAAGACCGCTAGCTCTTGCATTTCCGAGGAGGACAAAGTCGGCCACCTGTTGAAGGGCGTCGCAGAAGATGTTTATCACTTTCTTATCGGCAACGACAGCATTGGTACAGTAGCCGATGTCATACGGCACTGTCGCACGTTTGAGACTCTGGAAAGACGTGTACGACGAAAGCGACTGCGACAAAGCGTACTAGTTGTTTTTATCCGCATTTAAGAACGCTTACGCAAAATCATTCAAGCGTAAAACAAAAAAAGCCAGAAAAGCAAGAAAGCCATGGATTAATGACAGTGCGTTGAAATTGATAAAGCAAAAAGATGCTCTTTTTAAACAGTTCTTAAGGACAAGAAACGCAGTAGTTTTAGCCGCGTTTAAAAAACTCCGGAATAAAGTTAATGGGTTCCTAAGGGCAGCAAAGACACAGTACTTCGAGAAATTGTTCCCTGCCGAAACGATAATGCGAACCGATGTCACATGGAGAAAGCTAAATAGTTTACTGCATGGAAACCAACAGGCAGATAATCCAGAGGAATTAACAGCAGACAGTGAGCTCATTTCAGGCACGGCCTTAGCTGACGCTTTTAACAACGATTTTGTGTCACTTGTAAATAGCTCCTATGATCACCAATACATAAAATATTTAAAACCCAAAATCATTCACAGTGCATTCCTAAACCCGACTGACACTCAAGAGATACAAAGCATGTTTCGAAGTATTCGGAATAGTAAAAGCTGCGATATCGATGACCTGCAGATTCGCCCAGCAAAGCATGTACTAGATCTAATCGGTCCTGTCTTGGAGCACGTGTACAATCTTTCGCTGGCGAACGGCACATTTCCAAGACGCATGCAAATCGCGAAGGTAACAGCACTTTTCAAATCTGGCGACAAAAACAAGTTCTCGAACTATAGACCAATATCAATTCTGCCTATTTTTTCTAAATGTCTCGAGAAGCTGATAAATGTAAGAATAACCTCATTCTGTAACAAGCACAATCTTCTTACAGATTTTCAATTTGGATTTAGAAAAGGTTGCTCAACTGAATTAGCATTATTGACCCAAAAAGAAATAATTCTGCAAGGCTTTGAAGAAAATTTGGTTACCCTTGGCATACTCATTGATTTTTCAAAGGCCTTCGATACCATCAATCACAACACTTTACTAACAAAACTTGATATTTACGGCTTTAGAGGAACATTTCTGAAATTAATTAGAAGTTATCTGCAGTATAGGTATCAAACTGTTGTTATAGGCAATCACTATTCAAAAAATTTACCGATACGTGCTGGGGTCCCGCAAGGGAGCATACTTGGACCACTATTGTTCAACATTTATATAAATGATTTAACGAATATCAAGACTACGGCGTGATTTGTTATCTATGCGGACGACACTAGTTTATTTATCACTTCTAGAAACGTCGCCGAACTCATCAGCACTGCCAATGATACTCTAGAACAAATAAACAAATGGAGTTTATCAAACTCGCTAACTATTAATGCTGCCAAAACAAAAGGCGTGCTTTTTCGACCAAAGAATAAAAAACAAGTAGTCCATGGATGTCTCCAGATAGGAACTTCCGGGATAGAAGTAGTACCTTCAGTCAAAAGTTTAGGCGTCATTTTTCAGGAAAACATGTTATGGAATGAACATGTCAACACTATTGCCAATAAGCTTGCTCGAGTCACAGGTATACTAGTAAGATTACGCCTCTTGCTGCCATTGAAAGTGAAGCTCTTACTTTATAATTCTCTTTTTCTATCACATATCAATTATTGTCATCTCGTATGGGGCAACACAACCAGCTCAAACATTAACATTTTATTCCTTTTGCAAAAGAAAGCCGTTCGAACGATTTTAAATGCTCCATTCGATGCACACACGGACCCTATTTTTGACCAGTTAAATATCATACCATTAAAGGCAGTGTACAATACAATTTTGCAAAAACGGTTTTTAATAGAAAGAAAGAATAGCATGGGTTTTCTAGAGCAATTGTCAAGGCTCACACTAAATTCAAGCACGTTCAGTACACGTCACAAAGAAACCTGGCATGTTCCACATTGTAGAACAAATTATGGAAAACAAATGCTACGTCATGCCTTACGTCTTTGCTAAACTCTTTTCATTAACTGCCATATTTCCCCTCCCAAAGGATCTGGATGTGCCGATCATACATCTTATTCGCTATTGTGTTTTAAATGAACATGCATTTTAAGTTAAAAGTACAAGGCGAAGCGTTTTTGAACTTTTGTATATTCATTAGTGAATACTTCTTATGCTCGTATGTTTACTATGTATTTTTATGTATTTTTGTGTTGAAGGTGTATAGCGACGCGTTTCAAACTTTGTATATAAATTTGTTCATTGTTTTCGGATGCAAGTGTTTTGAATTATCTCTATTTCTTACTGTGCGTGTGTGTACATGAATCTGTTCTTGCATTGCATTTTTGATCTTGCCCGCCAACTGTTTGTTGCGAAAGAAAAGGGGCACAGACCTCGTCAAGCCGTAATGTGGCTTTTTGTCTGTGTCCCTGTTATCTGTACAATGTATAGATGCGAAATAAAGTTCAAGTTCAAGTTCAAGATGAGGCGCATTGCTCCTAAATTTCGTCGATTACCTAATGTGACCTCGGTAGCCAGTGTTGACAACTACGCGCCTTCTCATCTTGCGTCTACAATACGTGAGATCGTGTGTGAAGAACTCAGTCGACACACTCGCATGACACCTTGTGAAGCTACACCCTTGCTGGTTCCAGACCAGCATCGGCACCCTGTTTCCATTGGTGCAGCAGGCATCGAGGAGTATGACTACGTTTTTGGCACACCACCGAGGCCAGAGCACAGTCGCTGCCAAGACACCAGGCCCCAGCGCCGCTTCAGCTACCCTCGACAGCTGGCCGCCGACTATCAGAACCCGAACGAATACGCACCTGTGTCACCACGCCCTCACGATGCTTTCCAAAATGCATATCGTCAACCTCCTGTCTGGTAGAGCTGTGGTGCTCCAGGACACATTGCTCCGTTCTGCCGTCAGCAGAGAGAGATGGCATCGAGATACGAGCCATCATCGAGACCTCCTCGCGGTGGTCGCAATTATTATGACGATCCTTGGTGGTCTACGTATCCCAATAGCACCCTACGACAAGGGAGCCGGCGTGGAACCTCTCCCACTTCTGACCGTAGCTTGACACCTCCGCCTGGCCAAACGCATCGCTCTCCTTCACCTCTACGGCGGCGATCGCCACCACCACCGCCGGGAAACCAGCCGGCGCGGCCGATGGAGGTGCGGTCGCACAACAGGATTCACCTCATATACCTCCGCCAGTTACGACGGACAAAAACCGGATATGTGTGTCAATAGACGGATTGTGTGCAACGGCTTTAGTGGATACTGGTGCCACAGTTTCTGTTATGAACAGTTCATTTAAAGATTGCTTAGGCCGCAAAGTAATGTTTTCCTATCAGGACTCTGGTAGATTTCGTGGCGTGGGCGGGGACATACTTCAACCCGTAAGAGTATGTGCCGTTAACGTGTTGTTGGCGGGAAAGGCGTTTCCAACTGAGTTCCTGATTCTGAAACGGTGTACACATGATCTTATTCTCGGCATTGACTTCCTTCAAGAGTGTGCCGTTTTCGTCGACTGCAGTACGGTTGAAGTTTCTGTTAGCGGTGGTGATGCTTTTCCCGCCTTAGTTGAGCAGCATGCAGCTGCCTCCGGAAGACCTTCTGATTGTTTCCAAAGAGCTGACATTACCACCATGGTCTACGAGTTCTGTAGCCGTATCTACTTCAATAGCTGCAGTATCAGTCTTTGATGCCGTCGTTCAACCTCTCATGGTTCAGTGTGCAAGAAAGATGCAATAGTGCCTCATTCGATTACTTCAATTATCAATGGCTGCGCGTTTTTGTTGACACTTAATTCTTTATCTGCGTAGATTATCCTTCCTCGAGGAATGAAGCTCGCGCTGTTCCATGGTGTCACGGAAAATTCTATTGTCGCCATCAACGACGAGGAAAGTGAGAAACGCGTGGGCACCCCTAAACGAAGTTCCTTCCATGAGTCCCACATTTTGAGCATGGTAAGCAAGACGCTTCGGTCACATGAACAACAACAATTCGTCCAACTAATACAACGACAGGGTCAGTGTTTCACTTCGGCGAAAAGGGTAAGCGACTGTCTTTACCACACTCTCGACCACAGCATGCCATCGCCACAGGCTTTGCTCATCCGGTTCGGCAAAAGCCTTACAGGGTGTCGTCATCTGGACGGAAAGTTATAGCGGAAAAATTTCAGGACATGTTGCAGAAGGGTGTTATTGAAGAGTCGTGCAGCCCGTGCGCAGCACCTGTGATTTTGGTTCGCAAGAAAGACGGTTTCCGGAGGTTTTGCATTGATTATAGACGATTGAATGCCTTGACCTAAAAGGATGTATATCCGCTGCCTCGGATCGACGACGTAATTGACTGTCTAAGTTCTGCTTTATACTTTTCTTCACTCGATCTACAATCAGGATATTGGCAGATCCCCATACACCCTGCTGACAAAGAGAAAACGGCATTTGTAACACCGGATGCACTCTATCAGTTCAATGTGATGCCTTTGAGCCATGCAATGCCCCCTCCCCCAACTTTTGAAAGATTTATGAACTCGATTTTTCGCGGACTGAAATGGGAGATATGTTTGTGGTATCTGGACGACGTTGTCATTTTTGGCCGCACATTCGAAGAACATAACGTTCGTTTGAGCCTCGTTCTGGACTGTGTGGGAAAGGCTGGCTTCGTCTTGAACTCCAAGAAGTGTCGGTTTGGTGAACGGCAGGCCTTGATCCTTGGCCATTTTGTGTACAAAGATGGGGTGAGGCCTGACCCCCGGAAAGATGAAGTGGTCAGCGCCTTTAAGCCACCTACGTCTGTAAGAGAACTTCCCAGCTTTTTCAGGTTATATTCCTATTTTCGACGCTTTGTGCCTAAATTTGCGGACATCGTGTACCCATTGACGAGCCTCTTGCGAAAAGACAGTGCATTCGAGTGGACATCTGGGGCCGAATTCACAAAGCTTTCTCTTTGGCTACGCATTTTCTTGGCCAAAACTTCTCTTATCTGGAGGGAATACTATAGCGCGAGTATGAGTTTAACACTTAAGAGGGCAAGGAGGACACACGATAGCCGATGAAACGACAAGGAAAGAAAGAAGTGTGTGCCGATAATATCAAGGTAGCACGCAAAGCGTCTAGCATCGAGAGTACACGATGATAGCCAATGATTTGCTGCATCTAAGTTTTAGTTCCGCGAGCGTCTGCTACAGCACATACGGGATGCCGCGTACGTTGTAATAGGCATTTTGGCGGGCTGTGCAAAGCCAAGCACTCGCCTTTCATCAACGACTGTAGCTAAAAACGAAATTTCTCGATGGCCTTAAGTCATCGAGCAATCCTTGCATTATCTCACCAAGTACAAGTAAACAACACTCCAGGTGCACCATATAAATGAAACCACACATAAATCGATGCATGCAATGTTTGAAAATGTGCCTCGAATGTCTTCCCCTATATAACTCGACCAGTTACCTTACATTTCATTGAAGCTGCGCTGCTACTTAACTAATTCGGTGCAATCTAGCACGGTATAGTGGTGAACGTTAGGGTGTTTTGTACCTATAGTCAAAGGTAGCCTTTGTTACAATATTCTTATTAGAAGACACATGAGCGACTTTGGTGCCTGCAGACAAATTGTGCGGAAGTAGATAACAGCAGTAATCAAATGAAATTGTGAGCGCAACTTCGCTGGTTTCATGCACCGCAGCATTTTTATAAAGCCGGAATGCGAGAACGTGCATACGCTTACGCTTAGGTAAATGTCTACGTAAAATGAGGGAGACTCGTCGGGAGGTGTATCAGTGCTAATGCTTTTCACAAAACACGGTGCAAATATTTCGTCCAGCGTTGTTTGAGTGCGCAAACAAAGCAAGGGACGTGTATACGAGTCTTGAGGTCGAGAGACGTTATCACACGTGCGAAAAGGATGAAAAGAGAGAGAGACTCTCGTTTCGGCTTCGCGAAAGCTTGAAATTGATAGATAATAAAGACAATTTTCTAGCCCAGCAGACGTCAGGGAAAGTCTCCGCAAAGCAGCGTCAGATGCTCGGAGAGCATAAAAAAGTGGAGTACGCGTTGTATGGGAAGGACAGCCACTCAGAAAGCGAGATGAAGTGTGACTGTCCTTAGATGTGAGAATCAATGCTATATTAGGAGAGTTGAGTTAATGAGCCAAAACTTTCTTAAATAACTATAATGGAAGCAAACTGAGCATTGATCTAGTGAAAGTGACACTAGTGACAGTGAACTCATAATAGTTGATTAGCGTTGTCACAGGCCGATATATACTTTTATTTTTTTATTTATATTTGGAAAACTATGAGAAGGTAGCCTACGTTAGAACCGGCTATCCCAACGTCATGACAGTAATGTACAAGAATAAATAGCGCACGGTTATACAGTCACACGTGGCGGTTTCTATCTTCTAGTAACTTTGGGCAAACGCATTCTATTTTTTCTATTTTTGACAAAGTTTCACCGGAAGTTTTTGCATTTGGCTTCATTCGAAGGAATGACGATATATCAGCAATAGGGCGAATGCAAGCACTGCTGCAGTGAACGAGCGGTTACAGCGCTCAGCTACAATCTAGGAGGTACTTGGTTCGATTCGCAGAATCACTGAGCACTTTTTTTTTTCAAGAGGTTGTCCGGCCTGTTATTATGCGTGGTGGTGGGTACTAACGTTTTGAGAAGTGTGCTTTCGCACTTGCTGCTTTCACTCCCCTTTTGACCGAAAAGCGCTGTACTGTGCTCCTTCAAAAATTAAACAATTCAGGGTTCAAAATTTTCTACTTCATCCTTTCTTATCGCAAAAGCGTCCAGTGCTGTAATACCAATATCATACCTGGTATATTACATTTCACGTGTTTAGATATTAGACCAGCAATCAGTCTTCACGGTGTTTTGAAGAAAATGTACGCATGCAGTGAGCTAACTGCTTGCAGCCAAGTTGACTGCCTTTGTAGGGACACGCTTTCGTGCTAATTTGGTGGGCATCATCACATGCAGCAAGACCAAAGAGCACAGACAGTTAGAGCTGACGCAAACAGAGTGATTCGTTTGTGTCTTCTCTCCCGCTATTTGTCATGCTGCACGCTTCAGTGTAATGTCGCTGTCAATGGTAAAAAGGAACTAAAGCAGTTAATCGAGTTCTGCTGAGAGGGTCCCCTATTGTCCAGAATGGAACAAAACAATGGCAATTTGATTTGTGTGATAAAGCGATACCCTGCTTTTGGTTACTAGAATAAATTTCTAAACTGAACTTTATTTTTTATTCACAACAGTTCCAGTGCAGATGAAAGGTGCATGGAGAAAATTCGTGTATTCAGCTTGACTAGGTTTGTCACCTTAATTGTAATTGCGAACCGGTATCACAGTATGCGCAAATATCACACACATATACAACCACGGGTGATAGCTTGCATATCATGATCAAAATGGACCATATGCGAAATTGCTTTGTGCTCTGGCAACACTGTGCATTTTGACCCCGCCGCCATTTTAATGTGGGCGAGCGGTCGACGTCAACGCGTTCGTTAGTACGGCCGTACGACTCCTGAACACTTGCTTCATTGCGCTGAGCTACTGCGATGGCTACAGCAAGATATTTCCCAGTGCCCGAACATGTGATGTGGACAAACTGTTTAGGAATCTTGCCACATCTTGCCACTTGTATGTCATTGCATCATTCGGAAAGTGGTGGAAGGATACCTACAAGATATAAGCAAACGAACATTCAATGCGACGTCATGAGCTAGGTTTCTCTCAGCTGTTTAAATGATTGTTGTTTACAAACACAGGCACTACCACAAATTCATCTCACCGGGAATAGAAGTCACACGTATATATTCACTGCAGGAATAATGATGCACTTGTAATGTGACCCCCTCCCCCTCAGTTTTTTTCTGTGCACACTCCCGTTTCTTAGCAGCCTTTCCTAGATATGGCCCTTCATAGCAAGCCTTAAGAGGCACTAGTCACTTGTGGACATTCGGGGGAATTTAAATCAGTCATTTTTTATATCTAAGTAGCTTCAAAGGTTTCTAGGAGCTGCGAGTGTAAGGCAGTGAAAATGCTGAATCCCATACAACTAAGTTATGGCTGTCTCCACAGCTGTATCTTTTATAATGCAACATGAAACATCTTTCAAGTGAGGTGAGTTGCAACACAAAAAAAAAAACAACAGCTGCAACGTAACTGAGCCAAAGAGACTAAAATGCAGAGAGTGAACCCCGTCTTACGAATAAATAGGACTGCCGCACTCTGAACTCATGCAGAACGTCATTCAGTCAAGCCCTAGCGATACTCATGGTGCCAGTTTTCGAAACCTACGGCAGTGCGCCCCGCTAGTTTTCGATTTTATTTCGTTAGTAACGGAAAATTAGTGAGAAAGGTCCCAATGAAAAAGTTGCGTCCGCGAACGTTGGGGGAATTGAAGTTAAGTGCCTGAGCAGGTAGTTTTCTGTTCCAAAGTGGGCATAGCCCTTATCTTCCGAATGACTGTTTTATTGCTGCGCGGTGACCGTACTTACGGACACAACGAAGCTTGAACGCGGACAAGCAACCGAGCTGCCTTTCTAGGATGCGTGTACGGCATGTTACTCGGAGTAGCGGAAGCTCTGCACGTCTCTGTCCACAATCACCTTCAAAAATAACATTTCTACGTCGTTGACCTTCATGGTGTAATCTTGTCACAAAAAAGCCCATCCTAACAGTTCGGTTCTGTCACACTAGTTAATCCACCAGCAGTGGTGGACTCTCTATTCGACTGCAGGGAATCACCGGGGCTCTTCGATTTACTATCTCAGACTCACCGCGGATAGTCCACGGGTAGTCCGAAGCTTCCCGGAATTCATAAGAAAATTTGAATGCCGCACAGCTTCTCAGCGAGTTCGAGACGGTAAATCGAAGAGCACCACTGTCGTGTAGAGGCCCGACGTAGTGAAAGCACCTAGCCGCAAAGCTGAAGAACCTATAAAAACGTGGCCTGTCCGCGTAACACAGAAAAATGGTTAGTCCTGCATTGCTCTCGTGCAGCCCGCGCAACGCGGCGATACATGCATCCTAGACTGTGCCCATGAAGCTTGTGCACGCCATACCCTGTTTTGCGTTTAGATTATCGTTGCAAAATCGTAATTGATGCCACATACCTTGCTCCCATCGCTGTCTGCGACTCCGCGCTGCTTGCACAGCGGCACACAGCAGTGTACTGGCATTTCGTCAGCAAAAAAAAAATATGACTGCGACAGTTGAAGCGCTGAAACGCGTACGTTCGCATGCGGGTCGCCCACGCGTAGTGGCCAAGCCTCGCCAGCATCAAAATGGCGGATATGGTACCTGCTGCGTTCACTAGATGGCGCTGTTAATTTCGCATATTGCGCATATTTTATCAGCCAATTAGGCTGATAAAAACATTAGGTCCGAAGTCTAAGCAGGCTTTGAGAGAGGCAGTGAGTACAATAATAATCGATGGTGAAGTTCCCGATGGATGGAAACTTAGCAGGATGAGCATGATCTATAAAGGAAAGGGGGACAAAGCTGACATAAACAACTACCGTCCTATAACAGTGACATCAGTGGTCTACAGGCTGGCGATGCAGATTATAAAGGAAAGACTGCAGGCGTGGATAGAGGATGAGGGGGTGCTGGGGGAACTACAGAATGGGTTTCGGAAACACAGGAGGTTGGAAGACAATCTGTTCTCACTGACGCAGTGCATCGAAATAGCAGAAAAAGAACACAGGCCCCTGTGGCTAGCATTTTTGGATATCAAGGGAGCGTACGATAGCGTGGTTCAAGAGGAATTCTGGGGAATACTGGACACACTAGGCGTGGAACATGTAGTCACTAATCTTTTAAAGGGTGTCTATAAAGGTAACAAGGCAGTCATAAAGTGGGAAAAACAGGTATCCAAACCTGCAGAGGTAAAACGGGGGCTTAGGCAGGGGTGCCCCCTGTCACCCTTATTATTCATGATGTACCTACAAGGATTAGAGGCAAAATTAGAGGGAAGTGGACTGGGCTTCAACCTCTCTTTAGTCAAACAAGGAAAACTTATTGATCAGGCACTACCAGCATTAATGTACGCAGATGATATAGTGCTAATGGCCAACAACAAGGAAGATTTGCAGAGATTGATGGACATCTGCGGTAATGAGGGAGATAGGTTAGATTTTAGATTCAGTAGGGAAAAATCAGCAGTCATGATTTTCAATGACAACAAAAGTAGTGAGCTTAGAATACAGGAGGTGACGCTAGAGATAACAGATAAATACAAATATCTGGGCGTATGGATAAGCAATGGGACCGAGTATCTGAGGGAACACGAAATATACGTGACGACTAAAGGTAACAGGAATGCAGCAGTCATGAAAAATAGGGCACTGTGGAATTACAATAGGTATGATGTTGTGAGAGCAATATGGAAAGGGGTCATGGTTCCTGGGCTGACGTTCAGCAATGCGGTCTTGTGCATGAGATCAGAAGTTCAAGCAAGATTAGAAATTAAGCAACGTGGAATAGGTAGGCTTGCTTTAGGAGCTCACGGGAATACACCAAATCAAGGAGTACTAGGTGATATGGGATGGACATCATTTGAGGGCAGGGAAGCTAGCAGCAAGATAAAATTTGAGAAGCGATTGAGAGAAATGGGGGAAGAGCGTTAGGCTAGGAAGGTTTTCAGCTACTTGTACATGAAGAATGTCGATACAAAATGGAGGAAGCGAACCAGGAAGTTGACTGGTAAATACTTAGAAAACAGCAGGTGGCGAAACCAAAAAGAACTATCGGCTAAGAAAAAAGTGAAGGAAACGGAGACTGACATGTGGAGAATGGGCATGATTAAGAAGTCCGCACTAGAGATCTATCGAACTTTTAGGCAGGAAATTGCCAAGGAAAGGATCTATGATAATACTCGCGGTAGTTCTCTACTGTTTGAGGCCAGGACGGGAGTACTGCGAACCAAGACATATCGGGCCAAATACGAAGGGGTCGACACAGTATGCAGTGCGTGTGGAGAGGAAGAAGAAACTGCCGAACACTTGATAATGTTCTGTAAAGGGCTTCACCCTATAGTTCAGTATGATGGCGCAGAGTTTTTCAAAGCACAGGGATTTAGGGACAGCGAGGGCAAAATAGACTTTAAGCGGGTAGACTTAACTAGAAGGAGGTTATCTGATTGGTGGCTAAAGTCAAGGCACGAGTGAAAATTAAACCCTTCACTGCGAAGTACGAATCCTCAACTTCATTATTTAAAGGAAAAAAAAACGATAAATGTAATGGTTAGTTCACTAAGTATTATGGCTAGGTGGCGTTAGCCGCCGCCCGATCTAAAGGGTACAGCCACATCCATCCATCCATCCATCCATCCATTGCCTATTGAAAGGTTGAAATCGACATATTCAACCAGCGCAATGTGTACGAGATATGCCATGTAGAGTAGCTATGCTCTAAACTAATCTTCGCAGGTTCGTTCCATTTTACCCAATTTCTTGCCCATGACTGTAGGTTGGAAAATAAAACAACTTCTTCGAACACACATATTCCGTGTAAGGTTACATTTATTTTTATGCTGTACAAAATAAAATGAAATTTATATTGGCTCAATAGAGAAATAACTAGAAACAAATTCAGCCAAATCATTACCAAACTTACTCACCAATGATGAACGGATTCTCATTTAAAAGATACATACATACATACATATACGCACACATATATATATATATGTACACCCATACATACATACATACACTCAGGTGTAAATATTAAAGTGAATGGCTATAAAACAACAATTCTAATACACTCATTTTGAACATACTACAGAAAGTAATTTACGAGAGAAATCCACCGGCACTGTTATGTCTGAACATGGTGTTTCTCGAATCATCTCGCAAAGGCTTGATGCATAGTTTTCTGCTGCTGCCCAGTGACAAGCAGCTTTTATAAAAAACACAAGAATAAAGCCCTTGACAATTTCATGCTAAAGAAAAGGGCTGTGCATCAATACTTTGTACATGTCTGCAATATCACTCTATTTATTTACATAGCTTGGCTCATTCACAACCAACTAACAAAGCATGTTAGGACACTTGGGCTGAAAGTTGGCACAGTGCGAGTAAATTCTAGACAATACATGAATAATGCAATTATAAGCTCCTAAGGTCCTTGGTGCAAGCAGTGTTTATATTGACAGCTATAGGTGCCATTTCGTTTCCCCAAAACACTTCTCAAAAGTAGAATCAACTTTATTTAGCTTAAAGTTTCTATTCTGGCACATCGTGGTGGCTCAACGGTGGAAGTGACTCTTTCGGCCAAAAAAACAAAGACCAATTATTTTTCCAGTTCGTGTATTCACCCCATGCTAACATTGAGGCAGCTGATAGGAGTGCTTTTGGAGAGAGGAAACCACCACACTCCCACCAGTTGTGGCCTTGGGTAGCTACTTTACTTGGACAAAAATGATGAAAAACACTCCTCAAGAAGACTTCAAAGTTTGCACATCAACACAGTTCCCATACAGCTGTCTATTAGTCTGCTTGAAAAATATTGAGTTTACTGGTGGGCATTGACTGTACACTATGTGAGCTGATGCTCCAGTGCACTGCATGTATGTCTTGCTGCTGGCCTCAACTGCGATGTTGCTCAGCACATATGTGTAAAATAACAACGAATACTATGCCACTGCAAAGTAATTATGTGTTATTTGCATGAAACAGGGACCACAATAAAAGAACATAGCAACATTTGCCTTCACAAAGTTCAAAAAATGTAAATAAATTTCCACAGAGTTTTCACAGTTCATCTGAGGATAGTAATATTGGTTGTAAACACATTCCTAATTCCACTAACAAACTATTTTAAGATGCCAGATTCAATAATAGAGTATACCAGCACTTTTGTAGGGCTAAACAATTTTACAGGCACCTAGAAAAACACAAGTGAATGCATGCTATAGCTACATATAAAAAGAAATACTTTTATTTCTAGTTTGAGTAGAGCTGCATAGATGATAAGTCATTTGCATTACATTATGAACAAACCTATCCGAGCAAAGTATACATTTAAAAAGTACACTTACACAGTAGATACGTAGACTGTTGAAAGACGGACAGGCAGTGGGATAATACCCAAGCACTAAAATCTACTGTTAAGATATACTAGGAGTAGTGATGATCATCTTCCTTCCAAATAAAATAATCCACATACATTCTCTTGCCAGAGCCTATACACTCATGGCATCATTGGTGCTATACAAATGAGTGTACACTTAAGGATTACATCGACTAAGTACATGATTACGGCATCCATGGCTTTACTTCTTGTACTACAAAGAATGCAAACACAGTTACCATTGGCGACCATGGATGCTGTAATTCCTGGCATGTAAACACAGAGGCACGCAGGCACTTAACAAACATGTTAAAAACTTCAGCTCAAAAATATTTGCCCAGTAACACTACAGCAGCCTTTAAATTAGTGTCATAGTTTGTTATCTTCCATGCAAAATTGAAATAATTTCGAATGCAAGCAAATGAACTGCTGAATAATGCACTGCTAAGAAGTTAAGCAGCAGCTGCTCCTGACATCACAATGTGCTCTTTCTGCTGTTGTAAACTTTGAGCAGGAGAACAGTCACTGGCAGTCCCTTTATACTTGTTGGTCTTCTGTGCTCTGTTCTTGATACACTGTACATGACCATGGAGCACCGCACCCCTTGTTATTGCTGGAACTTAGAAAAATACAGATCATTGTTACAACCATGCTACATGCAAGAGTGTATTGTTGTCAATTATGTGCTCATATTTACAGATATTGTATTTTCAGAAGAAAATGACAAGCCTCAACACAAACACACACACAACGGGTGAAGACTGAAAATATATTTATTTTAATACAAGAGCAAAACTACAATGTTATAGATGAAGGCATGAAACTTCTGACAGGCATAAAAAGCCAATAGAGCTTCTTCTATTTCGACTTTACACTAGGTGCGAGAAGTAGACCACAAATGAGTTCACTAAGAAACACAAGTTAGACTGCATCACAATACAACAGCCAATGTTCATAACTTTAAGGCTGTCTAACATCGCCAGCTCACCATACCGCATATAGGAGCAAATGGGCAGTCTAGAAGACACAAAGAACTTGTGGATTATGAGTGTGCTTGTTGCTGACATCTATTATTCTAAATGAAGAAAACCATTGAAAAATGCACTTCATCAGGGGAAATAATCATATGCAACAAACACAACGGGCCCCTACAGGTGCCACCAACACTCACCATTATTGTTGATTCCAGTGTCTTGCCGGATGGATATGCTGCGTCCTGCTCAGAACAACAAAGGAGCGCTCCATGACTTGGATGGCATGTGTGCTAGCTGCATCGCTCTGCTGCTGAAATAGGCTCGCCACAGACAGAAAAATGAGAAGCCATGGCTTTTAAACACACTGAACGTCACCTTTAGAGATCAACAATGCATACTTAGGTCAGGTACAAATTGTAGAAAAATATATATCACTATGCAATCGGGGTGAACATGTTCGGCTGAAACACAAGCAACAGCACTGAGAGAGAAAAAGCTACATTAGGTAAAAGATGCAGTTACTGGCCCTATGTCATCTGAGGCTTCTTCAATAGGTCTTTCTCCTAGCAAGTTGTGAACAGCCAGGCAATTTTCACCCACTTGCTATTTCCTTCCAGAGCACTTGATCCACAAAGGGAGTCACAAGCTCGAGAGCCCAATAAGGAATCAAAGTATTTGTGCTCGTTTCAAAGCACAAGCTTTTGAGTCTCAGATTATTGGAGTTTCATTCATAAGCTGCAGGCTTTCACCTTTCAACATTCTCCATTATCTTGGAATTTAGTTCTATAAATGTTGAATAAGAATTATGTGTAAGAATATTACAGGTATCCACTGAAAGCAACCATGCTTGGGTTTTCAATTTGTGCACAGTAAGTGGTGTTCATGTAATCGTATGTATTATAGAAAAACTAATCTTGCAGCCAGCCGTTAGGCAGTTTTGTGCCCTTGAAGCTCCCAAGCAGATCGCAGTCCTTCCAGATGAGGCTGTCATGCATGCTTACACGCCACATCCGCTGAATGATAACAGTCCCAGCAGTGACATAGGCTTGCACAGTTAGGGAGAACGTGTCCTTCCTATTTTCGTACAGGTGCTCCAAGTAATGATGAGGATTGATGTGCCAGAATGTGCAACCGATGCATCACAGGACCTTAACAAACCAATCTCTGCAATCTTTGAAGAGCCAAAAACGAGATATTTAAAAACAATCATTAAAAGCACTCACTTCTAATACTTACTTGAGGAAGCTATCACTTCGTTAAAGTGACCAAAATCTGCAATAATCACTTTGAAATAAACTGAAGCATCATGTAAAATTTACGTACTGCAATATACATGTCGTACTGAAGTATAGTACTACCACAGTGGTAATCGTCTATAGAACTAATTTTCCAAAATAACAGAAATTTTTTACGTGCAACCTGGCTCCTGAAAAATAAATTCACATTAAATTTCCAACTATCAAACGTGGTCAATCGACAGGCCCAACCCCATAATCAAACAAGAGCTCACTTGTATCAAATCACAACTTTTTATGTATTTGCTCCATAATATATGTATGTATATAACAGTAGTAGTAAATTTTTCATGCTTCAACTTACCTTAGAGAAACATTACATCTGATGGGCTTAAAATCTTGCACACGTTATAAAACTGTGTGAATTGTAGTACAGGTGAAATTTAGTTCTGCAAGGTTAACTCACCGATGGCTGCATTTAGTAGCCGTCGGTGTCATGAGGAACCAAGTGTGCTCTACGGCCAACAGGCAAAGGGCATCTGCAGACTGGAAGCTGCCAATGACAGCAATGAAGGGCTGGCCAGGCGTGCACGTCCATTGATAAAGTGTAAGAACTGGCCATGACCGGCTGTTGTCAAGGCTCTAGTGCCGTGCAAAACGATGGCCACACGAACTCGGAAACCTGTAGTTACACGATATTGGCCTACAACTTCATCCAAAGCAAGGCACCGGTGAAATCTTTGCTTTTTCTGGGGGCCGGAGGGAAGCTTGACGTTCACGGGCTCTCACTGCCACATAGAACTCTCAAGTTGTTAGCGAAGAACAGTCTAGGCGCACTTCCAAAGTAACACGATCCACAACAGATTGTAGCATCTCGCAGTTTTGGTTGATCATATCACAGCGCTAGGACAATGGTTATCACAAAAAGGAGAAGTGACGACTTAACAAACAATAGCGCCAAGCTGCCGCACCACAACTTCGCAGGGCAAAACAGTTATCAACGCTGTCTTTCAATTTTCGGTCACACGAGCACAGCTTGTTCACAAGTCTTGAAACGTCAACACAGCACCATTGTTCACAACGAACATCGTTTCACTTCCGAACACTACATTGCTCTCAAGTAAATAGAAGCGTACGGGCTAACTAGTGGCGAAGCAAGAACCGTGCGCGTAGTTCATACGTTTCCGTACGTACTTGGGGTCACTCAAGTAACGTGTCAAAACGCTGTCAATCCGAAATGCACAGCACCCAACTGAGAGACTGGAAAGTCAAGCGAACGAACTGTTACCGGCACACAAACACACATTGCAGGCTTCTCGAGTGCCAGTTGCCGTCGATACATCGACGCCGATCCCCGCTTGATAACCACGTCGACGCACAGGCTTCGCTGCGCTTCACCGTACACCATTGCACTGCCACAGCTTTCCGCACTGCTTACACCCACCGAAAGATCTGCTGTAATCACAACGCATCCGGTCAAACGCTGAAGTAACTCGTGCGAGAAGCGTTTGCTGAAAGTCGCACCGACCGATGTGCTGTTTACGACGCCATGTTGATTTCGACAACTGCGCAGCACATAAGAGAGCCTTAGAAAGTACTTGCACTATTTTCACGGCGTGAAAAAATTTTCTCTTATGTGCGAGGGGGGTGATATGACGAACAGGACGGGCGTGCCAGATGAAAAGAAGTGTTTTGGCAACGTCACGGAGTGAGCTGGTGTAGAGGGTATTGCTTCACAACCAATCACAAGCTGTGCCTGTCGGCGAAGCCATCGTCTGCTCGCGTTTGTCGTCTGCTTCGATAAGAGCATGCGACAGGGGATTCGCCTTCGCAACGCTATTATTCTCAGGTCAAGTGGTCGCTGCGTCGCACAAAATACATGTCAGTGGCTCGCAGTACCTTTGATTGATGTTTGTGCGCCAAGTTAAAAGGCTGGTAATTAACGCAGGGATAAAATCAGTCAAGGTTTGCTCCAGAATCGTGAGGGTCTGCATATTTTCGGTGTCATACAAGGTTACTAGGGTCATTCAATTCCGATTGCTTGCCATATTATCACGGTCCATATCGGTGTCTGAACAGTGAAGGTGAAGATGCATGATTTGTTTGTAGTTTCATGCGTAATCACGCGCACCACTAATACGCTTTGGTTTACAAAGTACACTTTGTTCCAGATCGTCCCAAAGTGTATCGACAGCTGTATTCCAGAGATCGCAACCATTGGACAGTTATAGCAAATGAAAGTACACTAGAGCACAAACTTTATGAACCACTCACTGTAAACTTCCTCTCATTTTTATTTCCAATAGCGTGCAAAGAATGTGCTCCCATTAACCTCTTTGGTGGTAGTTTCCACCGATGAGGCAAGGATCTCGAGTCGCACTTTTAATTGGATGAGATGGGGCGCCACACAACAACATAACAAATAAGGTTGATCCTATGCCATGCCGCGTTCGAATGCACTGACCATTCACGTATCACATTAGTTTTCATCCAACCACGAATCTTTACATGCGTAGTTTTATGCCATTGACGCCCAATATAATTCTTCAATTACTGGGACTTCGAACTTATTGGACGATGGTGGTTGTCGACATCATCCACTGCGTACAAGGGAAACAACACGCGAAGCTCAAAGCACCGAAAGAAATAAAAACGCACCAGCAGTCATCAGGCAGCCCGTAATGGGCGTGAATTAACTCAAAACCAGACAGGGCACCAAAGTATACCGCCGCGGCAGCAGCTTCTAAGTAGCCACATTGTTCCTAAGAGTGGTCCGGACCACTCTTAGGATTTTCTCTCAGCCATGCTGTTTTTCCGCACAATTTCGCTTCGTGAATCCACTTACGAGCACTTTTCGGTGACGTAAGCAAATATAGGAACTGCATCACCATCGCTGACATGCTCCCGGGCAGTCACAGCGCGCTTTATTTGCAGCGACCGATGTGACAACGATGGCCTCTTACGACGTTTTTTCGTTTCTTGAATCGACTTACGCAACAAAATTTCTCTTGCGCAAAAATGTTTTCTTAAGTGAGTTTTGTGAATCCGGCCCCTGAATGTGACGCTGCGTTCTGTCAACTCAAATTTTTGCTGACATCAAAGCCAATTCTTCGTCATTTTGACCCATCTGCTCCTACGGAAGTACACAGCGACGCAAGCGGTATTGGCATCGGAGGCGTTTTTGTTCAGCGTCATATTGACAGAGAGCATGTCGTTGCCTATACAAGTCGTTCCCTCAGCAAGGCTGAAAAAAGTTAAACTGTGATTAAACAAGAATGCTTGGCAGCCGTATATGCTATTCAGCAGTTTTGTTGTTACATGTATGGGCGTCCTTTCACAATTGTGACGGACTATCATTTCCTATGCTGGCTTGTCACTCTTTGAGACCTTGCTGGACGCCTTGAACGCTGGGCTATACGCCTCCAGGAATTTGACTTAATGTTGCATAGAAAAGTAGACGGCGTCATTACGACGCTGACTGTCTTTCTCGCATTCAATTTTCTACGACTCACAACATTACAGACATGTTCGACATCTGGGGCCAGATTCAAAAAACTCACTTACGAAAACATTTTTGCGCAAGAGAAATTTTGTTGCGTATGTCGATTCACGAAACGAAAAAAAAAACGCCATAAGAGGCCATCATTGTCACATCGGCCGCTGCAATAAAGCGCGCTGTGACTGCCCGGGAACATGTCAGCTATGGTAAGGCAGTTGCTATATTTGCATACGTCACCGAAAAGTGCTCGTAAGTGGATTCACAAAGCAAAATTTTGCGTAAAAACAGCGTCGCCAAATAAAATCCTAAGAGTGGTCCGGCAGCATTAGTTTGGCAGCAGCAGTTGCGGTGGCATGTCCACGTTATAAGAAGCACTTCTGCAAGCAGGGCCTACTCGTGCTTGGTTTCTCGCGTCGTCAGTGGCCACCGTGGATTATCGTCCACGCTTCCACGCACTCATCGCAGGGCATCGAGGTGCTTGAGCCCAGCGCTGCCTGCTGCGCCTGCGCGTACTGCACACCATCATTAACGAGGACCATATAAGCACGCACCCGTTGGCCAGGACTTCATTTGGCAGCAGCAGTTGCGGTGGCATGTCCCCGCTCTAAGACGCACTTCTTCTGCAAACAGGTTGGTTGGTTACTTTGTGCACCCATTCGAAATCAATTCTGTCCGCAACTGCTGCCCAAACCCTTGTTTTTTGTATTCATATGCCTTCTCTAGCGCAACTTGCCATAAAAACTGAATCTCTTGAAGAAATTTTGAAATGGAAGTTGGACTCACTGATAGATGATTTGGTGTCGAAAGTTAACATCAAGTTGAAAGATCTTGGTCCGGGTGAGCATGCTTCGCTTTGTGAAAATGTTCGTTTTATGAGCAAACAATTTGACGTAATGAAGCTGCGACAGGAAGAGCTGCTGGCCTCGAACAAAGTGCTCTTGTCACGAAATGAAGCACTTGAGAAAAGAGTTGCTGATCTCAAGCAGTATTCGAGGATGAATAATGTTGAGATCAAGGGTGTGCCTTCATCACAGGGTGAGGATTACGGAGCCATTGTGAGGTGAATCGTCGATTCAGTCGAGTGCCCCATCTCACCCGGTGATATCGACACTGTTCACCGTTTTAGCTCCAAGACCACCGAAAAAAGCATTATTGTTCGCTTCTGCTCGCGTGATAAAAAAGTGATTTCATAAGGAAGGCTCGCAGAGCCAGACTACGCACTGACAAAATCGGCTTCTCTGGTGGCACTAACTTGCCAATCTATGTTAATGACCATTTAGGTCTTTATAACAGAAAAATGTTCGCATAGGCGCTGGCACTGAAAAAGGAACACAAGTGGAAGCACTTGTGGACCGATAACTGCCAGATAAAAGCCCGGAAAGCGGACGACGGCAGAGTGTATCGCATTTCCACAGAGTCCGATCTTCGTATCTTCACGTGATGCATTGTAAACTTCTTTTCGCTCATACCCTAAGGAAGGTATAGTTCACTCTTTCTTTTCATGACCTTGCACTCTCCTGAATCTGTGCAGTGTCAACTTTCCAAAATGAGTTTTGCCCTCATTCACTTCAATGCACGTAGCCTTCGTAAGAATATAGATGCAATCATTAACTTCTTTTCCTTAGTTCAGCATGCCTTCACGTTTATCTGCATATGAGAGACTTGGCTTTGTGATGAAGATAACTGCATGACCAGTTTCCCGTCTTATCAAGCTGAATATTGACACCGCCAAAATGATAATCATGGGGGTGCCGCGATTTTTCTTTCCTAAGTTGTCACTTACACGCGCAGATGTGACCCTAAAATAAATGTGAATCATTGCGAATCAGTGTGGAGAGAGGTTGACCACTCATTCCTTGATAATGAAAAAAATCTAATTCTTGGTTGCATTTATCGCTCACCATTGTCGTCCCTTTGCTATTTTTTGCGAAGTGTCAGTGAAGTTTTATCTAAGCTAATTTTTGAAAATAAAAACGTAGTATTTGTAGGTGATGTGAATATTAACTTGCTTGACACGGACAGTACTTCTTATGCAAATTACACTGATTGTTTTATTGGATTTGGCTTTGAATCACTTGTTGAGTGTCCAACTAGAGTTGCATCTCATGGTACCGGTACCCTCATTGATCACGTGTTATTCAACTTGGCGTCACCACCCTGCGTGGGGGTTGTCGCCACCAATATCACCAATCATTTTCCTATCTTCCTCACATTCGAAAACATAACCCACACACGCAATATTAGCTATACCACATCTGTATTTAATTCCGATTCCTTTGTTGAGGCTATCAGCACAACTGACTGGGTGCCTGTTATGTCTATGTCAGACCCAGATGCACCCTTGCGAGCATCTTGTTCGTCATTTTTACTCACCGTTTTGACCAACACGCGTACTGTCCAATGTAAAAAAATACAAATATCCACACAACGCATGGATGACCAATGGCCTTCTGAAAAGCTCAAGGAAGAAAGAAAATATGTATAAAAAAGAAGCGACAGCACTTTATGCGTCTTGCTAAACGATACAAGTGTTATTGCAGTCTATAAATACCTTGCTCTAGCAAGCGAAAAAAAGGTACTATGAAAATGAATTCGACAAGAATAGGACTAACCCCAAAAGGCAGTGGCAGCTGCTCAACTCATTCCTTAACACGTCATCTGCTAATGTCCCTCTAACCAAAATTGACTACAATGGATCCACCTTCAATGAGCCAAAAGAAATTGCCTATGCCTTTTCGGAATACCTTTCTTCCGTCTATACTAACAACCGCCCCCATGCGCAGTCGTATACTTCTCTGGGACGTACCACGCAGTCATTCTTTATTTTTCCAACAACACCACAGGAAGTCTTTTCAACTATTGCTAATCTTAAAAATACAGGGCCTGGGTTACATGACATTTGTGTAAGGCATTTAAAACTGGTTGCACAATTAGTTTCCGATAAGCTGTGTCTTATTATCAACCTTATGTTCAAACAGGGTTTATTTCCTGCTTTTTTTAAAAAAAAGCTAAAGTAATTCTACTTTTTTTAAAAAAAGCGATAAACAAACAGTTTCCAACTACCGTCTAATTTCAATTCTGTCCTGCCTCAGCAAACTAGTCGAAAAATTGTTTGTTAAACGTCTGAATGGATATCTAGTTAAATTTGAATTGCTTAAAGACAGCCAATTTGGTTTCCGTCCAGGTAGGTCAACAATTCTAGCTGTGTGTCTCTAACTGATTACAAAAAGAAAAGTATCGATTCGGGCAATTTAGTGGATTCGGTTTGTTTAGATCTCAATAAAGCCTTTGACACTGTAAATCATGAAGTCTTATTACATAAACTTCAGTCCTATAGAATAACAGGCCCTGCGCTTACATTCTTAAAAAAATTACCTACTTGACTGACAGTACACAGTACACGCCGCAAATACCTCCTCTACAACAAAATATGTTAACCAAAGAGTACCGCAGGGCTCAGTATTGGGTCCTTTGCTATTTATTTTATATATCAATGATCTTCCGGATGTTCTTAGCTCTTTTGATTGTGGTCACTGTGTTCTATACGCTGACGACACAACAATATCTTCATATGATAAAAACATTGATGCTTTTTTTTCAAAGTTAAATCTTGCATTAAGTGCCCTTTTGAATTGGTGCAGCCGTAATCACTTAGCTATCAACCCCACAAAAACGAAATTTATGGTGTTTAAAAGTGCTCAGAGGTCATTATCTGCTATTCCCTTAATACAACTTGGTATTTATTCTATTTCTGCTTGTTCTGATGTCGTCTTTCTTGGCATACATTTTGACCCATGCCTTACCTTTCGCGGTCACTTTAACCATCTTAAGCTGCTGACCCGCAGGGCGCGGGTTCGAATCCCGGCGGCGGCGGCTGCATTTCTGATGGAGGCGGAAATGTTGTAGGCCCGTGTGCTCACATTTGGGTGCACGTAAAGAACCCCGGGTGGTCTAAATTTCCGGAGCCCTTCACTACGGCGTCTCTCATAATCATATAGTGGTTTTGGGACATTAAACACCACATATCAATCAATCAATTTAACCATCTTAAGCAGAAGACTGCGTTTGGTATCCGCGCAATAATCAAAGCTCGCCCTTTCTTTTCACGTGAAGCTCTACTGGCGCTGTATTTTGCGTTCATTCATAGTCATTATTTTTACGGTGTAGTCTCATGGGGCAACACTTATGCTTGCCATTTATCATCAATACAGCACATTCAAAATCAGTCAATCCGCATTGTCACTTCTAGTTCTTCGCAATCGAACGCCTACACATTACTATGCTCCTAATATCTTGCCAGTAAATCTTTTGTTCCGGTTAAATCTTGTTACCTTATTTCACAAACTCCTGTATAATCAACTCGCATTCCCATTTATTACATCTGATCTTTTGCAGAATGATGATGTGACCAGGTTTGCGGCTGATAAAAATTTCCTGTTACCCTCCGCTCATACTAATTATGGCCAAAAAACTTGCGCTTTCAGTGCGATATCTTTTTGAAATGCGTTACCTTCGAGCATTAAGCGTTGCACTTCAATTCCTTTGTTCAAAAAGTCCATCAAAAATCATTTTCTCGAATAACCTTGTAATCGTTTACCTGTTTGACTCGTTTTTGTAATACCATGTTGCGTGTTTTGGCTTGATTTGTGATATAAAAGTGCATTTTCATGTCCGTATATTGTTAGAATTTTCTGTTGCTCTGTATAAATTTTACCGTCCAGTTGTATCGACAGACTGAGGGTCCCGCTAAAGTCTCTGGCTCTGGGGGCCTCGTCTGTATATCTTAGATTTTGTACCTTGGTTTTGGAAATAATAAAACTTGAAACTTGACTACTCTTAGGAACAATGTGGATACTTAGAACCTGCCGCGCGGCGGTATAATTTGGTTCCCTGGCTGGTTTTGAGTTAATTCACGCCCACGAAGGGCTGCCTGATGACTGCTGGTGCGTTTTTATTTCTCTCGGCACTATGAGTTTCGTGTGTTGTTTCCCTTGTACGCAGTGGACGGTATTGACAACGATCGTCGTCCAATAAGTTCGAAGTCGCAGTAATCGAAGAATCATATTGGGTGTCAATGGCGTAAATTTATGCATGTAATGATTTGTGGTTGGATGAAAACCAATGTGATACGTGAATGGTCGGTGCATTCGAACGCGGCATGGCATAGGATCAACCTTATTTATCATGTTGTTGTGTTGCGCCCCATCTCATCCAGCTAAAAGTGCGACTCCAGATCCTTGCCTCATTGGTGGCAATTACCACCATAAAGGTTAATGACAGCACATTTTTGGCACGCTATTGGAAAAAAAAAGATGAGAGGAACTTCTTAGTGAGTGGTTCATAAAGCTTGGGCTCTAGTGCACTTTTATTGGCTCTAACTGTCCAATGGGTGCGATCTCTGAAGTACAGCTGTCGATACACTTCGGGTAGATTTGGAACGGCACGTACTTTGTAAACCGAGTCGTAGTAGGGGTGTGCCTGATTACGCATGGAACTACAAACAAATCAAGAATTTTCACCTTCACTGTTCAGAAACCGATATTGACCGTGATAATATGGCAAGCAGTATGGTCAAGTGACCCTAGTAACATTAAATAACGCCGGAAATATGCAAACCCTCACAATTATGGAGCAAACCTTGGCTGAATTCGCCTCTGCGACAATTACCAGCTATTTAACTTCGCGCACGCACATCATTCAAAGGTAGAGTGAGCCACTGGCTTGTATTTTGTGCGATGCAGCGACCACTTGACCTGGGAATAATTGCGTTGCGAAGACGAATCCCACGTCGCATGCTCTGATCGAAGCAGACGACAAACGCGAGCAGACGTTGGCTTGGCCGACAGACAAACCTCGTGATTGGTTGTGAAGCAATACCCTCAACATCAGCTCACTCCATGACGTTGCCGAAACACTTCTTTCATCTGGCACGCCTGTCGTGTTCGTCATATCAACCCCCTCGCACATAAGAGCAAATTTTGTGACGCCGTGAAAAATGCACAAGTACTTTCTAACAGCTCTCTTACGTGCTGCTCTGTTATCGAAAACAACATGGCGTCGTAGACAGCATATCGGTTGGTGCGAATTTCGGCAAACGCTTCTCGCATGAGTTACTTCAGCGTTTGACCGGATGCGTTGTGATTACGGCAGCTCTGTCGGTGCGTGTAAGCAATGTGGAAAGCTGCGGCACTGCAATAGTGTACAGTAAAGCGCAGCGAAGCCTGTGCGTCGATGTGTTTATCAAGCGGGGATTGGCGCCAGTGTATCGACGGCAACTAGCCCTCCAGAAGCCTGCAATGTGTGTTTGTGTGCCGGTAACAGTTCATTCGCTTTACTTTCCAGTGTTTCAGTTGGGTGCTGTGCGACATTTCGGATTGACAGCGTTTTGGCACGTTACTTGAGTACGTACGGAAACGTATAAACTACGCGCTGTGTTCGGTTCTTGCTTCACCACTGGTTAGCCCGTACGCTTCTCTTTTCTTGTGAGCAATCTAGTGTTCGGGTGTGAAACGATGTTCGTTGTAAACAGTGGTGCTGTGCTGACGTTTCCAAAACTTGCGAAGAAGGTGTGCTCGTGTGACCGAAAATCGAAAGACTGCATTGATAACTGTTTTGCCATGCGACGTTGCGGTGGTGGAGCTTGATGTTTTTGTTTAACTCGTCACTTCTTCTTTTTTTGATAACCATAGTCCTAGCGCTGTAATGTGATGAACCAAAGCTGCGAGATGCTATATTCTGTTTTGGGTCGTGTTACTTTGGCAGCACGCTTTAACTGTTCTTCGCTAACAACTTGAGAGTTCTATGTGGCAGTGAGAGCCCGTGAACGTCAAGCTTCCCTCCGGCCCCCAGAAAAGCAATGATTTCACTAGTGCCTTGCTTTGGTTGAAGTTGTAGGCCAGTACCGGCTAACTACAGGTTTCCAAGTTCGTCTGGCCATCGTTTTGCACGGCACTAGAGCCTTGACAACAGCCGGTCATGGCCAGTTCTTGCACTATATGAATGGACGTGCACGCCTGGCCAGCCCTTCATTGCTGTCATCGGCAACTTCCAGTCTGCAGATGCCATTTGCCTGTTGGCCATAGAGCACATTTGGTTCCCCATGACACTGACGGCTACTAAATGCTGCCATCCAAGAGTTCACCTTACAGAACTAAATATGTTGCTAGTCATACAGTAGTATATGTGTGCAAGTTTTTAAGCCACTCAGATGTAATGTTTCCCTATGTTAAGTTCAAGCATGAAAAATTTACCACTACTGTTATATACATACATATATTATGGAGATGGGGGCAAATACATCAAACGTTTTTAGTGATTTGATATAAGTGAGCTCTTGTTTGATTATTAGGATGGGCGTGATGATTTACCACGTTTGAAATTTGCGAAGTAAATGTGAGTTTATTTTCCTAGAGCCAGGTTGCACTTGAGGAATTTATGTTATTTTGAAATTTTGCTCTGTAGACGGTTACCGCTGTGGTAGCATTATTTTTCACTAAGACATACATATTGCGGTATGTAAATTTCTACATGAGGCTTCAGTTTGTTTCAGAGCGATTATAGCAGATTTGCCCACTTTGACGAAGTGATAGCTTCGTCAAATAGGTATTAGAAGTGAGTGCTTTTGATGATTATTTTCAAATATCTCGTTTTTGGCTCGTCACAGATCGCAGAGATTAGTTTGTTAAGGTCGTGTGATGCACCAGTTGCACACACTGGCACATCAAGCCTCATCATGACTTGGAGCACCTGTACAAAAATAGGAAGGACACGTGCACCCTAACTGTGTAAGCCTGTGTCACTGCTGGGACTGTTATTATTCAGTGGACCTTGATGTTGCCTGGAAGCATGCATGGTAGCCTCATCTGGAAGGACTGAAATCTGCTTGGGTGCTTCGAGAGCACAAAACTGCCTAACGGCTGGCTGCAAGGTTAGTTTTTTTTAATACATACAATTAAGTGAACACCACTTACTGTGCACAAATTGAAAACTCTAACATGGTTGCTTGGAGTGGATACCTGTATTATTCTCACACATAATGCTTATTGAACATTTATTGAACTAAATTGCGAGAGAATTGAGAACGTAGAAAGTTGAAAGCCTGCAGCTTATGAATGAAACTCCAATGATGTGAGGCTCAAACGCTCGTGCTTTTGAACGAGCACAAGTAATTTGATTCCTTATTGAGCTCTTGAGCTTGTGACTCACTCTGTGGATCAATTGCTCTGAAATGAAATAGCAAGTGGGGGAAAATCGCCTGATTGTTCACAAATTGCAAGGAGAAAGACCTATTGAACCAGCCTCAGACGACACAAGGCCAGTAACAGCATTTTTTACTTGATGGTGCTTTTTCTCTCAGTGTTGTGGCATGTTGTGTTTCAGCCGAACGTGTTCACCACGAGTGCATAGTGATATATTTTTTTCTACAAATTGTACCTAACCTAAGTATGCATTGTTGATCTCTGAAGGTGACGTTCAGTGTGTTTCAAAGCTATGGCTCCTCATCTCTCTGTCTGTGGCTAGCCTACTTCAGCAGCAGTGTGATGCAGCCAGCACACATGCAAGCTAAGTCCTGGAGCGCTCCTTTGGTGTTCTGTGCAGGACACAGCATATCCATCCAGCAAGACACTGATATCAACAATAATGGTGAGTGTTGGTGGCACCTGTAGGAGCCCGTTGTGTTTGTTGCGTATGGCTAATTCACCAGATAAGTGCATTTTTGACAGGTTTTTTTCGTTTGGAATAATAGATGTAGAATATTAGATGTAATATAATGATAGATGTAATAGAATAATAGATGTAATAGAATAATAGAAAGCACACTCATACTCCACAAGTGCTTTGTGTCTTCTATACTGTCCATTTGCTCCTATACATGGTATGGAGAGCTCGCTATGTTAGACAGCCTTAAAGTTATGAACATTATCTGTTGTGTTGTAATGCAGTCTCACTTGTGTTTCTTAATTAACATATTTGTGGTCTGCTTCTTTCACCTAGTGTAAAGTGAAATACTAGAAACTTTATTGTCTTATTATGCTTGGTAGACGTTTCATACCTTCATCTATAGCATCGTAGTCATGCTCTTCTATCATAATAAAATTTATTTCCAGTCTTCACTGTTCGTGTATGGGTTGAGGCTTGTCATCCGCTTCTGAAAATACATCTGTAAATATGAACACATATTTAACAACTGTACACTTTTGCATGCAGCATGGTTGTAACAATGATCTGTATTTTTCTAAGTTCCAACAGTAAGAAAGGATCCGATGCTCCATGGTCATGTACGCTGTATCAAAACTAGAGCACAGAATACCAACAAGTAGAAAGGGACTGCCAGTGACTTGTCTCCTGCTCAAAATTTATGACAGCAGAAACAACACTTTGTGATGTCAGGAGCAGTTTGAGTTGTATACGTAGTAACACTCTGTGCAGCTGCAGTTTAACTTCTTAGCAGTGCATTATTCAGCAACTCCTTTGCTTGCCTTCCAAATTATTTGAATTTTGCATAGAAGATACCAAACTTTGACACTAATATAAAGGCTGCTGTAGTGTTAGATGGCAAATAATTTTGAGGTGAAGTTTCCAACATGCATGGTAATTAAAGTGCCTGTATGTCTCTGCATTTAACTGCCATAAATCACAGCATTCACGGTCGGCAATGGTAACTGTGTTTGCATTCTTTGTAGTACAAGAAGTAAAGCCATGGATGCGGTAATTTTCTACTTAGTCGATATAATCCTTCAGTATACACTCATTTGTATAGCCCCAATGATGCCATGTGTGTATAAGCTCTGGGAAAGGAATCTGTCTGGATTATTTATTTGGAAGGACGAGAATCATTATTACTTTTACTATATCTAACAGTAGATTTTAGTGCTTGTGTATAGTTATCCCACTGTCTGTCCATCCTTCGTCTACTTCTCTGTTTCTACTGTGTAAGTGTAACTTTTTTAATGTATAGTTTGCTCGGATAGGTTTGTTCATATTGTAATTGTGTACTATGCAAGTGACTTAGCATCTATGCAGCTTTGCTTAGACTAGAAATAAAAGTATTTATTTTAATTTATATGTAGCTATAGCATGCGTTTACTTATCCTTTTCTAGGTGTCTGTACAATGTTTAGCCCTACAAAGGTACTGGTGTACTCTAATATTGAAGTTGGCATATTAAAATAGTTTGTTAGAGAAGTAACAATGTGTTCATAACCATTTTTATATTCTCAAGTGAGCTGTGAAAACTCTATAAAAAGGTATTTACATATTTTAAACTGTGTGAAGGTCATTATTCTTATGTTCTTTTATTGTGGTCCCTGTTTCATGTAAATGACACATAATTACTTTGCAGTGGCATATTATTAGTTGTGATTTTACACAGATGTGCTGAACAACATCGCAGTTGAGGCCAGCACCAAGACATACATGCAGTGCACTGGAGAATCACCTCACATAATTAGTGAACAGTCTTTGCCTACCAGTGAGGTGAATTTTTTTCAAGCAGGCTACCAGACAACTGTATGAGAACTGTGTTGATGTGCAAATTTTGAAGACTTTTTGAGGAATGTTTTTCATCATTTTATCCGATTGAACCAGCTACCCAAGGTCACAACTTGTGGGAATGTGGTGGTTTCCTCTCTCCAAAACCACTCCTACCAGATGCCTTATTGTTAGCATAGGGTGAATACACGACCTGGAAAAATTGTTGGACTTTGTTTTCTTGGCTGAAAGAGCCACTTCCCCCGTTGAGCCACCACGACCCGCCAGGATAGAAACCTTTAGCTAAAAAAAGTTGATACTACTTTTGAGGAGTGTATCCGGGATACGAAATGGCGCCTGTAGCTGTCAATATAAACACTGCACCAAGAAGCTTAGTAGGTTAAAATTGTATTATTCATGTATTGTTTAGAATTTCTTCGTGCTGTGCTGACTTTTAGCCCAAGTGTCCTAACATGCTTTGTTGGTGCGTTGTGAAGGAGCCAAGTTATGCAAAAAGAGTAATATTGCCGACATATACGAAATAATTATGCACAGCCCTTTTCTTTAGCATGACATTGTCAAGGGCTTTATTTTTTATTCTAAAAAATTAGTACCCTCCACCGCGCATAATCTCAGGCCGGGCAACCTCTTAAAAAAATTCCGCCATATCCACGAAGTGAATGATGATGAGTGGGCGAAGCTCCGGAGATAAACCTGGTAAACCATGAATCCTCTGTACATTTTGCCCACTTGATTTTATTACATCGCTCCTCCTAGCGTACGTCGCCGCACTAAATCGAACGATTGCCTTCAACCAATGACACGCGCCATATGTGACATCATTCCTATTTTATAAGATCTCGCGTCTTTCATCAACTGCAAGTACCGCTTTCTAGTTTATAACATCGTGCATCTTTTCCTCATCAGCTTCAAGTACCACCATCTAGTAAACACTACAAGAACAAAACGAGAGGTGGCTACATACAGGAGACGGTACCGCCATCTAGTGAACACTGCAAGAACTAAACTAGAGGTGGCTACATACAGGGGACGGTACCGCCATCTAGTGAACACTGCAAGAACTAAACTAGAGGTGGCTACATACAGGCTACAGGGGACGTACAGCCCACGCGCTAAGGAGCTTCGCCCCTAAAAAGTGCTCGGCAGCACTGCGGATCGAACACAGAACCAGCTAGATTGTAGCTGAGTGCTGTAACCACTCGTCCACTGCAGCAGTGATTGCATACGCCCTATTGCTGATATATCGTCAATCGTTCGAATGACGCCAAATGCAAAAACTTCCTGCGAAACTTGGCCAAAAATAGAAACAAAATAGTTAAAAGGCATTTGCCCAAGGTTACTAGACGATAGAAACCACCACGTGTGGCTGGATAACCGTGCACTATTTATCTTGTAGATTACTGTCATGACGTTGGGATAGCGGGCTCTAACGTACGCTACCTTCTCGTAGTTTGTCAAGTATAAATAAGAAAATATAAATATATATCGGCTAATGACAACGCTAATCTTTTATTATGAATTCACTGTCACTAGTGTCACTTTCAGTAGATGAGTACTCAGTTTGTTTCCATTATCGTTATTTAAGGAAGCTTCGGCTCATGAACTCACGTCCATCCTAATTTGCATTGATTCTCACATCTAAAGACAGTCACACTTCATCTCGCTTTTTGTGTGGCTGTCGCTCCCATAAAACGCGTACTCCCCTTTTTTATGCCCTCCAAGCATCCGACGCTGCTTTGCGGACACTTTCTTTGAAGTCTACTGGGCCAGAACAATGTCTTTTATATCTATCGATTTTAAGTTTTCGCGCAGCCGGAACGAGAGTCTCTCTTTCTCTCTCTCTTTTCGTATTTTTTGCATGTGTCGTAACGTCTCTCGTCTTCAACACTCGTAGACATGACCCTTGCTTTGTTTGCTCCCTCAAGCAACGCTGGACGAAATATTTGCACCGTGTTTTGTGAAGAGCATTGGCACTGAAGCACCTCCCGACGAGTCTCTCTCGTTTTACGTAGACACATATTTAAGCGTAAGCGTATGCACGTTCTCGCATTCCGCCTTTATAAAAATTCGGCGGTGCATGGAACCAGCGAAATTCCGCTCACAATTTCATTTGATTACTGCTGTTATCTATTTCCGCACAATTTGTGCGCAGGCACAAAAGTCGCTCTTGTGTCTTGTATAAAGAATATTGTAAGAAAGGCTACCTTTTACTATAGGTACAAAACAGCCTTACGTTCACCACTATACCGTGCTCGATTACACCGAATTGAGTAGCAGCGCAGCCTCATTAAAGTGTAAGGTAACTGGTCGCGTTAAACAGAGGAAGACATTTGAGGCACATTTTAAAACATTGCGTGCATCAAATTGATGTGGTGCACCTGGAGTGTTCTTTACTTGTACTTGGCGAGATAGTGCATGGATTGCTCGATGACTTAAGGCCATCGAGAAAATTCTTTTTAGCTACAGTCGTTGATGAAAGGCGAGCGCTTGGCTTTGCACAGCCCACCAAAACGTCTATTACAACGTACGCGGCTTCCCGTAAGCGCTGTAGCGGACGCTCGCGGAACTGAAACTTAGATGCAGCAAAACATTGGCTATCATCGTACACTCTCGATGCTAGACGCTTTGCGTGCTACCTTGATATTATCGCCACACACTTCTTTCTTTCCTTGTCGTTTCATCGGCTATCGTGTGTCCTCTTCGCCCTCTTAAGTGCCGAATAAGTTAAATTCGTACCCGCGCTGTAGTAATCTCTCCAGATAAGAGAATTCTTGGCTATGAAAATGCGTAGCCAAGAGACAGCTTTGTGAATTCGGCCCCTGCTTTGCAACTGTTTCATGCGCATTTCCTGATGTCACCAGGTTCCAGTGGGAACAGCGCAATTACTTGACTGTAGACTCTTTATTCGCCACTGTCAGAAGCCCAAGGGCAGTGGTCGCTTTTGTCTTCGCGATGGACTGTTGTACAAGGTGAATTTCTCGGCAAATGGTGCGCGGTATTTGCTAGTGATTCCCCAAAGCCTTCGGAACGACGTCCCCCATTTCATGCATGATGATCTGACGTCTGGCCATCTTGGATTCATCCGCACTTTGCATCGAACTCAAGAGCGCTTCTACTAGCCTAAAAGGCGACAGTGTACGAAGCAATACGTCTCCAGTTGCGACAAGTGCCAACACCACAAACGTCCTACAAGCAGTCCGCATGGCTTCCGTCACCCTATAACACCGCCCACAACACCTTTTGAAAAAAGTAGTATCAACCTGCTAGGACCGTTTCTGCGGTCTTGCAATAACAACCGCTCGATCATAGTCTGCGTCGATCTCCTTACCAGATATGCGGAAACTGCTGCGATACCATCTTTTACAGCGGATTGCGTCGCAACTTTTCTGTTAGGATCCATCGTTCTTCGCCATGGTCCACCTCAAGTCATCATCAGTGATCGCGGTCGCCAGTTCGTCGCCGACGCTGTAGAGGAATTGCTTCGTCTCTGCACTTCGCAGTTTCGCCAATCAACGCTCTATCATCCCCAGACAAATGAACTTGTGGAACGCACAAAATGCACGCTTACTAATATGCTGGCTATGTATGTATCCTCAAATCACAGGAACTGGGATAACATTTTGCCTTTCATCACCTATGCTTATAATTCAGCGAAACATGAAACCACGGACTTCACTCCGTTCTACCTACTCTACGCTTAACCATCACGCAGCTGCCTTGATACAATACTTCCATTCGAGCTCCATACGGACGATTCAGCTTCTCAAACACTGTGCCGAGCTAAGAAGGCCGCCAAATTGTCCATATTCGGACACTGGAATCGCAAGATCGCTCCAAGCAGAGGTATGATCAACGCCACGACATTGTTTTATTCGAAAACGGGGAATTCGTGTGGTTTTGGACCCCTCAGCGGAAACGTGGCTTATGCCAGAAATTTTTAGCGCACTATATTGGTCTATTCGTTATCGTAAATCACCTGAGCGACTTGACCTACGTGTTGGCACGCTTGACGTCAGCTGGTCGTCGGTCAAGCAAAACACAGTTGGCGCATGTAGCTCGTCTCAAGCAGTTCAACCCCACACTACGTCAATGATTCGCCTCGCCTAGCGGGCTTCGTCTGTGAACCGGGGAATGATACGGTATGAGCCGCGCCATGTTTTGGAGACAAAGGTAGAGGAAGCAGAAGTTACTTGGTTCGGCCTATGTTGGCCATCATCGCCGATCGTCGCTTGATCTCTCCTGTAAATAAACATAGTTAAACCCAATCTAACCGTAACAATATTATGAAGAAGCCAAAGAAGCAGTAGAATAAAGTAGAAGCATGAAAGGTCAAACGAACGCACATACAGTTTGTTTTTAAATGCGAAACATTTCTTGCGGATTTCTCTGACCTCGAACATATCTATCTATCTATCTATCTATCTATCTATCTATCTATCTATCTATCTATCTATCTATCTATCTATCTATCTATCTATCTATCTATCTATCTAGCCGCCTACGACTTTTTGCTCTCCTGGTCGTTTAGATAATTTATTCGATACCAAACTTGACATGGCATAACATGACTATATGAAGAAGATATTTGAGTAGTTATAACATTAAAATTATGACATGAACGTCATGGTATACATTTCATGGTCCAGGAGCTCTTGCGGTGGTTTCCTGCACATGTCATGTTGCAAAACTGGCAGGGTATGGCATGATTGCATGGTGAACACAAGCGACAGACCCAACATGAAAATCATGGCATGCGTGTCATGTAACAACTTGACTACGTGCCACGCTCATGATGCGCTCGCGGTCTTTCTGCTAGCGTCATATATACCAAATTTGGTATTACAGTACGTGAATAATGACGAAGGTATGTGACTGGTGCAAACATGATAATCATGAGAGATGTGTCATGTAGCAACATGACTACATGCCACACTCATGATGCACTGGCAGCGATTTTGCTAGCTTCAATTAGACCCAATTTGGTATAACGGGACGTGAATGGATGACGAAGGGGGGATACTGGTGCAAACAGGATAAACATGAGATGCGCGTTATGTAACAACATGACTACATGCTAGGCTCATGACGTGCTCGTGGCCGTTTCACTAGCTTCACATCTACCAAACTCGGTATTACGCGACGCGAACGGATGGCATAGGTAAACGACACATCCGAACATAATAATCATGACATGCATGTCATGTATTAACATGACTACTTGCCACAGTAATGATGCGCTGGCGGCCGGTTCGCTAGCTTCATATATGCTAAATTTGGTACTACGTGACGCCAATGAAAAACAAATGTATGTGACTGGTGCAAACATGATGATCAAGAGATGCGTGTTATGTAAGAACATGACTACATGCCACAGTCAAGGTGCCAATACATTTCGACGTGACGGGGTGCGCGTGCTCACCGGCGTTCATTTCATCGCGTCACGCCGGCGTTGCCACGCCAGGCACCAATGGTGCGATACGCGCAGGCGAGCGCCGCGCTGCGTTGCTTTGGCGCATGCGCGTTTCAGCGCGTCCGGCAACCCTCCGTCACAAAACGAGGTAGATGCAGCTTTGTCGGGGTAATGCATCGGCGCGAAATGCAGCATATTGCATTTTGCAGCGGTTGCCGTCGGGCCGCGCTGACGGACGCTGGTCGCGCCTGGCGTCAGACAATAGAGCGCTCGCATTTTGCTAAATTCGCGTTGCTGTGTCCAGCGTTTGCATGCTTCAAGGCTACATTAGAGTATATTGATCCCTTCATGATGCGCACACGGCCATTTCGCTAGCTCTACATATATAGGATCTGGTGTTACGTGACGTGGATGGATGACAAATGATATGTCTTGTGCAAACGTGATAATCCTGACACGCTGTGTTGTAAAAACCTACAACATACCATGCTGATAGCGTGCTCGCGGCCATTTCCCTAGCTCTACATATACTAAAGTTGGTATCACGTGACGAGAATAGATGACGTAGGTAAACGACACATCCAAACATGATAATCATGACACAGAAGTCATGTACGGCATCATTTACCTCCATCTCGCAACATTGTGCTTATTGTGAAGTGACATCTCAACATTTCTCATTCATGCTCCGCTTACCATCGATTCCCACTGTACGTTGGATCTGCCATTTTTTTACATTGTAATAGCGATTAGGACAGGAAAAGAAAGGAAAAAAATGAGAGCAAACTAAAATGCGCGTGAGCTTAAGCGATGCTGCTGTGTTTTATAATATGCCCCTCTCGATTTCAGGCACATCACGTTCCAGTGAAGCACACTCAAGTCATGGTGCATACCGAAGGCTTCGAAGTACTGGAAGCAAGACATTCAGTACCTGTTGAAGGAAGAGAGTGTGTCTAGCAGTGACTGAAGCACTATGACGATTCTTTTTTCTTCTTCAAATCATTGGTTTATTAGATATTTGGTGTTTATGGTTTCAGATGTGTGCTGTGCCTCTTCATGTCACTGATATTTCAGCAACGTGGACCAAGCTGCCTTAGTTGTGTCCGTACCTTCCTTGGTCTTCTGCTTTATTCAGGTTGTCGTCATTTCGGGTTGCCGCCGCCTCGGCATTATAAAGTATGTGTTTTCTCCTGCAACTGTGTGTTTTATTGCGTTTTGTTTTGTGCCCCCTGCGAACGGGACGGGCGAGAAGAAACTTAATGAAGCAAGCCTAAAGTTAGCGTTTCATTATTACACCGTAATAATTTAGCCTACTAAAATAATATACTATAAATATGTCCAAATTATTCATACTATTTATTATTTTTTTAGATCATTCTCTTTGTTTGTGCCTTATCAGTATCTGTGTTAAAAACAAAGTAGTCACTTTCTGAACCTGCATCGTCACAATTGTTCTTAAAATAAAATACCCAAGGGCCAAAACAGAACATACACAAGCACGTACTCTGCAAAAGCAAACTGTTTCCTGTTATGAATTTCGTCGCCGATTTCGGCAACAGAAGACTTCAGGAACAGAAACCAAATTGTCGCAGTGAAAGAGTTTCAGGCCACGCGATGGAGCCTACGTGTTGAGCTTGCTGATGACTGGTTTGATTTGAGAGAAGTTTATTCTGAAATTTCGAAGGCGTGTGCCTTAGCACATGTCGGGACACTGCCAAGGCGGGACAGCAAGGCTGAGACCTACCACCCTATCTTTGGCCCTCTGAACAGCCCAACGTTGTGATGTGGTGCCCGGACTCCACAGAGCAGACTTTCATTTGCTGGACGGTGCTGTATTGGTACCGCTTACCCATGGACGCTCCCGGAGCATGTGGTGAAAGGTGGCAAAGCGCCACATTTCGTACAAGAGTGAGGTAAATAAACTTTAGAATAAAGTCTGTGGGAAAAGGCCGGGTTAGGAGGGTACGTTTTCGTTTGAAGTAACTGTATTGTCAGCGCCTCCGCTCAATTTCAATTTTTATGTGGATGAGAAAAGTTTCTCCTATCCATAAAGAAATGCTGGGTAATTTCATTGCATCTAGTTAGTGAATCATTGTTTTGCAAATTGCCAGGTTCACGCAAATGTCTTCCATGGCCGCGGACAGCTAACCCTCACGCCCGGAGTGGGCCCACTCATTGAGATTGATAATTACTTTGTACATGACAAGAGCCGAGAGCCGTGTGCGCATTGTAAGCGAATTTTTGCCGGCTATGTTCTTGGAATCTTTGAACACAGCTTCAATGCTGAAGAGACGATTGGCAGCTCTATAATCACTAATAAATTCGGCCGATTCCACGTACCTGGAAATTGACGTTATGCGAAGCATGCGGAGGGAAGGTGACCATGTCGCATTTTTTTATTGAGCGACATGTCAAGAAATGAAGCTAAATATATGTACACACTGACATATGTTGAAGCGTTGCAGCTGTTTTTATAAGCAGTTGTTTGCAATTGCGCAACGATGTCAACTGGAACGTGCCAATGATTTTTACTGGAACGTGCCACTCAGAATACTTGGGCTCGTTTGCTGCTGGAAACCTAAAACTTGTTATTTGCAACCATCGAGTGTCAATGCTGCCGATGTCAGGTTTTTCTTAACACCGACGTTTATTCTATGCCTTCGTTGGATCGACGCAACGAATGTCGGGTATTACTTAACGCTCACGCGTTAAGATTGCCCATGTTTGTTCTTGTCGTTTAAGGGTAGATACAAAGTGTCAATCCCCTGTTTCACATACCCACATACCAGCGGCACATACCTGCCTTTGGTTATGTGCCACTTTCTCGAGAGAAGTTTTTGACAACGTACGCGACGTGATTGTGACATTATACATGTCTGGACCAGCACATCATATCTTTCAAACTATCTTAAACTCCCATTCTAATTGGGTTCACGCCAAGTTAAGGAGGTAACCACGAGAGCACCCAAACGTAAGCGGATAGATAGATAGATAGATAGATAGATAGATAGATAGATAGATAGATAGATAGATAGATAGACACGCTCGAAGTCGCTGAACTTCATTAAGAAATGCTTAGAATTTAATATATTTGCTTGACAGTAATATAGGAAAGCCAAGGCATTGGCAACCTGCTCAGCTGCATTGGTAGTTTTGGTGCATACCAATACCGAGCATTGGTAATCCCTCTGTGGTACATTGTCATGGCCATAAATAGGTTCCTGTGGTCATCATACTGCGCCGCGTCTATAAAACAGGCACCCGGATGCCTGTTAACTTTCCTTTATTAAATTGCTGTTTAAAACACGCGTAAAGACGCGTTCACATTTTACATTAGGCGGTATTGTAGTTGCCAGACATTTCATTATTCATTCAGTCATTTATTTTTTCTTTTATTGATTGTTATGTCTAAAGGAGTTCTTTTTTTTATCAAACCGTCCGTTTTCTTTGTTCGGAACTCATAGCACACACTGAAACTTCGTCAATCCAGGCATTGTGGTTATACTGCCGTCGTTTAGTTAAAGGGTGAAATCAAAACCTATTTCTTTACGGAGATATGTTTTCTTGCGTGGGCCATGAGTAGATGTGTTCTTATAGCCAGAAGAACACTACTGGGTAACAAGACGAAAACAAGGAAGATTCTGACCAGCACTGAAAGTGAGGTTGCCGTTGTGAACTCGGCTCCATAGACAGTCGCCGTGTCCAACGCCCTCTTGACTGATGAGGTGAATTTTCGTGCTAGATGCCTTTCACACTCCCATAGCAGTGTACAAAGTATACAAAATTGCAAACTACTTTTTCTGAACACTCAACATGAATGACTCGCGGCTCTTCTACAGTCGAGTACGAAGTACTGACGATCATTAAACACTTTCTCTAAACTCAGGGCATCGTACTCTGATTTGTCAAACATTTGTTGTAAACCCAAATCGTTTTTGGTGTTAAATACGCAGAAGGGACGGTTTTCTGCCCTCCCATGGCAGAGTACTAAACACTAAGAAGCGTAAAACACATTCTATATATAATGATGTTCTCCCAGAGTATAGCAGAGCGTACTCTAAACTGTCGAAAATTTTTTTTCTAAAAAAGACACGTGAACTGCATTACCTGGTCCAGCCCTTTGGTCGATGCGAATAGACTTGCTCATGAATCATGATAGACAATTTCAGTTGGGCGTACGTAACGAACCGACGTACGCAGCACACTTACGGGATGTAAGTGTGCATAGGAAGCAAGTATCTATCTACTCTGAAGACGCGTACGTACCCCTATTAAAGGACGCTACGAGCGTAACACAACTCTTCCTAGGTTGCGTTCTTGTCACACATAAGAGAAACCATGAACTTAGTAACGTGGTGACGGTGGTGCTGTTCGACAAAGACAGCAAGAGTGAGCCCGATGCAAGTCTTGTGTATTCCGCGTTCAAAAGCCATGTTTTAATGAGAGACGAGGTACAAAGCGGTATGTTCTAGATTATTGACGCTTGTAAAATTTAGCTTTTTGTCGCACAAAAATCCTCAAGCACCCGTTTCTGACAAGTTGCGTGCAGAAACACGTTCTTTTACTTTCAAGCTTTTCGGCGATCGATCCATTAAAAAGAAGAAAAGCAATCATTTTATACGATTTGGTTGGTTAGAGGTTCGTAAGGAAAAGGAAGAAGGCACCTAATGTCTGTCTGCCTACAGACGACACGGCGCAGTGCCTTATAGGGGCGGGGGGAAGGAGAGATAAAAAGAATGGATGAAAAAATAAAGAGGCAAGCGACGGAAAATAGAAGGAGCTGATTTTATTCATTCTGCAACATAACGCTCGTTGTGGGTTCTGCTAGCTGTGACTGTTTTAGAAAGTGCTGTGCTGGTAGACATAGGTCAACACACTCACTCATGAGCCGACTCAGTCAAACTCACCCAGACTGGACCAAGCCGTCAGTCGTAGTCTTAGTGAGTTGAAGTAAGTAATATTTTGGCAGGTTTTCTTCCTAGTGACTGCGACTGAGATACATTTCAGCGAGTCTGAGTGCGAGTGTGTCCAGTTGAAAAAATCGGCAGCATATCCACGGAGTGAATGATGGAGAGGGGGACGAAGCATCCGTTCATCCATTCAATCTTGCTTCCGTCCGATCATGCGTGCATCTGTGTGGCCGCCCGTACGTCCATCCTCCCGTCCGGTCGTGCGTCTGTTCGTGCGTCTGCACGTTTATCTGTGCGTTCGTCCCTGCGTTCGTTCATGCATCCGCTCCTGCGTCCGTCCATGCGTTATTCTGTCCGTGCAGCCATCCGTGCGTCCGTCTATGCATCTGTCTGTGTATCCGTTCGTCCACCTATTGAACACTCCATGTACGAGCATCTCACATCTTTTCATCATGTATTCCTCATATAGAAGCACCGCCATTCAGCGGATATTCCAAGGACTGAACATGAGAAGGCACACGCACACTTTCTTACGGCTTGCGCTTTGTGTCTACTTCCCACCTTTAGTCACCTCGAGTTCATGGTGTGTACGAGTTCACTGTATTCATGGCACTGCGGCCCAACGCTCGCTAAACCTTTCTAAAACCAAGGAGGTTACACCATACGAGCATAACGTAGCAACCCTTTCTTGTCAGATAGCGCTCAATGTGCATGCCAATGGCTGCTAAGGGGGAATGAGAGACAGGAGAATTCGGCTTTTAGTTAACGCGCACGTTGCGATTTTTCTATTATTTAACAACACACAGAAGAATTATCCCACCGGCACCACCTTTGAGGTCAAAATTTAAGACTGGTTACACACTACGACTACTACTACTATGAGGGATGAACGGCTGCCGCTTCAAGGAGCTTCGCCCCTAAAACGTTTCATGACTGGAAGTACAATTTACTCTTCAGGGCGAAGTTAATTTTACAAGCGTGTCTCACTGAGCGTCAACTACTTTCCTGACCTCTCTTTTTATCTTCTCGACTTCAACATTACTATGACTCCTATATCAGTTCACTATTACATAATTTTTCTACTCCCACATCACTGTAGTAGCATTCATAGGCCAGCCCAACAGATGTGTGAAATGCGGTGAGAATGATGTTTTTTGTCCCTCTCCTTCATTTTTTTCAAGCGAATTTCCTGTAAAGATATCTCATGAGAGTCATCACTTTCTAGTAAAATGTTTTTACTGGATTTCAAGCACTGCTTGCTCGTACGTAAAGATTAAAAAACAAACGTTCTATGTAAAGCGTTGATTATGATAAAGAGAGAGGTAACTTTTTATGAGAGTAACAGATTTTTCCGGCATCTGTATATCGTTAGCATGCTACTTTGTTTAAGTTAGGAGAATGAAACTAAAAAGTTTCAGAACATCAAGAAAAGATCGACAGAAAGAACGTAAAAAAATGTTAAATGTGCAAGTAAGCCTGATAAGTATTTAAATCTCGGGTGAAAGGTAAGTTAAGATTTTGTATGTGATTTGTTACATAGTTAGAACCTTACGCCAAGGCCAAATTCGGGCACGTAATTGACCATTGTCTATACCACTCGACGCTGTTTTGAAGGCCCAGGCGCTGGCCCTAACATGTTGGCATCGTTAACTGGTCGTGGCAAATCATGTCAGTTTGTGGTTCAAAGACTTGCCTTTAGTCAAGGTGCGTGGGACATTCAAGCAATATGTGCTCCCCAGTCTCTATGCTGCCAGAATTGTCACAATAGGGACACCTTGGCAGAAACAGCCGATTCTCTGCTAACAGAATGGTCAGTCGACTGACTCTAAATCAGGGAGAGCCGTGATTCTAGGTGAGGAATGTTTCGGTGAGTCAGTCTGAGTAAAAGCAGACAAATGTTTTGAGAATCTGAGTTCAAGTGAGCCTGGTTGAGGGAAGCTTGGCTGAGTGTGAGTCTGAGTAAGACCTAGGGGCGATATATGTTTCGCGAGTTAATCTGACTGAGCTCTAAATTTTTCGCTCTCCTATGTGGCTAGATCAGAAAGTAAGAAATACCGGTAATGCGACGATTTGTTGCAGGGTGTGCCAGCACTCATGAGCAGCTGCGCTGTATAGAACAGCGCGCTAGATCCAGCTTGGTTCTTATGTCTATAGAACGAAATTCTTACGAGTGTACTCTGCTTCAAATATAATGCTGAACGTACACGGCAGAGCTATACTCGCGCAACCAATGTTCTCAGGAACGACGCTATAACTGTAAATAGCGAACGCCGCGGCCTCACTTCTCTGCTGGTGGCTGTTGTCACGACCATAGGGAGGTACTGTGTGTAGATCACAGAGACCACGTTATGACTGGGACCTGGGACTCTTCTGACGTCGGTGGTGCTCATAGGCATTCGAAAACATAGATATATAAAATGCAATACATAAGTCACATGTGACATGCCAGTGTTTGCATCAGTGTTCGTTAAACTAAAAGTGCTGTATGAGGCTCCCCTTTGCAGCGTACGCCAGGTGTTGTGCAGTACGTATGAAACTTATGTGAATGCCCAAACAATAAAAGTTTCAAATAAGTCTGGACCTGCCATCAGTCAGATTAACTCGCGAAACATATATCGCCCCTAGGTCTTACTCAGACTCACACTCAGCCAAGCTTCCCTCAACCAGGCTCACTTGAACTCAGATTCTCAAAACATTGATTCTGCGCTTGTCCCTGTCTCTTCTCTGCTGTCGTTTGTCTGTTTTTTTGTGCGCATACCAGTTTACCCAGTGCTGGACCTGCCAGCGTGGCTCATAGTGTATGAAGTTGGATCGTTTCAATGTTCCAAGTTCACTAGCTTCCTAACTGCCGTGATCATATGGGATCCAAACCCCACAATTTATATAGTGCCTGCTACAGCTTACTGCTCTAGCCTACCTCGTGCTCTATAACATCGAACTTTTCTTCTAAACACATGTCATTACAAGCATGCGCTGTTAACCTCTGCGATCATCGAGCAGTGCCTTTTAAGGCTTCCTTTCCTGTTTCTTTGTCGGTAATGTCATGGTGTCTTGACACCCAAGTTCAGCATGACACGTGTCCGCCCTTCAGTTTATCTGGTCTTGTGTGCCTCTCTGTTGGCATGCAGACCAGAGTCGTGGCACGCGCTCAAAATACAACGCTCTCAGCACCATTCAGTCAAAAAGTGTGCCCTTAGACAGAGCATGCTCTTTGGAAGAATCGATTAACTTGTTTTATGTGCATATGGCAGTGAGAACTGCGATGTTTCCTACGCCAAAACGCAGAATCCTCTTTATGCACTGCATGTTCTCACTGCAAGTTTTCGCGTTTTAGCACGAACTTGTTTTATGCCGGGGTCTACCACAGCTCCGCTAACGTACTTACGTCACGGGTATCACGCAGTAAAATATTCACTAACAAATTACAATGAAACCACGTCACCAGGCGTCAAACTTACGTATTGTTCCACAGCGTGCGGCACTAAAACACTACGCCACAGAGCATTTGTTGCCAAGCATGCGAAGGACGAGCTACTTAAAGTCACTATGTAACGTAAGTGGTTGTCACAGCTCAGCAACTTCAGTGCGTTCTCATCAGTAGCGAGATTGCGCGAAGGGCACGCGTTCGATAAAGGCTAAAAACGCCGTTGCTCGCGCGTTTCGAGGCGCACGTGCCGCCACAGTGCCTGGTACCTTGTGCGCGATCGCTTACAATGTGATTTGGGCAGTTTGTACCTTTTCTTCTTCCAGCGCGAGTTGCCTTTGAATTTGCAGTGGTGAAAGAGAGCTAGAAAGTAACTTCGCTCGCTGCCACAGTGGGGTTTGTGAAAAATTGACTCTGTTCGCATAATGGGACTTCATAATGACTACTGCGGCATATCAGTCTCTATGTGGGTATCTGCATCCAAACATAAGAAATAAATGTATGGCGAGCACAAGAGTGCGATTCACACTCTTCTAAAAACCTACAAAGCACGCACTGCATTTGAGGTCATGCGTGCTCCATTTTATACGTTGTAAAATCCTAATTTCAAGTAACTTGGTCGTTTCAATGTCTTCGTGGCTCGTTTATTGGGTCAGTCTACACTGGGCTAGTCTACCGTGCTCCACCTTGGCAACCGTGAAACAGCGGTGAATTTGCGTTGCCATCCGTGTCTGTACCCAGACGGTTGCTTGCCTGCTATTTCTTAGGCATTAAGATACGCTCTTTGTTACTCGAGACATAGCTTAGTTCTGCGCCACAACTACTTAACGTGCATGCATGTTATTTTACGCCAATGTCCTTTTATGGTCACGCAAAGAAAGTTAATTCTAATATAGAGATCAGGAGGAACTCTTGTGGGTTCAAATTGCGCGTGGCTTCAGCAAAGTGGTCGAGACATAAAATACCCGCATCCCACTTAACGGCCCTTTGTTCAAGTTATAGGTAGAGGTGCCTCGTTTTAATATTCAGTGTTACTTCTTAGGGTTGTTCTGTCTTTCTATTTTTCTAATGGGGACACCTTTAGGGAGCCGGGCTGTCTTAAACTGTTGTGGTCGCTTGGCGCAACCCAGGCAAAACCACACATACCATAGCCAGCTGTGGCGCACTGGGCGCGCGCTCGCGTCATAAAGACTTACTCTTCATCTTGTACTTCGAATACCTCGATCTTTACATTAACGCTGGCGAAATCGCAACATATCCCGAGTGGAGTACAGTAGAATCTTGTACAGTGACACACATTTCCGCTTGGGGATTGGCCAAGAACTGCGTAGTTAAAATCTTAATTTTTGGAATAAATGTCGTTCTTAATAAAGATAAAGGAAGCCAGCTGAAGCACACCGAGCATGCTCGCCTACCGAAAACGATTCCTCTTCCTCTTGTTATTCTAGTGCCATGACTATGACATTAAATGCGCACAATACTACCGCGGCTAGGGAAACAGGACAAGAAGAATGTATAAAAACTAAAGAAGTAAGCAAGGGAGAACCAGAGAGAAAAGAAATAAAAAAATAATGAAGAAGGAATTTCAAGAGACACACAGAGAGAGAAACAACATTTATTAAAGTCCACGATGATGAATCAAAACGGGCTTGAACCTCGGCCTAGGCTTCAGCCGCGAGCCCTTGTCTCGGGCGGCTTTCTCGGCTTGCTGGATGGCCCATGGATAGTTGTTATTCTAATGCGGAGCTGCGCATAGCCGCCTCTCAGCACGCCCTGCGGTTTGAAACTGCCTCCTCAATCATGACCTGTATTCGACAGATAAATGCAAAGCATGTGATTCCCGGGCAACCCTTGGGCATATGTTATGGGAGTGCTCGAGTCTAAATGACGCAGTCAGCAGTACAAACGAGAAAGAGACAGATTAACAAAAAATTAAAGAAACCTTGAAAAATTAAAGAAAGGAATGACAATGAAAACTGAGGAGAAAGTAAGAAGTCTTACCAGCTCCACACTGACACATCCTTCATGCTTGACACCATGAGAGTGAAGCTGTCTGAACTTTTAATATTCAATACCTAGCTGCAGTAGCTACGCAGTACTAAAACATTACCCTGATATATACTAAAATAAGAAAACTTTAGCTAAAAGACTGCCTTCCAGGTTGAAATACTCCTTATATGCAGATTATGTGTGCATTTGGGCATCTTGCACGGACATGCGGTTAATTCAGATTGCATTGCAAGACGGAATAAATATTATCAACAACTTTTTGAAAAAAAAAGAAATGATTCTATCGCACGCAAAGACAGCTGTATTGCCCTTCACCCGTAAGAAGTTAAAGAACTTCAATCTCATTTTAGAAGGAGAACAACTAATGATTGTAACACAGCATCGGTTTCTCGGAGTAATACTTGATAGGCAGCTATCATGGGCACCTCACACAAAGAAACTCGAAAACGAGGTGAATACGCTAGTGAATATACTCCGTAGAATTGCTGGGACATCATGGGGCGGATCTGTATCATCCATGCTCGCTGTTCACAATGCTTTAATACGTCAACAAGTTGCATATTCTGCAGCAGTCTCACACGGCCTTTCCCGCACTTCAGAGGAGCGACTTCAAAGACTTTTAGCTAGGGGACTGCGCGTCTGCATAGGTGTTCTACGAGTGGCTTCCAGCAGCCTTGTCACAGGAGAGACTCGACAACCACCCTTTCCAGTTAAGAGAACAATTGAAACATGCCGCCAATTTTTTCGCTTAAAGACGCAACACGAGGATCAATCATTGGCACAGGAGATTTTACTAAGAGATAAAAGCAATGCACATAACGATGTACAGAGTAATGCACGTATATTATCCTGAAATGAATTTTGGAGTTCTGAAATGGACTATCCTCCATGGCTGCTGGCAATACCAAGCATTGAATTCTCAGTGGATGGCATTATCAGAAAGAGAGACATGTTCATCCAAGCTGATCAACAACTAGCGCTTTATTAGATACACATGCGGTATCCAGGGTACATACGCATTTGCACAGATGGCTCAAGCACTACAACGTCTTCAACCTCGGAATTTATCGTACCACAGCTCAATAATCAGGAATCGTTTAAATTATGTCGCATGACGTCATCTACTACATCTGAGCTCTTCGCTATTTTGTATGCATGCTCTAAAGTTTAAAAACTCAGTAGCAGATGCTAGAAAATGGGTACTTTTCAGTATCTCACAGGACGCATTAAAATCACTCTTCAGTACATACAGGACGGTAATAAGTGATAGTATGACATACGAAACGCTGAAAGAGCTCACCAAAGCAAAGAAGGCGCGACATGAGATCAAATTCCAGTGGATACCTGGCCATTGCAACATTTCTGGAAACACAGCTGCCGATGAATCAGCACGACAAGCACATTGTAAAGACGTTACTGTTTCTTTACCGATTTCGGAAAATGAATTGCGTAGTATTATAAAAAATACAACTTTCAGAATGAGCAACACTGCTTGGTTTGACCAAAGTACAAAGAGCTGCGATTCATACCACATAGATCCATTTATTGAATTGAAAATTACGCTGGCATTAGATAGAAGTATGGAAACTCTAATTCACCAATTGAGGCTAGGCACCGCATACACAAAACATTTTTTGCACAGAATCGGCAGAGCTGAAACTCCCGAATGCGAATGTGGATTATAGATGAAGACGTATGACACCTTCTCATAGACTGTCCACATCATGACACGCCGAGACGCCATCTTAAGTCCGAACTGTTCGCATTGGACCGCAGACCATTTAGCATGAAAAACTTCTGGGCCCGTGGTAAACTGGACTTTTACAGTCAAACGCTTTAAAAGCATTAATACGTTTTTTACAAGGCAGCGGCATTGCTGACAAGTATTAAGAGATGACAAACTTTCATTTGTAACACATATACTTATTATGTACAGTATCATGTGACACCCATCACGTGTGTGTTGTGAAATGAATGACGTGTTGACTATTATCTACATACGAGCGAATGCATGTTTATAAGGACCAGACTTGTGCTCTACTGTTTGGTGCTGTTGGACCGAATATTAACGAGGGACATTTCTAGAGACTTTTTTCATTGACTTTCGAACATTTACTTACCATTATGTTGTGACATGTGCGTATAAGTGTGTCTTTGCATATCTGTGCCTGAGTTTTCTACATTTCATGCATTGCTGCGTACGTTTTGCTTCAAGATACGTGTTCAAGTTTCAATAAACGGCTAAGGAGTAGCTGGCGCCATATTGGTGCGCCAACATCTCCTTATATATCATATCAATAAAAAGAGAACTTTGAGACAAAATTTATGGGCAGCGCTAGAACGCCTGATTTAGCAATGACAAGAAGTTCCCATGCTTATTCTTGATTTTTTGTTTGATTGATTGTTCTTAAACACTTGTGGCCAGCAATATACAGCAGTGGTGGCTGCGAGATCGAGCAGAGTCACCGCCTTCCGGCAACTGGCCTGAACGCCGAAGTGTAGATTGCTCCCTCCGTTCTTTGCTAGCCACGTCGTGTTTGCATGGGAGAGTAGTTCATCGTGCGCGTTCGCAAAGGGTTTTTTTTTTTTTTTGCTGGATATGTTAGCGCAAGCTTGACTGCTTGTACATATGCCTGAAATGGCGTATGGAAGCATTAGGTCTTGCTCGGCTGGTAATGCACAGAAAATGGGGCCAGTGATGTGCAACTATCCAGAGTACTGTGTATTGTCGTCGTACCCTCTATTTACCAGAATCATTTTGTGAGTGTGGCTTTTTGCTTCAAGCACACCTTAAAATGCACTTGGCGTCTTTCCAAACATGAAGACTAATTAATGGTGAGTAAATGCGGTGTTTTAGTGACTTGTTTGTCAACAAAAACGAAGCTCTAGACCACATTCTTGCACCTTGTTGTCAGGTGTATAACTACGGCAAAGTGTATACTTCATCGAATAATCAATTACCTATAGATATGTTTATCTGGCCATGGTTCTACTACAGCTATGTGGTTCTATCACGTAAAGCGTGACACTTTGGTACTTGAAACGAAGTTGCGGAGGGCCATTTATCATATCGCTTCGGCCGAAATTAACGCTCAAACAACCAATTGCATAGATTTAGAAATGCTTTAAAGAACTCAGACGTTAAAAATTAATTCTGACATCGTGCCTTACATTACTGTTGTATAATTTTACAGAAAGAACTCGTGTTTGCTTACACTGTCTTGAGAATTTTCGTGTCGTTGTTATTGACTGACGGAAAGCAGCGGTCATTTTTCTATTGAAAAAAAAAGAAAACAAAAACATTTACTTTCCGCGAAATAAACAGGCCTTTGATTTATCACTCTCATACACAAATAATCCTTTGATGAAAGTTTTCTGCCAAACTGTTATGAGCTTCTGATAGTTTTACTGGTGCACGAACATGTGCGTGCGAAGTACATGTAATTGTAATGAAAAGAGCTGTCACCATGAAACTTTCCTGGCTAGACTTATCGGCTGTCCCACGTTTCATGGTGAAAAAACGAGGTGAAAATGCGCATGCATATTCGGTGCGAACAGTGGCACCGAGCACGTCGCACTGATATGAGGGATATACTTCCTTCCCCTTTTTTATAAGTTTCAAATGAGATAGATGTTAATAAGTAGTTCAGTCGTGAAATAGGAGTGCGTACGGGGTGTAACATAGGTCAATTGCTCACAAACAACACAGCACAAGCGTGATTTATTGCGAAAGCGTACACGCAGCCAGCCAGGGCGAGCTTAACTCACTAGTAATAGTAGCGTTGAATGGGTGTCGTACGTCAAAGCGGTCGAGAAGAGCGTAAATATTGCCAGCAAACTGCAATCAACGCATTTCATTCGCTGACAGTCGGCTAAAACCGCACTCAGTGAAGCGCCCCTGCTTGTAATAAAGAAGGTAGTTTTTCTATGGCTATATCGACGCAACTATTTTGGTCCGTCCGTCCGTCCGTCCGTCCGTCCGTCTGTCTGTCTGTCTGTCTGTCTGTCTGTCTGTCTGTCTGTCTGTCTGTCTGTCTGTCTGTCTGTTTCTCTGTCTGTACAAGTGTCTGTTTTTCCGCCGTGACGATACACGAAACGGCCCAAATATTACCCCAAACGGCCAACCCCATCCGCAGCGCTCACCGATATTGCTCAAGTGTCAGCATTCATACTTCCCGATATTCAACTAAAAAGCAATTATTACGAATATCTGAGGCACCATTACAACCCGTCAATATTTTTTGTATGTGTCTTCATGCTAGAGAAGGCATACATAAGTAATCCTGAGTACCATAGCATTTATCACACTGCGCTGACAATGCAATGCCATGCTCAAAAACGCAAGTGTTTCCAACGCTTTGCAAAGACGACACGGTGTCGGCATCTGCTCGTCACTTTGCGTCTTATACATTATCGCCTCGTAGACAGGCACGCACGTCTTCCTTTGTTTTCGAAGGTAACTGCGAGATAGCGCTCGTGTCTAACGTGCCTCAAGTTCACACTCGCTGCATGAATCGAGACTCGTTAACGCCGCGCCTGCAAAATACAATTCACAAATTTTCTTCCGCATAACATCAAATAAACGTTTTGTTCACTCAATCAACATGCAACGCTGTCGTCGTTCGACGACATTTGCAGTGAAACATGCAGATACGAAGCTAAATTTAGAATACGCACCACATATAGCTTATCCACACTTCCGCGGGGACGGTGCTGCCATCTATAGTCCAATCTCGTCGCGAATATCGATCAGTAAATGATAGAGTTTCGTTTTGTAGGAATCTTCTAGACGAAGCTTCACTTAGAAGTGCGGCAGTTTGGGCTGGTTGGTATGACATGACGATAGGTATAGCGTGAGAGCAGAACAACGACAAAGCGACACGAACAGACTTAGTCGCCGTTCTGTGCTCGCGCTATTACTATCGCCAAGCTTCACGTTTTTGTTGAATCTTGTGCTGGTACGGCTGCCAATCTAATGATCAGTGTCAAACCTGTAAGTTACTTCACAATTGACGCGTTATTTCTGACAATGCGCAACATCTGAAGTTAGTTTAAAAACCAACAATGATTAAAGTCAATGCAGCTTTAACAAGTCACACTACAAATGAAAACCCCCCACACACAACCAGATCAGGAACCTGGGTATTTTATTTGGGAAGCGTGCAATCTACTTCTACACGACGTTGGTATAGTATTGCGCAGAATGTGTTCCATTAAAGAGTCAATGAAAAACAGCGGCATTCAGGTTTGTGTTAAGCGCACACGTAGCGGGTGTTTTGCTCTGCGGGACAACACCTCGGCGGCGCGCTCTACCTTTGACTACATAACAGCGTTTATATAACCGAGCAAATAAGGCGCCTGTGTTTTCCATAGTAAATAATTATGCATAGAGGCACACAATGAATAGCACTCCTACTTGCACTTCATATTCAAACCCTGTGCACCTTTCGGCGGCTGTCATATTCATGCTCGCGTGTCTGATTTCTTGCCGTGACGTCAATCCTCTTAACTCCACTGCGCTGGCCTTAGTGTGCTGGAAGTTCCATACCCGCTTCAGAAGCATCATCAAGCAATGTATTTAAAAATAGCTTCCCGCCATTTTGTCTTCTTTGAAAAGCACATTGTCTCTCGAAAGAAGATTTCACATTTTCTCCGCGAATGCAAGCAATGCGAATCTTCCTTTCTAAAGTCTTAGATGCTTCAATTCATTGTTTTATTGTTCAGGATACGATTATTTGTCTCATTGGTCTCATTTCACTGAATGATTATTTTCGTCTGCAAGTTTTCTGTAATTTTTTTTATTTGGCAAGGCAGATAACGACATGCGGGGCTCTCTCGGTCTATATATTTGGTTTAAAAAATCAAATGGCCCTCATTCTCGCTAGCGTAATGTCGTCACTGTAAACTGGCCATTTCTTCGCCTTCTTGAAAACACATTCAGGTTGCTCGTTCTGTATGATAGCGTTCCCTGCATTTCTGTCTCAAAAAAGCTTCATCACCTTGCTAGCTGTCTTTACTGTTCCCACAGAAACCTATTCCATAAACTGTCGTAGCTACCACGCTGACTGACGGTAGAAAAGTTTCGACTTGCAAAAACGTTGGAGCTTCGCTGCACTGGAGTCCATCAGTAGTGCCTTTCGCAGAGTGAACTTATATTAGGCATGTCGTTCTCGCCTCGAAGCGACGACGACTACACTTACATGAAGCAATTTTTTTTGCATGAAACAATTTATGTTGTTTTGCAACTCTGCTACTTAACGTCCATAAAAATGTTGAGCGCACAGTGTTATCATCAAGTCAATACACCTGCCCCGCTGCGGTTGTCTAGCGGCTATTGTACTCGACCGCTGACCCACAGGTCGCAGGATGCAATGTCTTGCAAGTCCCATCGCAGCTTACAATCCTGCTTAGTTTATGCGTGGTGATTGAACAAACCAGGAATCAAACCAATAAGGCACCGGTTGATCGCAGTTTCATCTCGCACATTAAGAAGATTCAATCTCAAGATACCATACTGTTGTGCCCACACTTCGATTCTCAGCATGTCGCGTGGGAACCTAACGAATGCAGCCATCATGGCAGTATATCAGGCAGGATGCCTCGGAATATGGGCTCACGCTTCTATAGATACGCCTCAAACACACACGAAGCTGGGACAGGCAGTTCGCTACGCAGACACATCAGTAGGCCTTACCTGGAGCACCCATGCACAGCTATTTCAGTGGAAGGTGCTGGATGCCATCGCGTTGGAAGCGACCACTTAGTCATACTCATAGGCTTTCGCACAGACGACGCATATACATAAATATTCTCACTCTCGCAGTACAGGTTGAGCCACGCAACACATAAAACAATTACCACGATTTACTGCCGCTATGACCATCATTCGTAATATTTATTGAATATAACTTTCTAGCTGATTACTGACCACTAAATATATTTGACAACAAGGCATGCGGTCACACGGCCACTACTTATTCTAGCAAATATTGTTTAGGAATAGCCATGCACACACCCGTTGCATCTACTAGTTTTGTGCATTCACAATTATTCGCATAAAATAAAAAAAACTGCCAGCAAAATAAACTTCCTTCTAATGTCAGGACAACTACGGAGGACGATGTCAGAGGCTCAAGGCCTGAAAAGAGAAATGCGAGTCCTTTGGCGACATACCCTTTGGGGAGTTTCTTAGACACCTCCTTTCTTACCTCCTACCTAATTAACGTTTGGGGCTGCTTCATTAAGGCTCCGATCACGCGAGCGACGCCTTTCTCACTCCGCCTAGCATGTCAGACTCCTGAATTTTCGCGGCACGCTAAGGTCTTTAAAGAGCGGCTTAGTACGTCAAGGAGGCACTGTTTTTCCTTACAGCCTTAAAAAGTGCGTACGGACTTTCTTATGCAGGAAAATAAGCAACTTGCAAACTTCCTGGTGTTCTCTGTACGTAGGATGGGGAACCTTGCTGTCAAGCACGTGAACCCGTATAGCAGTAGCACAGGTGGTGTAAACACCAGGTGAGTGAGTCGTAATTCATCTGTCTCTCTCTTTCTATATGTGCCGGTAAACAGATTTCGCAGTCCCATTCGTTTTTGCTGCATACGCGTAGTGCAGCAAATACTGTATCGATCCACCTATAGTCGAATACAAATTAAAGAGGCCCAGCGCAGACCATCAAAGCGAGAAGCTAATCGCCTCCACGACAACAAAAAATTAAAGTGGTCGTACTCAATCACTCGGCATTGTTGGCTGAAGGCGGGGTCATCGGCACTTTGGCTCATGACACCAGGAAGGAGCGCGAGCTCATTGGTGCAGGCTTGTGCGTATTCGCCTTTCTGAAATAAAATGGAGATGAGTTGCTCACGAGTGAGCCAGACCTCTTGAGTGGCTTTGTTTTAAAGAAGAATAATCCTCGGCTCGCTGAATGTGAGCAGGCGTTCTCTGGGAGACAGCTCAGTGAGTAGCTTTCTCAGTGGCGGTTCTCACTCGCCCAATGAGTAGCGATTCTCTCGTCGTTTCCCCCCCCCCTCCCGCTCTCTGAGCGACAATTTTCTCGCGCTCACTGAGCTGTGCTGCGCTCGTTTAGCCTCGCCAAGAGGAAAAAAAAATCACGCTCCCTGAGCGAGAATTACCGGCCACTGAGTGAGCGAGAGGAAACTGAGAGAACCGCTGCTCACAGATTGGCAGGTTTCGCGGTACTCGCTCCATCTGTGCGGCTCCGGTTCTCTCTCGGTCAGTGTACTATACTCAGCAAATACTTATATTGACACTGGATCAAATGCTACGGAGAAGGTGCTCCCGTGTGTTCATGTTTTTCGGCAAGTAGTACTGCCGTCCTGCTGTTGATTTTTGATTTCGCTTGGTCGCATTGTTAAAACGTTTAAAAAGTACTACACGCGAAAACGTGAAGGGGAGAAATAATTGATGTACATGTTAGTAACATATTACGAGTTGAATTTTCCCTGAGATCTAAACGGCGAGTTGTCAGCCGCAAACTGACTCACTACGTTATGGACGCCATGTTGTGTTTGAATATTGAGCATACTGAAATCGTGGGGCTGTGTAAGAACTATAACAGAACATCATTCTTGTCAAGAGAAAAATAACTATTTTCCCAACCTGCCCACAACTCTTGATGAAGCAACATTTAGAACAATATCAAAAATCACAAAAATAATAGATGAACTTAACTACCATTTTGTGGTGTGGTTGTAGGCATGTACTTCGGTTCGGTAGCTTCCTCACTGGTGTTAACAAATGTTTCTGCCTTCCCGCTAAACCTCTTTTTGTGTCTTTGCTCCTCTCTCTCATCTTTTTATCGCCTTTCATCATGGGTTTGCCTACTTGAGGTGTCCTGTTTGAGAAGCAGTTGTCGTGCATACTAAAATTCTCATCTTATTTCTTAACAGAGTCGCCTTTCTTGCTCAGTGAGCCGCATTGGACCAATGCCACCAGGGGTTAGTTGAACCAGTTACACCTAAAGGGGCTTTAGTTACACCACTTCATTATGGTAGAAAAAAGAGGTGTACGTCTTAAGGGCTCGCATGCTCATTATAATGGTGGACAACTCGGTTTTAATTCGGGTTCCGGGAGAGGCACAATGGGTCTGAGTGCGCACCGCCGTGCTGGTCCAGTGGCTAAGGTACTCGGCTGCGGACCCTCAGGTCGCGGGATGGAATACCAGCTGCGGCGGCTGCAGTTTCGATGCATTCCAAAATGCTGTAGGCCCCTGTGCTCAGATTTGGGTGCCGATAAATAACCCCAGGTGGTCGAAATTGCTGGAGCCATCCACTACAGCGTCTCTCGTATTCATATGGTGGTTTCGAGACGCTACACACTACATAGCAAAAAATATCAATGTGCCCGAGTGCGACTTTCACGATTTGTGTTGGAGAAGAGAGAAAACTGTCCTTTTGTCCTTGCTCACAAGAGTAGCAATTTCGTCGCTTTCTGGCTCCTCCGCTGGTGCCCACTGGATGCTCCTTGTTTGTTTGTTTGTTTGTTTGTTTTAGGAGCTTGCACTTTTTGTTCGCGGCTTGACCTATTGATGGCGGGCAGTGTGTACCCTAGTGCTGCCAGGTGCTGCTGGATGGGCGCGAGTGCCACACTGAGAAAAGTTGGGGGCGAGGGCTTAGCCCTTTCACTTTTAACTGTGGTCACTGTCAGTATCACACTGAGGAAATGGAAAACTAAGGAGAAGCTTTTCTTCACCACAGTTATCACTGAATATTATTGTTACGAGGAAGCAAAAATGTTACCAGGGAATGTTTTAATATAGTGCTTTTTTCCTAAATTTCTGCTGTGACGACTGTCCTTGATTGTTCGTTGCGGTGCGGGCCACCTAGGCGATTCTTTCGCGCCTTGTATACTGTAGCATTGCAAAGCGTGTGGCAGTACAGGTACGAAAGAGTCTTGTATTCGCTTTGTAATGAATGGGAACGAGCAATTATTTTATGAACCAGTCACAGCATTTGCTGCTTCAGGAAAATTTTGTTTCATCAAAAATAGATAGCACCATTGCTGCTTTATCGAAGCTGCTATGAGCCGATGATTGTGACGAATCGTTTTAAGTGATTTAGCCTTGATTACGGTAACTAGCTACGATGGCAACAGTTTGCGAAGTGGCGAAGAATAAAACAGTTGACTCGAGTGCAGTGAGAAGCTGAGCTTCCGATATTACTTCACATCTTGACGTACCGGATAATGGAGAAGGTGAAAGACCGTTGTTTTTGCACGATGAAAGCCTAATTGAGAGTCCGACATGTTATTTTTATTCAACTTAAATTGTCTTTTACAGCTCAAAATATACCTCTGACAGAAAAGAAGCCCACACTCACAGCGCTGCTTAATTCTCTCTCTCTTCCAGTAAGGATGAACTCACCGAGATGCACACAATCACATACACTCTAAAAACTTCTCCGGTGTAACTTCGCAGTTACACAAAAAAGACTCTTTCCTCCTTCAAAAGACGAACTGTGCGCAAAATATTGCACATGGCACCGCAGAGAGGGGCACTTTCTTCCTTGTGAAGTAAAGCACCCGTTGTTTGAGGGAACTGCAGGAAAGTTCGCGCCATGGTCAAGCGACTTATCGGTGCCTAGAGAAACCTGTTTCATTTTAGATTATTCTGTAGCATGCTGTCGTGTAGTGTAGTGTAGTGTAGTGTAGTGTAGTGTAGTGGCAAGGTGTAGTGGTAAGTGTACGCGCATGCTGACTGAATGGTCGTGAGTTGATTAATTTATATGTGACATTTGCCGTCCCAAAACCACCGTAAGATTATGAGACACGCCGTAGTTGAAGGTTCCAGAAATTTCGACCACCTGGAGTTCCTTGACGTGCCCCAAAATCTGAGCACAAAGGCCTACATGATTTTCGCATCCATAAAAAAAACCAGCCATATCCTGCTGAGGAGTGAGGTAAGTTTTTGTTGCCCCACTCGCGAAAGAGTTGGAACACCACTGCATATCAATCAATGAACCAAGAAGCCACACAGTGGATGGGTAGTTGGGGAGAGAAAGGAATTTGTAAGAGAGAAGAGAAGAGGTGGGTGTCAGTAGTGGTGAGTCTGGCCACGCGCAAAGTCGCCTCTGTGCTGGAAGGAAAGAAAAAAAAAACGTCAGGCAAGCCATCAGGGCGAGCATCGTCGCTTCTTAGGCATGGTAGCACGGGACAAGTTCCTACAAAAAGTGTTTTGTACGGGTACCAATATCCTGCCAATTTGCCTCACCTGCCTGCTCTCAATCCCGTTGAAGAACGCGCGATAGATCTAAGTCTGCCATTTGTAAGTGTTACGTATTTTAGGCAAGTATCGCACGAAAGGGCAGGTACTTCACGCACCGATTGACGTGACGAACACTGTGCAGTGCCGGCTGTGAAACGTGCCCAACAACACTGCCATTGACGTGCGCGTCATGCGTCGGCTCTTCAGCAAGCCTTCCTTATGAAATAGTCTCGCCAAGAAACGTCCCGTGGAGCTCCGAGCAAGCTCTTATAAACATCATTCGCTTTGTGGTAATAGCGGGGAATTTTCTGAAGAAAGATCCTTAGGGTCAAGCATTGGGTAACGGGCACTGCTGCCCGTGATCTCTACCAGTGCGCGATCTCTCTCTTCGACAGGGAAGGCGAATTAGCACTCACTCCAGCCGCGTGGGCTGGCTTCACATGAGACCCTACAGGGGCGCTCGCTACTTGCATGTCAACTGTTTCTGTTCGACAGCGAAGACAATGAGGACAAGGCGGCCAAACTGTATGCGTATCTTAGGGTTGGCAGACCAGCTGTAGCCCGACAACACAGACAAGTGGGTCCAAAGTTGAGGTGTCACGAAGCTTCAGTGACACGGCGGCACAGACAAGCGGACCAGGAGGTTTCTAGAGCACGGGGAGCGGCTGCAAAAGGCTGAAAACGTTATGTACTGCTGCTGCTACCTACCGAAGCCTGATAACTTATCTGCTTTGGACCACGTACATAAAACAAACGCATAGAAACGTTTGAAATGTATCATCTGCGTAGTTTTCAGAGGGCTAACGATCCCCTCACTACACCCACTCATCACTATTCAATTCGTAGATATGCTGCGATCGTTTCTTATTTTTTCATGGTTCTTTCTATCCAGGGCCTCGTACTGAAGTTCAATGGTTCAATTCGCCTTCGCTGACTCACAAGTGGCGGCTGCTGCAGATGACTTGCACTACCGGCTCGCTGTGTTCCGGGCACGTAGCAGTTCATCGTGAGTTCGTGCAACTAAGAGAAGACGATCAGATATAATGAGGGTCGCCAGTTATGCCTACGACAGGTAGATTCGTACCCCTTTTAGGGGCGAAGCTCGTTATAGCGGCACCCGGTCGTCCCTCGTAGTCGTAGTTGCAGTCGTAGAGTGTAACCAGTTTTACATTTCGACCTCCAAGGTGGTGCCGGTGAGATATTTCTTTTGGGCGTTGTTGAACAATAAAAAGTTCACGGCGTGCGCATATTCACTAAATTCCGAATGCTCCTGTCTCTCATTCCTTATTAGCAGCCACTGGGATGTTCTATTAGGAAACGTCAGTAGAAGTAGAAGTGTTAAAAGCCGACTTCTGCTGTCTCTCAATTCCAGTAGCAGCCATTGTTTACCTCCGAGGTAGTGTCTGGTGAAATATGTCCTGTGCGTGGTTAAACAATACAACAATTTTTGTTCAAAGCGCCATTGATTGATGAAATAAACTAACGAAAGACGCCAGATGTTTTCTAAAAGCAAAACGAAAAGACGACAGATGTTTATAAAGCAAAACAAAAAGAAGACGCCAGCTGCTTAACGAAAGACGCCGGGTGTTTTCTAAAGCAATGTTTTGATAATCAAAACCATATCGATACAGGTTTGTAGTGCTGCTCGTCGCCGTCAGTGTGCTCGTATGTTACATTAAGCATTACCTGCAGGAAAAGGTTGCTACGTTATACTCGCTGGGCGTAACCTCCTTGGTTTTAGAAAGGCTTAGCGAGTGTTGGACCGCAGTGCCATGAATACAGTGAACTATTATACACCATGAACTGGCTCGCCGTGTTCCGGGCACGTAGCAGTTCATCGTGAGCTCGTTCAACTAAGAGAAGACGAACCGATGTATGAGGGTCGCCAGTTATGCTTACAACAGGTAGATTTTGACCCCTTTTAGGTGCGAAGCAGGTTATAGCGGCACCCGTTCGTCATCCGTAGTCGTAGTCGTAGTGTGTAACCAGTCTTACATTTTGATCTACAATATGGTGCCGGTGAGAGATTTCTTCTGTGCGTTGTTGAACAACAGAAGATAGTGCTCAATGTACATGTCAATGGCTGCTAAGGATGAATGAGAGACAGGAGCATTCGGCTTTTAGTTAACGCGCACGCTGTGATTCCCATTAGCAGCCATTCGCACGTACATTGTGCACTATCTGACAAGAAATGTTTGCTACAATATACTCGCTGGCATAACCTCCTTGGTTTTAGAAAGGTTTAGCGAGCATGGGGCCGCACTGCCATGAATACAGGGAACTAGTATATACTGCCACAGCTCGACCATCGCAGAAGACGCGTGCCACAATTCGCGTTCGTAAAAGCCTCCACACAAGTAGCAAGAAAGCAGCGCCATAGAACGCCGTCCTGCACGCGCCATGATGCTACGCCACGGGACCGGCACGAGACTCGAGGGGCAGATCAAGAGACTGAAGAAGTTCGAGTCAGCTAGCTAGAGACACTTTTGACTGACCATTTTAGGGGCGAAGCTCCTTATGGCGTGGCTTGTTTGTCCCTCGTAGTACGTAACCATCAGTGGCGCATACCCGAAATAGCGGTCCTTGCGATTTTGACCTCCAAGGTGGTTCCGGTGAGAGATTTCTTCTGTGCGTTGTTTAACAATAAAAGATAGTGCTCAATGCACATATTAATGGCTGCTAAGGGGGAATGAGAGACAGGAGCATTCGGCCTTTAGGTAACGCGCACGCTGCGATCCCCATTAGCAGTTATTGGCATGTACATTGAGCACGATCTGACAAGAAGGGGTTGCTACGTTATACTCGCTGGGTGTAACCTCCTTGGTTTTAGAAAAGTTTAGCGAGCGTTGGGCCGCATAGCCATGAATACGGTGAACTAGTATATACCATGAACTCGAGGTGGTTAAAGGTGGGAAGTAAACACCAAGCCCAAGCCGTAAGAAAGTGTGCATGTGCCACCTCCCGTTTAGTCCTAGAAATATCCGCTGGATGGCGGTGCTTTTATATGGAGAATATATGATGAAAAGATGTGAGATGGTGGTACTTGGAGTGCTGAATATATGGACGAATGGACACACAGACAGATGCATGGATGGACGCATGAACGGACGCAGGCGCGGATGCATGAACGAACGCAGGGACGGACGCACGAACAGACTTACGCACGGACGGGTGGATGGACGCATGGACGGTTACACAGACGTACCCAGGAACGGACGGAAGCAAGAACGAATGGACGGACGAATGCTTCGCCCAACTCCTCATCATTCACTCCGTAGATATTCTGCCATTTTTATTTAGTTTTAAGTTTACGGGCATAAGTTCGCCCTAAATAAAGAGTTTATATAGCACCAGGTGATATATATATTTATTCGTAAAAATCTGGTGGAGATGCTCGGTATGATTCCAAGCCTACCACAAGCAAGGAAGAGAAGTCAATATTCCAGAAGATTGGAGCCAGCAGAATTAACACCTGTGCACCAACGCACGAGTTGCCGACTACGTGGTGAGCAGCCCGAGTTTGGCCCCCTAATTGACCCATCAAGACCTGTCGAAACCTCAAGCACAAGCGTCACTGAATTGGCCACCAAGTCGATGCCATCTCCATCTCACCTAGTTGTGGATTCATCACGTACACCAGAGGTCTTCTACGGTGAGACCTTTGATGACGCCGAGGACTGGCTTGAAGGCTTCGAGCACGTTGCACGTTTGAATGGTTGGGACAAAGCCCTAAATTTTGTTACGTTTACGTCCCTCTGCAAGATTCGGCACGCACGTGGTTTGAGAACCACGAAGCGTCCTTGCTATAGTAGGATGACTTCCGACAAGAGCTAATCGCAACCTATCCGAACACGGACCGCAAAAAGAAGACAGAGGCTGCTCTTCAGGCGAGGAACCGACAGAACGAGAGAGTGGCCATGTAGATAGAAGACATGTCGCAGCTCCTCCACCGAGCCAACCAAAACACGGTCAAGGAGAAGTTGCGGCACCTAATGCGCGGAGTAAAAGAAGAAATTTTTGCAGGCCTGATGCGTAATCCACCGCGAACAGGGGCGGAGTTCCGGTCCGAAGCGACGACCATAGAAAGGACACTACAAAAACGTGCGCGACTGTACAACAGAGACTTCAGCGTCTCAAGTCAGGGCGGAGTCAACAGCCCTTCCCACCAACGTTTACGTCCTCTGGAAAATGATGAGTGTCATCGTTAAGCAGGAGCTCTAAAAACTGCAACTCCCCAAAAGTCCTCCAGCGATGCCCTCAATCGCGGACGTTGTACGTGAAGAAGTGCGGCAAGCAATTATTCAACCACAGCCTCAGGTGCCCCACCACTCGCAACCGGAACCTCAGCCACAGCTGCCGTACGCGCAAGTCGTACGGCAAGACATCAGACGCCCGAACTTTGCACAAGCTCCTGTTTCGCCACCAACCTTTCCTCGCAGTACGCCACCGCCGATGCCAGAAGCGAGACCCCACAAAAGTGATGTATGGCGCACGGCAGACCGGCGGCCCCTCTGCTACCACTGTGGGGAGGCAGGTCTTCTTTATCGGACATGCCACTACCATCGGGTCGGGCTACGTGGCTTCCCAGTGAATGCACCCTGCCCTCGTAACGGTGAGCGCCCTCACGAAATTGAAGAATATTTGTCTTCGCGCTATGCCTCTCCAAACACTCAGCGACATGAATTGCGGTCGATTGCACCAATGCGCAATAGGTCGCCGAGTCCACACTCATCATCTACTTTCGCGAGGCGTCGTTCATCAAGCCTGCGACGGGAAAAATAGAACCAGCGACCTGTGGAGGCAGAGCCGCTGATTTTCGGAAAACTGAAAACCCCTTCGTTAACCGGATCAGACGACGACACTGACACAATGACGGACAAGCGCAGTAATGGTGACGTGACCTCCGAGCTACAAGTCAGAATCGACGACGTCGAAACCATAGCGTTATAGACACAGGTGCAGACTACTCCGTAATAAGTAGCATGCTCGCAAAGAACCTGAAGAAAGTGCTCACTCATTGGACCGGACAGCAGATACGCACCGACGGAGGGCACTTAGTCAGCCACGTAGGATTGTGCACAGCGAGAGTGGGAATAAGAGGCCATGTGTACGTCTGCAGTTTTATTTTTCTCCCCGAATATTCCGTGAGGCAATTCTGGGCATGGACTTCCTGCAAGCAAGCAGTGCCATCATCGACTTGCAGAAATCCCAAGTTTCTTTCTCTACAGAGAACGCTGTTGACGTGTGTCATGCGGAGCAACCAATTGTTTCGTCTCTTCGTATTGTGGATGAAGGTGTGTCAGTGCCGCCACGTAGCAGCGTGACAGTTTCTGTGAAAAGCGACGTTTTTCGTGAATATGCCGGACTAGCTGATGGAAATATCGAACTGCTACTCACAAAGGCGATACGCGTGACGAGAGGTCTAGTGAACCTTCGGAACGGATATACTGATGTGCTATTGGCTAACTTTACCAATGAGGTACAGCATGTGGCGAAGGGAGCAGCCATAGCATCACTTCATGACTACGTGCAAGTCTCAGATGTTGCACAATAGAAAAAGTACCAACAACTACCTCAACAGTGGACAGTGTTCTTGAGAAAATATATATTGACCGAGAGCTTTCATCTCTGCAGAAAGACCAGATTGTGGAGTTGATCAAGGAATTCGCAGAGTGTTTTTTCTCTTCAGCGAAAGTTGGACGTACTTCTGGAGCAAAGCACCGCATTGTAATCACAGGGCATGTTATACCAGTATGTCAGCATCCACACCGAGTAGCTCCGAAAGAAAGGGAGGCGATAAAGAAGCAAGTACAGGAGATGCTCGACGACGATGGCATACAGCCCTCCAAAAGCCCATTGGCATCACTGGTAGTACTTGTGAAGAAGAAGGACAACATCATGCGGTTCTGTGTTGATTACAGAAAACTCAACCTCGTGACGAAGCAGGACGTGTACCCACTCCCACGAGTCGACGATACGTTGGACAAACGGCGCAATGCTCACTTTTTTCATCGTTGGACCTAAAGAGCGGGTACTGGCAAATAGAAGTTGACGAACGAGATTGTGAGAAGACGGCGTTTGTGACACCCGACAGACTCTACGAGTTCAAAGTACTCCCATTTGGTTTGCGTTCTGCTCCCGCTACCTTCCAGAGTATGATGGAAACTGTGCTCTCCGGCCTCAAATGGCAGTCATGCCTTGTCTGTCTTGATGACGTAGTAATTTTTTCCACTACGTTCGAGCAGCACGTGCAGAGATTGAGAACGGTACTAGACGCTATTCGCATGGCTGCAATCACGATCAAACCCGAAAAGTGCCACTTTGTATTCCGGTAGCTTCTGTTCCTTGGCCACATTGTCAGTTCTCATGGTGTCCGCCAAGACCCGGATAAGATCACTGTGGTTGAAAATTTCCCAAGGCCAAGAGACAAAAAAGCTATGCGACGTTTCCTGGAGCTTTGTACCTACCATAGGGCCTTCGTTGAAAACTTCGCCAAGATTGCGGAACCACTGACACGGCTTACGAAGGAAGGTGTGCCATTCATCTGGCACCAAGAGCAAGAAGACGCCTTCTCTGAGTTACGGCGGCGTTTGCAGTCACCTCCCATACTCGCTCATTTTGATGAAGATGCCAAAACAGACATTCATACGGACGCCAGCAACGTTGGCCTCGGTGCTATTCTTGTTCAGTGGCAGAACGGGGAAGAAAAAGTTATTGCTTATGCAAGCCGCACTCTGTCGAAAGCACAGTATAGTTATTCAGCTACGGAAAAGAAAAGTCTTGCAGTTATATGAGCCATCAGTAAGTTCCGTCCATATTTATAGGGTAGACCAGTTACCATCATTCATTGTGCTGGCTTGCGAACCTTAAGGATCCTTCCGGAAGACTTGCTAGATGGAGCCTGCGTCTACAAAAATATGACATCACCGTAGTCTACAAGTCTGGCCACAAGCTCAATGACGCGGATTGCTTGTCACGAGCACCAGTCCAGACCTCGTCTCCTGAGCATGAACAGGACTCCGCATTTCTTGGAGCTGTGAATGTGTCGGAGATGGCTCATTATCAGCGAATGAACCCAGAATTACTTCTGCTCATTCTACACTTAGAGGGGCAGCAAGTCGAAGTACCGCGAGTTTTCGTCCATGGACTACGTTCCTACGTCCTCCGCAACAGCGTTCTCTACAAGAGAAACTTTCAACACACCACTGAAACGTTCCTACTGCTGATACCCTCATCACTGCGAGCGGAAATTTTAGAAGCGTGTCATGATGACCCATCGGCAGGTCACTTGGGCATTAGTAGAACTTTGGCAAGAATCCGCCGGAGATATTGCTGTCCACAATTGATGGATTTAGTACAGCCATATTTAAGATAATGCCGAGAATGCCAAAAACACAAAGTACCACCTCTAAAGCAGGTCCTTTGAACCCGATAGAGCCACCAAAAGTCCCATTTGAGCAGGTCGGGATGAATTTGCTAGGACCATTTCCTATATCATCGTTCGGGAAGCGCTGGATAGTTGTAGCAACGGAACGGCAAAGGAAGTGGCTCAGTTTTTTGTGACCCAGACAGTGCTGCGACATGGCGCACCTAAAGTCCTTATAACTGACGAAGGAACTGCGTTCACTGCCAGGCTAGTACAGTCTGTCATGAAACTAACGCACACCGACCACAGAAGAACTACCACGTACCATCCGCAAACTAACAGGTTAACTGAAAGGCTGAACAGGACGCTTGCTGAAATGATCGCGATGTATGTGGACATCGAGCATATGACTTGGGACACCATACTAACGTATGCTACATTTGCATACAATACCGCAATACAAGAGACAACCCACTTTACGCCATTTTAACTTGTTTATGGTCGGACAGTAATAACGACATTAGACGCGATGCTGCCTGTGAACAGCACGAATGAAGAAGACCCTGACATAAGCGAATACGTAGAAAGGGTAGAAGAGGCGCCACAACTAGGACGGAATCGCATCATTTAACAGCCGAACGTTGATTCGCACCGTTACAATCGAAGACGAAGGGACGTTCAGTACTCCCCTGGAGACCAAGTGTGGGACTGGACGCCTGTACGTGCACGTGGCCTATCAGAAAAGCTTATGCAGCGTTATTTTGGCCCTTACAGGGTTCTTCGTCAGCTAGGCCCATTAAACTACAAAGTGATCCTTGAAGGTCAAGTATGCACAACAGGACGCCGGAATCTCCCGGAAGTTGTACATGTAGTACGAATGAAACCGAACTACGACAAGAACTGCACAAGTGGACTGAATCACGTCGTCTAACACAAGGACAAGTCCTATTGTTTAGAAACTGTCAGCCGGCTCTACGCATCGGGGCGATGCGTGCGTGCTAGGAGGGGGACTAATGCCACAGCTCGACCATCTCAGAAGACGCGTGCCACAATTCGCGTTCGTAAAAGCCGCCACACAAGTAGCAAGAAAGCCGTGCCATGGAACGCCGTCCTGCACGCGCCACGATGCTACGCCACGGGACCGGCACGAGACTCGAGGGGCAGATGAAGAGAGTGACGAAGTTCGAGTCAGCGAGCAAGAGACAGTTTTGGCTGACCACTTTTATATTCAGTTTACGGGCACAAGTTCGCCCTAAATGAATAGTTTATATAGTACCAGGTGCTATATTTATTCTTAACAATACCATGAACTCGAGGTGAATAAAGGTGGTAAGTAGACACGAAGCGCAAGCCGTAGGCAAGTGGGCGTTTGCCACCTCTCGTTTAGTCCTTGGAATGTCCGCTGGATGGCGGAGCATATGCGGAATATATCAAGTGTACAGAACACTTGATAATGTTCTGTAAAGGGCTTCACCCTATAGTTCAGGATGATGGCGCAGAGTTTTTCAAAGCACTGGGGTTTAGGGACCGCGAGGGCAAAATAAACTTTAAGCGGGTAGACTTAACTAGAAGGAGGTTATCTGATTGGTGGCTAAAGTCAAGGCACGAGTGAAAATTAAACTCTTCACTGCAAAGTACGAATCCTCAAACTCACTTTTTAAGGAAAAAAATATAGTTTTTGGTTCATTAGGTATTACGGCTTGGTGGCGCTAGCCACCGCCCGATCTAAAGGGTAGAGCCATATTCATCCATCCATCCGTATGATGAAAAGATGCGAGATGGTGGTACTTGGAGTGTTGAATAGATGGATGAACGGACACACAGGCAGATGCAACGACGGACTCACAGATGGCTGCACCGACGGATGGACGCATGGACGGACGCAAGGGCGGATGCATGGATGAACGCAGGGACGGACGCACAGATTGACGTGTGGACGCACGAACAGAGGCACGCACGGATGGGCGAATGGACGCACGGACGATTACACAGACGGACGCATGGATGAACGGAAGCAAGAACGAATATGCGGACGGATGCCTCACCCCACTCTCCATCATTCACTCCGTGGATATGCTGCCATTTTTTTCGCCTAGTTGATCGTAGAAGTTTCAGGCCACTTATTAAGTTTTTGCACTTATTAGCATTTTTCTAGGAAATAATGTTGTTTTAGTGATCCTCGCGTTCACCTATGCGCGTTTGTCGTTCACTAATATTGTGTTTGTCGGTGACCGAGTAGTTCAGTGCATAGGTGTGCACACGGTTCGCCATCAAGGGAGTCGGAGGTTCATAGCAGAGATTCTGCGGGGCAGATTTTAGGCCACCTACGCCTTAGGTGATTAGAGATACGTGCACCCCCCCCCCCTCCTTTGACTTGCCTACGAAATGAACCCTTATAGATGTCTCTTCTAAGATACGATGTGGAAAATTCGAGTAAACGTTCAGTGAAAGGTACGTTGAGGGAAATTGCAAGTATCGTTAAATATGCACTGGCAAACGTGGCACCGACAGAATGGAGAGGCAACCCTAGAAATAGTATCAAGAAGTAGCTATGTGCTTTCGTCAACAGTTGGGCATATTTTTGCGACAAAAAAAGTCACGTAAATTTTAAAAATAGACTTTGTATACGAGAGTCAATTTGTAATCAAAATGAAGAATTTTCTTGATAGCAGGCAAGTCTGTAATGTTTCCGCTGCTTTCGGGCTTCTATTACGAAGATAATTTGCGTTGTTTTTCGCTAGCATCTGGACACACTGATCTAAAAAAAATTTACGCCCTGGTTTTCTTTAGCGTACCACAAATTACAAGCAAACATCCCTTTCCTTCCTGCGGCGAAGGACAGTCTGACCAAATGCGAAGTGCCACCTGTGTTGTACTGCAAGAACGTATGGACGGCGCAGGATTGGCTAAAAGCACTTCGAGTGCAAACAGAACACCAATCTCTGTAATTTAAAGTGGAACGGGCCAGTCAGGTTGCAGCTCCTCCAATAACCACCTTGTAATGGTATAGACCCGGAATCAAGCTTTAACTGCTATGAAAAATTCGTAAACACGAGTTGTGTCGAGAAAACGTTTCGACAAACAGACTTGTATTCTCCAAGGATGGAATGCATAGTTTTATAGTTTTCTTTAGCTCTAGCGTCTCTACGCTTCATGCACTCTTCCTATCATGAAAAAGGCCACAATAGATACGCTGGTGTTAAAGAGAGGGGGAATTGGGTGCTGCGACGAATTGCATGAGTAACAAAGGAACATGCATTCCATGGTTATAAAAGCAAATAAGGAAGCGCTGGGGAGGTGAGGATATACACATGTCACCAAGTCTTTGTGTTTTAACCGGTTGTCAGAAGTTAACAAAGGCTAGTTGGAACTTTCTAGATGGAGGGCTAAACTCGCAGTAATTATTTTTGTGTGTGTACCATACTGAATGGATTCGAGAGCCTCTTCACAAAATGTTATGTGTGATCTCTGTAGACAGGTCCGTCAAGTTAACAGGAATATCGCTGATGAATTCAGTGCTCTACGACGCCGTGCAAAGCAAAGCGCACAGCCGTTTCCTTACTTTCCGAAGAGCAGAGAAAGATGAGAAAAAACGGGAGGACAGAGAAGTTGGCCCGTTATAAAACTGGTTGGCTACCCGGTGCTGGGGTATGGGTAAGATGAATCAAAGATGATAGGAAAGAGATGTTAGAAGAGGAAACAAAAAAGGAAAATAAATCTCTCACATCTCACCTATCCGCTTCCTCTAACGTCTTATGCGCGCCGATCTCGCACGTTTCTCCGCAATGAGCACTTCCTCCTGTAAGCTTCCTCGCTTTAGCTCTCAAATGTATCTTCCTCATGAGCGATGCCAGTGCTCTCGTGAAGAGCTCCAATTGCCGTACAATTTTGCTTTCCTAAGATGTGGTTTCAGAGCAACAAGGCTGGTACACATCAGCTGGTTCCAAATTTTATAATTGATAATTCAATGACCTTATACGGCGAGAACGCTGTCATTGTCACTGTTTACACATGATGTTAGGCTTCATCTGCGTGGAGGGAATTTCCAGCGGTAGTAATTTATGGCACGCTGTCTCTTGTGTATTCACCTAGGATGACTTGGTGGTGAAAACCATCTTATTTTTTAATCCGTAGATTTTATGGGCACAATCCTGCAACTGTAGTTTTTCCCGCTATTTATTTTGCAACTAATGGGGTCTTTATGTTTTACCACATAATTCATAAGCGCGCCAATCATCGCCTAAATTTTTTCTGCTGTTAGTTAGCATGCTCATAATAACCCAAACAGGTAGACATCTTGCTTAGACTGCAGGAAAATTATAACTTCGCTGTGCCATTACATCCGCAAAATCACACGTAATGCCAAAAATCAGCACTTTTGTAGAGCAAGAGTTCAGGTAGAGGTAGCGACAGTGGCGTACCTTGAAGCGTTGCACGTGTCCGGAACACGTTGGTAACCACGGCAAAACCTGCTTCCATTCACTAATTCTACCTTACTTCTTCCCCCATTAATGCACTTCCCTGTCCTAATGCACTTCCTATGGCATCTGCTGTCTGTCTGTAAACACAGCACATTGTCGAACAGCAGCAGCAACGAAAAGGCGTGGTGAATTGTGGGTTCACTCAAATTTAGCAATTTTCGCTGTTAAATATAACGTTTTCAGTAGAGCTTGATCTAAACTAGGTACATGCATGAGCAACTACGTATTCCGTTGTGCACTTTGTCCAGGACAATAGGGCTACCTCTCATATTCGTCATAAAAAATATTTGTCACCCGAAATTGCGGAAGCACACAAAAACTTTGGTTGGGATAAAATTGCTTTCGGAAAGTGATTACGAGATGGCGGTGAACGGGAATAACCATGAGGTAGGAAAGCTGATAGTTTGTTTTGAACTCAAAGTGGGCCTCAGTGTCCGGGCGCACAGTCACAAACAATATAAACGGGCAGATGAAATGAACAGAGGAAGTTATGGTGCATATACTTCTTCAAGTGTGTGAACATTCCAGCATCAAGTTACAGAGAAACAGTTGTGTTCACGCTGTAATGTAAGCCGAATGTGTAAAACAAAATAACAAGTATAGCTGTTACTGAATTTCACATACAACACGCCACTCTCACAAACTAGGTGTTACTCACTAGGTACGCACCCATGCTTTCAGAGTGCCAATATTTCAGAGTAGTACAAGTGGGTTGAGCCGACGACACAAAAGTGAACGTGAAAGAAAAACAACTTCTGTGAGAGCTTCATTAAAGAAGTGCGCAGTATTGGAGAAGAAATCCGTTTGTAAAACAAGAGGTGAAGCCACTGTGCAGGATATAGGGCCTCGGAAAAAATTCGGTCTTTGCGAAAAGGTAATCTTTCCTTTGATTGCTGGAAGCGATTTCAGGGCCGTTTGCAGACGACGACAAATGCTACAACGAAGTTGAAGGGCACCAGCTTGTCCCGCCTTGCATCAAAGTTGTCGTGAAGCCCGCTGCCATAAAGTTATCCTGAGAATAGCGGAGGTGGAGCCATTACTAAGCAGGAGCTATAGTCTCGCAAGGCTTTAAAACTGCAAGAGCCCCAGCTCCATTGTTCCATTTTTACGGGTTATTCTCACTGCACCAGCGCACAAACCTAGCAGTGCATTTTTAAAGAAACTCCAGCTTTCACAAATAATTTAGAACGCATGCAACCAACGAATTGGGCCAGGCTTCTCTGTGGCCGTGTGACGTTCTCGGACAAATGTTTACGGCGAGAAATTTATCCTGACATGCTCGTTCGATGCCCGCCCCCCAAACAATTCATTCAACCGATCCTTTCTTGCACAACCAGTGTGTGGTTAGCACGGAGTTTGCGCAGGGTAACCAAGTAGAGACCCATTCTTCTGCGCAGGCCTGCACAATAAAAAAACGCCATCGCAATTACACGCACGAGCAATACGCTCCGAAACTAAAGTTGGTAACAATAGGTTTATTACCTCTATATCCTCGTCAGAAACACAAGGTTTACAAAATGGCTTTTTAATAAAATCTCTGGAATGACATCTATATTTAAGCTAACATGCTTCCAAAATCTTCAAGATTTGGGCCTAGTTGGTACATATCTTTTAATTAAAATTAACAGCGCAAATCCTGAACACGCCCCACAAAGAAAAGAAACAATGCATGAGCGCTGACTATCAACTGCTTTATTCATTCACTTATTATTTCACATTTAAGCACAAGCCACTCTTACCACGCATGAGTTCACAGGAAACTTTTTATACCAGTGAAACAGCGACGAAAAGGGTAGATCAATTACGCGATGAAAGGAAGCTTTTCACATTTTCAAGGAAGGTCGTCTGTGTATCAGCAATAGTTCCTTGTCGTTGCATTCATTTGAATATCGTTTCTTGTTTTCGCGTAGCTAAATCACCTCTTTCGTCACTGTTTCACTTGTCTAAACCTCGTTGTTGTGAACCCAGGTAGGGTAAGGCTGACCTGGACATAAATTTGGATTGAAAAATGAAGTAATAAACCAAGTGGTGGTTTGCACTCATGTGTGTCATTTCTTTTCTTTGTGGGGCGTGTTCTGTGTTTGCGCTGATAAACTTAATTGAAATAGCATAGTAACCTTCATGAGTATTGTAACCAGCCGCAAACTAAATTACCTATAGAAAATCGTGTTCAATCATACTATAATAATGTTTTCATACCCAGGGAAATATTTGTTGGTTGGTATTGTCTCCGCGCAAATATATCACATAGGTACGGTTGTGTCGAAGACAAACGAAAGAATATTTCCTAAAAACGCGCTGACTTGAAGTACGTATATAAGAGAATAACATGAATGCATGTTTACAAGACAAATGAGGTAGCTTAACCTTTTCACAGCCCCATTTAACGATGAAAGCATAGTGCATGCATAGGAAAATTCGGCCTTAGCGCTTGTCCGTAAAAGAAAAGCCTTACCATAACCAGTGTGATGATACCGTTCTCCTTTGAGACGCAGAACGTGACACAAAAACATCATCGTGTTAGATTTTTTTTCTGATATACCTGCTTTCAGCGCACTTTCGATTGATGTGAATGTTTGTTATCAATAAACTGCATGGACGCTTGCGATTCCAGTTATAGAACCTTCAGGACTAAATTGTACTCTGCAGAAAATTGCTACTGCATATTGGCATCAGCACGCACTCGCTTGCAAAGGTTATAACATAACCAGGGAGAGCCGTCGCTGCTTATGACAATGTTTGAACACTCGATAATTCTGAAACACCACCATGCTTGTCTCATCATTCAGAGGGGTTGGTGAAAAGTTAAGGAAGCGTGGTCATACCAATAAGTTTATGAATATTTAATAAAAACCTCGTCCGAATAATGAACACTATAGAGAACTGAAGCATTAATTTTTCCTTGCATTTTTAACGTTTTTCATGGAGTGAATAAAACATTAATTCTCCGCTACAATAATTGCTTCTATCTATCGTGGTGCAGGTTATTCTATTCTCTTTCCCTTTTCTTTTTGCCTGACATATTAGAAGTCTAAGTATGCGCATAAAAGGTTCATTTAGGATACTCTGAAAACAGTTTGCTAAACATGTTATCTAAACGTCACCGTACCATTTACATATATATAGCGTCGTCATGCGTGAACTTAATAGACTATTTATGACCAGGTAGATAGCGGAGACCAGGATCCATTTCGCAATATAGTTTTAGATAAGAGTGAAAAATATCAAGTTTTATGCAAGATAAACAATCGCAGTATTAAGTGTGGAACTACGCGTTCTTTTTCAGGGGATAGGTGGAGTGCACTCTTACTAATGTGTTAAACGCATTTCCAATTGGTGCAAGCTTCCACTAGCATCTACATTACATTTATAAATACTTTCTCGGTTGGTGTAAGTGTTTGGTGATCAATATAAAGCTCCTGGAAATATCATTTGACTCCCAAACGCAATATTGAGATTCTGGCGACTTGAATGTGGTCTTATAATTTTAAAGTGGCAACAAATAACTTTCTGATTCTTTTTGTGATAAGAACTAGTGTGCAACAGTTTCGGCAGAAAACAGCACTTTGAGATAGGTACAGAGACGCTCGAAGTCGTTAATGAATGTGTCTACTGAGGACAGGTAGTAACCGCGGAGCCAAACCATGAAAGGGAAACAACTAGAAGAATAAAATTGGAGTGGATCATATTCGGCAATTATTCTCATATTATGAATGGGAACCTACCACTTACCCTCAAGGAGAAGGTATATAGCAGCTGCATTTTGCGCCAGTACTAACCTACAGAGCATAAACCTGGAGGCTTACAAAGAAGGTTCAACCTAAATAGAGGACGACGCAGAGGGCGATGGAAAGGAAAATGATAGGTGTATTCTTAAGAGACAAAAAGAGAACAGAGTGGATCAGGTAACGAACCAGGGTAAAGGCTACTGCCACGTCCCTTTCCACAAGCTTTGTTTTCATCTCGTTACACTACGTTCAGTGCAAACCACGCCTACGATGTTCAAAAAGCCTCGAGACTGTAGTAGATTGCCTTGTTGAGATTACGCCCACCTCGCGAATATCACAGATTACTCTGGAGCCTACGTGGCCGATAGCGATAATGCTAGATCATTAAATGGCTAGTGTATAAATGCCGACGTACTTTTCCACTTCTCAGTTGATCGACTGCCGACGCTCTGCTTGCTTCTATCAGTGCCAGAGTCTTGCTGTATTCTGGCTTTGATTTTACGTTGCCACAAGTTATGCCCAAATAAACAGTTTATTATCCGACGTGAAGTCTGCTCCCCGTGTCCACGTCATGACCTGGTGACAACTGGTGGAGGTGCTGCTCTTTCCATGTACCGGACGCCACCGTCGAACCGTTAAGATAGCGCCAGTCGAGAAGACATCGACAACTCCGAGCAGCGAACAAGCCGCAGGAAACAATGTGTCCCGCCAGACTTCAGGCCTCTACCTGAAAAGACCCGTCTGACCAAGACCCTGACCACGGCGGCAGCAACGATGACAGACCCTGTGCCGTCTGCACCGATCTTGCTCTGGCAACCCAAGGAGCCACCGACCTTCCACGGTTCAGCCCTTGAAGACCCGGAAAGTAGGCTGCAGGCATACGACCGAGTGGCCGTTTTCAATGCTTGAACCAGCAAAAATAAGCTTCGTCATGCGTACTTCGCCTTACAAAACACCACTCGTACGTCGTTCGAGAACGAGGAGTGAAACCTGACAACATGGGACACATTCTGCACAATGTTCCTCGCTACAATCATGAGCGTCATACGCAAGGAGAGGGCCGAGGCACTGCTTGAAGCCTGGTCACAGCTTCCAAACGAAACGGGACGCTCTTCGTGGAAGAGATGACTGAACTTTTCTGACACGCCAACTCTGATGTGCCTGAAGACAAAAAAAAATCGCTTCCAAATGCGTCGAGTAAAGGAGGGGCTGTTCGCGGGTCTGATAAGAAACCCATTATGCACTGTCCAGGCATTCATCTCCGAAGCGACAACAATTAAAAAGACGCTGGAGATGCGCATCCTATAATTCAAACGCCGCTCGACGCCAGAGTACGCAGAAACGCAACCACTCTGCTCCGACGACGTGCGCGAGACTATCTGCGCGATTGTGCGGGAGAAACTGCGTAAGCTGTTACCCTCAGCGCAGCCTCAAGTGTGCTCAATCGCCGACATTGTACGTGAAGAAGTTCGGCAATCGCTTGGGGTTTCCGAAGCACCGCAGCCTAAGCCACAAGTGATGAGCTACGCTGCTGCAGAACCATGCTACGCTCCCCCTTCACGCCAACGTCGAAAGACCGCACCGTCGCCAGCCACCGTCGCCGTCGTCGCTATACCGTCCACCCACTGGTCAGCGCAACGCTCCGAGGAAAACAAACGTGTGGCGTGCACCCGATCACCGACCTCTCTGCTACCACTGCGGAGAAGCTGGCCGCACTTACCGCCGCTGCCAGTACCATCCGATGGGTTCGCATGGTCTCGCCGCCGATGCGCCACGTCCACAGCGGGGGAAAGACTCCGCGACATTGCCGACAACCATGCAGCGCTGCAGTGGACACCCTGAGGATCTCCTTCGCCGTCACCCAGCCACTACATGTCACCTAACCACTGGCCACACACTTGCTCAACTCGGGGCCGGTCTCGTAACCTTATCTGGGAAATTAAGGGCAGAAACCGCTGGAGGTGCGGTTTGTGTGCGACGAACTACCGAAGATCCTCCGACGACACCACCATGACGGTACTTTCTGAATGCGATTCGAACCAGGGAATGCCTAGACGACAAAACCCCACGTACCCACGACCTGATGAAACCCCACGACCTGACAACGCAACATGGAAGCAGTGGAGCAAACCGACGTAGCCGTGACCCAACCCCACGACCGAACCGAAACACATGACGACGAATAGCGACTTGGACGTGATGTTTGACGGCCACAATGTCACCGCTCTCGTCGACACTTGGGCTGACTATTCAGTCGTTGGTGGTCATTTCGTGACGAAGTTAATGAAAGTGAAGACTACCTCTCAAAGCCATGATATCCAGGATGCGGGGGGTCGTGTAATAACGCCGGCTGGTGTTTGCACAGGAAGAATCATCATCAACAACTGAACTTATCCCACCAGCTTTCTAATTCTACAGCACTGCTCCAGGGATGTGATACTTGAGATTAACTTCCTAAAGGCCAACTCCAAGGATTCTTCGACCATGTCAAGGTAATGGTGTTTCTATGTTTCTGAGACAACCTTGTCAGGAGTCCAATAGATGAAACGCTCAGGAAATTTGAAAATGATTTTTTAAACGCGAAAACGTGCAAAACCGAACCAAAACCTGATCGAGTGCTCTTTCTCCTATGACGTACCATTTGATAAGAACGAGAGGCCATGTACTGGTCCCGCTGGCGCGCAGTATGAAAACTGTAAAAGCGAGACCAGCGAAGCCCCGGCCAAACACCACAAAGGAAGAAAGCTTTTCCGTCCTATACCCGTGCCAAACACCGCCACCGTCACCTTGTGAACAGCACAGTAAACGCCGCAGCGGCCCAGTAGCGATGCCATCGGCTGCGTCACTTTCGTGTACATGTCAAATAAGACGTCATTCAAACATTGTTGCCAATAATTCTGGCAAGCCAAACGAGCTTTTTGAGGCAATTTTTAAATTTATTTGCAAACAATCAGCGCATCTCAGATGCCTGTAATTTGGCACAAATGACGGAAATTGCAAAAAAAAAATGTACCAAGTGTATTTTATGAGATCCACCAACTTCAAAAAATCTCCGGAGTTGGCCTTTAAGTCAACACGGCGCCGTCATTAACCTGAGGTCAGAGGCATTAACGCTATCCACAGAAAAAGCACACCACCGCACACGCTGTCAGGGAGGCACGTTTTGAATGTGCTCGAAGGGCTAGTCACCGTTCCTCTTCGCTCCAGCGTCACCAATTCCATCGGCACTCAGGAATCAACAGACATGCAAGGTGTCTGTGAAGGTGAATAGAACCTGTTGATCAACTGCGAAGTTTGCGTCGCCAGAGGAATAGCCGAGCTGCGGGGAGGTAACGCAACAGTGATGCTCACGAACTTCAGCTATGAGTACAAGCACGTGAGCAAAGGTATGATGGTTGCCTACATGAAAGAAGTACCGAAAGCCAGGAGCGCTTTTGCAGTCATCCATTCTGCAGAATGCACTCGGACGATTCAAATGTTTCAACCGGCTTTCGACGTTAATCCGAGCATTACGACGCATAAACAAGAGCATCTCAAAAACCTGGTCTTGAAATACAAGAACTGCTTTTTGTCATTGTCAAGAATTCGACAGACTCCCCTTGCGAAACATCGAATCACAACAGAAGATAGTACCAGGCCACTCCGTCACAGTCCGTACACAGTGTCGACGCGAGAACGCGAGGCTTATAGGAAACAAGTTGACGAAACGCTACGCGACGACATCCTTCAGCCTTTAAAGTGTCCATGGGCATCACCGGTGGTGTTAGTGAAGAAAAAAGACGGAACTCTACGCTTCTGCCTCGACTATCGCCACCTGAACAAAATCACGATGAAGGACGTGTACCCGTTCCCAAGGACTGACGATGCCCTAGATCACCTTCACAATGCGAGGTACTTTCCTTCGATGGACCTCAAGGCCGGCTAATGGCAAATCTAAGTCGACAAGAAAGACACAGAAGAGACGGCCATCATAACGCCAGACGGCCTGTGGCAATACAGCCACAGATTGATCTGTCCCTTTGCTCTTTTCCAACATCTGTGTTCGCTGTGCTGGAAACTGCAGCTGGTGATCTTTCCTTATGCGTCGACTTACTGCCTGAAGTTAGCGCTGTCTGACTTGAAGACCTTCGACAGCGACGTCGTCTTCGCCGCATTTTCTCAGCAGCTTTTTTGTGGATTAAGCTGTCTCGTACCAATTTCATCATAATAGAAAATGTTTTCTTTATGTGTGGACATTCTTTGAAATAAGCCTTGTGAGCACCTTGACAGTTAGGATACTGCAGTGTCGTTGCACTGTAGTTGTCTTCCTTGTGTGGTTCGGTGCACCTGTAGGCACCTGAAGCTCCTGAAAACACCCTTTACATTGCCGACCTTCTGACTGTTGAAGCATTGCACGGGTTTAGGAATAAACTGTCGAACTTGTTGACGAAAGTGGTCAACCTTCACGTATGCGGGAAGACAGTCACCTTTGAACGTTACTCTCACACAGCGTGCGCTACCAAGGCATCCAACGCTAACAACGACGTTTCTTGACTCGGTGATTTTATAAGTATTGGAAGGACAGCGTTTGGGATTTCCGTGTTAGTATTGTAAATGACTCCTGAGTGCACGGTCACACCATGGGCTGGTATGATGGACCTAACTGCAATGTTTCCCAGTTGTGTTACTTGTCCTCAGCACTCGGCGCACTTGGGTGCAGCACATCGACAGCCAAGATGTTTCTTCTTGTGTTTAGCCGTAAGTCTTTCATCTCAATCGGCACAGTGTTTTCAAAGTAAAGCGAAAGTGCTTGCCTGTTCAGAACACGCAGATTTTCGGTAGTGTTCTTTGACACGAACAGAATGGAATGGGGCCATCGCTGGGGCTCCGTTTTCATGGTGGCTGTACTTTACACCGACGATGGATTAACGATCTGTCGCTTGGCTTTGCGGTGCAGGACAGGTTGAAAGCCGTCATCTGAGGGCTCGTCGCAAGATGCGGAGTACAGGTCAGTGTCATCCCTCTTGCTGGGTGTGCTTCCTCGAGGTAGTGGCCGCGGTCGAACCGAAGTCGGACGTCACCTCGTGAGGTTGCAATGCACATCCATTACCGCAACTTACGGGGCAATGCACCCCACAACGGCAGTGAAAAGTCCAGAGAAGCACTGAGAAGAGAGAGATGTCTTGTCTTGTCTTGTCTCCTAGGAGATCTTGGCCCATACCCACATGGGGGATTGGCCACACTGTACCTCATAATAGATCATTTTTACAACGCTTGCTAAAAATAATAAAGAGAAATTAGATAGGAACAATAATAATGTTCCTTTGAAAAAAACATGAAAAAATTGCAGAAGTATGCGATAAACCAGAATATATAAAACAAATAACAAGAATGAGGAAGGGGGAGAAAGAATTGAATATATCTGGCAGTACCACTAGCAGCGTATCCTTCTGGCTGCCTGAATGAATTTATGTAGCGCTGACAGAATAGCACTGTGGCCCACACCCAACTGACTGGCTCCAAACGATAATAGGGTGAATGTATTGACTGGCAATCCAACCATACAAATCGGTATATTAAGAATTATTCGGCGCAGTGAGGCGAAGCGGCGGCATGTGAGAAGAAAGTGATCTATTGTTTCCGGTTCATTGCAAACTACACATAGGTTAGTTAATGAAAATCCTGATTTGTTGAGATAAAAATTTAACAGAGGAACTCTACAGCGAAAGCTTCTGAGGGTCACCTCACATTGACGGGAAAGGCATTTTGCGGTGTTCCATGTGAATTGCAAGTGCCGAAATTCTTCAGATTGTAGAAGCGACATTTCGTTCATTTTTAAGATTAACAGACGTTTGAATCGTTCGGCAGTAATAAAAGGAAACTGTGGAGCTACTAGCACCACCGGGAAATTTAAAGTTGCCGAAGCGAGCGAATCAGCAATTTCATTTAGTTGAATTCCAGCATGCCAGGGGACCCAAATAAACCGAACTTCTGATAGGCTATGCGGTACGAGAGACCAAAATATCCTGAGAAGAGGAGACTTCTTTGCGGACGTTAGATGTGTACATACAGATAAAGCATCCGAAATAGTAATGGCTTTTAATTGCTGATAATTTAGTTTTCGAAGAGCCAAGGTAATAGCCAAGAATTCTGCTTGATAAATTGGTGTGAAGTCAGGTAATGGTCTTCCTCAATCCTTGACTAGTTCCAATTATACCGAATTTTAATTATACCAAATTTTGTATTACGTGATGTGAATGGACCGCGAATGAAAAGTCGATGTGAATGGACCGCGAATGAAGAATGAATGAATCATAGCAAAACGACGCGTTCGCAGTCGTTTTGCTATCTAAACATATAGCAAATTTGGTGATACTTGACGTGAATAGACGACGAAAGCAAATGACACGTCTCAACATGATAATGATGGCAGGCGCGTCATGTAAAACATGACTACATGTTACGATTATAGCCCACTCGCGGCTGTTTTGCTAGCTCCACATATGCCAAACTTGTTTCAGGGGACGTGAATAGATAACAAAATAAATGACACAGCCGAACAGAATAATCGTGACAAAGAAGTCTTGTGCGGATTAATTAACCTTCACCTCGCAACTTTGTGCCTATTCCAAATAAACATATCAACGTTTCTCATTCATGCTTCGCTTAACATCGATTTTCACTGTACCAGGGATCTGCCATTTTTTGAGAGGGAAAATATTTCTTGAAAGAAAGCTTGCAGGAAATCAATCGTTATATGTAAAATATCAGAGTTGTTATACGTTTCACACTCTGAAGGCTATTGCCCGCTAATTACTTGTTAAACGGAAAAAAGTGCAACATAAACATATTCGATTTCAGTACAACCCTGCTGAGGCTGCGGCAGGCGGACATATTATGAATTTCCCTTGGCTTGTTGAAGAAAACTAATCAATTTCTATATTATTTCTACATTGCTGGTTTAGGCCTATAGATAACGGCTCTGAAATAAATAATAACGTAAGAAGCAGCAGAAAACTGCGTGTCGGCGTAATAACTAGAATTCATAATTAGTCTGGTCTGTCAAAAACTTTTTGAGAAGAAAAGAAAGAATTAGGGTTCGGTGCTCGAGGAAAGACTCTGCTATATTCGACTCGGACCAATGGTCATCCCTTCTAAGAGAAAAGAAAGCTATAGTCTCCCAATGTGCACAAGTAACCTTCTTTGCGTGGGCACTTTGAAAATACATGAGGTGCTCGAAACTTATTTTTATACAACAAAGTAAGTTGCTCGGCATTTGTCTCCGTTCAGAAGGCCCTGCATAGAATAAGTAAAACTAAGATTGGCGTTAAGAGACGCCAGCAGCCTATTCCTCATCAAATAAGTTCAAAGCCACATTTTCTTCTTGTTTTACCGGTAGATTGTACCACTTTATACTTATTATCTATTTCCCCTAGAATAGTTCGTGCTGTCAAACACCAGTAAGCGCCATATAGGTGCTGAAGCGGCAAAAGAGAAGAAAACACGAAACAAAAGGAGTGAAACTGACCACTTTCGTCTTCTTTCTTTTTTCCCGGCTTTGTGACGCGCTAGGTGAGTCACCACACACAATAGTGACATCTGTTTTCTTCAACAACAACAAGAAAAGGTTCGGTTGAAACGGAGTCCTTACTGCTGCAGTCCTCGCAAGTGTATGTATACTGGCACTTGAGAAAAAAATAAAGAAAGAAATCCAGCTGTGGTACGTGGAGTCTGGGCTTTGCTGATAGGGCGTGAATGAAAATATTCAGAAAGTATGAACGGCGCTCAATATATACGGCAGCCATCATCGGCAGGTATCATAATTCTGAAAACGATACTGGGCAACTTCTTTTCAAAAACTCGCATAATAAGTACGTGCTTCAGCTGAAGTGACACATCAAAAGAAGAAAGTGATACTGGGTATAAGACGGGCACGCAAAAAATTGCTTAAGCCTGCACAAAAAATGAGCAAGCGGTAAAACATAGAAACTGGATGACTCAGACCCTAATCTGGTTTCTTCTAGGTTTTCGGTAGGCTTTTGCTAGGTTATAAGGGTTTTTTTTCTACATTATTTTATATTAAACGTAAGTCACCATTACCCTATCTATGTACACGCTCACTTGTACGTTGTTCGCAGTTCTTTTTTAGTCCTCCAGTATACACGAAGCAGCCTTCAATACCAAGGTACCTCTCGGTACGATAGGCAAAATATAATTTTTCGTGAACCGTATTGATACCAGCAGATAATTCTCACAGACAGGAAAGCCTTGGGCTGTGTCACGTGAGATCGGATGAAAAGATTAGAAAATCAACAGTGGGATGAGGTAAATTCCAACAAAATGTTTCAAAATCTTGAATAATTCTTTTTATTTTTCTCTTTATAAACAAACACCAAACCCAAGGTATGTGCTGCATGAGTATTTTTTTGGTGTGATAATGTGAAACATTATTTCAAAAAAAAAATAAATAAACAATGTTCCAGATGTGCCATTTCGTCCTAACCTGCGGGGCAATACGAGACGCTGCGAGGGGCAAAGCGAGACAGCATGAAAAAAAATGATTACTTCAGTTTTTGCAGTAAAATGCATGAAATTCACTCTGTGGACAATTACGCAGTCTTTAGAAGCCCAGTCCTTGGACTCCCCGCATTGAATCAAGACAGAACTCGGTGCTGTATCGCTCCAAAACTCCTTGCAGATTAAACACCGCCAGTCTGTCATTGTGCTAATGCTGTCTTTTGTTGAACGCTTGCAACTTATTGAATTATTCAATATTAGGAGGCTATATGTATTTGGACGTATTATTTCACAAGTTTTTGCCGTCTTGACGCAGAACATGTGAGGTGTTTTATGGCTTTTAGCTTTGTCATTCATGCTTTGTAAGGCAATGATTTTATAAACTGTGCACGATTCAGATTTTCTAACGCTTGTACTTCTTTATCAATAGGGGTATTGGAGAAACGTCGTTAAACCTCAATCTTAATACGTGTTATGAACGACTTGACTCGGAGATTCCACCATTTTTTTTACGTTGCTTGAGAACATCATTGGCAGCACGGAAAAACCTTGATGCAGTGCTAATGAGAGAGCCACGTACTGAACGAAACTCAGTTCTTTTTTCTGTCGTTTTCCTCCTACCAAGCTCTATAAGATATCATAATGTAAGTGCGAACCCTACAAAAATACGTATATAACATTTACTATTGCATATATATTGATTCACTGAATGAAACACTCTTTAAGGAACTATCATGTTTCTGTTGCGTTTTGCTCGTCTGAGATGCCAAAATGAAAAAAAATTCCGCTTTGTCCACGGGCATAAAACGAACTAAACTTTTGGTGTTACGTAGCTCATAGTCTAAAGTAAGAAAATAAATTGCTGTACTCACATCGCTGTACTCACACAGTAGTAGCTTCGTGCACAGATCTGAATTTTTGGCCGAAGAGAATATTATTCCTTTTTGGCCTGTCATGAGCACAAGCACACCAGCTGCGTAATATTTCCCACATGAAGGATGTGAGCAATCATCAAGTTTTACACATAAAAAGGTAGACAAGGACTGGCACTTATCGCTGGAAACAGGAAACAAAGAGAAGTAGTTTTTGTACTAGCTATAGAGTTCGTATAGAGTTCGTAAGATAAGTAGTAACGTTTAACCATGCCACCCCATATATATATATATATATATATATATATATATATATAACAGCCAATGATGCCAAAAAAATGTGTAGGGGGGAAGTTATTAGAACCAATGTAATGTAAATAAGAAGAAAGAAAACTGGGTGAAAAAATAACCACTATGCTCACGGGAAGTTCCGTCCGGTTCCTGCTCATGGCAGGTTATTTTTTCACCCACTTTTCTTTGTTCTTATTTACATTACATTGATTGTCTAATTTCCCCTAAACATTCCTTGGCATTATTGTCTGTTAGATATTATTACTATTGTGTCAAAACACGAAAAAACGAGCCCTTAGTTATACAGTTCTTTCCCTTTTCTATATATATATATATATATATATATATATATATATATATATATATATATATATATATATAGTACAAAGATCACACCTTCGGTTACTGCCCACGGCAAGTTATCTTTTCACCCACTTTTCTTCATATATACATTACGATTCGGTCTGATAGCATCGTCTATACATTACTTGGCATTATTGTCTGTTAGATATTATTATTATTGTGTCAAAACACGGAAAAACGAGCCCTTAGTTATACAGTTCTTTCCCTTTTCTATATATATATAAATATATATATATATATATACATATATATATATATATATATATATATATATATATATATATATATATATATATAGTAAAAAGATCACACCTTCGGTTACTGCCCACGGCAAGTTATCTTTTCACCCACTTTTCTTCATATATACATTACGATTCGGTCTGATAGCATCCTCTTTACATTACTTGGCATTATTGTCTGTTAGATATTTTTATTATTGTGTCAAAACACAGAAAAACGAGCTCTTAATAATACACTTCTTTCTCTACTTCATTAGCGAGAGTCTCGTTCTGGCAGACTTGGTGCCTTTAAGTTGTATACGAAGAACTATTGGTCAGCTGCCAGCTCGTAAAGAGTGCACGTGCTACGTGACGCCAAACAGGCTGAAAAGAGTGTGCGAATCTCGCCGCCGTGGCTACTGGTGGCGCTGACTGACACTCCCACGTTTAAATTCACATATGTACCCAATATTATGATTGGGGAGATAGCTGCCGTAATGGCTTTGTGGTAGAGTATAAACGCGTTATTCGAAGGTTGCAGGTTCGGTTCCTGCCGACGGCAAGTCATCTGTTCACCCACTTTTCTTTGTTTACGTTTACTTTACCATTCGTCTGACAGCATCCCCTATACTTCCCTCAGCATCACTGTCTGTTGGATCTCAATAATAGTGTGCCAAAGCACAGAGAGCAAGCCCTCAAGTACACACTTCTTTCCCTACAATATATAAATATATATATATATATATATATATATACATATATATATATATATATATATATATATATATATATATATGCGAGAGAGAAACGTTCAGGCGCTCTTTGGGGACACGACCAATCCGAGAAGTAGTATCCGCGAGCAGGCCTGTACTTTGTCTCCCGGCTACAATAAGACGCTGTAAATTCGCACTGCGATTTCTCATCGACAGTTGCTGCAGCTTGAAGCGGACTCTCCTATGGGTATTTTGATTGCGCGGACAGCTCACCTCTCTTCCGTTTCTGCACTTTCATTTCAAGAACCATTGCGGAGCATTCCTTCGCAACATCGATAACTATGCTTTGCGTCGTGTAGAGTAGTAGACGTGCGCCCTGCGTTCGCAGAAAAGACAAGCGCTATATCCTGGCTATGGAAGGCAGCCAAGGAAGCAGCGATAGGTTTGCCGCATTCTTCGGTACCGCCGCGTGGGCTTACAGGGGAGTGCGCACCGCCGACTCTTGCATTCTTTTCCAAGAAATGGCTTTCATTGCGTCCTTTTCCTTTCCTCTGTCATCTTTCCTTTCGCATCGATTCTTTGTCTACGAACACGACTCCAACCAAATCCAAAACATTCTCCATCTTCTTCGCCATCTCGATGTTGCAGTTTTTTGAATCTCCGCTAATGATGCTTCAAATCCAAGACATTGCATAACCTTAAGGATAGTGCACGTTTTAAGGTGTACAAGCTTGATAAGATTGTTGTCGTAAATTAAATTCAGAAATACGTTAAGTATATGGTAAAGAAGCACCAGTTGCCCATTGTCGTTGCAAAATCTAAAGGCAGCAGATATTCAGTTTTGCCCGAACGTTTATGGAAGACTCACGTTATGACGCGTAATACAACAGCTTTCTCCTGCATAGCACTTGCCTTGACTCCGGCTAACCCAAAGCGTTCAGCGTGCGTTTGTGTGCACGTGACATTTTGCATCAATAATGTTGCTGCCGGTGGCCAGGAAGGCACCCATCCCCTCTCTGGATACCATCGTTCTGGTAATACTTTGTTTATATTACTAATGAGAGAGAGAGAGAGAGAGAAGTAAACGTTTATTTCGAAACAGTGTTCCGAGCAACGCCCGATGTCACCCTGAGGTGGGAGGGCTCCTTAGTCCAGGAACCTTCTGGCTTCTACTGCCCTCTTGGCCCTGGCGACGAGTTGTTGTTGCTCTTCCAGGTCCTCGAGGGCGAGCTTCGCCTCCCACGTTTCGGTTAGGTCTTCGTTCGTCCGTCCTGCTTCGTTATCAGTCTTGTGTTGTTGCAGATTACGTCTGGTAATACACTGTCATGCAAGAAGCAAGTGCGCCAGGGTGTCCGGTACGTTGCAAAGCGGACACATAGAGCTATATCTCGTTGGGTAGAGACGGTGCATTAGGGCCCCATGTGTGTATGTGCTGCTTTGCAGACGTCTAAGTATTACGCTTTCCTCTTTTGTAAGTTTTGGGTGTGGTGGAGGGTATACTCGTCGCTCCAGCGTGTAATGCTGGAGTAACGACGAGTAGGTGTTTTGAACAACTTCCGTCTCTTCAACGACGGGTCGAATGTCCTGTGGGCAGGGGGCAGCCCGGCTGACGTGCTCGCGGGCAGCGGCGTGGGCTGCTTCATTTCCCTGAAGACCCTCGTGTCCTGGCACCCATAATACACAAGTGTATGGGATGGAGTGCTTTGCCGTTTCAAAATATTGATGGCATTGGCTGAGATACGGCCCTTAGCGAAATTCCTGCAGGCGGCTTGTGAGTCGGTGAAAATCACCGCGGCGTCTGTACATGTTGTGGTTGCTAGGGCGATTGCCGATTCTTCTGCAGCGTCTGAATTGAGTGCGTTGACCGTGGCTGACGCTAATTCTCGGCCTTGAGAATCGACGACGCTGACAGCGTACGCGTTTCTATGCGGATACTTGGCTGCGTCAGTGTAGCGGGCGTCCGGGTCTTGCTTGAACTTTCGTCGAATAGCTTTAGCTCTAGCCTCGCGTCTACTTTTGTGGAAAGTAAGATGCATGTTGCGTGGAATAGGTGCGATGGACAGCGACTCTCTAATGTACAGCGGGATGCGCTTTTTCCGGTCTGCATCGGCGATGAACGTGTCGCTGTAGTTGAGGTACCGGAGCACCGACCTCCCCGTAGGCGTCAGCTTGAGCTTCTCCAGCTGACTATTCCTATGCGCTTCATTGAGCTCTTGCCAGGTGTTGTGGATACCCATCTTTAGGAGACGTGTGGTAGAGGACATTGGCGGAAGCCCCAGGGCAACTTTAGTGGCCTTTCTTATCATGACATTAAGTTTTTCAATTTCAGCGGTTTTCAACTTTAGGTACGGCGTGCCGTACGTAATTCGGCTGGAGAACAGAGCTTGCATTATACGTAGAGTGTCGTGCTCTTTGAGTGCGTTTCGTTGATTCGCGATCCTCTTGACGAGGTGCGTGAGTTGTGATAGTGTTCGTTGGAGTCTCGGTATGGTGGCAGTTCCCGATCCATCCTTGTAGATGTGAACTCCAAGCACTCGCAGGGTCTCGACTTTTGGAATTAAGGTCCATTTCAGCGTTACGCTAGGGTCGGACTCGTCGTATAGAGAGGGTCTGCCTCTTGTTCTCGCTTTGAGGACGAGGTGCTCGGATTTCTCGGGGGCACAGTAGAGACCGCAGTCTCTGAGATACCGTTCGATGGCATCTACGGCGGTTTGTAGGCACGTCTCTTGTCTCCCAGTGTTCGAAGCCCTGGTCCCGAGCGTGATGTCATCAGCGTAGATCGCGTGCCGTAAATCAGGTATTTTGTCGAGAATTTTTGGCAGATTGATCATAGCCACATTGAAAAGTAACGGCGAGATGACCGAACCCTGTGGCGTTACTTTTTTCGGTAGTTGGAAGCTTTTGCTGCGGATGTTGCATATGCCCACAGTTGCTGTACGGTCTGTCAGGAAGTTTCTGACATACGTGTAGGTTCTAATGCCACAGCCAACGCCTTCGAGGTTGTTGAGGATCGCGTCGTGGCTGACGTTATCGAAGGCCGCCTTGACGTCAACTCCGAGTATGGAGTACTTACTTCGATGGGTGAGGTGATCAAGGAGGTCTTCTTTGAGTAGTAAGAGCACGTCGTGCGTCGAAAGATGCTGCCTGAAGCCAAACATGGTGTCCGGTAGGTGTCCACTATCTTCCAGGTAATGGGTTAAGCGGTCGTGCACCATGTGTTCGAACAGCTTTCCCACGCACGAGGTGAGAGAAATCAGGCGTAGGTTCTCGATGCCGAGTGCTTTGTTAGGCTTAGGAATCATGGTGATTTCCGAGTGCTTCCATACCGCAGGTAGCTCTCCTTTATCCCAGCAGTCGTTGTAATAACGGAGAAGAGCCGTGGTGGCCTGGTGCGGTAGGTTGCGTAAGTGCTTGTTGACAATCCTGTCTATTCCGGGGCTGGTATTTCTTGTCAACTTCGTTAGGGCTGTGTGCAGCTCAGCCAGGCTGAAGGGCCGGTCGAGTTCAGTGTTTGGTGCGCCAGCGTATTCTTTGGTGTGAATTGAAGCCCTAGTGGGTGCATCGCCACAGAGCTTCTTTTGTAATTCTTCTAGGAGGTGTTCTTCCGTACCGGCGTAGTTTCTAATAAGCCTCTGAAGGTGCTGCTACTGTGCTGCTTTGGAGGGTTGCATGGCTAGAAGTGTGCGTAGCAGATGCCAGGTTTTCTTGGTGCTCAGAGTCCCTTGCAGCTTGTCACAGAAAGCATGCCAGTTCTGCCTGGCCAATCGGTTCGCATAATCTTGAGCTTGCTCGGTGAGGAGAGAAATGCGTTTCCGTAAATTTCTGTTTAGGTTTTGCCGCTTCCACCGTTTTAGAAGTCCTCTTCTAGCCTCCCAAAGGTGGAGGAGATGCGCGTCGACGGTGGGTGTATCGACGTCAAGCTGTATGTCCTTAGTGTAGCGTTGGGCTATTTTGAGCACATTCTTAAACCAGTCTTCAATGTCGATTATGGTGGTTTCAACGTCGAGGTCATTCCTAAAGGATTGCCATTCCGTTAACCGCGCTATTCCAGTCTTGGTCTGTTTACAAGTGTGCGCTACGGAGAGTTGGATGATGTGATGATCACTACCTAAAGTTTCCGGTAGCACACTCCATACTGCCCTAGTGAGGTTCGCCGTAAATGTAAGATCTGGATTTGTATCCCTGGAGGCGCTGTTCCCGATTCTCGTATTCTGAAGAGGGTCGTTCCACAGGGTTAGTCTGTGATGTTGAGCAGTATCGTGCACTCTAGAACCCTTCCTCGTGGTGATATGATAGCCCCATGCCGTGTGAGAGGCGTTAAAGTCTCCCA